>NC_051154.1:56594932-57194932 GCF_013339745.2 Dermacentor silvarum | reverse complement strand
CTAGTGTCATTCAGTTTGAGCTACCCCACGGCTGCTATAGTCATCCAGTCACACAGCCACGGTTATGCTCTGCCAAAGACATCCGCCTGTCGCCTCAAGCCACTACGTACTGTATGTCACTCTCATGTGGCTTACATTTGTTCATGAAGGCGTCTATGTGCTATGTCCCACCGCTTACATACTGCTTGAAAAGAATTTGGCCGTTCCCCATGCCATTCCAGTTTTATTCTGCATAAATAATACAGGTAATCAGATTTCGCTCCCTTTCCCTAATTTTTACTGCTCGGGACAAATTGTTCCTAGAGGCATGTCTTTGGGCGACATTTTGCCTGTCAACGATTGCGATATATTCGCTTTTGACGTAGCAATTCCATCGCCCTCTACAGGAACCTCCGATTCACCTACTCTAGTCACAGACGAACTTGGCAAGATTATTGCACCTGACCTACTTCCTGCACAAGCTGCTGACCTCCGCCGTCTCTTGGAAACTTACAGCGACATTTTTTATGTTGACATCGGTGGTGACCACCAGACATTGGTGGTCACTCATCGTCTCCGGTGGTCACCCACTGGAGACGCTAATCCAATACGCCGCCGGCCGTACCATGTTTCACATGCTGAAGGACAAGTGATACAACGATAAGTCGATAAGTTGTTGACCAAAGGAGTTATCAAACCATCTTGCAGTCCGTGGGCGTCCCCTGTTGTCCTTGTCAAGAAGAAGGACGGCAGTTGGCGCTTTTGTGTCGATTACCAACACTTCACCAAAATCACGTGCAAGGATGTCTACCCCTTGCCGCGTATTGATGACGCTTTGGAGCCAAGTACTTCCATAGACCTTCGATCAAGTTATTGGCACATCTCGGTAGATGGCATGCATGAGCCGCTAGAAAACTGCCTTCGTAACCCCTGACGGCCTCTACCAATTCAAGGTTATACCATTCGGTCTTTGTAATGCCCCGCCAAGTTTTGAAAGAATTATGGACTCCTTAATTCGCGGCTATAAATGGTCTACATGTCTGTGTTACCTAGACGATGTGATAGTCTTTTCACCAACTTTCGCCAGTCATCTAACACGTCTATCGGCCATTCTTGCTGTTTTTCGATGCACCGGCCTGCAATTGAACTCATTCAAGTGCCACTTTGGACGTCGTCAAATTACTGCTTCTGGCCATCTCGTCAGTGCCGCTGGCGTTCAACCCGACCATGACAAGATTCGCGCTGTCCAGAACTTTCCTGTTCCATCTTCAACCACAGACGTAAGAAGCTTTGTCGTACTCTGCTCGTACTTCCTTCGCTTCATCAAGAATTTCGCCGCCACCGCTCGCCCACTTACAGACTTACTTAAGAAGGACGCAGCTTTCACATGGGGCCGTACGAGGGCGGAAAAGGCTTAAGCCTTCTCCACCCTCGTACGCTTGTACCGACTCCCCTATTACTGGCTCGTTATGATCCATCTGCTCCCACTGAACTTCACACAGATACCAGTGGTCATGAAGTTGGGGCTGTACTCGTTCAATGGCAGTGTAACGCAGAGCGCGTGATTGCATACGCCAGCCGCCTGCTGTCACCCACCGAAGGGAATTTTCATTTACTGAACAGGAGTACCTGGCGTTAGTTTAGGCAGTAGCCAAATTCCGCCTCTACTTGTACGGCCACACATTTTCCGTGGTTACCGATCACCACGCCTTGTGCTGGCTCTCGTCGCTTAATGACCCCACTGGACGATTGGGTAGACGGTCGCTACGGCTCCAAGAATATTCATTTACTGTTGTATACAAGACCGGCCGCTTGCTCGAGGACACCGTCTGCCTCTCCGGTCATCCTGTCGACCGCCCTGAAAATGATGCGCATGACAGCGACGCTTTCGTCCTAGCCATCTCTTATCGGCGTGATATTCGCACTGAACAACGGCGTGATGGCTGCTTACGTGTTCTCATCGATCGTCTTCATTCTGGACATCGGAGCCCACGCTGCACATGTTCGTACTCCGCGACGACGTTCTCTACCGTCGCAGATTACGCCCTGAAGGACGAGAATTTTTACTCGTTGTCCCGCGCCATCTCTTTCTTGAGCAGTTGGCATGACGCACCTACTGCGGGCCACATCCGCGTTTCTTGTACTTACGACCATGTACGGGGCCGCTTCTACTGGCCAGGCCTGTACCGCTCTGTGCACCGTTACGTTGCCGCCTGTGCGCACTGTCAGAGCCGCAAAAAAAATGCTGTGCTTCCCGCTGGACGCTTCACCCCATCTATGTGCCCTCAGAACCATTCTTTCGCGTCGGCCTCGAACTGCTCGGCCCTTTTCCGACGTCGACATCTGTCAATAAGTGGGTCATTGTCGCGTACGCCATCATGCCAGCTTTGCCCACTGAGCTGTGCAATTCAGGTGCCGGATTTCCTTTTACATGACGTCATCCTCCATCACGGCGCTCCCCGGCAGCTCCTCACTGATCGCGACGGCACCTAATTGTCCCGAGTTGAGGAAGACCTACTTCGCTCCTGTTCTGCCGAGCACAAGTTTCCACCGCCTACCACCCGCAGACAAACGGACTCATGGAGGGGCTCAATCGCACGTTGGCAGAAATGCTGTCTATGTACGTTTCTGACGACCACAGTGATTGGAACAGCACTTTACCCTTCGTGACCTTCGCCTATAATTCGTCCCGTCATGAGATCACTGGCTTTTCACCATTTTGCCTGCTATTTGGCCGCCACCGTGCTCTGAACTTTGACACATTGCTTCCTTCCACGACGAACACTCCCACTGAATATGCTCAAGAGGTCTTTGCCCAGGCTCACACGGCGCGCCAGATTGCCAACTCCCGGCTCATTCAAGCCGCGCAGAAGATACGGTACGACAGCCGACATCTGGACGTTCGATTTTCTCCTGGCTCCATTGTCCTCCTATGGACACCATGTCGCCGCATCGGCTTGTATGAAAAGCTGATGCCGCGCTACACCGGGCCTTACACGATATTGCGTCAGCTTCGTCCCGCTGGACCTACTCCGCTGGACTCGCCTGTCCGCACTGACATTGAGCATGTGTCTCGGCTAAAGCCTTACTTGCCGCGAGTTCACGTCCCTTATAGTTAGCGCTGAGACGGCGCCTTTGCAGGCGCCGTCTTATGTTACGGCGCAACCGAGAGTGGCGCCAGTCAGAAGACGATTTGACGTGTGGCCGTGGAATCGGTCTCGACAGCCATCTTGTTTATGTATTGTTGCCGCTCTTGTATATATATTGTAAATACATCTTTATCTGTGACTTCCGCATCATAACAATATAACCAAATTTCAGTAAGCTCACAATATTTTTAACAATTTATGATAAAAACGCAGGTCACTGTAATAAAATGGCGGCAACCGCCTGACACAAAGACGCTAGTCTATGTAAGTGCTTTGGAAGGATTAATTTAGCTGTGAGCCCAACCGTGAGAGTAGCGAAGGCAAGACGAACACAATAATCAACATTTTTCTCAGACCCTGTTTGGAAATCATAAAGAATCGAGTTCTTTGTAAAGCATGCCGTAATCAGATGACATAGTCTTTACAAACTTGCAGAAAATGAATATTTTAAACATGTAGGAGTCCCAGGATTACAGCCTACATTAAACATTAAGCATTTCGCGCACAGATATATTCGAAGCATCCCTGGTGGAAGTTATACTTACTTATAACGTTTTCCTTTTTTTCCCGCTTGCAGTGAACATAAGATTCTTGGCCGTCGATGGCAGGCTTAAGCCATCAGAAAGCATCTTCAGACTGGAAATTCGGGTAAGTACATTGTGCACTGCTAGCAGCGGGAAGTATGTAGCAAATCTTGCGAGCTAAACGTACACAAAACAAACTCTCTTTTCTTTCTTTGATTAAAACGGACAACATGATTTAAATATTATGAGGTTGAATATGACTTGCCAAGTCGGGGTTTTTTTTGTTTTGTTTACTCACCTAAAGCATGAAAGAGAAAATTGTCATACGCCTGGCTCGTAGACGGAAGCCGCACAAGAAACCTAAACGGCTTTCTGAGAAAGAAAGCTTCTTAGTTGAAGACAAAATCGTCCTAGTCCGTCTCGTAAAGCATTCCGTAAATTTTGCCAACCTACGTATCATCAAAAAACACTTTGTCCTAAAGGAGAGCAAGAGAAAAGCCTCGGGGTGGCGTCATTGCTTCAACGAAAGTGCTTGCCTTCGTCAGCCTTTCGACACGAGGACCTTTTCCGACCAGTCTTCTTATGTTGTAATTCTAACACTCTTGTTACATTCTTCTGAAAGAAGAGCTCTGTCGGCAAGAGACCTTTGTCGACGCTCAGCACTGGTTTGAAACTTGTACACAGGGCCGCAGACATGGTAAATATAGGTATAGTCTCTTGAGAGTGTTTGTCAAGGGTGGAGGAATGGTGTGGAGAGTGCCAGTTCATTAGTCTTAGCAGACTTTCTCCGAATTTCACAACTTTAACCTGTCATCTACCACCGCATTCATAATAATCCTTGCGTACAGTACTTAACATTACCATGAGGTCCAGGCCTGTTGGCTACCTGTTGATAACTCCGATCATGACAATTCTATATGTGCTTGATGATGACTATTGCTTTGTAACTAGGGTAGTCCACAAAAACTGAAAAGGTTTTCAGTGTGTAGGCAGTGGGTAAATGCTAAAGAAGGTGCACATGGACAGCAAACGAGCGCTGGGTGTGCCCATTCCGACCACTGGCGTAGACGCTCAGGTAACTTTTATTTCCACCGTCACTCAATTCATTTGGTCTAACTTCAACGCCCCCCCCCCCCCCCCCCCCACTATTCAGAGAGAGTGAAAAAAAAAGGGTGGCGAGGTTCACCAGATGAAGGATGGTTAACCTCCTACCCTGCATTGCCTATGCAATGTGACCGTGCTTTGATGGAAGGATCAATGCGTCAGAATCTGGCATTGTGCGCACACACCACTTTCAGCACACCCATGGAGGAATAAACGTACTAACTTTATTTGCCATGCACTCTAAAGCTCTAGTCACAAGCATCAGCCGAGCGCTGAAAAGTGTCTAGGAGCATATGCGCATGTTCATTTGAGTCAGCGTTCGCCATGAGATTCAGCTAAACGCAATCCAGTCAGAGAGCGACGCATATTCGCTTCGGTCGCATCTTCGTTCATCATACGGGGTGCAGTGCCGAGGCCTCGATTGCTGTGGGAGCGCGCGATGACTCCCGCAGCGAGCGCTACTTAAGGAAACTTGCCCCAGAGTGTTTACACTGGCGCTAATGCGCCGATGCGAGCGCCTTGAGGGTGGATCAAATACGTGTGGCACTTAATTTCTGGCTTTGGGAGCCCATAGAGTAACAAGATTTCCGAGCGGGCATATTGCGGTGCTCTCAATCTCGCACTTTTCGTTGCAGAATCCGCAAAACGTGATCGTCGAAAGGACGGAATTTCAGCCCAGCAGAGAGTTCCTTCTCACGCACATCTATCAACTACCTGAGCGCACGCTTCTCGGAGAATGGTCCCTCGTCGTCAAGTACGGCTACAACGTATGGCTGACCCTCCTCCTAATCCTTGATCACGATGACTTGAAAATAAACCTTAGCCATGTAAAATACAGTCGAAAATCGGAACAAACAATGTTTGTGCAAAGGAACAAAGGCCCTTTAAATTGGCATTTGTTTTATGAACGTCCTTGCACTAGTATTGCTAGTGATCTAATTTTTGTCAAGTGTCACGCATCAAGTATCATGTCTCCTCAAGTTTCTTCCTATTCGATGAAATGTAGTGTAACACATTACTCCCAAATAATCACTCTATTATGAGTTAACAGACAGAGAGAGAGAAATAGACGAGAGGAAAGACAGGGAGGGTAACAAGACGCACGTCCGGTTTGCTGCCCTGCACTTGGGGAAGGAGTATTGGGATGAAAATAGAGAGAGGAGATAGCGAGAGCACAGTTTCGCGCACATTTGAAAGTTCGCACCGAGTCTACACACGGTCGCCATGAAGGACTGCAACAACACTTTCGTGGCTTTCTGTCCCATCGACGCGTACAGCCATGATAAAAAGGTTTTTAAGTTCTGAAAATGTTCTAGAGTCCAGCCGGTTCAATGCTGTCTGGAGAGTTTCACGCTCGACGTTGTACTGGGGACAGAGACATAAGATGTGTTCACTCGTTTCTATAGTTCCACAAGAGTCGCACATGGGCATATCCCCCATTCCAATGCAGGACAAGTAGGGATTCGTGCTAAACACAACAGATAAATCAATACAAATGACACCTTGCTAATGCTTATTATGTAGCCACGTTTCGAAAAAGTTGATAGCTTAGCTTTGCCATGGATATGTTACGCGATAAAACTGTTCCATCGCAGAGAAAACTTCGATATTGAAACATCGCTCTCTCTTTTTTTTTTTCTTCCTTTCTTAACGTGCAGTTTCAGCAAAACACAACGTCCACGTTCCTGGTCGATAAGTACGGTAAGTGCGGAAATAATATTGATAGTTTAGAATAAATAATGTCATCTTCCATTTCAACTTAGTATACGGTGTGCTAAAAAAAAACGAGCTATTGATATAGCACGCCAACCGAGAGAGGGAGCGCGCTGCGGCTACTGAGCGCACGTAGCGGCATGTTTGCAGAACAAAGTGCCATTTGCCACATTTCGCTCTTACCGTCAGTTGGCGAGCTACAGCCGCTGAAGTAAGCACGTGCACAATCTGTCCGTCGGATTAGTGCCAAAGTGACAAATGAAAAGCTTGTATAACAACATGTGTGTGTGTGTGAAATTTTGCTAGAAACTTGGCAAAACTTTCACAGACACAATAGACAGTTTTAGCAGAGCGTTCACGGTCCGCTCCGCTCAGACCGTCGTGTCCGAACGATTCGCGCAGAGCCGCTCAGCGGAACGCTAGCGGGAACCCTAATGCGCGTGCGCACAATGCTCATATCGGCAGCGGAACGAAGAACGCTGCCCACGGTCCGCTACGAAGCCATTTGAGCGGAGCGTTAGGATGCGTCTACAGGTTGCTTTGCCGTTTTACAGCCGCGCTGAGCGCGCGTGGCCGGCGTCTCTGGCAGACGCGCTTATAACTGTGCTAAATAGAGTGTTTCAACTGAGCGTTTGCTGTCCGCTCCGCTCAGACTGGCATATGCTAGCAAATGCCACACAACCGCTCAGCGGGAACGCTATTGCGCTTGCGCACAACGTTCATACCGGCAGCGGAACGAAGACCGCATCCCTCGCTCCGCTCCAAAGCCGACTGAGCGGAGCGTGACAGCGTGCCTACTTGGCTTCTTCGTCGTTTTGCAGCCGAGTTGATAGAGCGTCGCTCGCGTCTCGGCAAGACGCGCTTATCAAATGCGAAATCTGCGCAGTTCCCCGCAGTATCTCAGAGCGTGAAATCTGAGAGGAGCGGAGTGTAAGCGGCGCTCTGCTAAATCTGCCTATTGAAACGAAGGTGCAGTCGTCGCAGTGTGTGATCAAAGGCTCTCCTCGTCCAAAAAAAGCACGCATGAGTGGGTTAAAGATCCAGGTGATGTTGGTTGTGTTTTTACACTGCAAAGGCATCAGCCCACCAGAAATTTGTAGAAAGTGTTCAGATGGTAAACAAGGAAGTCTACCAGGGCATCTAGCGCGTGTGAGGGATGCTGTGCGTAGTAAGAGGCCTGAATTGATGGAAAACTAGACTTCGGTGTTGCATCATGAGAATGCGCCGGCTCACGCGTCGCTCCTTGTCCACAGCTATGTAGCAAAACATCACACTCCCGTTGTGCCCCATCCACCGACGCCTTCCTGTTTTCCAAACTTCAAACCACGTTGAAAGGACGTCGTTTCCAATTCATAAAGAAGATTCAGGACAATGCAACAAGAGACCTGCGTACCATCCCAGAAAGTGCTTTGCATGAGGCTTTCCATAAATGGAAGAAACAATGAGAACAGTGTATTGCCAGTAGAGGGGACTACTTTGAGGGGGTCAGTGCTTAAAACATTGTACAATAAGCGATAAAGATGTTATAGCAAAAGTTTGGTTTCTTTTTGAACACACCTGGTACAGCGCTGCATGCATGCCGTAATTGGCGATGCGGAAACAATTCCTCTGCTTCAATTGGAAAATTTTGCATTTAAAAAACCTCAAAAAGAACACACTACTACTACTACTACTACTACTACTACTACTACTACTACTACTACTACTACTACTACTACTACTACTACTACTACTACTATACCTAATAGCTTTTACTTACTAGTAATATTACTTCACTGACCAAATACTACCGAGGCACGCAAAACCCCAGAAAGAAGAACAAATACTACGAGTTGTTTTACACTACTCCAGGTCGTTTTGTGACATGCCAAACGTTCACGCATACGGAACGCGCAGCGCTAATGCAAAGGTCGCGTTCATTCATGCATTAGTGAACGCTTTCCAACGCGTTCACTAAACTTTGTTGTTCTTTTGAACAATTATCTTTTTTACTTAGAGCCAACAAAATTACTGCCATCTCTGGTCTCCTATATTCCTTACATCATGTTCAGAACACTGGGCCGGGATAATATGTAACGATTCTATTTCACTGCAAACCCTTGTTGCTCTTCGTTCATTTTTAAATATTTCAAAAGTGCTTTTATACCTCATATGCATAATTAATGCGGCTGTAAATCACGATAACCAGTGTACTGCGCTATAAAAAAACATCCATAAAACTTCTTGTGTTTTTTTCCCCATCCCGGTACAGTGCTCCCAAGGTTTAAGGTCGACCTGAGCGTCCCGGATTATATATTGAGCAATTTTTCGACACTACGCTGTACAGTGATTGCAAGGTAAGGTAATTCATGAATTATTGAGGCAACGTTCATGACGCTAACATTTACGAATTCTATTGGATTTAATAAATGTCAGAAACAAAGAAAACAGCAATGTTCTGCAATGTTGTAGTCACTTTTTTGCAGTAATGCATGTATGATCATGTTTTAAATGCCTTGTTTTTTTTCTCCGGGTATAGAGCACACATTACCCAAAAGAGGTTTACAATATGCAAGCCTTTGGCGAATAATAGCCTACGTCATTGCTGCATCCTCGCCTAAATTATTGACGAAGCCGTCATGGTTCAAATAATGAGTGCAAAATCAGTGTGCCTTTACCTGCCTCTTTCACCATTCAATTAGGGATTTGGCTATCAATACTCGCCCACTTGTGCCGCACTTAAAAAGCACAGGATAAACGTACACAATTTTGAAATTGTTACACACGGGACTGGGGAGTAAAATAGCCAACAAAACACGATCTTCAGCTTCTAAACAATCAACATAAAATGCAATCACGCCGCAGCCATGTTTAAATTAAAAATGTACACGTAAAGGATGTCTGTCGCATCTGCCTGGACTAGTGTTACTGTCTGTGATTTTTTTTCTATAGAATTAGCCTCTACCTTTCAAAAGAATTGAGCAGTTCTGACTTTTCTTTTCTCTCTACATTGCCTGCTTTTCGTAGAAGAGCTATGAATTGGGCTAGTTGGTGTGCATTCATTTTTTCTTGCGCGTGTCACTTCGTGTCCGCTTCATATCCAGTGTCCGTTTCGTCCCTGTGGCGTCCTACTGCACTTAGCGCAAGAAAAAAATGACTGCTTTTCGTCGAAGCATTCGTTTTATACACCCTTAATAAATGCATGAATATCTCTTCCAGCTTCGTGAATAAAAATCCCGTCGAGGGTGTTGTTCTATTCAACTTTGGTCTGAAGCAAGAGGTTGGAGACGTGTCGTGGTTTTCAAGCAGCAAATCTCCAGTGCTTGTAAGAACCTAACCACTTATTGAACCGTTGTCTCGATGCGGCGGTCATCTTTAGCAATGGCTCCGCGTGAAGAGCTTGCTTCTAAGTGCACTAAATCGCTGCTTCGATTGCGCAGCTCGAAGGCGGTGACGCTGTGTACGATCTGCGGCGGGAGCACCTGGAGCCGTTCATTGGCCACCGCTGGGATACGCTGTTTGCCAGCCACGGGCGCCTAGTGGTGAAAGCGACCGTCACCGAGGAAGCTACCGGAGCTAAGGTGTCGGCGCAAAGTGACAAGACGGTTTTTTCTAAAACGCCTTACGTGATTTCACTGAGGAAGAATCAACGAAGCTTCAAACCCGGCCTAAAGATATACATCATCGTGAGTGCGAACTACACTTAAGCTTTTCGATATTTTATGGCGATTTCATGGCCCTAAACTCATCGTCCCTATTTGAAGTTCACATGGGCCATTCGGCTTCGTATGCGTACAAAGTACATACACTCACTGCATCACGGGAAATGCGAAGTCCCACCATGTTCGCGGAATTTCCAGAGCTCGCTGTCATACCAGGGTCCTAGAAAGTGCCGTTGGAAAACCTGTGGGAACAGCAGTGCTCCAGCGAGGAAAATATCGTTGACTTTGAACACTGAATGCCTCAATGTGAATGTAGCATTTCAGCACTTGAGCGACCCGCTAACGTGGTACGTACCCTAAAGGCTGATTCACACTACGCCGACACGGGAACGACTTTGGTCTGCCGACTCATGACGCGAGCAGTTTACAGGACGGAAGACGCTGTGTCCAACGGTTTAACGGAAGGAAAACGCTGTCGCCAACAGTCGGCCTAGTGTGAATCAGCCTTTAAAGCACCAGTGCGTATACATGTGTACGCGTTTTCTAAATTATTTTTGTAGACGTTGCACTTTATGCATAACTAGACAGGTAAGGTGCCATCGAAATGCCTCAGTGTACAATTCTCTTGTTCACGCTCTTCGTTTATTCGCGAAATGTGGACGAGTGAGATCGCAGGGAGAAGAAAATGACGAAGGCGAAAGCAAGTACGGTATCGAGCACACGTTACCCAAAAGAGTTTTACATTATGCAAGCCTTTGGTGAAGAATAGGCAACGTAATTGGTGCATCATCGCTTAAATTATTGACGAAGCCGTCATTGTTCAAATAATGAGTGGAAAATCAGTGCACGTTTACCTGCCTCGTTCAGCATTCAATCAGGGATTTCGCTATCAATACTCGACCACTTGTGCCACACTTAAGCAGCACAGGATAAACGTATATAATTTTGAAATTGTTGCACACAGGACTGGGGAGTAAAATAGCCAGCAAAACACGATCATCAGCTTCTAAACAGTCAACATAAAATGCAATCACGCCGGAGCCACGCCGCTGTGCAGTGGATGAAGCGGGATGGCCGAATCATTGGTACATACAAGAAGTTCACTCAACTGCTTCAGCGCTTTCAGCCTACCGCCGCAGAGCTCCTTGGCCTTTAACCACCACACTGTAGTGAAGTACGAAGCGAAAATAATAAGAATTAAGGTAACGAGTTTGAATGGCTAGTCACTATATTTATCACACTCTCATTGTGCCGTGCTCCGCCTTGTCTCCTGATTAGCTGCAAGGACTATGGCGTTTATCAATGCTTTATTTCGTTTCCATGTGTGTGGCCGACAAGAAAGGAATGCGTAATCACTCTAGTGCTTGCCATCACTTGCAGTCAGCAGGAGGCAACATCTGGAAACCGCACGTGGCAAACACCTCGCCATCTGATAGAAAAGTGATCGGTTACTAACCTTGAATGTCGTTGGAAATGGGAGAGAACAAAGCTCAAAGTTATCTAGTTTCTATAATGGCTGTGCACATAGAAGAGAAATCGCAGGAAAACTTTGCGCCGAATCGAGCTCATCTCCTCCTCCCTCCCTAATGTTTTTTTTTTTTTTTTAATTGCGAAACTGTGCGAGAAAGCCGGCGTCTGTCATCTGTAGCTGCGAAACGGCACCTAACTACGCATTGGCTGCGACGCCCCGTCACGACGGCGCCTCGGACGGAGCAGAGAGGGCGAAGGGGTCCCTGTGCTACAGCGCCAGGTGTTGCGTGAGCGGAGAGGGCTTCGCCGCAACAAAACGTCACCCTTACTCTCGCTCTCGGAAGCCCTTGTTATCCGCGAGTTCCTTCGCCTCGCACGCTCTCGCCTACGTTCTAACTACTACTCCGTAAGGCCAAATCAAAATGCACCAAGCGTCTCAACGCGCTTGCTTGCCGCGAGCAGTTCATAATTCGAAGGACCGCTCAGCGGCGTTCAATTGGACATTAATGCTTTCGCATTCACAAGTCCTAAGAAGTGTTTAGGGGTCCTGGGATTTTTCTTTGTCCCTTGTAATATATTGCCAACGCAGCCTCGCCTGCAGTATACTATATTCTGGTGTTTTCTTAATCTCAATTCTCTTCGCCGAATAGCGGTCGCTATAATGTCGTGGGCCTTTATACAAGTTTCGTCACATTTTTGAAAATAAAAGTAACCTCTCATTGCGAAGAAAGGAAATTGGCATAGTTCTAAGCATTTGTGATTTATTGTGTGCTTATTAACCTCAGACAAGTGACAGGCCAATGTGAGACTTTGTTTTGTTTTTCTCCCACCTTAATTAAATCGAATAATGCCATTTTATGTCTTCAAGACGCAAGTCAACGAAAATACAAGAGGTGCGTGTAATCATTTTAAAAGCGAGAACACGCTAACTCCGCTAAATTTTTTTTTTTAGTATGTAGGATACCCGCTCGTCAACGCTTTCGTTTAAGAACGTAAATGAATTCATTTGTCATATTAGACAAAAACGGACATCCTTACGGAAGCGCCTTCAAAGCTAATTACGCCATGCGTGCACCATGCAGGCTGAAGTAACATACGTCAGTGGAAACCCAGCTCCAAATGTACCGATGAAGGTGACTCGGCTGAACTCTGGACAAACATACGAAGCTACGACCGGCAGTGACGGAGTGGCAACGTTCTACATACCGGTGTCCATCGACGACGGCGCGCTGTCGATCGAGGTGAGAAAAACCTCTCGTTATCGAACAGATTGCTGCCTTCTGCCGGGGCGTGAACGGAAACGTCTGGCGTACGTAGCCGAGAAACGTAGCATTGAAAGTGAAATAATCGTACATGTAACGAGACTGAAGCAATTCGAGTGTTCAGAACACTTTGAAGAGAAAAAGAAACAAATAATCTGAGGTAATATTAGGTATGCTAAACAACGCCCCATTATCGTTGGGAGCAGTCGCTCGGTCGGAGGGGTAATAAGAATAATGACAGATACATTACGTGGTGTATAAATAATAACAAACCACGACATTGCATTTTATCACACATTCCATCTAGAGCCGTGTTATGCTATCATGCATTAGCTCGTGACAGAATCGAGGGGGAAAAGTGGCTTGATTGAATCAAATGACCATTGAACAAGACATTGATTACTAAAGCTTGGAAAAATTTTAATAAATTGAATCGCTTGTGGTTATCTGCTCAAATGAGACCGTTAATTTTAGGTTTCTCTTTATATTTGTCTTACAGGAACATGGAAACAAAACATGAGAAAAAAGTCGCAGTTTCGCCCGAAAGGCGAAGAATCGATTGCAAATTAGCAGACAGCTATACGAAATAAGGATAGTAGTTTTATCGGCCGTATAAACTTGTAAACATTCGCTTACTTACTAAATTAACAAGCATGGTGTCAGCGCGCACAGGCAAAATTGAACCTGTATCACACTCGATGACCACGGACACTCGCTGTCAAAACGCTGGCGTAAGAAAGCGTTTGTAGATCCTTGTAGATATTTGCCAATATATTCACGTATGCATCCTGTACTCCTTGGTTACGTAATGCCTCTATGACTGCTGGTATCTCTACTGAATCAAATGCTTTTTCATAATCTACGAAAGCCATATAGAGAGGCTGATTACACTCCGCTAATTTCTCTATTACCGGGTTGATGACATGGATATGATCCATCGTAGAATATCCCTTCCTGAAGCCAGCCTGTTCTCTTGGTTGGCTGAAGTCAAGTGTTGCCCTGATTCTATTTGAAATTACCTTGGTGAATATTTTATGCAATACTGAGAGCAAGCTAATGGGTCTATAATTCTTCAATTCTTTAACATCTCTTTTCTTATAGATGAGTATAACGTTGGCGTTCTTCGAACTTTCTGGTACACTTGAATTCGTGAGGCATTGCGTATAAAGGGCCGCAAGCTTTTCAAGTATGATATCTCCACTTTGGTCTAAAAGTGACACTAGCAAATTGTAATGCTCGGAATGTTCTAGATTTCTTCGCATAGTAAACGTACATTAAATGTTGCTATACAGCTTGTCTCATCTGCCGGAAAAAAGAACGAAAGATATCAGAATAGAACGCAATATCTGCAACATGATCTAACATATTTTCAGGTTACTGATGCCCAAACTGGCGATAATGATGCTCGCCGGCACCGTGTGCCTGTTGTGATAAAGTTTCAGAGTATCGTTTTCTGTCTTTCTCTTTAAGGTGGCGACCAACGATCAAAGGTACCCAGATGAGCACCAGGCGCGAGAACGACTCACTCTGCAGCCCTACCAACGTGTTTCAGAGGGATTCATTGCCATCGAAAGAAAAGACCCGAAGAGCGTTGTTGAAGTAAGATGTCCAAACTTGTTTGCTGGCGTCCTTGGGTGAAAGTGTATGTACAAAACACGCGCACAAATGCGACCGGAAAGTTAAAACCGTATACAGCTCGAACAATAATTTTTCAATACGGGTGTGTCTTATAGTCGAACCGCTGTGGTTTCATCGTCACTAAAGCACTGTCTTCAAACGACCTCATTCCAATTACATGCTGCCGGTGAGATTACAGAGTAACGTAATAGTTTATTCGAACCCTCCCCTTCAGGTTGTTCTGGCTTGTTCTGTACGTCATGAAAAAGTTCTGTACCGTTCTGGCTTTTTATTGCGCAGCAGGTAGGTTAAGCCTTTAACCAGGGTCCTTCAAGAAAGTATTGAAGGACCCTGATATAACGATCGCAATCTCGAGGACACCTTTGAAATTCCGCGTTTTGAGAGTGCCACGAAGGCAAGGCTTCCGCGTGTGTTCATATTGCCTAAAGTATTCCCCTACAATTTATTACAAAACCACTCACCCACTGTGCGGCTTAGTGTCTATGACGCTCTGCTACTAAGAAAGTTGTCGTAGTGACCGCACTCGGATGGGTGCGGTATGCAAAAACGCTCGCACATCAAGGTTTGGTCGTACTTACAGAGCCTCGGGTATTGAACATTAACTTCAGGACCTCAACCTCAGCATCAAACCAAACTAAGCAATTCGAACAACTTTTCAGTCAGCATCACACGTTTATCTTCATAAGAAATTGCTGAACGATTTCCGTAAACAAAGCACGAATTCTCAGTTAAATTAAGGCCCTGACGCCTCCTCATTCATGCTTTACTTCGAAATTTCTGCTCTGGCATACTACTAGCCATTGACTATGGGCTCATACAGCGTAAGCAAACATTTGTATTCAATACACAACGACGAAGAAGACGCAGTGTCTGCGAGCCAAAACGCTATTTTCTCTAGCTCGGAGTGGGTATGTGCCAGTAACTCCAAGGCTCTACATCTACATCTACAGCTCGGCTGTTTTTTCCTAATTTCTGCGTATATCCCTGGAAAGCCACCAAGGTTTGTGGCGCCTGTGCAAGTTGACGTCCCCGCGCCTCTTCCGAGGATGGCGACGTCATGGTAATTGCGTCGAGGAAGCGGACCGGCCTCTAGAGCGACACCGACTGCGAAGACACCAGTGTCTACTCGCTCAGCAGTGAGGACTTCTCCAATGACGACATTAAGCTTCTGCGGAGGAGCCGCAATGCGAAGCGAAGAAACACCAGGGCCTCCCTGTCTTCAAGTACATCGACTGTAGGATTAACTCGGAACACCACAGTCAGTACGATCCTTTTTACACCGGCAGCGCTTTTTGATCTGCAGCTGGCATAATAGCCCGGGCGAAAAGTTGCAAGCATTTCCTTCCAATTGGCTACCTGCGACTGAGTATGCTGCGCACAGCCGTGAACGTCCGTATAACCTCAAAATGGATATCTTACAAATAAACAAATTCGCAATAACAACGGGCCATGCATTGGTCTGTGACCGCTAAAGCGGCATCTACCTAAGCCCCTAACCCCCCCCGTTTCGCGCCGGTTCACTTGGCAACCCTTGGCAAGAACCCTCCCTGTCAGGCCTAGTGGTGAAGCCTAGGAAAAAGAACATTACGTGATCGCGGACAGCCAATGGGAAATAACTGCTGGCAACATTTCGCCCGGCCTACTCCGCCAAAGGTCGGCAATATAGCCACTGCCGTTAGCACCTGAATTCGCTACCAACAACCTGAGGTGACTCAACAGTCTGTATCTGTTTCTTGAAATGGTGGCACCCAGTCAAGTCACAGGCATTAGAATCAACCCCCGTAACGATGTCCTGGCTACCGTCGTTGCACATGAGACTCTGTTGAGCACGTTGAGCAATCTTTCGGAGGAACTTGGTGGCATGAAGGTTTACTCGTATGTCCTTGTGGACAGTGCTTCTACTATTGGTGTCATCAGCGACTTGGACGTCTCCATATTCAGCATTGACGTGCCGATTCTAGCGAAGCCACTGCTGTTGTATGTCTTGGGACAATGAGACAACTCATGCGTCTCGCATCGGCAAATGCCGCTTTTTCAAGATAATATTCAAGGGCAAGTCTCTCCCCTAACACGTCAAGGTGGGCCACTTTAGACACCCTGTACGACCATTTATTCCAAAGCCATTCCAAGACATAATTGCATGACACTAGTAGGAGACCTGAGCGCCGCGTGCGAGATTGTACACAAGACTTCCCTCACGAGGCGCCGGCCGAGCCCCACCCTCCAGACTCCTGTGCAGCCACTGTTCTCAAATGCCCCAATTGCCTTGGGTCCCATGATGATCCCTAGACGAGCTGCCCCAAAATAAAGAAGGGAAAAGTGGTCTTGAAGCAGATGGCGAGAGACCATTCGTCTTTTCGGGAAGCCATTGCTGCCGTTAGAAAGCGATGTTTCCAAAGCCGTCGGACTTCAACAAAGTCGATACCTCTATAAAGAATACGCCACATCTGACGACACCTCCTCCCCTGCCTCCTCGGCCTGGTGCAATCGAGTCTAACTCTGAGACGAAGACTAAGTGTCTGTGATACAGAACATTTTTTGTCAAGCTCAGCTATTCTCCCCTGATTTCTCTTTATATCTAGGCACAACCGCCATGGGTTGTGGCACGGATGCAAGTTGATGTCCCCACGCCTCTGCAGGGGATGACGACTTCAGCGATGGCTACGTCTACGAAGCGGACCGGCCTCCAGAGCGACACCGACGGCGACGATACCAGTATATACTTGCTCAGCGGTGATGACTTCTCCGATGACGACTTGCAGCTTGTGAGCAGCCGCAACGCGAAAAGAAGAAACAGCAGGGCCTACGTATCTGACTTCAAACACGTCGACTGTAGAACCAACTCGGAATACCGCAGTTAGTACGATTCTATTTGTACCATAATTCGCTACCGACAGCCTGAGGCGACTTAGCAGACAGTCTGTCTCGGTACTCCTTGAAGCGGTGACGCCAAATCAAATCGCGGACGTCACAGTCAACACTAAAAAATGTCTTGGCTATTGAATTTGTACATGAGACTGCGCGGAGCACTTTCAGGGAGCTTACGGAACTTGCTAGCATGAAGGTCCGCTTCTATATCCCTCTGGACTGTGGCTTCCACACTGGTGTCATCTACGATGCGGATGTCTCCAGCGATGACTTGACGATTCTAGTGAAGCCAGCTGTTGATGGCGTCTCCATAATTCGATCCTGTGTCTCGCTTCGGCCCTTCCCGATGTGTGAAGGTAATCTTCAAGGGCGAATCTCTGCACTCACACGTCAAGATGGGCCACTTTAGACACTCCGTGTGACCATTTATTCCAAGGCCACTCCAATGCCGCAATTGCGTAAGGCTAGGACACGTGAGCGCCGTGTACGAGAACTCGAGAGCTTGCTCCCGCTGCGCAAAGCCCCACTCTGGAGACTGCTGTGCAGCCATGGTTCTCAAATTCCCCAATTTCCTTGGGTCCCATGATGCTCCCTCAAAGGACTCCTCCAAAATGCAAAAAGAAAGCGCAGTCTTGAAGCAGACGGCGAGAGAGCATTCGTTTTGCCGGGAAGCTGTTGCGGATGTTAGAAAGCGATGCTCCCAACGCCGTCGGACTTCAAAGAAGGCCGATTCCTCTGTGAAGAGTGCGCCACATCTGACTCCTGCTCTTCCTCTACCCTCTAGGCCTGGTGGAGTCGAGTCTAACTCTCACAACTAGGTCGTGCCGGACATCATCAATACGGAAGCTTGGCCCGCGCTACCAAAGCTACAGCTGCCACCACAGCTGAAGCCACAGCTGAAGCCACAGTCTAAGCCACAGCAGATGTCACAGCCGGAGCCACAGTAACATCAAAGGATAACGCGCACCGCGGTAGTGTCCACAGCGCCGACTCGTGACAAATTTTCCGAAGCAGACCGGTAAGTGGTTGTGATGCTTCGGTCCCTCATAAATACCCTTCGCATACTCTTAAGCAAGTTACATACTCCATCAGTGATGTGCAAGCGCTGGATGCTCTTAATACAGTGCTTGCAACTCTGGAGTAAGCCCCATCGCTCACGCGGAGCCTCGTATTCACACAACGACCACTGGCTCTTGGCTCATGCCATATGTCTTCAACGCACATCACCCACCACCTATGCGACTTTGGGTTCACTGCGTTTCGCTGCACACACAGTGTTCACTCTTTCTGTTTTCCTCTTTCAATTCCCCATTTCCCGTATCCTCAGTGTAGGGTAGCAAACTATACGCTCCTCTGGTCGTCTGGTTCACCTCCCTGTCATTCTTTTCCTTGTTTTAATTCTCTCTCTCTCTCTCTCTCTCTATGTATTCAATTTGTGAATTTAACAAAATTTTTTCACGCAGTTATTACTCAAAAACTCATGAAGTATTTAAAGGCTGTAGTGACCCATAGACAAAATAGATACGCTGGGACGCAGCATATATTAAATGACTTGTTTTTTTTTTTTTTTTCTTGCAGGCAAATCAATTGTACGAAGCGGTTTTGTTCATTCATCACGTCGACAAAATCAGTTCCTCGGTTTACTATGCGGTAAGACTTTTTTCTTTCTTCTTGCAATACAATATTCTGTTTTTGTCCTATGCCATCTATGGCTTTTTTTTTTTTAGCCGTATATCAGGATCCGCTGTGAGTCATCAATGAATCGCTGCGCGAGTCTTGACTAGGAAATGTTAGTATCACGATTGGACTGATGCCGCTTTCCTTGTTCGTGAAAGCTGCTTGCGACAAGTCGGCCGCCTTCGCTAATAGTATGTCCAACGTAATGATACGCTGGCGCCTGTTCTAACCAACAATTCTATCGTAAGATGATTTTAGCCCATTCAGACACGGCGTCCACATTCGAGAACGTGACCTATTTTACCATTTCTGTGCAGTGGTAGCAAGGAACAGAGCACAAACATTAAGCTTAGGGTAAATTGAACATTCTGCTAGCCTGTATTACTTCCATTTTACTTCTGAGTGATATGTATCGTTACAGAGTACCGCTTTCGTGTAGGCACTACCGTTTTTTACGTGATAGTTTACGTGGGGCATGTCAGTAGCAACCTCGAAATCTTCTTTTTTTTTCTTGAAATGCTTGGGGCCAATAAATAACTTGCACATGTAATTCGAGCGGGTGATTCAATCCTTTTTATGAAGAAACGTGGCATGAGTGACTTTACAATATTCAAATATTTAGTTACTCTGTAATTATGATGACTCATCATATACGGCGCACAGCGACGATTTTATCGCGCTTGGACTTTATACAGAACCTCACGGCAACGGCGACGCCGACGGAAGAAATCCGCTTGAAGTGTCCATATAATTGCTATCGCAATAAAACGAGTCGGCGGCGACGCAGAGCAGTGCTCTACGTCTCCGTCGCCAGCACGGTGACGGAGTCCCGCCCCTTCAATAATTACCAATCAGAAATTAAGAAGCCGTCGCTAAATACAGCCATTTTACAAAGCTGAAGCTGGCAACAACAGCGGCTGCTAGTTTGTTTACATGCGTTCCACGTGTGGCGCATCGAAAACTCAGCTGTTCGTTTCGGTGGCGGCTGCGCTTGCTGCGGCTGCGCTTGCTGCCAGCGTATTGACAGTGGTTGTGTGCGGTCATCGAATGTGATCTATTCATGTTTGCTTGTGCGCGCTGACACCACGCTTGTTAATTCAGTTAGTAAGCGAATGTGTCAAGTTTATGCAGCCAATAAAACTACTATCCCTACTCCGAATAGCTCTCTACTAATTTGCAATCGCAATTGATGCTTCGTCTTTTGAGCGAAACTGCGACATTTTTTTAGGGGAAAACGACTCTCTCTCTCCCCTCACGAAAAACGGTGCCGTGAGGTGACGAGACGGAGCGTTTGACGGCTGTGTGAATGAGGCCTAAGGCGCACGTGCCGGTTGCTGCCTCTGACATCTACGGAATTACGCAGTGAAACTAGGATAGGCGCCTAAATATCCTCACTGCAACAAATAAATACCGTCAAGCGCGCAACTCCTTTGTTAAAGCGAAACATTTTATGTCTTTTTTCCCGAGGTTTGGCACATCTGCTCGGTCGGCTTTACGCCGAGTAAGGTGGGTCGCACCTGGAGATAGTACAATATTACACTGGGCCACGATTTTGTAGCGGTGCGTTTTCGGATGCTATTCCTTTTCGTGCCTTTCGCACTTTCAGCGCTTCATCAGTGGTAAGAGCTACACTCCGCCCCCGTTACCGATGGAATCAGCCGCCCGTGAACGGTGGATGATAAGAGTGGCGTAGATTAGAGCAGAAGGCATCGCTAGAAAATTATGACCCTGGGCTGATACCGGAGATGGCGTTGTAACAGGTGGGCTGATCCCTGAGACATTGTTATCCGGGGTCGCGGGAATCACGTGGGTCGCAAAGTGTGTGTGTGTGTGTGTGGGGGGGGGGGGCTTCGCGTGTTGTGGTCTTGCTGGGAAGGCATGTAATCGCTAGGCTGCAAAACACGTTGCATATGGTGAACAGTTTTATTACGTTTAATTAACCGCTTCACGAAAGCTTCGCTTCACAGAGCTACCAAAATCTGTATAGTTTTTCTTCCTTTTCTTTCGTACAGCAAGAACACGGCTCGTTTCAACATGCTATATTTTCATTCCTTCAGGTCCTGTCCAAGGGGAGAATACAAATGGTTCAGAAGCTGCCTGAAGGAAGAAGAATCGAGGAAAATATAGTGATACCTGTTACGCCTGAGATGACACCCAGCTTCCGCGTGGTGGTATTCGCTGTGCTTGACGGAAACGTCGTTACCGACTCCATTTACGTGAATGCCCAGCCAGCGTGCACAAACACATCTCATGTAAGTGCAGTAGTGGTCCGTTGCTTACAGTTCTGAGAATGAATCTGCGAATGAGTGAGTCCACAGGCCAAAGTGAATCTCCCATATAGGAGCAAGCCTCGCACATAGATTCAAAACAAAACAAAAATCGCAATAAAATGAAGGATAAGCACAGTTGTGCATATCGCAAACTAGAATTCTGCAGTCCTAACCGGAATATAAGTAAAGTGAAGGTTTAGCTCAGAAATGAGATCCTACAGGAAGCGAACGACATTTTCGACCTGTCGAGTAAGGACGTCAGACTGCACCGGCCATTACGACAGGACAGATGGGGCCAGTTCTGTTTATTACAAACTTTTATTTGCTCAAAAGCGCGCAGGGTATTAACCGCGCGTCTGTGCTTTTCTTATGAACTAAACATTTGGCCACGAGCACTTAGAACGGCGGTTTGGCATCGTTTTGAAAAAGTAACTAATATTAACATTCCCTGTAAATTCATTAATTATCATTTTCGTTTACACGTGCTTGTAACATTCATGATCTGTTATCCTCACACATGCACACTGAGAGGAAACCTGTTGTTTCTGATTATTGGGATGAGAACAATAAAACCATCAGGGGTAGTTCGTTTGAGCAAGCGAACTACCCCTGATGATATTTCGCCAATCTTTGCACTGTGGTCCTAGAAATTGCAGCAGAAACGAAACATAAGAAAAGACAGAAAGGCAAAAGAACCGATTTCTTCGAGGTGAAACGGACACGATAAGGCTACTCAGGCAGTAGTCATGGAACGTCGCCATGCACTATGTTGGCGAGCTCATTCGAAAATATAACGCAGCGAAAGCAAATACCAGTGTTTCTTGAGCATTTGGCCCCAATTTTAAAGCGATCTTCTCAATAAGCAAGTACTTAAATAGTGACGGATGCGCTTCTGGAATGAAGGACGTGCTCTGAACCAACCACGGCAGAAGTGGAAAACCAACGTACAGCCATGGCTTCAAAAGGCTTGTTTGATGACAGGATGACAAATGTGAAGTAAGAGTGTTTGCTCTTGATTTTAGGTTAAAACATAAAATTGATTACCTTTTCTAAGCATGACTGATATTTGAAAAAATGCTTACTTAATTGGCGTCGTCTGTAACACATACTCGTACCTATAAGTATATTATTGACCCTTCTCGTGGAGTGAATGTGCGCACAATTTAATGTATGCGCACTATATACGCACTATAAATGACGGTACTACACCGATAGCGCACGCATGGTTGAAGATGAATGTTTCGTGACGGTGCACAAGAGTAAGCGAGTTACTAGCGATAATAAGTCTTTGCTACAAGGTATTACAATGTACAGAACACCTACCGTTTCAAGCCTTGTGCGCAGCAAGAGGAAATCTAACGGAACTGAGCACACCCGCGAGCGATTAGGCAGAAAATAATCAGATAGTGACCGCACCGAGGAACTTTACTGAGTCAGAAACATGACATGCCGCTGCTTCAACGTATTTGCCAAATAAAGAACGAAGATCAAAACACGCTAATCCTGATTCAATTCATGAGCGGAAAGTTTGTATAGATTGGAATACATATTTAGCCCCGCTTTTAGAGCAAGCCCCATATACGCTGCTCGCACCGTCTGGACCTAGCTCGGAAAGCGCTTTTGCAGGATCAGCTCGGAAAGCGCTTTTGCATGTTCTCTGAAGCTGTGGCCAAAGCTTTGTGTCGTCCACCCAGCCACCGTCTACGATATTGTCACGGTGCCACGAGAGGGACAAAGAAGACGATCACTTACAAGACGGAAAGAGACGACGTTGTGGGGCTAACCCAACGTTCCGCCATACTGGTTGTACCAGCCATATCTTCTGCAGAGTAAACACGGTCCCATTTAACCTTACATCTTTGCCCGTTTCATTTTTGGTAGAGGTGCTTGGTATGACACAAGACGGAACTCCGCAGCGGGCTCAGTCCTCGGCCGTTGTACCATGCTGACAGACGACCACGCCCCTGGGTCAAGCACGGCGACAACACCCGGCGCAGCCGGACCGTCAGCATCCGCGACGCCGCAACCGTCAGTCGTCTTGACGCATCCGCGCGACCCCGGCACCATCTCCGGTAATGGCACCGACAATGTCGAAATCGAAGAATGGCTTGGCATATACGAACACGTCGCTGCACACAACCGATGGGACCGGATTGCGATGCTCGCTAATCTTCTCTTCTACCTCCAGGGACCAGCACGCACCTGGTATGACTTACGTGAAGAAGAGCTGACCAGTTGGGACGTATGCAAGCAAAAACTTCGCGACCTCTTCGGCAAGTTCGCTGGTCGCAAGTGCGCCGTTGCGAAAGACCTATCCTGTAGGGCTCAGACGGCTACCGAGTCGTACGTTGCGTACATCCTTGATGTCCTAGCTCTTTGCCGCCGCATCGATTCCAGTATGCCCGAGGCTGACAAAGTGAGGCACATTCTGAAAGGCATCGCCGATGATGCGTTTAACTTGCTCGTTTTTAAATACTGCTCGACGGTAGACGAAATTATCCGTGAGTGGAGAAGTTTAGAAGACGCGAAGAGCCGTCGCATCACCGGTCAGTTCGTGCGGCTTCCCAACACCGCCGCTACGTCGTCGTGCGAAGACGCTCCTTCGGCCCTTCAGTCGTCCAGTACGGATAGCGTTGTCCGAATTGTGCGGCGCGAAATCAAGGCTGCGTCACCATCTTCTTTCGCGCGCCCTTCTGAGGATACTCAATCGACGATCTCCCTAATCCAGGCAGTTGTCCGCGAAGAACTGTCAAATGCAGGAATTCAACCCGTGTGTTCCTTAACACGCCCTCCGGTTAGCTATCGAGATCCGGCCCAATGGCGAACCCCTGACGACAAGCCCATATGCTTCCATTGTAGCGGCGTGGGGCATATTTCTTGCTATTGCCGTTATCGTCAGCCCTCGTTTTCACGCTCCACGTTTTACCACCGCCACAATGACAACCAGCGCCAGCCATATGATGCTCCAAATGACCCGACATACCGTGACCACGCCCCTTCTGCGTCCACCAGACGCTCGAGCCGTTCGCCGCCGCCGCACGATCGTCGGTGTCGCTCGCCCCTGCCCCATCATTTTTCCTCGCCGCACCCTTCTGTACGCTCATCCCCGGAAGACTGACGGATGCAGCTCCCGGAGGTGACGCTGCATTGGACTCTCGACCTGCAAATGCTCTCCTTACCTTGCCTACAGATCAGAACCTAAGCGCCGTGGAAGTTGATGCCCTCCCTGTCACTGCCCTGATCGACACCGGCTCCCACATCTCGGTCATGAACGCTGATCTCCGGAAGCGGCTCAAGAAAGTGCTCACTCCTGCCGAGTCCTGCGTCGTACGAGTCGCTGAGTGATGGGGGAAATCCCGCTGTGCTGGGAATGTGTGCCGCTCGTGTCAGCGTCGCCGGTCATCACACATCTGTATTGTTCCATCGACTTGACCATTGCCCTCACGACGTGATCCTTCGCCTTGATTTATCTGCCCACTCAGCTATAATTGACTGCTCGGCTGGTGTAGTCAAACTTGATTTCCCTGATATTACCGACCTTAACGACACCGTGCCGATCCAGCTCTGTTGCGCCGACTTTGTTCGTCTATCTCCGCAGGCTCTGACCTGTATCACTGCTGTGCCCAACCCCTGTGTATCAGATGCTGACTATGTCATCACTGCCTGTGTTAGTGCCTTACTTTCGCACGGTTTCCTCACACCCTAGTGACCATATCGGCTAACAAAACTTACCTTCCACTCCTGAATTTCGAACTCTGCTCTCAGGTACTACCCGAAGAGATTTCTCTCACCACACTGTGAAAGAAAATCATCAGATACGCACACGACAACCTTCGCTTACCCCCATTTTCTCGACAGGGGAAGGTCTGGTGATTTTTTTTTTTCATATGTCATAAGGCGTTCCTAGTTGGTTTCAGCGATGTCCTCGGTGAACTAAACAAGACGCTTGGTTTATATTTGGCGAAAATAAAGGGCGCGCGGGGGGGGGGGGGGGGGGGGCACTATGTAAGTAAACTTCAAAGACAGGGGACTAACTATGATATTTGCAGTAAATTACGCAATTAAGCGATCCGGAACTTTATGAATGTGTTGTACGAACAGAGCAGAATTTATCCCGCTGCCCTGGGAGAACCGTTAACTCAACCAATATCAAATCTACAGAAACTTGAGAGGGCAGGTGAGGGGGTGAGTAGGGAGGGAGTACACCATGGTAAACGTTATGGGCGAAGTAACAGTGTGTTTAATGAATTACGGGCTTTCAAAAAATTTCCAACAAGAAGTGCTTGGCAACTTTTTTAACTATGCGATATAATTCAGGAAGCTAAAACTTCTACTGAAACTGTTCGAAAGGAACAGCTTCGCTGGAAATGTGGTTGTAATTCTCCAAGGTCGCACACATCTGCTGTCTTTTTTCTTACGAATATTGCACGTCATTTATGTTCATTGTACTTCGCTGTGTATAACTTCGGCAATACTATTGCCTTAACTAGCGATACATGTGTGCTGTATGTAGACTTAAAGTGCAATTCTTTGTTTAATTAGCAACGTCGTCTGTAACAAATGTGCATTTTCTGATGTGCCCTGCGCTGCTACTACTGGGCGGGATCTGGGAACTCTGGGCACTCACTGCCTTTTGTCCCTGTATCATATGTAGATTTTAATAGTGTAAAGAAATAAATGCAAATGCAAATAATTTTTGGGCCCCCATGGTTCACCATGTTTCCCAGCTTTTTTACTTATTTGAAAAGTAATTATATATATATATAAGAGAAAGAGAGAGTCAGATCGTTTTAGGTTTAGGTTTGCCCCCCCCCCACTCGAGAAGTAGTTGGTACGCCACTGGCTTTGGCCATGGAGATCTCAGGCAGTGGATGGAATTCGCTCTCGTTGAGGGGGCCTTTCTTCTCATTCAATTACCGTGTGCATATTTAAAATACTTGCCCTTTGTCGAATTTTACTTTCCCGTGGTTATTACTGCAGCTTTCAGGTAGTGTATAAGTACAGTTTCGGTCGGGTCCTGTGATGCAATATTATCCAGAGTATTCAGAAAATGCGAGTTGTAGGCACAGTGGCTGCAGTGGATAGGAAATATAAATACGTGTACCCCGTTCCGCTTTGCACAACAGGCATCTCAGATTGTTTTTATAAATATATGGCTTCGGTAATATCTGAACATACATGGAGGCTAGAACTATCATTCCACAAGAGGTCGCGCGCTGGAAATGGTCACCCTGGGATGATGCTTTCAACGATATCGCTTTCTTCACTTGTGCGTTTCAGTTCACCCTCGAAAGGAAGAATATGGGAGTTGCATCTGAGCCTATGGCCCTGGAGACGCTAGTCGTTAAGGGCACGCCTGGAACACTTGTTGGCTTGTTGGGCGTAGACCAAGCGCTCTACCTGCTGAGAAAAAAGGATCTCCTCACAAGGGACAAGGTAATGAGCATATTGATTCGAAGCAAATGGCATATTCGGGTGGTCGTTTCAGAGCGCTCGGGAAGTGCTACAAAGGTCATGGAAACAAGCAAACAAACGTTACTGCTACCATAAGAGGCCTCTGCGGATGAAAATAAAGCAGACACACCACTCACTTACCCGGTTATTCTAGTACTCAAGCAATGAAGCTATTTTTCACTGCTTTGTAGCTGAACCAGAGCGCTCTCAAACGACCACCGGAATATGCCATAACACAATCCGAGAGACGTTCTGCGTGGAGCAGACGACAAAGAAGGGACTGTCTGGGGTGCGGGCTCTCCACCATCTTGGTTGATTCTGTGTACCTCAGTGTAAATACACTGTAAATAGCCACACCTCATGTCGTTTCACGTAACATTTTTGTGGTGGAGTTACTGGTTGTTCCTTGTACCCATCAGTGGATGGGTACAGGGAACAATACTGGATAAGTTTTACGTAACAATATTAAAAGCGTCCTCGGTCGTGCCGCCTTAACTGGTCCGAGAACAAGTGCTGAATTGTCCAGCATTCCTCGTAATAAGGACACAGTCATTTATAAAGGATACGGAACGGAACAGTTGAGACCCTATCACAACGTCCTGAGATCCCGTATTCAGAAACCAGTTCGTATACGCAGAAGTAGTTCGCAAGAAAAGGAAGAGGCCAGTCACGATAGCGAACGTCATGACAGAACACAAGGCACAAAAGTGCCAGCCAATGCGAGTTCTTACAAACGAAAAATTTTTGTAAACTACACATCGACAGTTGAGTTCAATGCAAACATTTTCGGTCCTGAAAACCGCTTCTCATTGGCCGATCAGGTTTGCTAATATTACCTCCAGTGACCCTAGAGTGTTGAATAAGCGCCTAGTAAACGAACAACAGCACTCACATTATGCTTATTATGCTTTTCAAGTGACAAATGCGGAACATTTTGTTGGCTGTGCTACTTGAAAAAGTCTAAGCAGCGAACTGAACCGGTAGAACCGTCCCTGCATGCGGACGCGACGTGAAAACATTCTAATTCACACCTACTATACTGGGCAGCTGTTCCAGTCTCTGGATTCCAAGGATCTCGGCTGCGGCGCGGGCGGAGGCACGGACGCGGTCGAAGCACTTTCCAGTTCCGGCGTCGTGCTCCTCACGCGAGATCACGTGGGCAACACCTTGAGAAGCGGTGAGATATCCGGCCCAGGGTCACAGTCTCGGTCGCCTGGGGTGCTGTAACGTAAAATGATTTCAAACTGTTTTGATTCCAATTTCTGCAATCAGCCTCAATGATTGGTCAAAACATTTTCGGGCCACTCCCAACTTCACCTGTCTGTCACGCGACGTCGCGAAAACCGCGATAGCTCCCCATCTGATATAACGTGTACACACTGATTATGTATGATTAAACCGCGCAAAAGAAAAATAGTCATTCATGATTCGACGCCTATTCACCATTAGCCATCTGCTATTGGTTCAATGTTTTCTGGCTACGCCCACTTCGCCTGTCTGTCACGTGACCTCACAAAACCGCGAAAACTCACCACGTCAAAGTGACGTGTGCGCGAAAAAAATGCATTAATATGCCGAGCAAAACTGAAATATTTTCTGAATAGCCACAGACTGCCCCGTTCCGAAAGGAATGGAAGATGGCTGCCCGCCGAACGCTCAGGCCCTCGCTACTCGCACCTGCCGGTGAGCATGTATTTATTTGCGCATGATAAACCTTTTTGCGCGGCAGTAAAACGTTATCGAGCCCTTTCGGCATGCATACGACATCGCTCTGCCAACTCTTCCTTGCTGAGGATCCGTTTTAGCGGCATTCTTATCCTTCCGTTGCACGCCGCCGCGATTTTCGACCAGCCACCGCAAGCTAAGTAAGGCGAAGCGGACCAATCTGAGAAGCCGGCACCACCCTCTTCATGCGGTTATCTATTTTCACTGTGCTGGCTCGGCCCCATCGAAACCCTCTCCACTAGAGCGTGCTCCTCGCCTCTTGTCAGCCAATTAGATAAGAAAAACCGCTGAGTGTAGAGAATGTTATTGGTTTTGAAAGCGAACAAAGCTGACCTCCTATAAACGAGGAGAGTGTTTGATTGGGTTGTTCAGACAACGCTGCGGGTCACCGCCCGATGCTTGCGTCGGTGGTTACGTAAATTTGACGTCAAGAGTTTGGAATCAAAACAGTTTGGAATCATTTTACGTTATAGCGCCCCGTATGTCATAGGACTATCATTTCGTTGTTTTGTGTTTTTTTAAGCTCTTGGCATGATAGGAAGGAGTTGCTTGCGCTGTTTTGGCATCGGGGAATCCTTGTACCGCGATCGGCAAGTGCTAAGGATCTTGTGCACATATGGCTATACTGATTCACTGATTCACGTATTTATAGAAAGAAAGTGAGTTTCGTTACATGGTGCAATACAACATAATGCCAATTTGAACGCGGGCTGGCAAGTTCTTCCAGAATCGGCAGAACACGCGCGTTCCTGAATGAGGATGGGACAGGCGAGGTGTATGGGGGAAAAAACGCAAAGAAACGCAACAGCATGCCATTGGAAAGAAGAAATCAGGTAGGTTCAACCAGTGCCGAGCACACCTCCATGTAGACATCAAATAACAATGCAAATAAATACACTAGTGGAATGTGGAGAAAAGTGTTGACGTACAGCACTGCCACCAGGAAACAACCAAAACAACACTGGTAAAAAACCAACAGAATACGGACAAGACGCTTGTGTATCCAGGCAATCTATGATTGCATAGTGCACGTTCTTGACTCTACCGGTCCACACTGATACCTTACAAACAGCCCGCGTTCAGAAGAAGCAGAGAGTTCTTGCAGAAGGAGGATATGGCAACGGTTTTGCTACGTTTGTTGTACGGCTGCGAAGTGCTTTAAGAGTCGTGTACCCTGGCTACACCATTCGGTTGAGTTTTTACCGTGATCTGTATTATTTAAAAAGAATTACAAAAAGTCACTAAAATGCATTTGGGCACAATATGTGTACATGCAGTCACGGACCTGAAAAAAATAAATTACAAGAAACAGTTCGCTCAGCTTATAAAGCCAGCACTGATAGGTATTATCAAGTACGCTGTACGAGTTTCCTGCTCCCCTTCTTAAGCTCACTAAATCTCTAAATCACTGCCTAAAAGAAGGCTGTCTCTCTCTCTTCTTCCCCCTTTTTTGGCACTTGTAAATCTGGAATCGCACCCGTCGTTAACATGCGATGCATCTGTATTAGCGTGACCCGTGTATAATACGACCAGAAAGAACAAACATTTTTTTTAGACATAAAATAACTCATCTTGCTCTTTACTGACTGGGCCTTCGTGACTTGCTGTTGCTAATACTTGTGATGCATGGCCAACAGATGAATAGCCATTGTTCGAATTTTACAAAAAAAAAAAGTGTTTGGTCACATGGCGGCGAACGTCGCAGTTCAGTCAATATACACATTCATAAAGGGTGTCGAGGAGTGTACGTAGTCGGCAAATAATAAGCGCCATAGTTGCGGCAGAAGGAATGTTACACCAGGGGAAACACAATACTCAAAAGCAAGCAAGCCGTAGATATCCATCAGCCGGGAGTGGTTCAGTGCAATCCCACAAAAAACCCATGACAGTACTGTTATTTCTCATCCACTATTCCTGGTGGTTTTCTAGCGGTTTCAAAATGGTTCATTATGATTCATAGATAGTGTTTGTCAACTTTACTGTTTACAGGAGCAGACCTGCCATTAAAATTCAGAATGATACTCCCAACTGTGATTTAATGTTTCATTCGGTACAGCGGCAGTGAACCGATTACAAAAAAATGTTGAAGCCCGCAACTTATGAAAGCTACCTAAAGATATAAATTAAACTTGTAACACATAGCTTTTCAAAGTGAAGTCTACTAAGAAAACGTGTTAGATTTATGAACGTCATGAACTAGAAATAAGGTTCAAATATTTCTACTAACGCGGCCTTGTCTCATGTCTTCTGTTCGGTGTTTGAAAATTTTGAAAATGATAATCACGATACAGAAGGGAGTACATAGGCCACGTACGTGTCCAACAGTTGCGAACTGTGTAGAATGCACGGACGTCCGTCCATCCGTTTGTCTGTTTGTCTGCACGTACGCACTACGCATGTACGCGTGTAATTTTTATACAAGAGGACAGCAAACTACGTAAGGATATTCATTTAGTCATGTTGCTTTGCATAATATCCTTAAAGGAAAAATGAGATCTGTGAGCATAAGACGATATCTAACGTTTGTCTTCTTTTTATTTCAGACACAGCCTGTCACGAGCGCCGAAGAAGAAAACGAGAAGCAGCGATCAACATCTGTAAGCTCACAAATGGCTTGAAGACACAACAATAACAATTTCCATTCTATGCACCTAACCTTCGAATTTCTTATCCCAGTTAGGAGAACGAGGTGTAGATGTGGCACCGCAACTTCTCTTATGTTAAACAAAATTACTGAGCACTTGTATTCCAGGATGATCTATCACCATTGGGAGGCCTTCCCGCGTCTACCATATCAATGATTAGGTCAGGAGACCACTTTATTGGACATGGGACATAGAAAAGAAAGTAGTTTCACACTTCTTTTGTTTGTTTGCTTTATAAACAAGATTCACACGACGGGCCGGATCGCTGAGTCAGTGCGCAAGTGAGCGTGACGGGGCAGAGGTGCAGGGAATCTGTAGTTTGATTCGGTGGCACTCGGCGAAGTCATGCTCTTCCGCAGAGTTCAGACCATCGTGTGCATCCAGTTTTAATAAATTCGACAAAGAAAGGTACTTCGTCAGTTGAGTATAACTACACTGCTAAAATTTAATTTTGGGGTTCAAGGTCCCGAAGCTGCACACTGGGGCTATACCAGAGGACCCAGTGGAGGACTATGGGGACCAAGTTTGACCACCTCAAACGTGCACCAAACGAACACCTTTACAGTGCACCCATTGCGCGGTACACGAGCGGTTTTTTCACTCCGCTTCCGTCGGAATGCGGCCTCCGTGGCCGGGAAGCGAACCTCCGATCTCGTGCTCAGTGGCGCAACGACATAACCACTGATCAGCCACCACGGCGAGTCGAGACTATTGTTATAAACACTAAAATAAGATATTGAGACGTTGGATACACGCGCTAAATGCAACCAAATTCTTACATCTCTCGCATAAAAGAATAGAGCGTCGTGCGTCGCTACATATCTATTTGTTGAAGGCACTGGGACGACGTTCACAACTCTCGAAAGCGTCATGCACGTGCCGCATAAGTGATGTGGCGAGGAGCTTACCTGAACGTCATGATTTCTTCGAAATGCTCAAGCTCCAGCAGTGGACCATCAGCGGACATATTCCTAAGCAAACGGGAGCGGTATTGGTCTTCATAATACGAAGGCGGCGCGGACGCTCGCCAGCTTCCTTAACATGGACGGAGGCTCTTGAAGACACAGGCGTAGGAGACGCTACCAAAAGATTTTGCCTACGCTTGAATGAACACACATAATAACCCATAAAGATGCTTCCCATATATATATATATATATATATATATATATATATAGTAACTGGACTTTTCTATGGCCCAAGCGTATTTAGAAAAATCAGAAGCACAACTTCGCGGTTATCTTAGGTTTATTTACCCAACAGTTTCGGTGGGTGAACCGACTGTTTTCAAGGCCCTTGAAAAAGGTCGGTCCACCGACCGAAACTGTTGGGTAAGTAAACCTAAGATAACCGCGAAGTTGTGCTTCTGATTTATATATATATATATATATATATATATATATATATATATAGAGAGAGAGAGAGAGAGAGAGAGAGAGAGAGATTCGTTTAATAGAATAGAGAAAGTAAGGTGACGCAATGTATATGTAGTTTCATGTTGTTTTGCCAGCACGCAAAAACTATGTTTTTCCTTTGTCAAGAAAAAAGCGCCGATGAACTTAGCGTGCAACATAACACGGCAGATGAGTAAAACTGAACGGCATTGTTTTATGCTACGGAACGCATGCCTATACGATGCACGCTAGGTCGACGCCTTGGAGTCGACTTTGGATGCCGTCGCAAGGCCTCCTGATGGCAAACGCGAGGCGACTGTCCTTCGCAGCGGAAGAGTACGAGGACGAGACGCTGCGCGCGTGCTGCTCTAGCGGACAGAGGAAGGACCGGTTCTTGCGCCCGTGCGATAAGAGAGTGGAGATCCTGATGAAGTACATGGAGCAAGGAAACACGGATGTCACGCAGGAGTGCGTGGATGCTTTCAAGCGGTGTTGCAAGCTAGAAGAAGGTAAGAACTCGACGACTTAATTCCAAGGTCACAAATCGGGCGAATGACGCTTTATTTCTGGAGAGTAGAGGTGTGACAAAAGTATGCCAAGGTTTACATTATTTGTAAGCATCTTGTTCTGCGCTATAAGTATAAAGTTTTTCTTGCTACTTCCAACACTCTTGTAAAGGATGCGTCTCTTCAAACAACCCTCTTCCACTCAGTCTTCCAAGAGTATGCTATATTCACGACGCGTCCTATGGGTCTTTCCAGCAATAAAATTACTTGATTTATGAGTGCACGAGTGTTACTTACGGACCCTTCGAAGCACTCTTAAAGGTTCCTGTTCTGTAGAGTGTATGAGGGCTAACTAATTTAAAGTACAGATGTATGTTACCTTCGTTATGTCTACCAGTACGTAGTGTGATAGACAGCATCGCATCTTCACTTTATTTGTTAGGCAAGGAGTAGAGAGCACCGTTTGCTGGCGCCAATGCCTACTTCAGTATTTATGTCAAGACAACCAAAAAAGGTGACACAGACTTTCAGGTAACACTGGCCGTGTGCCCATTGGTTAGTGCCACAGAATTACAATATGAAGCACAGGCGCTTGCAAGGCTAGCACCGCCCGTTTTCAGCAACAAACCAATCAACTAAACAATCACTTGACAATGTCAGCTACAACATACAATGCAAACCGCGGCAAATTTCGATATGTGTAGTGTTCGCTCCCTTTTTAAATGATTTTGCTTGTATATCAGCACAACCGCTTAACTGATCCATCAGTCGATTACTGGTTATCCATTACGGCAACAAAAGCTCGTTTAAAAATGGCCGACACTAGAGAAATGATGGTTAGTCGAAGGAGCAAAAAGCAACATCAGCACACTATCCATTGAGCAACTCGGCATTTGGCGGCTTATACGAGTCACTCTCTGCAGAAAAGTTTTATCTTCCCAAAGCAGAACAAAGGCTATGAGACACGCTGTAGTGGATGGCAAAATTGAACTAGTTGAAGCACAACTAAGCAGTAGACTGACAAGAACGCAGTGCCATTGCTAACTGGTTGTAATGTCACTTAATCGGAACCAATATTAGGCACAAGAAATCACACACGCAACAAAGCACGAAACAAGATAGGACGTCTTCATTTACATTGCCATGCACACGAACTTCATTCATTTGCCGAATAATAAATACCACAGAAGTGTCACTAATGTAACTGTCCCCCGTTTTCTTAATAAGGCTTCCAACGATTCTCGGACCGCAACACTCCTGCTTTTGCCTAATATTATGATATCCCTTAACCTTGCATCACATGTGCAAGATTCACAGTCTGCTGACTGACGCAATCTTAATCGATTTTTTCTTGGCCTTTTCATGTTTGGTTGCTCTTTCGTTTAGGCAGTGGCACCCCGTTTGCCTTACATGGGCTTCATATACCCCATGGCGGTGTATTTGGAATTTGGTGTATCACTGACGCGGCATTTTACGTGCTGATTCAATTGTTCATGCCGAAGATTTTCGTTTTTTTTTTCGTTTTTTTCTGTTCTTTTCCTGTGTGCACGAAATACAGGAACACAGCCGACCAATAACTTGCACAGGACAGAAATTGTGAGGGGTATGCCACACCGATTCGCAACTTTGGGTGCTATAATGTAAAATGATTCCAAACTGTTTTGATTTCAAACTCCTGACGTCAAATTTACGTAACCACCGACGCAAGCATCGGGCGGTGACCCGCAGCGTTGTCTCTACAACTCAATCAAGCACTCTTCTCGTTTATAGGAGGTCACCGTTGTTCGCTTTCAAAACCAATAACATTGTCTACACTCAGCGGTTTCTCTTATCTAATTGGCTGACAAGAGGCGAGGAGCATGCTATAGTGGAGAGGGTTTCGATGGGGCCCAGCCAGCACAGTGAAAATAGATAACCGCATGAAGAGGGTGGTGCCGGCTTCTCGGATTGGTCCGCTTCGCCTTACTTAGCTTATGGTGGCTGGTCGAAAATCGCGGCGGCGTGCAACGGAAGTATAAGAATGCCGCTAAAATGGATCCTCAGCAAGGAAGAGTTGGTAGAGCGATGTCGCCTGCATGCCGAAAGGGCTCGATAACGTTTTACTGCCACGCAAAAAGGTTTATCATGCACAAATAAATACATGCTCACCGGCAGGTGCGAGTAGCGAGGGCCTGAGCGAACGGCGGGTAGCCATCTTCTATTTCTTTCGTAACGGCGCAGTCTGTGGCTATTCAGAAAATTTTGCTGTTTTGTTCGGCAAATTAATGCATTTTTTTTTCGCGCACACGTCACTTTGACGTGGTGAGTTTTCGCGGTTTTGTGAGGTCACGTGACAGACAGGCGAAGTGGGCGTAGCCAGAAACATTGGACCAATAGCAGAGGGCTAATGGTGAAAAGGCGTCGAATCAGGAATAATTATTTTTCTTTTGCGCGATTTAATCACGAATAATCAGTGTGTACACGTTATATCAGATGGCGAGCTATCGCGGTTTTCGTGACGTCGCGTGACAGACAGGCAAAGCAGGGAGTGGCCCGAAAATGTTTCGACCAATCGTGGAGGCTGATTTCAGAAATTGGAATCCAAACAGTGTGGATTCATTTTACGTTATAGTGCCCCTTCTTCAAGTTGTGTGTCACTCTGTGGATGTAGGGCGCTACTTCACTTCTTTGTTGAGTTGCGGTGCTCTTTGCATGCGTTCCTGCAATTTCTACAGCACAGTTTCTGCAACAGTTGAGTTGAGTACGGTTCGCCCTTTCATTTGTTACTGCATTCATCGGAACAAGAAAAAAACTTATTTCCAGATGTTGCTGATGTGAGGTCATTCGGCGACGCTGACATGGAACAGCTCACAGATGAGCTATCAGACGACCACACAGAACTCCGCGAGGATTTTCGTGACACTTGGCTGTTTCACCATATTACTATTGGGTGAGTACAGCCGCCAAGTACATCAAGCTCCGTATTCAAAAAAACTTCTCTAACGTAACTGCTCTCGAGGTAGAGGTTCGCCGCGGTGATTCTGTCTTCATCACCACCAAAGCTATAATACCGCAAGAGATAGGGGAAGTGCGGGGAGGGGGGGCTAGTGCATGTCAGTGAGAGAACGCTCGTGCGACATAATAAATGAAAAATAAAATTTGTGTATTTAGCCAGGATGATTTATTCGACTAAGTGGGGAAAGAGGCGGCAGGAACATAGAGTGAAAAAACTACGGGGGAAGTCATTAAGAATGTGGGAAGGGGAAACGGTGCAAACAGCCATGCGGCGGCAAATAAGTCGTAAGGTGCCCGTCTCTATTGCGAATTCGTAAAGATTAAAGACACGTTCCCTGGTTCCCGGGCGGGGAGATCCATTCGCGCAACGTCACTATTCTCGCAGCTTATACTTCCGCATGCTATACTGTGTAACGCTGGGCAATTCCACAGTAAATGGCGCACGTTCAGCCTCGCAAAAGGTTTGTGAATACGGGGCCGAGGTCGGTATTTACAAAACTTGTCGTACGTGAGTACCGACTATAGTGGTCAACGAAGCGAGTGTTTTACTTTATCAAGCGCACCAATAACAAAAGTGGTGGGCGCTCAAACGCCACCCACTGTGCGAATATACTTACGCAAGACAACGCTTAAGAATGCACCCCACCCCTAGAACCTGTATTAAAGTTTTTACGTTCTGTTGAGTAAGAGTGTCGCCTCATTGGCCAATCGCTGACAGCACTTACGAAAAAGAGATTTATTCGCAAAAAAAAAATATATATATATATATATATATATATATATATATATATATATATATATATGTGTGTTTTTTTTTTTCGCTGTAACTATTAGTAAGCGAAGATGTGAGCCAATTGTGATCTTGGATATATTATTAGCGAAGGTGGTTCGCTTTCGGCACTATTCGATTACCCGTATTCGCTTGGGTCTCAAAAATTACTCTTCGCACCCCCCTAGTTTGGGACCCCTGTCGATTCACGGCGACTAGGGGCACAAGGAGAAACAAATAAATCTCAGATCTGTGACACTGCACGCAGCATGAGCAGACTGCTTTCATCTTTAGCATCTATGTGCGCGTATTATCTCATTCGTGTACGTTCTCACATGCGCGCCTATCCTTCTAGGACAAGCGTTAGAACATCGTACGTCTTTCAACTTCCAAAGTGCATATTTCACGGTGATAGATCACGTTGGGCCTCAAGCGGCCAGTCGCTCGACAATTGTGCGTGTATTCGCGGGCTTCTTTCACGCTCGGGTAAACACTTTTATGTAGCACGTATTCAGCAACAGAAAGCTGTATCGGGAGTTTTTCATTTCGCTTTACAATTTCTCATTGGCACTTTTGATCTTATTATAATATTTGAGAAGTTTGGTACATAATAGTTGGGACACCCCGTATATACGGAGGCTGGCAACTCGCAGAGCGAGGCCGAATCAATCGACAGATCAAAGCACAGGGGCACTGAATGCGAAAAATTAGTTCTGCAACAATTGGCGAGGGGGAAGAGAGTTGTCGTCCGCCCAAAATTTTTCCTTCATTAGTGAAGCCTGTTTTCGGCCTTTTGCATCTGTAATGTGCTGTATCTCTCAAACCACTCTCATCGAGAACTGCACTCTTCGATACGATTTTCTGACCTCGTAACGTTACTTCTCTATTTTCTTCTATGCTGCGTGGCAAAGTGTAGCCGTGACTACTTTAACGTGGCTAAATATCTATTTTTTGCGTCATTTCAATATTTCTGGTAACAATAGAATTATCATTATTTTAGAGTGCAAATCGCTGATCTTGCTATATTTTGATTTTTTTTATACATGTTTCCACGGGCAATTCCAACTCTAGCTAACTTCTAGCAAACATATATTTTCCTTATTTTCCCTCTTAAGGAGCTCATCGTTAGAGCTCCTTATAACTGCGTCATTATGAGCGTTAGCGATCCTATTTCTAAATTTTAGGGGCGTTCCTAAAAATAAAACCAGGCGTTTCTTTTTTTTTATGTGGAACATTTTCTTTAAAAAAAAGCGTCACATCTATGCCCCTGCTGTTTTTGCCAATAGGTCACGTGGCTAGGCTGACATTAGAAGCAAGAAAATTTTCAACAATAATTTCGACAATTACCCATATATGGCAATTCATTTTTGAACTGCTAAGTTTAAGGGACATGTTGTAATTGCGAAAGTGAAACCCCGGAGCAGGGAATTCATGTCCGCTAATCCGCCTTTTTCACGGCCCGACGGCGCATGCGCCCTGCCCTGGCGGATTAGTCGCGAAACGTTTTGGAAGGGTCGCGCGCGCGGCCGTGCGGCCCCATCTCGGGGAAACGTCCCCCGAAAAAAAAAAAAAAGAAAAAAAAAAGCGCTCGGACGCGCGCTACTGACAACTCGTGCCGTGTACCGCGTTGAAACTCCACTGGTAGCTCGACGTCAGTGCAGTACTGAAAGTGTGCGTAGCGTAAGACTGGCTTTGGTACTGCGACGGGCTTTCTTTTCGACGGCACCGATAAAATCGCCGTGCCTACCATCGTTCGACCGAAACCCGCGCGATCGGCCGTCGAACCGATAACGCGATAGCCGCAACGCCTTCGTTGGTATATATAAATAATCGCGCTCAAAGTGAGTCAAAACGTGCCTACGAAGTTGAAAGGTTGAAATGCGCAAGGCTTCGACCCTCGCAAGCCGTGCACATGAAGTTTGAGCCAATGTTGATTTCAGCGAAGCTTAGGCCTGGCTCCGTCGAGTTCATGCACCCGCTACCGGCGGACCTGTACTGAAAAGTAAGCAAGTTAGGACGAAGGAAACTGCTTTTATAGTTCAGTTCTGGCCTTAGCGATTTGAAATAAACTACTCTTCGCTTTGCACGGCGCGTACACAATAATCTGCAAGCGGCGACACAGCGCTGTTCCCAACGGCTGTGCCAACATCTGTAGGTCACCGTTCCCGTAGGCTGCCGCTCGTATTCGCAACGTAGATGGGTCGGTTTGTACGTGTTGGTATGCTCACGCATTTCTTAATTCCTGAGATGTACTGTTTATCTCTGCGTCAAACGCGAAACAAGAGACGGTACATTCGGTACAGCAGCATAAACAGCCGCCTCGCTCAGTTATATACCAACGGTGTCAGCGATGGCATCCGCGTTTTTGCGGGAGAACAACACGGCCTTTAAATGAGCGCTTATGTGAGCACATTTTTCTCTAATCATGCTTTATTACACGCGAAAGCTAAGTATGATGAAGTTAAAGAAAAGCTAGAATCAGTAATATATTAACAGCCCGATATTTCTAACTGGATCACAGTCGCCGTTGAGTAGCTCAGGCGCTCATACTGACTCGTCTCACGGTGGAATAACGCGGCTCATATGAGCAGGTATATGTGTTTTATTCGACGTTTTGACATTTTTTTTCATATCAGCGATGCACCTTTTCCCAATTTTTGACGTTAACAACGATCTGTGGCTGTAGATGTAGATGTAAACAAGCGCACCGCTTTGCTAAATCCGACGCGGAAAGCTGCCCGCTCGAAAACTTCTTATTTATGCAAAATGTCTAAAGAATGTGCAAAAAGAATTGAAAGAAAAGCGAAGTGCAAGTGCAGGAGTCAGCGACAACAAACTCCAAAGCAGCCGCGCCGACAGAGGGTACTCACAGTACACTTATAGGCCACACTATAAACAAAACAGCGCTATCACGCCTGCTCACCCTATATATATAGTTGGTGAGTGCTACATGGCTTCCAGGAACGACATGCTGTCCTGCAGAAGCCATTAATAATTATTCGCGGTCCACGAAATGCACAACCGATGCGCACTCAACAAGGACGCAGGTTCACAAATCAACCGGCGAAAGCCCCGGCACCCTACCAAAACGTTTCCGGTAGCGTTCGGCAGAGGGCAGCACAGGAAAATGAAAAAGGCGGATTAGCAGAAATCCTAAGATAGCGCCATTCTATAGATATCCGTCCCCAAAATCAGTAAAATATACATAGCCGCCACAGCTAAAATTGTCCTGAGCTGTTAGGGGCACGCGTTCGGGAAACTGTTCGCTGGAACGCCCATGTATTTCGTAGCACTTTTTATTTTATTTATTTATTTACAAATACCTCACAGGCTCCACATAGGAGTATTATGTGAGGGGGACTATGTAATAAATTTTTAGCACGAACACAAAAGCAAAAGGAATTCAAAAACCAAGTGTTATACAATGGAAAAATGGGAGAGATAACATAGGTGTAACACTGTAATAATAAGACACTTAGTACGTATTATACATATTTGAATGGGTCAACATGCTGTCATTATATAATATATAATGACAGCATTTATCTCGGAAAGCGTTTATCTCGGAAATAGAGCCAGTCTGACGATTCCTGCTAGGCAGATATTACTTCACTGCACCTCCACTTCAACTACGCAATTACAGGCACACTAATTTTATTAATTAAACAGTTAAAGAACATATATATCTTAGTTAGCGAAATTAGTGTTGAAAATTTTCTCGCTGCTAATGCCGGCCTATAGCCACATAGCCTATATTAGCAATAACGCCAGGGGCCCAGATTTGTCAATTCTTTTTTTTAATGTGTGCGCTATAAAAAGAAGAAAAAACTGGTATAGGCGAGAAGACAACGTTCAATGACCTCGAATTACAAGTGGCCGGACTGGCCAGTCGCCTTGCCGCAAGAACAATCGTAGTATCGGAAAGTTCTAGTACCCCAAGCTAGCGGACGCAATCCTCTGGGCGCACGAAACATACTGCAAGAGAGTACAAAGGAGCGCGAGTTATATATTTTAAGCTTTTAGGTTGGCTAATTCACTTGTGTGCGCTATTTACAAGAGCTCTACCATTGTTTGTGGTGCCATGCAGGGCAGACGGCAGAGCCGAATTCGCGGCCAGCTTGCCGTCGTCGATCACCACATGGGAGGTGAGCGCCGTGAGCGTCTCGCCCAGCGGCGGCGTCTGCGCGGTCGACCCTATCGAAATATTAGCAACAAAGAAGTTCTTCGTCGAAGTAAACGTGCCCTACTCGGTAGTCAGGAACGAGCAAATCGAGATCCCGGCCACCGTCTACAACTACGGCTCGAGACACGTGGAGGTGAGACCCGCTATTGTTATTCTCCCCACTCACAAAATTCGTGGTCCAGAGCATTTCAACGGCTTAGCCAGAAGTATTATTTGACAAACGATGAATAAGGGAGAGTGGGAAAGAAGGAAATGCATGACGTGGTTGGGTAATGTGGAGGTGAAAGCTAAGGCTTTTAAGTATGGCCCGTCATGTTACGTGAAATGGGGTCAAGAGCCCGCATTATCGAACCTCCGATTGCCTGCTGAGGAGCACAGTCGCGTTAACCACCTAGCTGATTCGCTCTCTCTCTCTCTCTCTCTCTCTCTTTGCACCCTCTCCAACCATTTTATCCCCCACCCCAATGTAGGGTAGCAAACCGGGAACTGACAACTAAGTGGTTCGTTTGGGAAAGGAAATGTTGGCGCTATCTTCTGCAGCCCTTGAGGGGTTAACCTCCCTGCCTTTCCTATCTCGCTTGCTCTCTCTCTCTAGCTGATTCGGCAGGTGTACTTAGCGTAAATGGGACCTGTCAGTTTTGAAAGGAGGGCAGCAACTTTTCTTTCGTCTCACCGATAACCAGTGAAAAAGTAGCTACGAAAGGCTCCTGTTGACGGCTGCTGCCATGGATGTCCTAATTGGATGCTTGGCGCGCTCAACAGCAGCATGCAACTGTCAGCGCACTAGCAGTAGTAATAAAGCCTTTCATGGCGTATGAAAGAAACCAGAGCACTGTACGGCTTCGGATGGCTCGGCCGTCTTTTCATCTTGCCGGCTCTTTATCAACAAGGTAGAAAACTGACCACAACAACCTACGAACGCGGTCATTTTGTGTTATCTCTTTGAGGCTATATATTTAGAATCAAGGGCATTCGGGCGTCGCCTGCGTGAGACGCAGTTACATTTACGAAGGCCCCGAGAAATGAATGCAAGGGCTTCGAAAGAAACTACCAGTCTTACAAGGTCCTTTGGAAGCTACAGCGGCAAGTGTTTGTTTTCGATGCCGTAGAAATGTTTTGTTAGGCAGCCTAAGGTTTTTAGTTATCCTAGGCAAGCCGACAACAATCCATGTCAGCATCAAGGAACAGTATAATAGAGGGGCCGGATAAGCGAAGTAACTAGCACATAAGACATCAGTCTCTGAAATAGAAAAAAAAAAAAAAAAAGAGCACGAGTGCTTGAGTTGTTTATATGTAGCACCTTGAAACTATCTACTGCTAAGATTAACAACTCCTTCGACCCCCCCCCCCCCCCCAGTTTCGTACCTTTACTTGACGGATCCTTTGTTCCTTTTTAGTAATTTCACTAGATAAAGAAGAAAACATACGCATGTTCATGCTTCAAAGTGTCGCCCCTACAAGTGTGAATGTACTTTCACAAACTTGCATGAAGGTCTATGTTTAATCCTCGCAAGCTGCAAAGCGGCATCAGAAGTGCTTGTCGGTGATGGTGTTGTTCCAGGTGGAATTATAGTCTAGCATTCTGGCCCGACAAGCGTCTTTTCCCGGCGCACGGTGTGTCAACTTGTGTACTCACAGAAATGCGAGCAAAAGGCGCGATACCTCCACATGCTCCATCCGTGCTTTTCGAGGAGCGCTATAGTTGTCTTGCACACGCCAGAGGTAATACTCATCTATCTTATCACATCTGCAAGCAACCTTTTCCGCACACCTTCTTTCACCGAGTGCGCTCACACTGTCCGTATTCGTTTCAATTCAAGGAGTATTTCTGTCGTGCATGACCTGTAAAACAGTACTGTACCGAGCAATGTCTTACGTTCCCTATTAGTATGATCCAGCATTCCGAGTGCATCCTACAGAGTGATACATTCTATATGAGACATGTCAACGTTGAATTCGTCACTGTTCCCGAGACAGGAGAGCTGACATGCTTCAATATATCGGGAAGTTTTGACGTTCGAACGTGTTATGGTTACCTGAGTACATTCAACTTTGTGCAATGCTTTTTCTTTAGTTTCGAAAGCAAGTCTCAAGGCAAGCCCAAGCCGGATGGGAAGCTGTTACTAGAAAAGAAGAATCCGCAGTAGCATGCCTCTGTGTGAAAAGTCTTGCTGAACGCGCATTTCCTTTGAAGATGTCATTAACACAATGCCTAGAATCTCCTCATAACAGCAGTTGAGGCAGAGCTGCTTCGTTTTTGCCATTTCAGGCAAAAGTGATGCTGCTCGGGACCAACGACATCTGCTCTGGCGCCAAGCTAGGCAAGCCTTCCGCCATTCGGCGACTCAGCATTCCACCGGGACGTGGTCGCACCGCAATATTTCCCGTAGTTCCTCTGGCCGCTGGAATGAAATACATCCACGTGAAAGCCTCCAGCAACAGCGGGGAAAGTGACGCGGTCAAGGTGGAGCTGAATGTGCTGGTGAGAAGATAGACAACCCTTGTCTGGGCAACCCTCAATTTGGTGTTAATCTTGGTGCTGAAATTAATTAAACCGCGTAGCAATGACGCTTAAATCTTGCTAGCAGGCGGTTTAATTATTCGTTAGAAATGAAGGACAATATCACAGGAACAGCAAGGGCGCAAAGCTTCTAATTATGACGGCGCCATCTGCATGTGTAAAGCTATGTGTGTTGAAAAGGGGCCCTTCAACACACTTCCGTTCACCCTATTGGGCGTTTCACTTTTTCTTAATACTTGTCAATCTTTCAATACAGTGCGCAGAAGGTCATCGATGTGGTGCGAAGCCACCGCTGTTAGGTCTGTTCGATCAGGCGAGCAAAAAAGAAAAGGACGCAATATGGCGTTGCGCACCAATGGATAAGTACTGCGAGTGATTTACGTGCAGCTGAACCGGATCCTACGGCGGGGTTAAAGGCGGCAAGAAAAAGCACGAAGAAAATAAAGAAGCAGCTGTGTTCACGATAGGTGTCACGAGAGCCCCTAAACTTCGCTGTTATTTTTGCTACAGCTATTAAACAGAGCAGTTAAGAGAAGGTTAATGAACTTATCGACCTTGAATGAGAACCCTCGTTAGCCCTAGGCGACATCTGATCATCATAACATGCGCGTTGTATACATTAAGCTAACACCACAGACAGCCCTGTGGTACACTTGTGTGAAAGTGCGCAGCGCCTCCTTCAAAAATTCCCGCGACGTATGATGTTGCAATGAATCAACTGGATGGCGAGGCAAAGGAACCGGATTGCTGATCAATCGGCCCAAAGAAAGATTGCAGGTTCGTGGCAAGAAAATGTACTTTAAAAGCCACCGGTCATATATGTAAGAATTTTGCTGCAGACAAGCAGAAATGTTGGCTATAATTGTCCAGCCATCGAACATCCGGCTTCAGAATGCTGGAATGTAGTATACACGAACTGAAACTCGGCGCTACGTCAATTGCAAATCACAGCGCTTGTCTTCGGCTATTCATGCGTTCGTGTCGCAGCTGCGTGATTCCCCGGAAAAATTTGGTCTCTGTTGCGAAACTCGAAACACCACCGTAGCCAAATTGGGCTGGCTACAGCGGCACACCTCGCGCATTTTTCCTGCTACCATAGGCATAAGTAGTACATATAGTTATGGTAATTTAGGCTAGCGAGCAGGGACATTTTCATGCCACGCAGCAAACGAGTCTCCAAGCTATTTTTCGCGGCTTGCCAATGCCGCGGAACTGAGAGACCACTGAAACGCACTTAATTATTCAGGCGGGCAAGCGTCGCGTGGAGCTATCACTTTCTCTCGGCGCCACTCGGGAAAATGGCAGATTGCAATGCAGAAAGATCACTAATGTCGAAGTTTACACGGGACTGCAACTGGCGGGAAAGACACTGGTCATTGTGATCACGCTGACTCAGGCGCGTTTTAGCGCCAGCACATGTATTTACGCTAGTGTAGTCGTACCTTAAGAGTATCGCGATTCCATGATGCACGCATTGCCTAAGAAGTAATTATACTTTGCTAGTGTCTACCACTTTTTGCATCCTTTCTGCTGGCCATTTTAGGCGTTACTCGTGCACTGTTGGCACTCATTTCCTTTTTCAGTTAAGCAAATGGTATTACAGGCCATAAAACAGGCCGAATTTGTTCTTTGACACCGATTCAAATAATGGCATATTCATTATTAAACGTAACTCACCTTTCTGGACGAGAGACATTCGCGCATGCTAAGGCTTTCGGTCTGGCAGAGCAATAAGCCAGATTATTTCCATCAAGCTCAATGGCTTTGTAACGTTCACTTGCGTAGCCACCCGGTATTACGAAGACAAGGTCCTTTGCTGTTGTCTTGGATCCTCGAAACTCGCAAGGACGAAGCCAACGACACATTCAGGAGTCGTACACAGGTGATTAAATAACAACATTTTATTCATTCTCCTTAAGACGTTACAACATCAGCAAGCATTTTTAGTATGCAGCAAATTGCAAGTTTTTGTGCACTTTTTTTTGTTCCGTTATTGTTCTACAGTAAAACAATTAAATAAAGGCGAAATCATACATGCTCGTAATGTAATCTTGCTAACCAGCCGACGACGTTGTAGAATTAGTGTAAATATCTGCGACTTCGCAATGATTCAATGTCACCTGCTTTTCAGAGATCTTTAACGCAAATGGCACCCAATTGGTTCACATAAGAGCGCCACATCCGGATTTCGCTCTGCCAAACACAGAGCACTGCGAAATTGACATCGTAGGTAAGTACGTGTATATGTTGTTTATCGCAGTACAATGGAGGGTAATGTAATATTGTGTTGTAATTGAATTGAATTATGAATTTTTAATTACCAGAACTACGTTTTAATTATGAGGCACGCCGTAGTGGGCGACTCCGGATTAATTTTGACCACCAGGGGATCTTTAACGTGCCCGCAATGCATGGGAAACGGACGTTTTCTTTTTTTTTTTTTTTTTTCATGTCGCCCCCATCGAAGTGCGGCCACCACGGCGGGGATTCGATCCCGCGACCTCGTGCTTAGCAGCGCAACACCATGTCCGCTACGCCACCGCGGCGGGTGTTTGCGTTTTAATAAGTGTAATACAACATTACGACATCAATATAAACGCAGAGTTTTACCAGCCCGCTTCGGCATCATTACAGTAAGATTTCGTTTTATATATGAAAAGCAAAACGATGTAATTAGGTGCGCTATGGGACTCAATATTGGGTTGTTCTTATATGCGTAGTTTTAAGCGTCCTCATTGGCGCTTGGTAGAATACTATCTGTGTAAAGAAATACACGTGCGTATGTACGTGTTCAGATGTGTCCAGAATAACTTAGAAGTGTGACTTGTCTCTTGAATTATTTATAGATCCTTATTTCTTCTCCTAACGACACAACGTATCACCAACAACACAAAACCGCAACCCTAAAGTATCACCACTGGTCCAATTTCACAGAATCCAGTGATAAAGGAGTGGTTAGAGTGAGCAGCCTTATAAATAACCGGTTTGATGCCTTCACCTGAAGCCCATTTAAGATCCATCCTGGGGATGCGTATTGCGTGAGACTTACGTAGTCTTGGTTTCTTTTCTGTTTTGATGGCGCAATCTTTCAAACAAGGAAAGAAAGCCATGCGAAAAGATAGCGAAGCAAGAAATCTAATTTAGTGCCTTCAAAAGTGATCTTCACCTTTCTAATTTAATGACAGACTGGAAAATCAATAGCATATTGACATCTTATCAGTAAAGCATAATCTCAGTAATGCAATACTTCAGCCGAGCACCAAGAATAGCCTTTGGCAAGATCACTATACTGCGTTTAATTTGCTTTTCTTCTTCATTTCTTTGCTTTCCTTCCACAGGAGATGGAGTAGGCGCCGTATTGGAAACTGTTATCAAACATCCAGGAGAGGCCGTAATTTTGCCAACTGACTGTGGAGAGCAAGCCACAAGCAAGTTGGTGCCAGCACTGTACGCCTATGAGTACTTTAAGACTACAAACCGCATCAGCCCGGGCGACGAATACAAGACTCTTGCGTTCATCAGGAGAGGTAATCCCATCAACTTTCGCAGACGTGCGTTGGAGCATTAGCTCAATGCTGATTCGTTTTTTCCTCGGACACCCTAACGCTTGATCAGTGAACGCGGACTATAAATACTCAAACGCAATACAACCTGAGGCCAGCGACTGTCATGGGACAGCCTCCGGCACCCGCAGGGCATCCACATAACTGCGCTGACAACTATAGACAATGTTTGTTTTTTATCTCCTCGCAAATTGTTCGTCTTTGTGCCTATCCGTGTCTAACACTGTCCAAAGGAATTGACAGCGTCCCCTCAGAGGCGCCGCACTGCAGAGACGTGTTTCTTTAACCATTGCTCTTGGCAGGAATGAATAGCTGACCAGCGTTATTGAATCACACTGTCTTGTTCAATCTAGGAGCATTGCTGTCTCACACTCGGTAGAGTCGAAGAGCGCGTCGGTGTACGGCAGTTAGTACCTCTCGATAAGGCAGTGGCAGGTGGTGCCTCTATGGTGCTGGGGTGTGACCCTCCGACTGTGCTCGTTTCACTCGCTGAGCACTGTGCATCCACCACTGTCATCAAAGCTTTCACGCTAGTTGGATTCTCCGAGACAGAGTTGCAGGTGTAAGCACTTTTGCAACTCCTTAACAGAAGAAAAGAAAGCATGCATCCCGTTCAAAAGGGCTGAATTTTGTAGCTTGTGCACTGATACAAAAAATGGGTGTCATAACTTGCCGCTAAAAATAAAATCTCCAATCTTATTCAGGACGGAACGGAACCGAGAGTGGACGATTGGGTTTGTTGCTATTGCACTGTTGCATTGTAATAAATTAATAAAAAAATGACCGAAAAGCGCTGAATCGGCATTGTGGTGCCCGCTCCACCCATTTATCGTTTTTTTTTTTTCTTTATGTAAGAGGTCCGGTTATTGGCTCAAGTGAGGCTGAACCAGAAATGGTATGGGCGAAGAGTAAAGGTATGGGCGAAGTTTCCAAAAGTTGACAGCTCTTGTACGGTCTTCACTGGGCCTTTCATGGACAAAATTTGAAATCGGCGCCAGTCTGTCATTTATTTTCCTCTTCTGTGCAAGTTGAACTAATTATTAGTAGTTCGGGCATTATTGCAGATGATAGCTATCATCATCAGCCTATATTTAAGTCCACTGCAGGACGAAGGCCTCTCCCTGCGATCTCCATTACCCCTGTCTTGCGCTAGCGTATTCCAACTTGCGCCTGCAAATTTCCTAACTTCATCATCCCACCTGGTTTTCTGCCGTCCTCGACTGCGCTTCCCTTCTCTTGGTATCCATTCTGTAACCCTAATGGTCCACCGGTTATCGATCCTACGCATTACATGGCCTGCCCAGCTCCATTTGTTCCGCTTAATGTCAACTGATGCTAGCTATACTGATACGTAACTACGACAATAAATATAACTGCAGGAGAATAAGGCAACCGTCATGCAAGCTCTCATACAAGCTCCTATACGTTGCCATGTCTTCTAAATCATTATGAATCTATTAATTTTGATTTGATTCGTTATGGGTCCTGCAAGTTACGCTTGAAAGTTGTAAACGCGAGAGTATAATTTACTAATATAGATACTCTCTGCATTGTGTGACTACATTTGTCACCTTGTTACTTTAAGGATGTGACCTCTAATAACATGTTTATTGTGATGTGAACTTCATTTATGTGTTTATTTTGATGTAATGCATAATTATGTCTGTGCTGCTGTGAACCTTTGTATGGGGTAGCGGGCGGGTCAGGCTGCCAATGGCCACTTTTATTCGCCGCTCCGGTCTTTTTGTGAAATAGACGAAATAAAATTGATTGATTGATTGATTGATTGATTGATTGATTGATTGATTGATTGATTGATTGATTGATTGATTGATTGATTGATTGATTGATTGCTAAGTTTTCCTGCTCGAGACAGATGAGTCGCATAACGCAAACTGCTTTCTTTTTATCTTCCAGGCTACAATAAAATATTCGAGTACAGAAACAGGGACGGTTCCTTCAGCGTTTTTAAAAACCATCCGTCGAATTTTTGGTAAGAGTTGCTGTGATACCATTTTGCGCGCGGCAACCTTTGTGTTCGAATATTAGAGAGTTTTAGCTTAGGGGCCGCAAGCCGCACCCAAGCGTTGGGGGCGCCAGTCCCCCAGACTCCATTGTGGTCCATTTGCGCTTTTTTGCGCTCGCTTTGGGTTCTTTTGTACGCCCGGCGGCTTGCATCCCCTAATCTAAGACTCTCTAATAACACATGCGTTCGAGCAATAGATGCATTTGCTTTATCACACTGTTCATTCAGCACAATAACTGCGCCAATAGCGCCGTTAAAAAAAAAGATTCGGGGTCACGGGTTCTATCCCGGCAGCGCCGGGCACACTTCGATGAGGCGAGATGCGAAAACGCTCGTGTTCTTGATTTAGGTGCACGTTGAAGAACGCCAGGTGGTCAAAACTAATCTGGAGTCAACCGCTACGGCATTATTTCATGGTTTCATGGTTCTAGCATGTAATACACCAGAATTTATTTTTCTTTTTTTACCTTAATGATTCCAGCCTGTGGAGGTGCAACACTATTTGATCGACTACTGCATTCCGTTATACCGGGTGTTTCAGCGAACACTTTCAGAAATTTTTAAAGGTTGCTTCTGGCAGATAGTACAATTCTAGTTCATAAGCTGGTCAACTCGAAGAGGCCAACATTACTTGCACAAAAAATTGAAATACATGATCAGCTAATTAACAAAAATGCACTAATTAAGTTTTTAACTGTGTTCGCTGAAACGCCCTGCATATAGTACTCTCCGACGTGACACGCATTGTCTATATTAAGCCCAGAACAAGATCAGTATTAAACCATACACGTATTTAAAAATCTAGCTCGTTTTAATTAAAGAGACGCGTTGGCGTTATATTTATGCACCCGCTAGCAAGATAAGTGAATTTAATGCAAACCCTCGGGGGAGAATTTTCTTAAAAACAGATTGCCATAATTGATTGCAGCCCTATCTTGCACTGATCAATGATGATAGTAGATGTTATCTTGCTCGTCTTGCCTCCCAAAGTGGCAAAAAATGTATAAATTCTCCAGTCGAGACCACCTGGAGATGTGGCCACGCAAAACGGCTTAATGAGAGAATGTAGATCGAATTCCCGAGTCTTGTAAAAAAAATAACTTCGACGTCAAGCCAAAGAAACTGCGATAAGTGATTGAAGAATTTTTCAACCAACTCATGGAAACCAATTAGCCCAAATATGTTTACGAGGGACTAAAGACAAATACTAAATTAGTTTATAGACTAATAAAGTATTGTTTCAAAACTCCACTTTCGTTCATTTTGCGGCAATAGGCTGATTAGTCGAAAATAAAAGTCATACTTTTGTTCTTTTCCTTTCGTCTTTTGGCGGAATTTGACGGTGTCCATATAATAGCACCCTGGGAACTTCACGGCGCCGTCGCTACCAGCCTTGGCTTTTTTGCGTATTTTTCTGGCTCATCAAGCCTCCCATCGCGGTACGAGTGGCTGGTCCGGGATTAGAACGCCGGGCCAACGCCTTACCGTGGCAGTCGCTCCACCATCAGAGCTAACCAGGAGGCTAGGAGATCGCTGAGCGAGGCCGAATTAACCGACAACTCGAAGCCTTGGGACACTGGATATGGAAAATCGATTCTGGGGAAGCCAGCAAGATGGAGATAAGTTCAAGAAAAGCTGCAGTCGGGTGGATGACGATATTTCCCTTTCATGAGCTTTCCTCCGCCTTGCATGCTTCTGCGGAAACGATTTGTCATATTCAGTGGATTGCTGTTGTTGAAATAACCAATGTCCAGCTACTAGTCGAATTAGACGCAGAGCACGGGCGAGGAAATGTCACATTGAAATAGGAACGATAACGCCGCCGTGAAATTCCCGTAAGAGCGCCTAGTCTACGTGCGGTCTGCTAGTTGCTTCACTTTTTTCTTTCTTGCGTTTCCGATCTCGCCGTACATGCCTTAAGGTATGTCACCACATTTGAAAAGGCACTTTTTAAGAAAAATATACATTTTCTCTTTATTAGATTTTGAGAATTCACAAACATTCAAAAATGTTCTGCAGAAAGAATTATGTTCTAATCTTATTTAGTTCAAAAGTTATAGCCAACTTACTAACAGCTGGCGAACGGTTCTGAAACCGAAACGAATGTGGTGTGGTAACAGAAACTGATAACTCAGCGAAAATCAACGGCGTATATTGAGATTTTTCTGTTATGTTTTAGATTGATACGTAAAATATTATTCAAAGACAATTTGTAAGGCTTCCTTTTTTTTAAAACATTGCCCAAATTTCCGTAAGGGGGATGCCTGACGCTACAAGCGTTAAAAGTGCGTCTCTGTTGTTCACGTTGCGCGCGCTTTATGCTGCCGCTGTGAATGCCACTGGGATCGTCGTTTTTATAGCTATTATTTTTAGTAGCAACAGTAATAACATAGGCTGAACGTTTTTATAGGAGGGCATGGCCAAGTTCAAGGTAAAAAGGCGATTGAAAGAAAAGCTTCAATCAAAACTTTCGAAAAAATAGAAAACATTCAAACAAAGATTCAAACGAAAGTGAAGCCGGTTTATGCTAACCTTTGTAAGGATTTAAAGAAGTGCCTGCACGGAAAATCCCAAAATGTAACGAGAGTTTCAACGGTATGATATGGCAACGGGTGCCAAAGACGTCCGCGTGAGCCTGCCCTTTATTATGTGGCCTGCCCATCCTCCTTTTTGGTTTATATGATGCTGTGTGCCACTTCAAAGATAGCAACAGAAGTACAACAGATATTTTGAGGCAAGCAGGCATTAAACCTGGCCATCACACACTCGTAGCATGTTGCACCAGTGACCAGTACCGTGTAAAGAAGGCCCAGCGTCAATCAACGGGTGAGGCAAAATATCTCCGCAAGACAATGTGGGCTGCAACAAAAGCCAAAACAGAGCTCGTGGCAGCTAAGAAGGGCCCTAGCTATGAACCTAGGGGATTTTAACTTATTAGGGCGTGATGATCTTGTTTGTGCAAGGATTGGAAAACTTTAATCTTGTTTTTCTCAAAACTTGATTTCTTGCACTTTCCTGTTGCGCAAACAGTTGTAACTTCAAAATCAATGAATAGTTTTCAACGAAACTTTGCACGCTCGTTCCTTTATTACTAGACTGTGCAATGAACTAGGATTAATGAAAACGAATGATAAGTTTTGATGTTCTCAAGTTTTATTCCAAGCAATGCAGACAAAATGACACATTTTTTTGTTTTCTTTGGTATTTTTACTCTATCTTGATTCCCAATCATCGGATGGCAAAGATCCTAGTTCGTTGCACAGTCTGGTTAGTTGGCTACCTCTGTGCCAAAAAGTTTACGATTCCTGCACTCCATTCGCTAGTTCTGAATGTTCGCGTAACAGCCAAGTTTGGGCAATGTTTTGTCAATAACAAATGCCAGTATAATTTTTTTCACTCTTTCTTGCTTTTGAATATCATTTAAAATGGCCCTGTATAAGGTCAATGTGAAATAAAAATTTAATGGCCAAAACAAACTTTTTTTGAAAAAGGTGGTGACATACCTTAAAGGGACACTAAAGCAAAACTCTAAATCAGTTTAGACGGATAAAGCCTTCTTTGAAAACTCTGTTGTCGTTAATTTTGAAATATTAGGTTGATTAGTAGAAAAGAAAGCGAAGGCCAAAGGTTAAGTTTTTGAATTTCGCGCCGAATCCCCATCGCCGGTACGTCACTGCGGCGTCACAAATTTCAACGTACATTTTCATATTTCGGCTGCGTTGGCTCCGCAAATGTTCCCGTAACTTCAAATGTTCCCGTGGCTCCTTCTATGTACTCTATCTTTACCGCTGTAGAAGTAACTAGGCCCCAGAAGACGCTAAAGTGCGCCACCTGATTTACGCCGATATGCCTAGAAACTCAAATGTCGCAACAAAGGCATCGCGGACGAGCGCTTAGCGTAGGAGTCAAATAGTGATTTTTTTTCATTAAAGGAACAATAAAGAGGAGTATTATTTCAGCTGCGCTAGTAAATTAGTCTGCTAGAATCGCAAGAACGCCACGCTTACCGTGAGAGGAAGCATGGTAAGCCAAAAGAGACTAAAAACCAAGACTGGTGGCGACGCCCCTTTGAAGTTTCCGAACCATGCAGCTTGCCGTGACGTCGTTGATTTTGAGGCCGTCTGCTCGGCCCTGCCAGATCTTTCATCGGTCAAACTGAACTATTGTATTCTAAAAGAGTCCAAAGACTCAACTTTGCAAGTTTCAAGAAGTTATCCTGAGCTATAAGGCCGCCGAAATGCGATAAAATATTTTGACATCCGTAACGTCACGCTGACGTACACGTCACACTTTGGCTTCCGGTGCGAAATTCAAAAAATATAGGTTTGACCTTCTTTTTCTCTTCCAATAGTCGACCTATTACCGCGGAGTCAATGAAAATAAAGTTCTTCAAGAATACTTTATCAATCTAAGCTGATTTAGTGTTCCTCTTCAGTGGCCCTTTAATACGAAACTGTTTCTCGCTAAACAAAGGGAACGGGGCCAGGTTGCCTCTAAAATCCCCAGTATGCTCATGTGCTCATTCTAGTTAAGTGTAATGTCTGTTGCGATCCGAGAAACCCTTTGGCACGGAACATACACTCATCTTTTCAGAAGAAAAATAAATAAATAAATAAACACATCTGTTCAGTCTACTATCAGACTATGTAATATATATATATATATATATATATATATATATTATATTATTTATTTATTTATTTATTTATTTATTTATTTATTTATTTACTATTTTTTACAGGCTTACAGCATACGTGGTTCGCACTTTGTGCCAGGCTTCAAAGGCCATCATGATCGACGAAGGCGTCATTACTAGCGGGCTGCGCTACATTGCCAGTAAACAGCGCGGAGACGGAGAGTTCACTGATAAATATTCCGGGTATCAACGAAGACTAGTGGTTGGTATTGACTCATCTTTATTGCGAAACAAATAAGCATTACCTGCCCTTTTTTGCTACTCTATTAACAAAGAGAACAAATCACGAGGGGCGAAACTTGCGTGGCAGGAAAAGTCTTGTTCTCCTTAAGGGAGATGGCAGAAATGTAGGACAGAGGATTGGAATGAGCCGATTGCAAATAATAACCCGAAGAACAGTTTTAATAACATCATGCCGCATCCGCTACATAAATTCTGTCATTATTTATTACTTCAAGAATTTTGTGGTATGCTGAATATGATTAGCAAGTGCGGTTCACTGTGCTAGCTCCAGGACAGCTCATCGACACGATTAGAATAAATTGCGCATGAACTCTGCCAAGTTAAATTGTGCAAATATTAAACATTGCCATGGTGACAGCGGTACGTCGCTGTATCTTGTTCACTGCGTGCACTGACCTCATTATGGGTGGACGCAAAGGGTACAACAATTTTTCGAACCCAACTGCGCAGGGAGACTTGCAGCACCGAGCAGCGCTGACGGCCTATATGCTCATCACTCTCGAAGAGTGCGATGCCGAGGGCTTTAGGGTAAGTTTTTCGACGGCGAGTTTATCAAAGTTTAAAGGAGACTTCGGAAACGACTTAAGTCCTCGCTGACCACTAAGTAACGCTTCGGTACTCTTGGTTATTTACCGGAGCCACACGTGATCAATATTGAACGTCTGTGACACGACCGAAACGCGTAAGTTTGTGAAATGTAAAGCATCCGGAGCTGAATGGCACGAAGCTTTTTGTTCGTAAGAGCCGTTTGTCATTGGCCAGCCGCTTTCGCAAATAATAGGTCCAATATTACGATTGGTCGGCACCTCTCCTTACAAACGGTTCAAGCGTAAGAACTTCTTTAATATGGGCCTTACTCTCTCGATGAAGGAATTTTAGCGGAAGAGCTGCACGGTGATATCACGAGTGACAACTTTATGTCGGGCCAGTGATTCTACCCACATATTAACCTACATATGGCGAAATATACTGCGTTTGCCATGCCATCATATCTCTTGGCTGCCGTACTGAATCTTCATGCAACCATAATAGTCCTCATTAAGGGTATAAGAAAGGTAATAATGTTTCAGAAGTATTAGGTCGCTTGCTTGCAGTACGGTCTGTCGTTATGTCTCTTGACCATCGATATGAGAAACAGGCAGCGATAGATGTCTTTTCGTGGCTCATGTATAGTTCACATCGATGAGATTTGTGCAGCGCTCTACGGAATCGGAACACGCGGAGTTTACAATCCTGGCATGAAACGGGGGAGACTTGGCCTGAGTTGTGATGACTGTACTTGGGCCTCAGTTGTGATCAGTCTAAACACGTGGAGTTTACAATCCTGGCAAGCAACAGGGGAGACTTCGGCTGAGTTGTGGTGACTGTGCGCAGACAACGACACTTTGTCATACCATGGCAGCCATTAGTGTTGTCAAAATATGTTGAAACTTTCTGGTACCTACACTAATCAAGCTGTGCGAATGACTTTCTGTAAAAGGCCACTGCTGATTTCACAATTTTTGCGCTAATTTCTCCTCGAAGGCTCCAGAACTCGCAAAACAGAGAGCAGCAGCGTTTGTTGAACGACATGTACAACAAGGAGACTCCCCAGGGGGGCTGGCTCTGGCTGCTTACGCATTGTCCCTGGCCAACAGCCCTGGAAAGGGAAATGTCATCCAATGGCTGCAGGAAAGCGTGCACTCCCACCAAGGTACGGCGCCTCAAAACCGAAATGTGCAGAATCGTGTGTAGTGTAGCTGCTCCCTGCGTTCTTAAGCATTTGAGGCTATAAAGTTTTCTTGTTTATTAATAAATGTACCGGTTGTTTCAAGAAATGCCTTCGAAGTTTCTTAAATATAGGAAATAGGAGATACTATAGTGATTTCCTGTGTACTGATTTTACCACAGAGGCCTACATTTTAACATGACTTCATGTAGTAATTAAAGAAGCAATTATGCAAATTCGACTTATTAACTTTCTAACAAAAAGAGCAAGATGATTGACCCCCGATTGAAGACTTGAAGCGCACCTTCGGAAAGGCTCATAGTCGTTTCCAGAAAGGCAAAAAAGTTTAGATTGCTCGTTTTTATAGCGGGATGCCTTCCGGTCAATTTCACACTAAATTTCAGTGAATTTCAACAGCCGAACATCGAAATTTCCCCGACCTTAGCAGACGCCCGTGAGTGAGCGCCTCACAACCGGGTGAGCGTGAAGCGAGACAGGTCGAGGCTTGATAAGGACGCTCACTTGATGTTCGCCCACTGGTGAGGCGCAAGCAGTCCCGTCATTCATGGGCGTCTACTAGGAGCGCGGCAGTTGCGATCTTTGTTAAGTTTCATTTTGAGTGTTAAATTGGCCGGAATTTATTACGCTGTGAAAATTATCAACGTCAACTTCTTGCATTACTGGAAACCAATATAAGCTCCTCAGATGGCGCGCTTCAGGTCTTCCATTGGGACGAATCGCGTGGCTCCCTTGGTTAGAAAGTTTATTAGTCTAATTTGCATAATTACTTCTCTAATTACTAAATCGGGTCATTTTCAAATGTATGCTTCTGTGGTAAAATCAGTCCAGAGAAAATCATTTAGTTATCTTCTCTATGTTTAAAAAAATAATTCGAGCGCATTTCGTGAAACAACCAGTATGCGACGAGATGCCAACACCTCTGCTCCGACGTGCAATAAAAAGATATACACCCAGAGCAGAACAAAGTAGAGCACTGCACGGGCTCGGGCTTACCCAAAAGCCCGGGCCGGGCCGGGTAGAGCAGTTTTTTCACGGGCTCTGGCCGGGCTCGGGCACGGCGTGTGCTTTTTGACCCGGGCCCGGGCCAGGCTCAGGTTTTTTGACGCGGGCCCGGGCCGGTCCCGGGCTTTCTGCGAGTTATTCTCGGGCTTCTCAACTCTGAAAAACATGTATTTTTCGGTCTCGGGCCGGGTTCGGGCCGGTTTCGAGCCGGGCTCGGGCCGGGCTCGGGCTTAAGGTAAAGGGGTGGCGGGCCGGGCCGGGCGGGTAACGTAGATTATTTCCGGGCCCGGGCCGGGCCCGGGTCTCGCCATAAAAGTTTTGATCGGGCTCGGGCGGGTCGCCCAATTTAAAAACGGGCCCGGGCCGGGCCCGGGCCGCAAAAATCGGCCCGTGCAGTGCTCTAGAACAAAGCCACATCAAGGCGAGAAGCACTCAAGGACAAATTCCCGTGAATATTTCACAAGTCGTGACACGCTATAGTCACAAGTTCACAAGCCAGAATATGAGCTAAATGCAGTTCGTTTGAAAAAAGAAAGAAGTGAAAAGAAAGAAGGAAACGTACAAAGCACCACAATGTACACCATAATACAAAAACGCGGGATTATTCGAGGGAAAAATAAGTTGGCTGCTTTAATGCGCCTTCTTGGGAAGCAACAGCGACAGCCTTTCTGTGTAGTCACACTACACGTGGTACACATAACCAAGTTGCTGGCATCTCGTCAATCAAATAAGAAGCTGTGATTAAACACAGACTCGAATGTCCTCAGAATCTTCACCAAATTGCGCTGCTATACTAATTTGTACCACGCTATTGTGACGAACTGACGGGCTCCTCTTCATTTCATCTCAACCGCTTACTACAGTTCCTTTTATTATTGTTCCTGCTGTCATGTTTATGTATGTCATCATCAACACTCAACCATTCACAGCATACTGAGTCTTTATAGCGCTTATTTTCATGATCTCGATATTTTTCATAACTCGCTGTCGTTGTTCTTTTCCGAGCTTTGCGTTGTTTTGTCATAGTTGCACACATTGTTCAACTGCCCTTCTCCTCCTTTTTTCTTTTGTATTCACCATGCGCCTTGTTATATGTACACTCTTCTTTTCAAAATAGTTTTTTTATTTATTGTATTTTTCACTTATATTCCGCTGCAGTTTTGTTTTGTTGTTATTGCTGTTGTTGATGTTGTCTTTTTCTTTTTTGTGTGTGCGTGTGTATTTATGCGCCTGCACTCAGACCTTATGGTTGTTCCTGGCATGATAAATAATTGATTGATTGATTGATTGATTGATTGATTGATTGATTGATTGATTGATTGATTGATTGATTGATTGATTGATTGATTGATTGATTGGAAAGAGCACTTGTGACCGGCCGGCGGAATTTGGGAAGTATATGCGCAAGCGCTCTAGTAAATGTCGACAAGGTTTTCGTCTGCTCGACTCTAGCGAAGTAAGTCCAAGCAAGTGTTGCGGAGTGTTTTTATGCCCATTAATTTCTCATCTTCATAAGCTTCAGGTTTGAACGCTAGTGTCATTCAGCGGTACACGACGGTTCCTACATCTAGTGCTCTGTTGTTTGATGAAAAGCTCATGAGCGAATGCCTTAACGCGTGAAGCCTTCCCTATCCTGCGATCCTCATGGCATCCCCTCCGCAATTCTAAAGATTACGGCAGCACATTTGCTCTAGTAAGAAGAAAGAAGATCGACGACTACATTTAGTAACTCTTTGAATACTTCCACTTGCCCTCACATGTGGAAAACTGCTCGTATTTTTCTTCTTTTTAGGTCAGGCTGAAAAATCTGTCTCTAATTATCGCCAGATTTCTCTTCTCTGTGCCACGTCTAAGGTTTTTGAGCTTGCTCTTCACATTATATTGTATTTTACAGTGGAGAACTAATTGATTCCGAATCAGCATGGATTTCTCGCTGGCCGCTCCACGGTCACAAATCTCGCAAGTTTCATGACGCAGATCTCCGCGCTGGTAGTTCTGAGAGGGCAAGTCGACACCATTTATTGTGACCTCACCAAAGCTTTTCACGTAATCAGCCACTCACTGATTCTGGTCAAGCTTACGTAATTTGGTTTTAACTCGCCAGTTATCGTCTTGATAGATCATGTTATTTATTTTAACATCAACGGTCAAACGTCTTCTTTGACATGGCAACTAGCAGCGTCCCTCAAGGATCACTGTTAAAGCCACTCCTTTTTTTTATTTTTTGTTGTTGTTGTTGTTTTTTTTTTACTGCGAAAGCACTACTAGCCTACAAACCTGGATTTTGCCTCTGCCTTTGTGAAGCCTCTTCATACGCGCGTTAACTTCTTCAAGCGCGTTTCGCGTTCACATCCTTTTCTTTTCACACATACGCCCGCGGGCGTACTTGGGAAATAAATGTGGAAAATGAATGGGGATCGTCGTCGGAAATGTCTAAAAAAGAGATTCGTCGCGTCAAGCACAGTCAACAATAACGAGCTCGGCGTACAGAGACAGAGGAACTCTACCGACGAAGAAGATGTGGCCAAGCGATTGCGACTGCAGCAACAAAGAAGACAATTCATGGCGTTGAAACGTGCCAACGAAACTGCCGAAGAACGACAGAAGCGATTGGAGAACGACAGATTGCACAAGCGTGCCAAGCGCGCTGCCGAAACGGATGAACAGCGACAAGGCTGTCTAGCTGCGGACGTTGCATACCAGCATCGCAAGGCCGAGGAACGTCTGTCTTTGGCAACGGCTGGGATGACATTCACACGATATTCCGTGGTTGGCACTGCCAAACCATCTGCAATTTTTTCACTATTGGCGTTCTTTCCGCTATTCAGAATTCTTCTTTCATGTATACGCCAATGAAATCAAGATTTTTAAGTAAATTCATGCTGCTGATAACTATGTCATCATCATTCTGACCTGTTTTCTTTTTCTAAATGGTGCAAAGATTATAACCTCACCTTGAATGCTGCTAAGACCAAAGACATAACTTTCACTCGCAAAACAGCAAACATTTCTTTTCTTTATTTTGTATATTCTGTACATTTGATTAAGGTCTGTGAGATCCAAGGTCCAGCCTTAAGGTCTGTTTGACATAGCCTTACACCTTTCTGCTCGCGCTGAACGCGTTGCAACGCGGGGTATGCGCTCTCTTGGCTCTGTTTGAAGACTGTCGAGCGAATTAAATTCTCATACACCGTTCCGCCAAGTTCTACACAACAATCTGTCTTCCTCAACTCAAATGCGCGTCGGTCGTCTGGAATAGCGTTTCTAGATACAACAGTGACATTATAGATCAGGTCCAGAAAACGTTCCCAAGCATATATCAACACGCGATTTGCTAACGCGGACACTGGACCTTGTTCTAACGCTGTTTGATTGTTGTCATTGTCTTTACTTCACTGCCGACGTAATCGCGCTGACTTTCTATTACTTTTCCAACTCCTTCACGGTATCCTCACCTGCCCCGAACTACTCACCTGTATCATGTTTCGTACTCAGTGCAAGTTCACCAGAAAACATAGACAATTCCATGTTCCTGCCTGTCATCACCAACACCCAACCGTCTTTATAACGCTGATTTTCATGACCTCGATAGTTTTCATAACTCACTCCCATTGTTGTTTTCCGAGCTTTGCGTTCTTGTGTCATAGTTTCACACAATGTTCAACTGCCAACTGCCTTTCTTCTGCTTTTTGTTTTGTATTTGCTTAGCGCTTTGTAGTATGTACACTCATCTTTTGATAATAGTTATTTTATTGCAATTGAAATATATGGACACTCAAAGCGGATTTCTGCCGTCGGCGTCGCTGTCGCCGTGAGGTTCCGTATGATGTCAAACGGCGATGAAATCCTCGCCGCGCGCCGTATGCTTTATGTGCGAGTGAAGCGCGCGAGGGACGCGCGCTATTACGAGGAGCGAACGCACGGCGGAGAGCAAACGCGCGTTCTGCATTATGCTCCCTGAAGGGCTGCAGAATTAAGCGTCTCTTTCCTCCTTTACAATCATCATATATACAGAGCAAACGCGACTTCCGTCGCGCGATGCGCGAAAGGCCGTGGAGGGATGGGAGGGAGGGAGGGAGGGAGGGAGGGAGGGAGGGAGGAAGGAAGGGAGGGAGGGAGGGGAGGTGACGTTTAGCTGCGGCACGAAGTGCGTATTTATATAAAAACGTTGCGAGGCGAGAAGGTGGTAAAGACTTCGGACGCCGCTCGACGAGTGTCCCTTTCTGATCTCGTCGAAAACCTGCGAGCCGCCCCCAGAGGCACCGGCAACAGTCACCAACGCCGCGCGCGTTCGGTGCGAACGCGGGCAAAACGCCGACGGCGTCGACAACAGTTCTGCGCGTTGCTGGTGCTGCTGCATGTCCAAGTTTATATAGCTGATAAAACTACTATCCTTACTCCGTATAGCTCTCTACTAATTTGCTATCGCAACTGACGCTTCGCCTTTCTGGTGGAACTGCGACATCTTTTAGTCCTTGTGCATTTTTTAGTTTATGCCCTGCATTTTTTTCCGTATGCGTGCTCCAGCATTCAGACTTTAGGGTTGTCCTGGGCACGGTACATAAATGATTATTATTATTATTATTATTATTATTATTATTATTATTATTATTATTATTATTATTATTGTTGTTGTTGTTGTTGTTGTTGTTGTTGTTGTTGTTGTTGTTGTTGTTGTTGTTGTTGTTGTTGTTGTTGTTGTTGTTGTTGTTGTTGTTGTTGTTGTTGTTGTTGTTGTTGTTGTTGTTGTTGTCTCCAAGTGCCCCATTAGAAAATAAAATTTTTCTATATACGTGGCAGAGAAGTTCACAACGCATTGCAACAGCGCAATGTTACTAAATGCTACAAAAAACGTTCGAGACTATTTGATCTCTAATTTAAATAATGGCCTTCATGAAACCTAGAGCCTGAACCTTTAGTGGAATTCCATAGCGAACAGTCCACAGCTAGCTTCTGCCCACTTTGGTAATGCACTCAGGAAAAAAGCGAACATTACGACAGCAGTATTGTCGACACTTATGGTAACATGCAAAAAATTTGGAAGAGGAATGGCCGGAATGACAACGTCAGGTTGTGCGGTCCCGTGCTTTTTTTTTTTTTTTTTTTTTTTGCTCGCTTGAAGTGACAGGTTCGCCGTATTGGTTGTCTCAAACAAGCTGAGGGGAGAAGCGTACTTCAAGAAATTTCCATATAGACTCGCAACCTACTTGGTGGTTTTCAAGATGTAGTCGCGACTCCAACAATGCAACGTTTAAATAAGCGGATATCCCTGCTTCTATTCCTGAGCTTTCCTTGTCTTACGCTCCGTATTCCCCTTTAAGGTTACAATGAATTATTGACTGTCTGCTTTATTGCACTTTATTTTTCACTCTTATGTGCATCAAACACGTTCATGTGCTTCACAATGACTGCGTTTTGAATTTGTGCTAATCACTACGCTGTTTTTCTTTTTAGGCGAAGGTGAAAGCCACGTTCCCGAGGAAAACGAAGTCTTGTCCGCTCAGGCAACATCTTACGCTATCATGACGTTCATAAAGGAATTGAAAGATAGCGATTACATCAAAAGCTTTGTACAGTGGCTAAGCAAAAGGATGAGCCCCAGGGGATCTCTCCAATCTTCGAAGGTACGCCGCTCATAACTGCACAGACTCTAAATAGAAACCATGGCAAGGAGCACGCTAAGCATCACTTAGCGCGGCGGCAACTACGCGTACTAAACTTTATTTCGTTCAGGATGTTCCTTCCAAAGTAGTAACTGTATGAAAACCACCTCAGTGGCAGTGAATAGTAGATATGGCAGGTGCTTTCAACATATGTGTAGAAGTGCTTGTATGCTACAAGTGCTGACCGCAGTGGAGTTCTTGAAATACTTTTTTAGTATTTGAAAAAGTATATGAAAATGACTACGCCATGTCTCGCAAGGTCATTCATCGCGTCGCAATCACCTTGAGCCGCCGGAGCGCAAGTATGACGGGTGTGACGTCATGCCACATGATCCGCTGCGGAGAGGCGTCGCCGCTGCGCTCGCTCGGAGCCTCGCCGCTGCGGTAGCCCGTGAGTAGGCGAGGGTTTAACAGCTGCCTCACCGGCGCTTGGTCGCTCAGTCTGGCCATGGATGGCGCGCCGGCTGGGCCGTCTGTGCGTGCGCTTCAGCGCAACCGACAGGCTGAATCCAATCATCCAGTAGATATAAGTAGACGGCAGGCTGCGAAATCTCAAGCAAAGGCAGAGTTCGCGGCTGAAACACCGGAGCAAAGGGAGGCCAGATTAGCACGTTATAGAGAAGCTTACCAAGCTCGCAATCATGCATTATTGAAATACTGTGTCCATGGTCTTTGCAAAACCAAGCCAAACAGACCTTTCGCTCGTCTGCTTGGTTGTGCGATTTACTAGATTTACAAGAGTTAAACCTCTTTCTTTTTTGTCAAAGTATGTAGGCGGTTAAGTGAACCGCTTTCTTTTTTTTTTTTCAGGATACTGTGATGGCTCTCCAAGCACTCGCCAAGTATGCTGTCTTCGCCAAAGAAAACAGCCTTGACTTGCAATGTGAGGTGACATTAAGTAACAACAGAGGTTTCAATGAAAATATAAGGATCAAGCGAGACAACGCCACCATCCTTAACAAGATTGAGGTTGGTTCAACGCAATAAGTAGTTGCCAAAGTCTGTCAACAAGACCTCTAGTCGGACTCTCGAGTTAGACATTCGATAACACTATTACGCTTGGAGCATGCACAACAGATTATTATTGCTGAACGTCTTTACAGCAGCAGTGGTGTAACATAACCAGGAAGGCGAAATGACTGTGCCAACTCAAAGTCAGGCCCAGCGATGGAAGACATATGCGAAAAGATGGAGAAGGGGTAAACAGGGCGAAGTGTCTTTGGCAGGCTGGGCCGAAGTTTCGATAAGTGAACCTGTAACTTTTTCACGGCCACCTTGACCAAGAATGATTCAGATACTGAAACGTCAATTCAGCCTGCCTGACGCACTTTATACTATTTGTGTAGCTTTTTTTAGGCACTGCAGCAGCACAAGGCAGATTTCATCTACTGTCACAATTATTCCGCAAGATCACCCTGGTTATACAGGATATATGAGCATGCCTGTCTGTTAGGTGGTCACTGCAAGCCCCTGGTGATACCCCACACTGCAAGCCGCACTTTTGATGCTGCCTTTCGGGAAATTTACGCCTCAACAGTAGGGAAGCAGTCGGCCCGCTCGCAGCAACCAGCTGAGTGCTTCAGCGCCTGATCGTGTAAGGTGATCTGTAAGGTTCACATTGTTTTTTTTTTTTTTGTTTTTTTTTTTGCTGCGCCTGCATCAATATTGACTATACCTGTTTATCGCTTAACTTGGCATTTTTTCGGTACAAGCCTTCGTGGAAACTCAACCGAGAGATTCCAGACTACATTATCGTGTGCCACCTGTGGCACAGGATAATTTTAGTTTTAATATTTAGTTATATCATATTTCGTTAATCTATATTCTCTGTCTCTCAACTTTCGACAAGACATGCATTCGTATTCAATGTTCTCGTTTCCTATTGGACTTTTCTCTCTTAACAGAACACCTCTTGATAAAACCCAGTTAATTTAGCCCTTTTTTATTGCTAGTGTTTCGACTGTCCAATGCCCATCTCTTCTTACTTGCAAATTTCTAAGGAAAACTAAATCAACCAGATTGACAATGCCTGCGTATACGCAAACATTCTTTTTGTCACCCCTGCTTCCCGGAATAACCGGCAGTAGAACCCCTCCCCCCGTTACCACCAGTCACTGCTAAACAACCCGATTTTTTTTTTTTTTAACTTCCGACTTCCCCTCTCTACTCTACACATCCACTTATTCTCCTCCCTCATCCACAGTGGGGGAGAGTGAGCTATGTAAACGCTGTCAAGGAAAGTGGTGTGAGACTGGAATAGTTGATATTCATTTACGATGTGCACAGCACGGCTGTGCCCATCTTCAAGGAAAGCAGTTGCTGCTCTGACGAAGGAAAGTCCCGAAGCACGGACCATTTTGTTGTAAGAATTGTATTCCTCCGAATCTATTCTTTTGGTATCATACGTCCCTCCGTGAGTGGCTCATCTCGCCGATACCGGAAATGAGGTTTTGTGTGTGCCAATGGCGAAGGCGAAAAAGAAGGGAAACTAGAAAGAATCCGGCATAACACGGTGCCAGGGGGTAGTATTTTGTAACGATTCGAACATGGATGAAAATAAACGAGTGGCTAAAGAACACAAATATCTGTTCCTCAAGAGTGTGGACACAGAATGGAGGAAGGGGTCAAGAAAGTTAGCAACCAAGTACAGAGTAATTGAAAGTGTAAAGAGACAACCAGGAGTCATCAAAAGGAAAGTGAGAGAAATAGAGATAGTAAATTGTCAACAAAAAAGTAAGCAAATTTAAGCTAGAATTAAATTGGAAGGGAAAATCAGTAGCATAACACAAAGAGCAGTGCCTCGCTATTTGAGGGTCGAGCTGGTTCCCTAAGGACAAAAACATACCAGAGCAAATATTCGCAACAAGATGAGGAATGTGTCTGCTGCCGGAAACATCTGGAGACAACTCAGCACATCCTAATGGAATGCGAAGGTATTCAGCCAGCGAGACCCGTAAGTAACGTATACTTTCGAAAAGCGCTGGGATTTAAATTGGATGGAACCATTAACCGGTCAGCAGTCAAGTTAAGCAAGGTACGTTTAGAGTATTGGGAAAAGAAGAGCAGGGAAGAGATTGATTGGACCGGATCCGTTACAGGCATAGCTAGCGGTACGAGGTATATATAAAAGTTTTAATGAAGAGAAAAAAAGATTAAGGAGATGTAGACAAAACGCTACAGTGATAAGCATGTACAGATTACCTGATTAGCTCAAGCAGGCAACGTGACTAGTTTCAAAGAGGATGCCAATAAAACATCACTGTCATCATCTTTTTTTGCTCGTCAACTGGTACATTCTCTTACAGATTAATCACCCAGGAGAAAAGATATTCGTCAATGTCAAAGGATCTGGCACCGGCATCTTGTATTTCAACTACACTTACAACGCCAAAGTACCTGATGATATTTGCAAGGTATTTGCTTTCTCTTATTGGTGAACTAATTTCCTTCGGCTTCGATGCATAACGGGAAAACTAAATGCAGCGCGGAAATGTTTCGGACCCCGTTCTGTCAGTGTAGCTGGGTCATGTAATTCGCTTTGCAAACTCTTATCCGCAATGACCATACGACAATAGAAAATATTTCAACTACTTTGCACAAAATTTTCTCCAGTGTCATCAAAGGGTCGTTCTATGATACACTTCTTCTTTCTAACTGCCACATAACTGATCTAGCAAAGGATAGTGCATCATAATTGTGTAATTTCAGCATAAATTATCCATGTATTCTGAATTTGAACACGACCAATGTATACGTCAAGGTCGACACACTTCGAAACAAGAATGAAGAATAAGTCACTGAGGCAGAATTTCGGTTACTTCAAATGTTGCGTTATTTTTGCCAACTTAGGCAATGAAAGCCTCCAAAATATTCAGCAGACCTTATTGAAAGAATTTTTATGCTGGGCCATAATTCATGGTCTCCGTGTTATTAGTGCAGAAGCAGCAGCCGCATAATTGGTGCCAAATTCGCAAATAGCTTGGTTCGTAAGATCTGTTTATCATTGGCCGGCTATATGTCGAACATCAGGATTGCCTGGAACCTCTATCTACGAATAATTCTAGCGTAAGAACGTTTTTGTGTGCATCACAAGCTTATCATAACATTTGCACCAGTGGTTGTTGTATGAACTCTTTCGTGCCTCTCGTGCAGAGCGCATACCTTGGGCCTCCAGTATTGTAAAAGAATACGCTACTTCAGCTGAAATCACTGGCGTTACTTTAACTCGCTTTATGCTATCCGTTTCAGTTCGACATCACGGCGAACTTTGAAGAGAAGCAACCAAGCAGAGATGAAATACTGACGCGTGTTTATCGAAGTAAGTGTTCCTGAAAAACACATATCATTCAACTTGTTCAGCAGATAAACCAACTCGTCGTCTCAGAGAAGGAGGCTAAGCAGACGTCGCATATTCTCAAAACAGAAAAGTGACAGAAACTATCCGGCAACAGGGAGCAAGGGTTTTAAGGAAGCTGAGGCTCAGTGCTGCAGACTTGTCTGTCGAGCACGTAAGGAGCAATGGTTTCGGAAACGGTGAATCAGCTCACATAGCGTCCAGGACCACGATTTTGTAGCAGTGCCTTCCACTCGAGTCTATGCCACTCTTATCAGCAACCGTTCAGGGCTGGCTGATCTCATTGATAACGCGTGCGCAGCACGACTCTGACCACTGACAAATCGCAAAAAAATCGTGAAATGGAATAGCGTCGGAAAGGGCATCGCTACAAACACGCCGTCCAGTTTACAGACACGTTACTAGTTTGCCCATTAAAATTAGGCGCGCGCGCGCGCGTGTGTGTGTGCGTGGGCGTGGGCGTGTGCGTGTGCGTGTGTGTGTGTGTGTGTGTGTGTGTGTGTGTGTGTGTGTGTGTGTGTGTGTGTGTGTGTGTGTGTGTGTGTGTGTGTGTGTGTGTGTGTGTGTGTGTGTGTGTGTGTGTGTGTGTGTGTGTGTGTGTGTGTGTGTGTGTGTGTGTGTGTGTGTGTGTGTGTGTGTGTGTGTGTGTGTGTGTGTGTGTGTGTGTGTGTGTGTGTGTGTGTGTGTGTGTGTGTGTGTGTGTGTGTGTGTGTGTGTGTGTGTGTGTGTGTGTGTGTGTGTGTGTGTGTGTGTGTGTGTGTGTGTGTGTGTGTGTGTGTGTGTGTGTGTGTGTGTGTGTGTGTGTGTGTGTGTGTGTGTGTGTGTGTGTGTGTGTGTGTGGTGTGTGTGTGTGTGTGTGTGTGTGTGTGTGTGTGTGTGTGTGTGTGTGTGTGTGTGTGTGTGTGTGTGTGTGTGTGTGTGTGTGTGTGTGTGTGGTGTGTGTGTGGTCGTAATCGTCGCAGTTGTGATCTGACGATGATATTGTCTGTTATTGTCAGCCACCGGCCACTCTTGCAGCCTAGGTTAGGCTTCCTTGTGCTCGTGAGAAGATGGGGGCTCCTTTTGTCACCGATCTTAGGCTAGATATGGCGCACTTTTGGCAAATGGCATTCTGAAACTGGCGCACATGATCTGTCAGCCAAGCAACTAGACAAAGACAAAAAAAAAAGGAGAGGCTGTATTTACAAATGGCTTTTGATTGCATGCTCTACTTAGCCGTCCATAAGACCGGAAGCGCAACAATGGACTTTTTGTTGCTAATGTATCTGGCATTTTCTTTTTAATTTGTGGGAATATTCAAAACATTCTGAAACTGACTGTAAACGGGAGTCCTTTGAAATTATAAAGCACATCACCATTGTACCTTCTTAATTTGCGCGTATCTCCTTCAACATACAACATCCATAGCTCAAAATAAATGCTACCGTCTAATATGGGTAATACAGGCATTCCTACATGAACATCTGTGCCGTAGTGCCGGCGTTGCCTCGTAAATATTGACGAAACAAGAGTTCCTCGTACTTCTGGGGTATGCAAGCTAACTAATAGTGCTAACCATACAGCATCTGTAAGGGTCTACGAACTACGAACCTTGCAGCAGTAACATTCATTGACATGCATATATTAGCGGTCGGTGACATTGAACAATAATTTCACCTTTTTCTTTTGTTTTGTCGCCTGTGCTATTTTTGGTTTACATACATCAGACGCGGTTCTGGCATCGGACATTTTTTGTCGGCTTACAAAGTGCAGGCTGGGCTTGAATACCATCCTTTTTATTAATTTCTTTGAAATGTATTCAAAAACAATGTTATCTGTGTTTTAGGCATCCAAAACAAAAACTCGCACTTTAGGAGCAACCTCAAGCCCAACTATCGCATGGAGGTCTGCGCAAGGTGAGATCTTCAACTTCTCCAATTGCGACAGTCGCTTATTCGATGACTGCAGTTATGCATAAACAATTTCACAAAATGCCATTTCGTGGAACAGATTATATATTTCGTGATAAAAACAGCTTCACTAACTTTGAGTATAAACACATATACCGCGTGTTTCAGCGATAACTCAAAATTTTGTTTTTAAATTGCCTGTGACAGATAGCATAATTCTAGTCCATGAGGTGGTCTATAATCAATTAATTAGCAAAAGTTCCCGAAGCTTTTAACTAAACAATAAGGCACGTGCATGTTGCAATTTACAAAGTCTAGCGGGTGAGACTGCAATTAAGGCAGATCCACTTGAAAATAATTGTTTGGATGACACCATTTATGAGATATGCGCCGTCAAACTTGCAGTAAAAGTGCACAGGCGTTCCACTTACTTTCTTAATAAAACGTCGTTTTATGCATTGAAGTACAAAAGTACCTGGAACGCCAATGCATTTCTCCGCAAAGTTCGGGAATTAAATCTTGAAACTGGTGTCATCCTCAGAATTCCGTTACAAATGGATCCGCGTTGCGAACTCCCCGGCTAGAATTTGTAAATTGAAATATGTGCCGTAAGGCAATTAGTTAAAACTTAATTAGTGAACTTTTGTTAATTAGTTGAGTATGCATTTCAATTTTTTGTGCAAGTAATGTCCACATCTTCGAGTAGACCAACTCATGGACTAGAATTGTGCGATTTCCACAGGCAATTTAAATTTTTTTAAGGAGTTCGCTGAAACAACTGGTATACGCACGAAAATAAGTAGATGTTGCTGGCCAAAGTAAAGCAGCAAGCGAAGGCAGGCTTCAGATAATTGCGTTGTATTCATTCCGAGCCAAGAAAAAAAATCCCAAACGAGAATTGATGGGTGCACGCTACATGGTAAGTCGTTCAATTGAAATAAATCAGCTTAATGGCCTAGGTTACCGCGAGCAACCTAGACAGAATGAAAGTGGCAAAAGAAGGTCTCATTTTTAAACTGGCGCGCTTCGCGCATAAGTGTCTGGCGGAAACTTGCACCATTAATAAAGAAGCGCTCGCGCGGCAACGCCTTACACATATTTCCTAATAGTTAACACTGGTCGGCGATATACCGACAGTATTAATTTTTACTGCCAAGACATCTCAGGCTTTGAGCACACCCTCTGAAACATTGGGAGCGTGAGCTCTTTCCCATCAGATCAGAAAGTTTGCAGCGAGTCATGAACGAGTTCAAATTTCGATTCAGATTAAATGCCAAATATAGGCCGTCCAATTCACTCTTCAATTGCGAAGATGGGAATGTATGATATGAAATATGCTCGTTTCTGTTTTCGGTCGTTTTCCCCAGCACCTTCAACATTCGGATCGGATCGAGTGTCGAAATTTTAGGCACGAACAACGAGCGCTTTCAGTGGCCGCGAGATGGAATTAGGCGCGGTTTCGGTGGTAGAACGCAGCCTTTTGCGAATATTTCATCACACAGGCAATGAATTGGAATGTACACGAGAAAGTATATTCTGAACGTCCATACAACCGCACATCCCGCATACAGCAATATTTCTTTTCTGCTGAACATTTTCTCAAGACATGTGCCAACTTGAAAATATCGGGACGTTTGTGAATATTGTCAAATTTTGCGTCGAGAAGTAATATTTGCGAAGGGACAGTTTCGTGGATTGGAATTTAAAAGCAGCTATATTTAACTCAAATATCCAGGTATCATTTTTCTCAGGCAGCGCATCTCTAAAATACTTATAATGTTTCCAAGATCGCAGCTTTCCAAACATAATTGGAAAATTTAACCGTCTGTTGACATAAGCTTGTCGCAAGCGAGGTTGGCGTAGCTAACCGTGAGTTTGCTGGTTCGGGTTCGACACGACTGCAGTATTTTACGCCACTTTGGCGATAGATTATCCCAATGCGCAGCGAACAACGCCCCTGTTTCTGTTATCGCTGGAATTCTAAATTTCGGAGTCTTAGCTAAAATTTAGTTTTCCCAACATGTACAAGTAGAAGGTTTGATAAGAAAGCTAAGAAAAAAAAATCGGCAGAACCCATCTCACGATGACTGTCGATGGTAAAGCGTTTAGCATTGAATCAGTATAGCGACACAACTTATTGCCACCATCGAAATGAGTTATGTCATCATCATCAGCCTATATTTATGTCCACTGCAGGACGAAAGCACTTCCCTGCGATCTCCAATTTGCGCTAGCTGATTCCAACTTGCGCCTGCGAATTTCCTAACTTCATCACTCCACCTAGTTTTCTGCCGTTCTCGACTAGTGCCTCCCTTCTCTTGGTATCCATTCTGTAACTCTAATGGTCCACCGGTTATCCATCCTACGCATTACATGGCCTGCCCAGCTCCATTTTTTCCGCCTAATGTCAACTAGAATATCGGCCATCCCTTTTTGTTCTCTGGTCCACACCGATCTCTTCCTGTCTCTTAACGTTAGGCCTAACATTTTTCGTTCCATCGCTATTTGTACGGCCCTTAAATTGTACTCAAGCTTCTTTGTTAACCTCCAAGTTCCTGCCCCATATGTTAGCACCGGTAGAATGCAATGATTGTTCACTTTTCTTTTCAACGACAGTGGTAAGCTCCCAGTCAGGATTTGGAAATGCCTGCCGTATGCACTCCAGCCCAATTATATTCAACTATAAATTTCTTTCTCATGATCAGGGTCCCCTGTGACTTTACAGACTCTAGAGGCTGACTGCCGATCCTGAATTCTTGTTCTCTTGCCAGGCTATTGAACATTATCTTTGTCTTCTGCATATTAATCTTCAACCCCACTCCTACACTTTCTCGGTTAAGGTCCTCAATCATTTGTTGTAATTCGTGTCCATTGTTGCTATATAGAACAATGTCATCTGCAAACCGAAGGTTGCTGAGATATTCGCCGTTGATTCTCACTTCTAAGCCTTCCCAGTCTAAGAGCTTGAATACTTCTTCTAAGCATGCAGTGAATAGCATTGGAGAGATCGTGTCTCCTTGTCTGACCCCTTTTTTGATAAGTAACTTTCTACTTTTCTTGTGGAGAACCAAGGTTGCTGTGCAATCCTTGTAAATATTTGCCAATATATTCACGTATGCGTCCTGTACTCCTTGGTTGCGTAATGCCTGTATGACTGCTGGTATCCCTACTGAATCAAATGCTTTTTCATAATCGATGAAAGCCATATGAGAGGTTGATTGTACTCCGCAGATTTCTCAATTACCTGGTTGATGACATGGATATGATCCATCGTAGAATATCCCTTCCTGAAGCCAGCCTGTTCTCTTGGTTGGGTGATGTCAAGTGTTGCCCTTATTCTATTTGAAATTACATTGGTGAATGTTTCATACAATACTGAGAGCAAGCTAATGGGTCTATAATTCTTCAAGATGAGTATAATGTTCATGTTCTTCCAGCTTTCTGGTACACTTGAAGTCGTGAGGCATTGCATATAAATGGCCGCAAGCTTTTCAAGTATGATATCTCTTCCATCCTTTATTAAATAGACTGTTATTCCATCTTCTCCAGCAGCTTTTTCCCTGTTCATGTCTTCCAAGGCCCTTCTAACTTCATCGCTAGTTATAGAATGGGCCTCTGTATCTTGTTCATCCCTACTTCGACCGAAAGTAGCTTGGCTGCTCTGGGAACTGTAGAGGTCAGTATGGAATTCCTCCGCTGCTTTTACTATGTCATCAAAATTGCTGATGATATTACCCTGCTTATCTTTCAGTGCATACATTTTGCCTTCTCCTATGCCTAGTTTTCTTGTCACTGATTTCATGCTGCGTCCATATTTTACTGCTTCCTCAATCTTTTCCACATTATAATTTCGGATATCCCTTACTTTCTTCTTGTTGATCAGTTTCGACAGTTCAGCAAATTCTATCTGATATCTCGAGTTTGGCACTTTCATGCTTTGCTGCTGCTTTATTAGGTTCTTTGTTACTTGGGAGAACTTACCTACTGGTTGCCTTGATGCCTTACCTCCCACTTCAATTGCTGCTTCTGAGATCAGCCTAGTTACGGTTTCATTCATTACCTTTATGTTGTCTTTATCTTCCTGTTCTAAAGCTGCATATTTGTTTCCGAGCACCAGCCTGAATTGGTCTGCTTTTACCCTTATTGCGTCTAGGTTGACCTGTTTCTTCTTGACTAATTTTATTCTTTCTCTCTTCTAATTGAGAGAAATCCTAGACCTCACTAACCTATGGCCACTGCAATTTGCCCTTCCTAACACTTCTACATCCTGCACTATGCTGGGATCGGCAGAGAGTATGAAATCTATTTCATTCCTTGTTTCTCCATCAGGGCTTTTCCAGGTCCACTTCCTGTTGCTGCGCTTCCTGAAGAAGGTATTCATTATTCGGAGCCTATTCCTTTCCGCGAATTCTACCAACATCTCTGCTCTAGTGTTCCTAGAATCGATGCCGTAGTTGCCAATTGCTTGCTCGCCAGCCTGCTTTTTCCCCACTTTTGTATTGAAGTCGCCCATGACTACAGTATACTGAGTTTGCACCTTTCTAATTGCTAATTCAATTTCTTCATAAAACTGTTCTATTTCTTCATCATCGTGACTGGAGGTTGGGGCATAGGCTTGTGCTACCTTCATTCTATACCTCCTATTTCGCTTTATTAAGACGACTGCTACCCTCTCATTAATGCTGTAGAATTCATCAATGTTGCCCGCTATGTCCTTACGGACTAGAAATCCTACTCCAAATTCTCTCCTATCTGGAAGACCTCTGTACCAGAGGACGTGGCCGTTAGTCAGCACTGTATAAGCCTCACCAGTTCTTCTCACCTCACTAAGGCCAACAATATCCCAGGCAATACCTGATAATTATTCAAATAGCCCTGCTAAGCCAGCCTCACTCGATAGGGTGCGCGAGTTCAACGTTGCCAGGTTCAGTTGCCATTGGCGGCCTGTCCGCACCCAGAGACTCTTAGCACCTTCTGCCGCGTAGCAGGTCTGACCGCCGCCTCGGTCAGGTTCTCCGCAGCCGCTGGGGACTGAGGGCCATGGGTAAATTGTAGGAGTCATTAGGGAGGTAGCGGCCGAATACTGCACCAGGGAGGCCAATTCCTGTTCTGGTGAGGGAGTGACTTTTTTGAAGCTTAGTGGGCCTTCCTAATTTCGTTGCACTTGGACTAGTATAGCCCCACTAGCTCTCGGCGATATTTGTTTTGCCGGTGTCAGGCGCCACCATGCGGCGTGTATTGCAGCGGGACTCCTCTTCCGCGCTTCCCTAAAAACACTCGGCGCCATCTAGTGCCGCCGCCGTGACGCCTGCGTTTGAAATGCGTCATGCGGCAACCGGGCTCCGCTCTCGCGGGTATTTCTGGACACGCCGCGCCGTCTAGAGGCACTGCCGAAAAGTCCGCACGTGGCCTCCGAGACGAGAAGCGTGGCGCGCCGGTGCCTGCGAACTCTGAGAATTGTTCCCTCGCTTGCCACGCACTCAATGCCACGTACTTAGGGACCCAAATTGGCGAGAGGTTCATTGAAGAGCGGCACACACACTACACTGTGACCCAAGTTGACATCAAAGAGATTCATTGAACAGTGGTACATACCCATGCCACATACACAGTCCGACATCTCCATTGGGCCATGTTGGCATCAAAAAGGTTCTTTAAAGAGCGGTACGTAGGTACACAATGCCACATGCCCAGTGACACCAAGTTGGTCCGACGGTTGGTTTCGAACCCTGTTCCTTGAGCACAGCAGGCCGACGCGGTACCCATTCGACCATGGACTACCCAGAGACACGAGTTTTGGGGCAAACAGATAGATAGATAGATAGATAGATAGATAGATAGATAGATAGATAGATAGATAGATAGATAGATAGATAGATAGATAGATAGATAGATAGATAGATAGATAGATAGATAGATAGATAGATAGATAGATAGATAGATAGATAGATAGATAGATAGATAGATAGATAGATAGATAGATAGATAGATAGGTCCTGGAATGTGCGTGAAGTACCATAAGAATGCTAATCGCATTAAAACTGCACTAATTAGTCACGGTCGCTAAATAGTCTCAATGTGTGCCTGTGGCATTTAAGTTTATTCCAGGGAATTAAGGTGCGCCGTAGCTCCTGCTAAGTGTGATGCCCTATATAGCTGCGAACATATCTGATTACAAGAAATAAGACATCACTGGCCCTTAGTTTCGAGAAGAAGGAAAGATAATGTTCGGCTACTTGCAGTTACGTGCAGGGTTCCTCGAAATCCGTTTGCCTAGTTTTCAGCGTTGTTTTCTTTCAGCTTTTACGGCGCAGCGCACGTCGCTACGGAGGGACAATTATCTTCTTGGCCAGCGGTGTGCGACTCTCGATGGATGTCTGTGCCCCAGTGGTTGCCCGTCTCGACACGATGATGAAGCTCATCGCGTGCTCTTTACTTTTCTAGAAGAAACTAACTTGGCGTCTCATTTATAGCCTTATTTATCTTTATTATTGCGATTAGCATTTTTAGGGTAATTCGCCCACTTCTCGGGGACTGTCTGTCTATGTATCTATGTACGCACCTATCTAGCTGTGTCTCTAACCGTTTTCCCGCCAACTGGGGTAACTATTGGAAGTTTGTGGTCTTTTGGGTAGAGCAATCGGGCTGCTGTACTGAGAGAACCGTGTTCGAAACCAACCGCTGGACCATCTTGCGTCACTGTGCATGTGACACTGGGTAACTATGTGCCACTTGGCATGAGCCGCTCTTCAATGGCAAAAAAAAAATATGATTTAAGATTTCTCCAGTGCTTGGGCGCAATCGAACCCGCGCGATACATATTCAGACAAACTTCTCTGAATGTAGAATCACACAGGCGCTCGGACATCGCGACGGCGCCGCTGAGTGACCCAGCGTGTGGAGAGGGAAGCGAGAGAGAGGATCCCGGCTGCATACACGGCTTCATACACGACGCGTTTCTGTGGTGGCGTAACACGGTGTTTCGCTACATTGCGTCAGTGGTAATCGCAATGACGTCGACATCCATAGTGAGATGGGCTCTGCCACAATTTTTTTTTTTTTTAGCGATAGCTACATTACGCCAGGTTTTCGCCTCTTCGCTGTCGCCGCACTTCGAGCCGTGGCCGCACTGTGACGTCACACCACGGCCCTCGATTCTCCAGCAACTCGGCTCGTCGCGGTCGCCAAGCGGCCACCGCTCCTCCCTTTGGTAAAGTACCTATATAAGAAAGTACCGCCATCTACTCTTTCCTCCGCCGCCTCCTCTCCTAAAGCGCTTGCTTTTTTCTTTACTTTTTGCTTGCGAAAGCCAAGTCGACGGTGGCGCACCTAGAAAGTCCACGTTGAAGCTTTCAGGCCGGGCGCGCGCCGCCGCTGCCGCGGCCGGCGACTGCGGCTGCGCAGAGGACTTTCAACATGGCTCTGAGGCGGAAAAAAAGAAAATATAAAGAAGCGAAAAGCGCGCGCTATCATCGTCCAGTCGGAGATACGGGAGAGAGAGAGAAGCGGCGTTTATCAAAGGATGGCGGTACTTTTCTTATATAGGGATTTTTAGGGTGCCTCGATGCCCAGCGCCGCCGTCCAGGGTGGAGACAACCCCGCTGGCGCCGCCATATTGAGTCACATATTGAGTCACAGCTAGGCTTGCGTTCATAAATAGTGTTACTCGCGGCACACTTCCAAGTGCTTTGCCTTGATTAGGATTTTTTTATCGGTGTCGCATCTGCACATCTTTATAACCAATAGCCGTTAACTCGTCGAAGGTCCAAGACGTAAATGTATTGCGCCGGGAACATGCCCCAAGTTGCCTAATTCAATTTACATTTAATATGTCGTGTGTATGTTTGAAATACGCACTATTTTTTTTTTGCGCTTCGATGCTTGGTATATAAGGTTTGCGACCCCCGTGTGTGTAAAGTTTCTCTTTTTCGCTGTTGTATTCTGGTTTACACGTCACGCCTCCTTTACCGTAGCCAGCCACTCGCGCACAGCGGTTAGTTTCCTTTGCGTTGCGCGTGCTCTTCGCGTTCGTTGCAATTATTTGACGATATCTAAGCGCAATTTTGCTTTTTTTTTTTGCCCACAAGACTGCGTGCTGACAGGATTAGGATGGTGTAAAAATAACTGCGATGTGAAAATAAGGTTTAGTTAGTGCTGTAGAGAAACATTTAACGTAACATGTCTGTGTCGATCTTGCGTAGTACACACAAGAAACCAAACGATGCACAAAGTACATTTACTTATAATGTCTAGTACAATCAATCATGAAAGAGATATGTACATGAAAAATTATATGTACTGTGTGGCGCCTGAAGGTTATGTTGAAAGACGAGATAAAAAAAAAATTCGCAAGGTAGGCTCGACACACAATTCGGGATAGTGAGAGCTTTTTTTTTATTCATTGATTACATGGGGGGGGGGGGGGGGGGGTTCCAGTGAGTACATCAACCTTATTACACACAATATAAATCGAAAACAAGAATGCAAACAAGAAAACGCAACCGCTGGTAATATTAATCAAGATATCCAGCCCGAATACAGCAGCTACCATCGAATACGTCGCATCAGCCAAACACATCGATGGCGAGTACAGAACATTTTATAAATAACCGTTAGAACACTGATAACTACATTGAAAAAATAAACAACACTGCATACATATCGCGTACAAAAGCCGTAAATGTAACTAAGACAGTCAAATACAGATTAGCAATGTTTTTCACTTCGAAAATATAGTCCATGATGATGTAGGGCTGTTGACTTTAACAGACGGCGCCCATCCTGTCGATTTCCCTCGTACTGGTCCTCTTCAAAGTGTTTCTAAGTACAAGTAAAACAACAAAAGTGATTATTGATATGAAAAGTTGCCTTGTAAATACAGAGAACCCATTACAGTGCTTAAAAAAAATTTCGCAGAAGTAATGCTGTATTACCTCGCTACACACGTTTCGAAGAAATGCACAGGCTACAACAGACACCATGCCAGAAAGCGCCGAAACATTTTGGTCCCATGATGCCCCTTAACTCTACTACACCTGGGCATACCGTGCACAGGCATTTAAAGAACGTCACAGTGCCCACTACGATCGGGAATGAGCACGAATGACCATCGGCTTACGAGCACCACGCTACAAATATATTCGTCTAAAAAAATCAGCTAATAACGTAACAACCTGAGATCCGCAAGATATCTGCTGAGAATAGAGAAAATCACAATACTTCGCTTGCCACGTACACAACAGCCGCTCTCCCCAGAAGAAGCACTGCTTTCTTTAGTCCCAAATAACCAGTAGCGAAAAAAGAAACTGAGGGAAAAAAACAGAAACAAGAGACACACGATGTGTGCTTCCCGTGAAAAAGTAAAATAGGTGGTTTACATGACGATTTGTAGCTAATGTAAGGCTATTTCGCGGCCAAGCATTTTCGTCAGTTCTTAAAATAAGGGTACTACTCGCATAGAGTGCGCCGATCAAAACGGCAAAAGCCTATGCGACGCGCGCTCGCAAACCATAGGCTACTCAGCATCGGTGCAGTGCTTAGTTCGTGAGCGAACGTAGGTACGTGAGAGAGGATCAGAGAATACTTTCTTATTTAAATGAAAAACACGATGCGATAGTCTAAACCTTCTTGACACTTACCTCGCAAATGTAGGAGCTATCCGTTGCCTTCCAGTGATACCGCTTTACTTGGGCTTCCCATTTCTTCCTTCGCTCTGGGTCCCGGGGGAAGCGTAAACAACGAAGCCCTTTACGCGTCGATCCGGTGCACTTGGGAACACAACAGCCCGTCATGTCGACTCGATGCACTTGACAAGCTTGTCATTCATGCGGCTGAACACTGTCCAGCAAGTAGAAGCGTCAGCGAAGCATCTGAGCGCACTGTGTCTCGAACTAAGCACCGGCACCAAGCACTCGCAACCGCTCGCTGTGACTCAAGATGGCGTCGCAGCGAGAAAGCGGCGGCGCGGGTGCGGTCAAAGGATGGCACCACCCTGAACGGCGGCGCTGGCATCGAGGCACCCTAGGGACTTTAGCCTTTGGGCGCTCGCCGCGCCCTCTGTGTGACTTCACACCAGGGGTCTCGATTCTCCGGCAACTCGCTAACTACATGTCTATCTACAAGTGAAGCCTAAGCGCAGCCGGGGGTCTGTAGCTATCGCTACTCGACTAGGTTTAACCAGCGCTAAACCACAGCCATTTTTTTTTTCAGTTGACAAAACCTCGGAGAGTATTTCTTCCATTTTTTTAACATTCTTTTAGTACCACGACATGCAGTGACTGGCCATACATTATTTTTTGTCACTGTCTTGCTTTATTCGCTGAAATTTGTCATCTTCTTCTTTATTTGCTCTTTCCTTCCCTACTTCCTAGCCTACATTTGTAATGTTTCTGTCTCGTTTCTAATTTCTCAAGAGTAGGCAGGCGTTGTACCCCTACCGGTGGCAGTTGCCAGCAAGCTCGTTGCTTTCTCTTTCCTTTCTTTCAAGTGTATATGTTTTAAATCCAAACAATAAATCGTAATAATTCTTTCAGCCTCCCGAAGAAAAATGGTCTCATGATACAGCTTTGGAACTTCATTGTTATAGTGACAGCTGCTTTCAAGTTCTCAATATACGTGCAAGCTGGCGTTTATCTCGGAAGATATTTTTTTTCCAGCTGCGAAAAAATAATTCCAGCGTGCACAAAACAATGCATGGTACAAGCGCTTCAGTTCAACACCATCCATTTCGAGTAAACTATTACTGCCACAACAACAGCGGCTAAAGGCTCACTCCTGCGCAACTATTGACTCATATATGCATTCCACTTTCGATAGAGGTGGAATAAAAAAATTCTCGTGCCCCGAGCTCGATAAGGTGGACGTTAAAGAACCCAAGGGGATCAAAATTACTAATCTATAGCGCTCATCCACTACGACGCGTATCTCAGAACCCGCTCTGTATAGTTTCGGTATGTTAAATTCCACAAGTTTCATTTGTGTACTGAAAATCCTTCTGGTGATTCGCAATTTGGGCCGGTAAGGTGCATCCTTCCTGTTATTTTCAGTATCATTAAAACAAACCAGTAAGTCAACGTGGGACATCTGCTTGAACGTTGCCCAGTGTCATACCGCGCGCTGTTTCCGTGGCATCTGTAACCATCTGTAAGTCTAAACTTACATCGAGAAGTGGAGGTCATTTAGTTGGTTACGCATTCATTTCCCATGCCATCTCTATTTCGGTTTATGCAATATCGTTAATCTAACGCATTGAACATAAAGAAAACAGACCTGCCGGCATAGAGAGAGCCGAAAATATAAACCGGCTGGCGGTTGGAGTTTCAGGCTTAATAGGCAGTATAATAATACAAGCGCGGGCCCCACAGTTCAAGACTATCAGAAGCACCTCCTATGAAGAAAAACCGGAAAGATCCATAATCTACTATGTATGTACATGGCAAATACATCGAATCAAACCAAATCTTTATTTGGACACCAAGATTTCGCGGAGATAGAGCCAAAAAGTCACAAATCGGCTTGAGAGAGGACTTTGCCCCGGATTACAAGGGAAGTAAGAAGAAAAAACAGTGGCCAACGTATATAAATATAGGCTTCTACACATGCGTAAGTGCACCGTAAACATACATGCAGGTTATAACTACAAAGATACTCTCAAACAAGGTAATTATATTGTGCACTTCTTAGCGTGATGACATATAATGCAATCAATAACCAACAACATGCACTGCACAAGCCAAAATATAAGTACCAAGAGTACACAGAAGCAGAAGACAGAATTCTTTAAGCAACTTATTACACCCTTTAAAAGAAAGTATTATGCACGTTCGTCTGCGTAAAAGCTAAAACCGCAGTCAAAATAAACAGCCACTCTTGCCGCCGATATCGGTCAGAAATAAGCCAGGCCAATAAAACTTTAGTGTCTTCTTTTGATAGCATGATGGAGGCATGTGGTTTAAATGGGTTTGTAACTTTTCTTTATTTTTTATTTTTTAATCTTATAACGGTTGATCACACAAGAAGACGGAGTTGGATTAGAACGCTCGTCATATAAGCGCTGGTTGGATTCCCCACACCACCACTCAATTTCTTCTGTTCTGTGAGACTAACCTAAAATTCTTGCGCACGGATAAATGCATTGAGCCCATGCCCTAATTTATAACTGCTGTCCACAATAAAAATGAAAACGTTTCCCCCTCTGCACGATATGACTACCACTTGCGCGTAACTGTTTTTACCGTCCTACAAACATGGTGGGCCTTCTTTTTCTGCTCACAGTGAACTCAACCGTGTTCCGTAAATTTTCTGGCTGACTGAAACAATAAACGCAAAAAAAAGCTTGCCTAAAACAGTCCTTTTGTCACATTTTATCTTGAACAAATCAATCTCGCTCATTATGAATAAGATGTTCGAAACACATATGCACTAAAACATTAAGTCAAAACACATATGTTATCCCACTTAGTCTAAACTAAATTCGAGCCAATGTAATCCATTATTCACGTAAGCGTCACAGACAATCGGTGGCATTCCCCGTCGCTTGCAATCAGTTTAGCCAGCATGCACATGGTCATATGCGAACGCCTCACAGCAGCTGACCGGTTTGATGTTAAGCAAGAAGTCTGTCACGTCAGGGCAAATCCAGTTTTTTTTTTTTTTTCTTAGAAACATACTATTCTAATCCGGTTGAAATTTAGAGAAAATATTCGCACTCCACGAAAGGTGAGACCCCATCAAAATCTGGCGGCCTGTCACAGTGTCTAGGCGAGTACAATACAGACTGGCGACGATTAGCAATTGGCGTAATTTGTTTTGGCTGACATATTGCTGCAAGCCAGAAGTGTGCATCCTTTCAGTGAGTCATCAACACATGAACAACTGGACCAGAGTAATGTATAACCTGCGAACTACCGCAGTGTGGAATGATCTAGTTTAATTTACGACTACATGTTACTTAGCAAGCACTAAGGCATTTCGTTTTTACTTATTTATATTTTATTATTATTCTACCCAAACAGCCCGCTTAAGGATGCTCCAGATGGTATGGTCATTTTTGAAGTTGGACTACTGACAGGATTCAAGGCCAACGTTACAGACTTGGAAAATGTACGTTACATTACTTTTTTATCCTCTTTTTTTTTTTTTTCTCCGCGGCTCAGCGGCTCCTCACGTGTCTGTTGGGAAGTGTTGCGTCATCACCGAAATATGCCAGTGCCATTGTGTTGTGCGTGCGCTCACCATTCTCGCATGCAACGCCTGTCTGCGCTGAAAATATGTCACGCACTTTGAAAGTACTTTTGTTGCCAACATTCCCTCTACATTTCATAACCAAGAGCGGTATATGCAGAAGCACTCCACAAAAAAACAAAAAAAAAGTGTTTTCGCCTCTGCTCTTTAACTTTGCCACGTAGGGCGTAAAGAAAGCTCTACATATATCTAAAATTTCCACCTCTATCTGAAAGTACGTGGACGACATTTCCATCTGGCTTTCGGCTGCATGCATAGGAGACGTGAGACGATCCCGCAAAGCGTGACCTCTCTTTAGAAAAATTCTGGCAGGATCGTCTTGTCTCGATTTTAGTTTCTTCTGTTTTCTGGTCAGAGGCGGTGATCAAGTCATATGAAGTTAATGCACGGTAGTTACCAATTTTGATGGGTAATCCATCTAAAGCTCGAAACCATTACCTTGGATACAAGGCTATACTGGAAACGCGCAGTTGGTACAATGGTTGTCTCGTCGGCCCCAAGGGTACACGTTCAATGAAATCCACGGGGCGTCGATTGGAGCAGTCACCCTCTTTAGATACTAACCTGCACGTGGCGCTCGTTATCAGCAGAGTACTGCATCAGCTACCATTTTGAACCCATCAGGCTGAAAATATAAGAGCCTGGAAATCATTCATCGACGGTGGTTAAGGAAGGCATTTTGATGACTACAACAGCAGGCGGCATCGGAGAATGCTTTAGTAGAACCTAAGACATTGCCTGTATGTTTTCAAGTCTCCCAGACATGGCTAATTCATTCGGCCAACCTTCAGCACTATCACACTGCCCTAGCGTTCCTTCAAATTCTGCACACCACAAAGAATTCTCATTTTCATACGGCACGCTCAATAACCTTCTTGCCTTGAGTGTTATCCAGGCTAAGCGTGACCTGCCGTGGTCGTTATAGAGGTGCTTCAGCGTCAACTAACCATTCCTACGCCGCATTCAGTGCGACGAACGCCGATGGCTCAAGCACATTCTTCGGCTGTGGAGCCCACATATCAATGTAGTATGCTTGACTCTGCAAGTTTTCACGGACAAATGGGTAAATACCTATCTCATCGCTAGCATGGTGGTGCTCGTAATCCTGTAATTAATATCGCACTGGCAAGTCGCTTCCACGGTCTGCTTTTTACTATATACTGTCGCCGAGTGCCAAACTATTGACGCTGCGCTTCAAATGCTAACTCCTGCAGACCCGGAGTCATTGACTTGCTCTTCGGTTCGAAAACTGTCCTCCAAAATACCCAACGCGGCTCCTGTCCCAACAAGTCTGGACAGCAGGCTATGTAGATTACCTAAAGCGTCTACAAGGAACATGGCTTTAATGTCAGCTTAGTAAGATGGCGGACTGGGCTAGTTGGTAATCCATACTAAACGTGAACAGCGCAAAAGTAGCATGACGACGAAAACGAGACGGGACAAGCGCTGTCCCATCCCATCTCGTTTTCGTCCCCGTGCTGCTTTTGCGCTGTTCACGTTTAATGTCAAGTTCCGACAAATTCCGTCGCATCACGGAGTCCCAGGGAAAGAAGCTGCCGCTCGCTTCGCATAAACGGCATGCACTTAGCAACGCCAGACTCTTTCCCCCACGCCACCTTAAAAACCAGGTTCCCTCATTTATCGTTACGATGCCCTCTCCAACCACCAGCACCCCACACTGCATGGCTTCATAAGAAAGGTCGTGACTCTTCGCCGTACTGCGCCACCTCGAACATTTTTTGTCTGTATATCTATTTATTTGATACTTCTGCCGGCCACAGCTGAGGGCCAGAACATGATGGAGTAGAAGAGACAGAGAAGCCAGACGTGTAGAATAAAAACAATATTGAAGTAAACACATAAACTGAATACACTCATTACAGTGTATCAAGAAATTACCATTGAGCTGCGGCAGAAAGAGCTTACATGAGTGATTCTTGTCAAAACTGCCGGGAACAGCAATACCGTAACGGACCGTTCAAAAAAAGTATTTGAAAACATTCTTCTTGACGACAAAGCTCGCGAATAAATATTGGTATCTATGTCACGTCTCACGGCTGCAATTAAACTGAGGTTAATCATCAAATTTAGTCTGCTTCTACCGGGTATTACATTTTGCACGTTTTTTTTTAACTTTCCACTTTTGTCCTAATATAGAGTTTTTGCAATCCTGAACGGGTATACAATACGGACATACACAATATCTGTCATAGAAATGATATATAAAACGTAAACCTATTTTGAGTATACTCTTCAAATGATGGTCAATGATCTGTGAATCAGGGTTTCAAGCAATATCCGGATATTTGAGCATTGGTCGAATCAACGATGTGTATAGGCCGCAAGATTTGTATCAAGGCTACAAGGTTGGACAGTTCGGTGCAGTGACCACAATTCAGTTGATCCTCTCGCTGCAATGACACCGACGTGCTCAGCCCAGCTCAGGTTACAAGTGGTTCTCAGACTTAAGTATTTAAGTTCGCTGACCTTTCGTTAAGTCGACGAGTTCGATATATTTAGCTATGACATCACGTGGAGAGGTTAGAAGCATGTCCTTCCTGGTACTTCATTTCATTTCTATATGGGTGAAATCGCTATGAGTGACGACAATTACTATAAAAAAACGCTGACTAGCATGGAAAAAAATAAACAAATGGTGGAGGACGTACTGTCACTCTTAAGCACAAGGTGGAAAAGCATAAAGAAAATGAAGTAGGAACGCGTGCACGCAGTCAGTACTTCTAGAATAAGTTCCACAAACAAAAAGAAAATAATTCTGCACAGCACCTAACGCCCTCTTTGCAATGTGCTGGATAAGGTCATGGTTCAAGACTAGCCCCTCAGAGAGAGAGTGCGCAGGTCTCGTCACTGCTCTAAAGTTGACGTGCAGTTCTCGCCTCTGCAGGCTATAAAGCGGATAAGTTAATAGCACATGTGAGAGGTACTCATCTGGTTCACCACAAGCACATGATGATGATTCAACGCACCCTTTTTATGTAGAAAGTGGTTGATGAAGGCCGCACCTATTATATAGCCGAAGTCGATTAAACAATGTTTCCACGGCTCTCAGTAAGTAACAAGAAACTCTGAATTTTAGTTCAGGGTCCACTAGAATAGATCTTTTCCTTGCATCACTGAACCCTTCCATATAAAGTTTCTTCATGAAGTGGCTTATGGAACCCGTACGGGCTCCGAAACGCCTCTGTTTTTTCACTTTCACTTGGTCAATGACTGCCACTCCTTCTTCATCATGTTACCTGACCGGACGAATTTTCGTCGAACCCTTTATAACGCACATGTCGCCGTGTTCACTGGCTCATTTTGCCATTACGTCTGCCCCGTCGTTCCCATATAATCCAGTACGGCTGTGCACCCACTAAAACACATCATGTCGTCGACGTTCTGCGCTGTGCACATAGATCGCAAGTCACTGAGTTACTAGGATAATGAAATGAAAACGAAGCTTTATTCGAATGAAGTGTATTCTGAATAGATTTCTTTTTATTTAAAGTCAGTTGGCATTGATGACACCCCGATATCAAGTGAAGGTTGCTATTCATTCATATCTGGTCCCTTGTACAAGAGACCTTGGTAAACAGCAAGCAATCATTGGCAAAATATAAACACCGTAATTCAGGTTTCTCTATGTGAATGTTGTTTATGAAAACATAGATTAAGTGGCCAGACGACGCAACGCTGCCATACACTTAAGGTCAGTGATCAAATGTGGGCGGAGAAAAGAAGCATCAGCCAGGCTCCAACAATACGACAAGGGGAGTTGCCTTCGTCGGGGTCCAGTTAAAGACAAAGCGCCTTGTCAAAACGTTGGCGCCAGGCTGAGGCCTCCCTTTTTCGCCCACAGTTCATCTATTCAAGTCCCCATCTTCTGTTTCAAAGATACAAGCACGACAATCTTCGACTAACTTCGTTGCTTTTTTTTTTCAAGGTTATGCTCAAATTAAAATTAAAGAAACGATACCTTGACATGCCGAATACTACGGATTTTATTCTCCCCCGGTTACTCTTTAGATAAATGCAGATTATCACGCGTTACTCGTGAACGATGATTATTTTCTTTTTTGTCCAAGTGATCAGGCACATACTTATTTATAAAACGCAATATATCATGCTTAAAGAAAAGTCGCAGCATATTTGTTCACTGTCCTCTGCAGTGCTACATGGGCTAACAACGTTAGATAGAATGCTACATAGTGGTCAAGCATATCAATATCGCTTGCGTGGTATTGCGCAGCATGGCCAGGTGTATCCCGATTTCTCCGGATGCAACCTTGTTTTCTTTATAACTGGTGACGTGGCGCACTGTTGGTAGACTTTGCATTTAACAACTGAGATAAATAGGCACTGATGCTAGCCATGCGCTTAATCACTATAAGAACATACTTCACTTAGTCTTCTCTCAGCGATTGCCTACCTTTCACGCAAGAAACTGGTTCGGGGGACTCCATCGCGGCGACCGCGCGCACTGGGCGTTCACTGTACGTATTCGGTAAGGGATAGCGCCTGTAAACTATTCTGCGCTTTCTGTTTGCCCAAGATTATTATTTTGACAGTAAGAAACTTATCTCGTTCGGAGAGTACTTACAGAAGTGGCCAGGAGGGCTCCCGCGTGGTGTTTTTATTCAGCGCCGACAGGCCAAACCTATAAGGGGCGCGCCGCGTTATCTCTCTCATACTACGCATGCGAGGCGCTTCCGACAAATGACAACTCCGTAAGTCCTCGCCCCGAATAGGAATGGTTGCTCCTGAGTGACCAGCAGGATTAGCCATAGGATTTCCAGGCTTAGCCACATCAGGCGGTAAGTCACTTAACAATATGGCTTTGGAATCAGCTGGTAAGACGTTGTTTTCATCGGATATCAAAAGTGCATGCAGTAAATGTCAAACTGCGTGAAAGACCATCTATTTTGAGCAGCCTTCTGTACAGGATCTTACCCGTAAGCCTCGTATTTCACTTCACTGCTCTTTTACTGCATTTGCGCTAGCTCAGATATCATGAGCAAAGTTTTTTACCTTGCCGCTACACAACGTTCTGGTTTCTTTTCTACGCACATGCAGCTCATCAGCGACAAGAGGATTGATGCTTACAATCTAGCAAGCCGCAAGGTTGACTTTTATGTCCCCTCCATTTCAAGAAACACGACAACCTGCGTTAACTTCTCCCTTGAGCAAGAATTCAACGCCGGCCAATTGCAGTCAAGCTACGTGAAAGTGTATGCTTACTACGAACCAGGTACGGTCTTCATTTATTCTTTATTCCTGGAGTCTTCCCATACACTAAAGGCGAATATTCATTGACGATATAAGTTGGTTTTCGCTTAATTTAGAGCATATAAGCACAAAAGTGATAACAAGAGTCATTTCTAGGAGACAAGAAAGGCAATAAATGCTCTCTAAATTGTTAGGGTTAACAGGCGTACGAGTTAATGTGGTGCAGCACATATGTATTTGCGTTTGCTACGTGCATTGCCGCTGTATAGCTGAACATATGGGCATGTAATGGCAAACAAATTCGCGCAAAATTGAATTTCACACAGACGCGCGAAATACTAAGTTAAATACACCGGGTGTTTCAGCGAACACTTTGAATTTTTTTTTTTAATTGCCTGTGGCAGATAGCACAATTTTAGTACATGAGCTGGTCTACTCTAAGAGCGGACATTACTTGCAAAAAAAGTTTAAATTCGTAATCGACAAATTAACCAACATTCACTAATTTGGTTTTTAACTAATTACCTTATACTAATTACCCCGTTCCCAAGGAAAAAATAGAGTAACCTCTTTATAACATACTACATTGTTTTTAAGACTCCTTTACCAGGCCCCGTTAGAAATGAATATTTAAGCATAAAGTTGTAAAGCGCCGTTCATGAAGTATTCTCCTTCAAGAGTTTTCAAAACGCCTCAGTAATAGTGGAAATATATATGAAATGTTGCGAGGAGATGTTGGCGAAGCAGGGAGCTACCCCTCCAGCAGCAAAAGCTTCCGCCGATTGCCTCGGCTATAGTGACCCCAAGCGACATTGCTCCCCTGCCCCGATCCCATATATCGTCGCCGAACACTCGCGTCAAATTTACGTCTCGTGTCCCGCCTCCATATCGCTTTTTTCTTTTGCTCCCTTTGATGCAAGGCGTAGTTCATGTGACGTTTTTGCGTGCACTGTGTTATACGGGAATTGCCGTGTCGTTAGCACTGCTGTTCTCTTCTCTGACGTCGTATAGGCGGGGTCTGTGACGTTGACGGCAGGGAAATGCCCAACCTTGGTGAGGAGCATTTTAAGAATTAGCTAAAGTATTTACTGGAACACTTGAGATGGTATACACTTCATTGCTGAACCACACGCGTCATAGATAGACCAGAGGATATTTTCCCTTTTTTTCCCCGAATCACTTGAATTAACTCCCAGTTTTAGTTCAAAGATTAGACCTTTTTCAATATTAGACGTTATTTCAAATTATACGTTCAGAGTAGATTTCAAGTGTTCATCGTTCCTACTTCGCGTCAGGTACGACGACGAGACGAATGGCGGCGATAATGACGGCCATATTGCAGTGTAATAAATTTACCCACGTTCAGAGCTGTATTATTTGATGTTGCAGATTTTTCCTGTGAACGGTTTTACACACCCGACAAGTCAAGTCCATTGTTGAAGTTCCACTGTGACCAGAAGGACGTCTGCACTTGCGCAGAAGGTAAACCAAAACCTGATAGAAAAATTATATATAATATATATATATATATATATATATATATATATATATATATATATATATATCAGTGAAGCAAAGAATCGGAGGAGCCTGCACAGAAATAGTTCAAAGAACATATAGAAGCACGTAGGAACAATATATCAAGACTTTACTGCCGTTTCGGCCGGGGTACGAAACGTCAGTAAAGTCCTGCTATATTTGCAAAACCCGGTATTCGGTGCCCAGTGCCATGCCTGATTATGGGCCCAGTGTCACGCACTGGTTACTGGGGCGCTGGCAAGGCGCGGCATACTGGGAGGCGCTGGCGCGGGGTACTGGTGGGAAATGCAGCTCTATCGGCGAGAAATACGCGGCGCCTGGCTGCCATATATATATCTTTAAATAGAGAAAGCATCAGAGAGCGTTTTAATGCAATAAAAAAAACAGAAAAAAAAAGTTGAAAAAGAAACGTACGACAGGATTAGCCCACCTGACCAATAGATCCTAAGCCTTACCACTTCGCCACGGCGGTTAGTGGTGTACGGTCAATAATTTGCCATGTCAACACAGAGACGCAGTTTGTTTCGCACAGACTTGGCTCGCACAGACATGGTAGATGCGCCCTATCGCCCCACAAGTAAAACTTACACCTCTATCAGAAAGAAAAGGTTGCTGTCCCTGTTACATAGTATACCTGGAAGTGCTGCAACACTGATTTGCGTTTGAGATTGGTATTTTAACTGCGAAAAAAAGTTTTAAATGAACCGCCGACCCGGGACGTTGTGCGGGCTGTTACTGCCGGTTTTGACAGCCGTTCCTTGCTCTTCGCGCAAGGAAAATGCGACGTTTCCTTAGTTTGACAATGCGTTTCAATCCACACATATGTGTAGTCACATATCTCTGTCAGAGAAGCGTCGGCTAGTGCGGCTGGCAGCCTTCGGCGACAGCACATATACGTATGTTTCTAACGCGTCACATCGTCACTCATCGTTTGTTGTGCTGACACTGTAGACACTAAAAAATCGTCTGTTTAAAAACACCGATGGCAAAGCTGAAATACTGAGTGATTTGCCCTCGTTAGACTTGTTGATTCTTGAGCCCAGACGGGCCGATAAAGTGTAGATGGACTCGGCGGGTACGGTATAGGCCTAATCTTCGGTGGAAGCGAACGATATCGGCGCGGGTACCTGGTGAATGCTAAAATGTTTGTATTTTACCCTCAGAACCTTGTAACTATTATTGTTTAGTACACTAGGGAAAGTGGAAGCGCACGAATTGCCTCAGCTTTGTTATCGGTGCGATAATATCAATCAGCGGCAGCCATTCTGGGGTCCGTTCGAACGCGTCTGAACGACTGCTGGGTTTCGTGTCGACTGTACACCACTGCGACAACTCGCAGTCATCGGTTGCATACAAACCACTTGAAAACTAGACGTTGCCTGCGTTTGCGTATTTTCCTTCAAGGATATAGCTATCCGCACCAGTCAAAAGAGAAATGCACAAAACGAAAGTGATCTTCAGTGTCGCATATGCATGGGCAGCTCACGCACCTTCATTCCAAGCTGCGACATGAAATAAACATTTATGACTCCAAAATATAGCGTTATTGAGAACCGGTGACTAGTACCTGCCCATAAAATTGTATCAAGCATTTAACATTCAACAGCACCTATACTCCTTGCGTACTGGAAGCAGTGCGGCACAAACGCAACCTGCGCAGTTTCGGCAGTACGAGCCAGCGAACTCCAGCGAACTCCGCGCAGCGGAGGCGATGAGCGCATCGAGGCACTCTAGTGTACAGTAGGGTGCCTCGATGTCAGCGCCGCCTCCCGCCGTACGGAGTAGCGCGGATCGAGGCATCCTAGCGTACAGCGCACACCAGTGCGCCCTAGCGTCATAGCAATGAAACCAGCGTCTCGTCCAGTGGGAGCCAGTGCTTATCCAAAGTTGGTCTTTATTCTATGTGCTTATCCAGCGATCGCACCGGTGTCCCAGTGACTCCCAGTGAGCGCCAGCGAGAGCCAGCGTGCCAGCGTCCCCATGTGCGATCCAGTGTCAAAAAACGCGCTGGTTTCACACTGGAAGGCACTGGAAGACGCCAGGGTATCTATGGTTTCCGCAAGGTTACAATTGAAAAGTCCATATACACTTCTACAATAACAGCTCATTAATGCGTCGAGGTTTCGGCCGGAGACCGACCTTTCTTAAGACAGGGTTGGTCTCCGGCCGATACGTCGACATAATAAACATCTGTTCTTTAAAAAATGCATCAACTTTCCAGATAAAGATATATACAGGGTGTTTCAGCGAACACTTTCAAAAATTTTAATTTAAAAGTTGTCTGTGGCAGATAGCACAATTATAGATCATGAGCTGGTCTATTCGAAGAGGCGGGCATTACTTGCACAAGAAATTGAAATACATAATCGACTAATGAACAAAAATTCACTAATTAAGTTTTTAACTAATTACCTGATGGCCCATATTGGAATTTACAAATTGTAGCCGTGTAGTTCGCAAGGCGGATCCACTTGGAACGAATTCTTGGGATGACAGCAGTTTAGAGATATTAATTCACGAACTTTGCGGAGAAATGCATTGGCGTTCCAGTTAGTTTCTTAACAAACCGTCGCTTTATGCATTGAAGCACAAAATTAACTGGAACGCCAATGCATTTCTCCGCAAAGTTCGGGAATTATCTCGAAACTGGTGTCATCCCGAGAAATAATTCCAAGTGGATCCGCTTGGCGAACTCCACGGCTACAATTTGTTAATTGCAATATGGGCCATCAGGTAATTAGTAGTGAATCTTTGTTTATTAGTCGATTATGCATTTCACATTTTTGTGCTAGTAATGTCCGCCTCTTCGAGTAGACCAGCTCATCAACTAAAATTGGGCTATCTACCACAGGCAACCTTAAATAAATTTTGACAGTGTTCGCTGAAACACCCTGTATATACTATACGTATAGTGAACTGACTCTATTGCCTCAATTTCAATAGCAGAAGCTAAAGAGCGCGGCTAAACGACAAATTCCGGTCGACTATCTTGTGTCAAACGTGCACCGATCGCACGGCTCCACAGTTCAGCGAACGCACGAGCAGCCCTTGAAAAACGTCGCAGTACACTGTTCCGTCGACATAACGCGTACGGAAACTGATACTGTCCCTCGTTGTTGAAAGAAGAGATGTGTAATGTAAGCGAACTTCCTTGAATGTATACATGCTCGAGCATTGGTGGTAGGGATAGTAAACTTCTCATGACATTTAAAAAGCTTTCTGGCTCTGGTGTTTCTTTCATTCCCTTGACTCAATTATGGCGAACACCGCCTTTGAGTCAGCTTAGCGGACCCACGCGACTTCGGAGAATAATTGATCAAAGACCGACGAAGCCGTCACATTTGCTCGGGAAAAAGTATCATGCCACCATGACGCACAGCGCCCTTCGGAAACTATTTCATTCCCTTGACACGTACTGCTCACGTTCTCTGTCCTACACTTCCTCCTCTTCACGCCTCTTCCGTCGCAGCTGAGTACACACCACTCTAAATAACACACTAAATAAGTATATTTATTTTATTGCTTAAAGTAACGTTTTTTCGATATTTAAAAAAATGTCACAATTTCGCCCTAAGGGCGAAGCAATGAATGCGATAGCAACACAGCAATGTCATACGAAGTAAGGTGAGCGGCTTTGGTAGCAATGGGAATTGTAGTAAACGTGAGCTGATTAAGCAAGCAGGTGTGCTGCGGCGTAAGTAGACCGACATGAAGAGAGACTCGATGACCACGAGAAGGCGCGTGTGAAACGGTGGTGTTGATGAAAAGCGCTTCCCGTGAGCAGCGCGTGCGAAGGGACACACCTGTAGCGCTGCACTGCGATCCGGGCAGCATTGCATGTGTAGCGTGCGTTGTAAAATGTGGCCCGACTATTACTAACTGAATGAACAAGCGTGGTGTGAGCGCGCACAAACAAACATGAATAGATCACACTGAATGACTGCAGACAACGACTGCCAAAACGCTGGCAGCAAGCGCATACGCCGCAGCGGGCGAAGGTACTTGCGGTCTATCGCTTCAACGGAAACTGCGCGGCGAATGGACAGCCCATAGAAAGGTCAGAGCCGTGTGGAGATAAGAGACGGTGCGGGCGAGCGACGAGCGTGGTTGTTGGCAGAGTAGAAGTGCGCCCCCCCCCCCCCCCCCCCGCTCCCCCGCTCCCTCCGGCGCTCGCTTCCCGCTTCCTTGCTTGCGCGTGGGAGATTGAGTGCGTTCGCTCTCCGTGATAGCGTGCGTCCCTGCCCGCTTCCGCTCGGGCATACGGCGCGCGGCGAAGATTTTATCTATACGGAACCTCACGGCGACGCCGACGGCAGAAATCCGGTTGAAGTGTCCATATAATTGCTATCGCAATAAAAAGCGTTTTAGTGGCCTCGAAGGCAATTTCTTAATTTGTTTGCGTCTCCCGTGCCCCCCAATAAAATTTCCACGATAGCGTTACTTGACTCGTTCACTATGTTCTGGAGAAGCTTTTTCTAGATACGACATCTCTTTTTATACATAGCTATAGTGATTTCGTGTGTCTGCGTTCCCTGTAACGCGTCAAATCAGTGCAACTTTTGTTACTTGTCGTGACTACAACAATTGCCTCACGTTTATTTAACTCTTTTAGTATATTCCTAAATGAACCCACTTTGTTGTTTCAATGGCGTTTTCTTGACATTAGCGAAACTTGGAATGAGTGAAGCAAAAATACCGCATTTACCTAAATGTAAGCCGACGCTTCTTTTTTTTAAATATTTATGTACGAAAGTGTGAGGTCGGCTTAGATGCGGTTTCGCCAGAACCACCAGACACTGTCTACCGCAGAAAGGTCGGCACAACGAGGCGGAAACATACGTTGCCGATTTTATCAGGACAAAAAGAAGGGACGTCGGTAAATACGGACATCATACGGGCAAAGGCGAAAAAGGTGGCAAACGCTCGACGCATTGCTCGGAACAAGTACAGACGCCCCTCTACTCTGACATGCCTTTGACATGTCTACTTCGCTTAGTCAAGTATAATCACCTGCATCCCAGCGACGCGGGACGAAATTCCAGCCCAGCTGATACTGCGAGCCTACCGGAAGTGCGGTATCTCGAACGCGCTAGACGAAACTGAGGACAGTGTATACTATGACAGTTGCAGTTTTACGGAATTGTGAAATCTGTTACTGACGCATATTTACGGGCTTCGATTTTTTTCTTAATTTACAAATTTTCATGCAACTTGGGGCCCTAAATCAACACTGTGCGTCGAACAGTCGGCAGGGTTCAGCTGCAGCTGTTAAATGGAAAATCTTTCATTTAAATCGGTTGAACGGTTGTCTAATAGTAGTACCATGTTGGTGCGCTCCGCGTCTTTCTTTAATAAAGAAAGCCGCGTTGGCTACCACCTAAAGCGTTCACCTAAATTCATGTTCGGAAAGCAGCATTGTAAGCAATTATTTATTTCGTCTTATTTTTCCCTATCTCAAGGTGGCTGCCCTCCAGAGGAGCCGCTCGACCGGTTTATAAAAGACAAGAACGACGAATACTTTGAGGAAGACGAGCAGCACGAACGTCTGAGAGAATTCGCCTGCGATGAAGTCGACTACGGTAAGGGCTCTGCCATCTTAGGGGTTCGTTGCTGCAGCAGGCGAAGGAAGACAGAACGCATGGCCGGTGTTGGTTTCAGCACGTTTCTCTTACGAACAGTAGCGCAACCAATGCCACTAGCACGGCCACTGCAACGCTGTCTCCGCTTCCAATCGCGGCGCACCCGTAGGTTATTTGGTTATAAAGTTGCAGCTGAAAATGAAGGCTGCTGCAGCTTCACAGCTTCCGCTGCAACGGCGTGGCAAGCAGCAGGCCTCTGTCGCCCTCACAAAAAAAGAAAAAAAGTCTGAAGAAGGTCGCTCCAATGATGCTTCCCTCAGAAACAGAGCGCATTGACCGCGGCGTTAATTGCTGGGTCGCTGTTGAGCGGTCACGGTACATATAGAGCAGAATGCCAACGCCGGCCATGGGGCAATAAAGCAGCTAGAAATTCCTCCGTATGCTAGAAGTTTATTGTTTTGTTTTAGAAAAATGATTTTTTTAAATATTTTTTACCAAGCAATACTTCATTTCTTATCCCGTTTCCTCTCCTTCCTCCTAAAGAGCTGTTAGTTCTTACTTCGTTCCTTAACAATCTATGGAAAGCGTATACGACGATTTTTGTTTAAGTTTCATGTGTTTCCGGACAATACCTATTCCCTTACTTACTGTGCAAAAGTGATACCGGCAATTCGTGTGTTGTGTACTGCATAACAAGTAAGCTTGTCATTGTAGGCGGCGGATTGCCCCTCCTGCCCCGCGCTAGGGTGGCTAGAATGAGAGGTGTGAAAACCGACGCCTCCAAGCTTGCCGGGCTGCGAGATTCCGCCGCAGCCAATTTGTGGCATGCTGCTGCCTACTGCCTGCAGTAGGCTGCTCACAAGTTTCGAATGAAGACACATTGTACTAAACACATGCATTATCCGGTTTTCAATTGTTTGGATCAAATTGTATAGAGACTCTGACGGGTACAGAAGCCCTCCGATATCCTAGTCTTTCGATATTTCAGTCGGAAGCTCCGCTGCCGCACTCTTCTTTGGTACAATACAGGCATCCCTGCATAATTTACAGCTTTTATAGAAATCGCTTTCTTGCTACATAGCCCACGATATAATACACAAGACTAGCATCGCTGCGTTGCTCTATGTAATCAGCATCATCCACGGCCACTTCTGCTGCCTCCCCGAGCAGTGCAGCATTATCCAGAGCTTCTTGTTGGGTTTCATTTGGCTCTAGCCCTTGCAATACAGTGAGCAGTGACTCCAAAACTCCTGGCGACACGTTCCCATCTTTGGGGACGATGCGTGTTACACACTTTAAGTAATAGCTCTGGCAGTAATTAAGGTACAAACGCGCTGAAATGGGTTCAAATCGCCTATCTTGCGTCAATACCTATTCCCTTACTTACTGTGCAAAAGTGAGACCGGTAATTCGTGCGTTGTGTACTGCATAACAAGTTAGCTTGTCATTGTACGCGGTGGATGCCCCGTGCCGGCTCCAAAGTAGCCCCGCGGCGTCGGCGGGGACCCGCTTTATCCATACTTGTGCGTGGAGGAGGAATAAGGATCTATCTCTCTGTCATCTTCGTGTTTGGTTAGGGGGCTGTGGCGTGTCTGGACGAGGCTGAAGGAGGAAATTAAGTAAGTATTAATAGTTGACCTGACCCTAAACCTCAACCTCAACGCTCACTCAGCTCAGGTGGGCCCACCACCCCTCATTACGCCACTGAACACCGGCCCCTTGTACGCAAGACCTTGAGGTGACGGCGTTGGCGCGTCCCGCACTTGCTCATCAAGGTAGAGCGCGTCAGACCCGAGATAATAGTCCCAAGAAAACTAAATCAGCCTACTGTGTACATCGCGCCATCATTTCCTCAGCAGAATAGCATGATATCCTTGAGATCCGGTCCAGCACACGGAGCTTGTCTATAAACAGACCGGTACACGAACACTATTTTATTGTCCTTGTTGCCGCTTGGTTACTCTCCAAATCGGGACCAACTTGGCTGAGTGGTATTTAACGTCCCACAACTAAACCGGAGCAGATGCCGTATTGGAGGGCTTCGCGTTCATCGTGGCGAACTGCCGGAAGTCGAAGAGCCACTGAACACCTCCGGCGGTTAAAGTGAGACCTAATTGAGCTCACAACTTGCCCACACGTTCAGCTATTTATTTGTTAGCCCTTCCCGCCTAAATGTCAAAATGATTATACGCATCTGACCGCACAAAGGTTCTCTTGGGTCTAAAACGTTCTAAATATCCGTCTTTCTGGGCTGGCAATGAACTATTTAAGTGGCTATATACATGAACCAGCGTATCGAATTTCCATCTGACAGCGTGTTTTTATAGCCCCTAACCTCTTCTGTTTCCTTTTGGTAGACATTTACATCCAATTCGATATTTAGTATTTCATGTGCCTTTCCTCGCCCAGCGTAGCAACATACACGGTGTTGCCCAGAAGCAGAGCGGTGCCCGTAGAAGAACCAGTACACGAGGTGAAGATGATCCCGAGAGTTCTGCGAGCTCGCCTTTCGGGCGCATTATTTTTAGCTGTTGATTTTTCCACAATTGCCGGTCAAAACATACGCAACACGGCCAGAAAACACAGATGCATCACACGATGGGCCTCCGAACAGCAACGGCGGAGCGAGTGTGCGCGTGTCGCTGCCATGGCAACCGCGCGTTGGTGACTCCTTTCTCGGCTCTCGCTGCCGCTTGTTTACCTGCGCTGCTGGTACGGCCGCTTCTCCAGCTGGCGCGAGCGCGGTATCACCTCTCACATTGCCATCAATAGCAGTGGGCCGCTGGCTATCGTTTCCCCGTTTTGGCTTGAAAGGTACGAAAGACTGCTTAGTACAGTCGACGACAGTTTTATCCATCGTAGAGTGCAAGCAATGATGTAATTTAGTAGTTAGTAGTGCTAACGTTGATGTAATTTTATCTTCACGTGCTGGCACGTTTGCTGCGAACAATAGTTACAGAATGGGCCGATATTGTTCGTTCGCCAAAATTTTTGTAAGCACGTCACAGCATAACATACAAGCTAACTGCGCAGGTATACCTGTGGTCGGTCCAATGACCATACGGTTCGAATGATTGAGTATGGATAGGGGGTTTAGGGTCCCAAAGCAAAACACAAGCTATGGCAGACGCCGCTGTGGTGGGCTTCAGGTTAAACTTTTTAACACCTGGAGTTGCTTAATGGGCCCACAAAACTCGATACGCGAGCGTTTTTGAATTCAACCTCCATCGAGACGCGGCCGCCTCGGATAGGAATCAAACCTGCGACCTCCAGAACAGCAAAACAACGCCAAACTACTGGCCCAATTCTGCTAAATATACATTGAAGTCCAGAATTCTAACCACCACTCCATTGACTCTGTTGATGCTAAAAGACGGGTAGGCGAGTATCCACCGTAATGCAATGTAAAAAATGTTTTGTGCGAAGATGTCTGATAAAAGACTTCAGGCTGTTATTTGTCGTCTCCTCGGGGATCTTCAGAGGCCTCGGCCGCCTTGCGCACTGTGCATGAGCCGTTATAAAACGCTTTTGAAAACGAATACAGCAGCTAAATATACCGACATCAAGTTCTTTTGTCAACACGAAGCCCGTCTTTCGCTGTAATTTTCGGCGTTCATGCTCAAACGCCGATCTTATATAAAGGCAACGGGAAGTTAATGCCAAGTAACACAACACTAAAACTAAAATCCCTGTTCTTTCACCTTCAAACCTGCAACGCGATGTGCGACTGGCTACGTATGCTTCTTCCCAATCGGCCGGTTCTCGCTTTGAACAGCCCGAGCCGCTATGTTACTGATAGAAAGCCACCTCTACACCGAACGAAATTAGCGAAACAGTATCACCAAGAAAAGGTGCCGAGCTTACGTAACGTTTACCAACAATAAGCTTGTAGGCCCGTAATTTCTCTGCCACAGCGAAGGTATAAAATATTCCAGTAAAGCATTGCAGCTATCCACGCTGCTCTCTAATTATGGTGACTTCTTAAGAAGGCACGCATTTCCGCACTTAAATATACAACTATATCATACAGTTGTATCACCTCGAAGCTTCACCTCCAAGATCTGAAACAGTAATGTTTGTGCACGTTTACTTTTCTAAACCTTAATAAATTGGAACCTTACAGCGCGCGCACTCCTATCACTTTTGAAGGTTAAGTGCACCAGGTCGCTCAAACGTGATCATTGGGATTAGTGCGACGAGTTTGGTAGCCCTTCATGTATATTTACTTAGAAACATGCAGTATGATTGTTTATTTGCTATGACTTATACTTGATTCATTCTGCAACGTTTCGTTACTCGAATAGTATGGAGCGGGAAGGCGAAGAGGAATGTCTCCAAGGATGGATTCATAGAAGTAGTCTTCCTTGTCACGCAAGTTCTCAAACCAGGTAAGCACTTTCAACCGGACGTTGACTAATTGAAGTTTGATTAATAGAAAGGTCTGGACTACGACCGATGTGAAGTCATTGCAATACTTTATTTTTACTGTTTCTTCTGTTGGTACAAGTTCAATTTTGCTCACTGGCAAAGGCCAGCGGCACAAAGTTGGGGAGGAAAGCGTTATTTGTTTCTGGGGACAGAATTCACAACTTTCGTAACATCTGTTCTTTTTTCTCTCTCTCTCTCTCTGTCTTCTTTGGCTTTTTTTTTTCATTTCCCAGCCACCTTCGCTAAACATATTCGCTGTCACGATTCGCAAGCGTGGCACTTTTGCATACGAACTGCTTTGTGAATACAGGCCCCATTTCTGAAGCGGCAGTGGATCGGTTATGTTGTGTCATCATAGAAAATACATGGGAATGTGAGCTTTCAAGTAATCAATAACCCTGACTGAATTTTGCGAACAAATCCTAAAACATTCGGCAGACGCGTTAAGATGGTGATGTGCAGATTATGGGCCATACGAAAATTCAGAGTCTGTATTAACAGCCCATATAGTAATATTTTTATAAGCAGTACCTTTCTTCTTAAATCCATTAGTTAGGGGAAAATCACCTTCCTTTTTTCCCCTTTTTTTGCCTAATATTCCTACTCATCAACACAACTAACTATCCGAGGACCACAACAGTTTCTCTTAAAACGCTACGGCATCAATCCTATTTATTTATTTTAATACTCAACTCTCGAGTGCTTCCAGAAAAAAATGAAGGATTGCGTTTGCAGTTAGAATTTCCGTAAGCAAACTTACTCGGAGGCAAATAGAATGCAAGAAAGATGAAGCACAGTGTTGAGATTAAGCACTCGGCGTGAGATAGTAGACATGAAGAGAGCGAGAAATTACCTTGAACAAGCCATGGTGCCCTTCACGGCGTTAATAGATAGGGATGACTTTGCTAATTGCGTCGGACGCTACGAATAGTTACAGTATGAGACAGACGTTCAGACATTCTGACTCTCGCGTCCAGCAGCAGTCATATGGCCTGGCAGTTTACTTTCCTATTTTTATCACAACGGGGCGTGTCTCCTCATCTCTGACAAACAGTGTTCAATGAGACAAAGAGCAGCGCGTGTGAAGCGATAAAAAAAAACGCACAGAGACGGAGGACGAGATTGCTCGCAAAAATCAATAGAACACAGGCGTCTAAATTCTCTTTATCTCGGTGACTACTTTATGAGCCCACTATATGAAACTCAAATCGTCAGAAGTGCCAAAATATTATGAGCGTTACAACTCATATGAATCCTCTTTGGCCGCCTTCGTTATTTCTCAGCCGTCCATGGACATTCTGGCAAACGAAATAAAATTCATACCTTGACCTTGACAGGGAAAATGGACATCCCACAAACTGTAGCACGAAGTCTACAAAAGAAACCCATAAGGGTTCGTCCGGAATAAAAGCTTCGCAGCAGAAGAAAAATACGTCTTGGTCCGAGGATCGAACACGGCACCACTGCCTTTCCGGGGCAGTCGCTTTAACAACTCAGCGAATCATAAGGCTGGCAATTAGTACACGGCAAGAGCGAATTCATTCGACAACTGCAAGTGCGGTAACAGTCAATAACAAAATAAGTTCTCCCACTGGGTTACGAAAATGAGCACCGAAGTGCAGAAATATATCTGCTAATACAGCGAACTAAAAGATGTGGCGCACTTGAAAGAAATGGCCAAGCGCAGCCTCCGCCCTCCGCACTTTCCGGAGCAGCGCATTTACTCGACGTCTCATCGCATGGACTCAGGGCCTGAGTTCTAACTTCTTTCTTGTGAATTCTATCGGCGTTTCCCTATTTTTTTAAATTATTTCGCAAATAAAAAACACGCGAGGAAATCTTGCAGTAGATGACGAGATGAAGATGGAGAACGTCATTAACAACGCTGATAGGATCACAGGTAACCTGTTCTTCGAAAACATCTGCATCTGAAAAGTGCACCCAATTTTCGGAAACCGCACGGCACTATTATCGATTTCAATCGACACATATTCATACTGCGCTGTCAGGATCCAACTTTTCTGTTGGGCTTCGTAGCCGAAACCGATCTTACACAACAATCATTAGATGGATCAATTTTTTGCGCCCAGACTTTTCTCTCAACCAACTCCGAAGCTTTCGAACGACGCGGCGCACGTTTTCGCGCACCATTTTCCACGCGTGAAGTCGACTCCTTTCGGCCAGTTGTGCTCCTCGTCTCCGTATATAGCGGCGAAATTTTTTACTTGACTCGTCAATCTTAACAAACCGTCAGCACAGAGAAAACGTCACAAAGCCTTGTGCTGGGGGAACACGAAAGGCAAGACGCGTGAAGAATAGCTATTGGAACACCAATTATTCGCCCATAGCGCTCAATATACACTCATTTTTGAGTGATTTCCCGACTGCGCAACCGATTTTGCTTGCTCAGTTATCGTGGCTCAGTATTCTGAAGCCCTGCTTGCCTTGACGCCCTGCTCAGTTCTTCGGGAGCCGAATTCACAAAGATATTCGTTCGTAAGTGCTCTTTCCCATTGGCCGGCCGCCTTGGCTAACATTATGCCTAGTATCAGGATTGGGTGAAATTTGCTCTTGCCAACAGTTTGGGCGTAAGAGCGCTTTTGTGGCTACGGGCCCTGGTTATCTGTGTCATTCTCAACTAAACACAGCTTGCGTAATGGAACACAATATATCCTAAAGAACGGTCGTACATGACCGAAGATTTTCACATTTAGAGCAGTATAGTGTGCAGTGTGCTTCAAAGTATTTATAAAACTTTAGTTAAGAGGATACGCGACACTGTAGTGAGCACGTATGGCTGGAAAAAAGGCTTCAAGCAGGATGGAAGACCCGGGTTAGAGCCCCGGCTCGCTGCGTCTTGGACCGCCCTGCACAATACTATATATAGTGAGCTTCTTCCTCGGCCACGACGTCGGTGTTGCTGATTCGAGGCGCCGGCAAAATGGCACGAGTCTTCACAGAGCACACATTTTATACTACGTTCTTCTCTTGACGTATTACCCGCCGTGGTTGCTCAGTGGCTATGCTGTTGGGCTGCTGAGCACGAGGTCGCGGGATCGAATCCCGGCCACGGCGACCGCATTTCGATGGGGGCGAAATGTGAAAACACTCGTGTACGTAGATTTAGGTGCACGTTAAAGAACCCCAGGTGGTCTAAATTCCCGGAGTCCCCCACTACGGCGTGCCTCATAATCAGATCGTGGTTTTGGCACGTAAAATGCCATAATTTTTTTCTCTTGACGTATTATCCACGCTCCCCGCAGAAACATTGAGCTCGTCATTGGCCAAATGACATATTTTACGCTGCAAACCTATTTCAATGTACTACGCAGGGTGTTTCAGCAACGACTGTTCCTAATTAGTTAAATATAGAATTCTAGACGCACTAATAGTATCTGGTGGCCAAGAGTCACAGCAGGGCCGCACAAATGAAAACTCCCTGAAATATCACTTAGCAACGTAATTAAACAAGATTCGCTAATTAACCTTTCGTTATCAATATTAAGCCGCTAATATCAATAGGACGTTTGCAGCTAAAGGACAGCTCGTAGCAAATAAGCACTTAAAACGGATAAAAAGTCCTTTTTAAAGCATATTGGTAGAAAAAGTTGCGTGTGTTTGTATATACAGGGTGTCACAACTACCATGCACCAAGATTTAAAAATATGCAAATTCCACCTAGCTGGCCAGATCCAAGGTAATGTTGTTGGCCGTCACTTGCAGATACCCAGACTATTTCTTGCATTCTGCATAATTACGTAATTATTCTTAATTAAGTAATCAACTTCCTAAATATTATAATTACATTAAAAATGTCAATGAGAAAATTGTAAAACAACATAAAAAACTCCCGCTGCCGCTTTCTGTTGCTCAACACGTGCTGCATAGAAGGGTTTTTCTGAGCGTCAAAGAAGCCTGCGAATACACGCAAAGTTCCTCGAGCGGCCAGTCGCGCGGCAATTTTGCTTGTATTCGCGGACTTCTATTGCTTGGATTCGCGGAAATAGAACAGTTTTATAAAGATGTTGAATTAGCAATGAGAAAGGTGCAAACTCAGTATACTGTAGTCATGGGCGACTTCAATGCAAAAGTGGGGGAAAAGCAGGCTGATGAGCAAGCAATTCGAAACTACGGCATCGATTCTAGGAACACTAGAGGAGAGATGTTGGTAGAATTCGCGAAAAGAAATAGGCTCCGAATAATGAATACCTTCTTCAGGAAGCGCAGCAACAGGAAGTGGACCTGGAAAATCCTTAATGGAGAAACAAGGAATGAAATAGATTTCATACTCTCTGCCGATCCCAGCATAGTGCAAGATGTATAAGTGTTAGGTAGGGTAAAGTGCAATGACCATAGGTTAGTCAGGTCTAGGATTTCTCTCAATTTGAAGAGGGAAATAATAAAATTAGTCAAGAAGAAACAGGCCAACCTAGACGCAGTAAGGATAAAAGCAGACCAATTCAGGCTGGTGTTCGCAAACAAATATGCAGCTTTAGAACAGGAAGATGAAGACAACATAGAGGTAATGAATCAAACCGTAACTAGGCTGATCTCAGAAGCAGCAATTCAAGTGGGAGGTAAGGCACCAAGGCAACCAGTAGGTAAGTTCTCCCAAGTAACAAAGAACCTAATAAAGCAACAGCAAAGCATGAAAGTGCCAAACTCGAGATATCAGATAGAATTTGCTGAACTGTCGAAACTGATCAACAAGAAGAAAGTAAGGGATATCCTAAATTATAATGTGGAAAAGATTGAGGAAGCAGTAAAATATAGATGCAGCATGAAATCAGTGACAAGAAAACTTGGCATAGGACAAGGCAAAATGTATGCACTCAAAGATAAGCCGGGTAGTATCATCAGCAATTTCGATGACATAGTAAAAGCAGTGGAAGAATTCTATACAGACCTGTACAGTTCCCAGAGCAGCCACGCTACTTTCATTCGAAGTAGTGATGAACAGGATACTGAGGCTACTTCTATAACTAGTGATGAAGTTAGAAGGGCCTTGAAAGACATTACCAGGGGGAAATCTGCTGGAGAAAATGGAATAACAGTCGATTTAATCAAAGATGGAGGACATATCATGCTTGAAAAGCTTGCGACCCTTTATACGCAATCCCTCACGACTTAAAGTGTACCAAGCTGGAAGAGCTGGAAGAACGCCAACATTATACTGATCTATGAGAAGGGAGACGTTAAAGAATTAAAGAATTATAGGCCCATTAGCTTGCTTTCAGTATTGTATAAAGTATTCACCAAGATAATTTCCAATAGAATCAGGGCAACACTTGACTTCAGCCAACCAAGAGAACAGGCTGGCTTTAGGAAGGGATATTCTACGATGGATCACATCCACGTCATCAATCAGGTAATCGAGAAATCTGCGGAGTACAATCAACTTCTCTACATGGCTTTCATAGATTATGAAAAGGCATTTGATTCAGTAGAGATACCAGCAGTCATAGAGGCATTGCGTAATCAAGGAGTACAGGAGGCATACGTGAATATCTTAGCAAACATCTACAAGGATTCCACAGCTACCTTGGTTCTCCACAAGAAAAATAGAAAGTTACCTATCAAGAAAGGAACCAGGCAAGGAGACACAATCTCTCCAATGCTATTCACTGCATGCTTAGAAGTATTCAAGCTCTTAGACTGGGAAGACTTAGGAGCGAGGATCAACGGCGAATATCTCAGCAACCTTCGGTTTCCAGACGACATTGTCCAATTCAGCAACAATGGGAACAAATTACAGCAAATGATTGAGGACCTTAACCGAGAAAGTATAAGAGTGGGGTTGAACATTAATATGCCGAAGACAAACATAATGTTGAATAGCCTGGCAAGTGAACAAGAATGCAGGATCGCCAGTCAGCCTCTATAGAGTCTGTAAAGGAGTACGTTTATCTAGGTCAATTACTCACAGGGGACCCTGATCTTGAGAAAGAAATTTACAGAAGAATAAAGTTGGGTTGGAGTGCATACGGCAGGCATTGCGAAATCCTGACTGGGAGCTTACCACTGTCATTGAAAAGAAAAGTGTACAATCATTGCATTCTACCGGTGCTAACATATGGGGCAGAAACTTGGAGGTTAACAAAGAAGCTCGAGAACAATTTAAGGACGCACAAAGAGCGATGAAACGAAAAATGTTAGGCCTAACGTTAAGAGACGGGAAGAGAGCGGTGTGGATCAGAGAACAAACGGGGATAGCCAATATTCTAGTTGACATTAAGCGGAAAAAATGGAGCTGGACAGGCCATGTAATGCGTAGGATGGATAACCGGTGGACCATTAGAGTTACATAATAGATACCAAGAGAAGGGAAGCACAGTCGGGGACGGCAGAAAACTAGGTGGAGTGATGAAGTTAAGAAATTTGCAGGCGCAAGTTGGAATCAGCTAGCGCAAGACAGGGATAATTGGAGATCACAGGGAGAGGCCTTCGTCCTGCAGTGTACATAAATATAGGATGATGATGATGATGATGATGATGATGATGATGATGATGATGATGATGATGATGATGATGATGATGATGATGATGATGAAATCTTTGTGCATGATAGTTGGGACACCCTGTATACGTGCAAGCCTCATTTTCATAACCGCATATATCGATGCAAAGACGGCTTACCTTCACGGACACGCTGTGCGCGGTGAATTATAAGAATGTGTATAACTAGCTAAAATGTATTAATTAACTTGCTTGATTTTTGAGCTTATGGCCGATGACAATCATTTTAAGGTCAATTTATTTTGTTTGATTTTTCTACAGTGCTTGTGTTCCGAGATATTCATCCCGAAATTTGTAACTGAGTTCAACTAATTTCGCTTTGTGCGGCAGAAATGTCTGCGTAATGACGTGTTCCCTTGTGACGCAACTCCCTCGTTGCGCTCTCACCTCTTCTCTTCGCCACGACAACTGCCATCAGCTCCGCCATGCCGTCAGAATGTCGCGCAATGTGCTACGCACTGCATCTCTCTGGGGCCCGTTGCGTCGCTGTGTAACTCGTTTTTTTTTTTCCTTTTTTTTAGGCCAAGAACACAATTTGGAAAATAAGATACGCCGTATCAAGGCGCGTGACAACTGCGCTACATTAAATATCCCCAATGACGAACAATACATCATTATGGGAAAAGATTCCACTTATGTTGAAGAAGATGAGTTCAAGCAGAAACAGTAAGTATAATATCGATAATATCGAATTTCTGTATGGGGTTAATGAAGAATGACGGCGACGTATTTGGCTCTGAGCTTACGATGGGATTCTCGTTCAAAAGCAGCTCTAAGAACGTCCGTTCACATATTGTGGTCTTCGTTTCTTTTTCTTTTTCCTTGCTACTTTTTTTTCTTTTTTTTTTTTGGGGGGGGGGGGGGGGCGCAACGTGTACCATCTGTGTACGAACTTGATGCTATACGAAGTAATCCCCGTCAAATCACCTATAGACCGCACATGGAACGCAGTACGTGCAGTCACTTTCGACAATTTTATTCCCGTATTTACCTATGCTACGGGGCCCCCATTTCGAGGACACATTTTCCTTCCGCCAAGAACCTCCTTGACTGACAGAGGAATTGAACCAACTCGCACCTTCATATACGCTAGGCACTGCGCCAGCTCGTAGTATTTTACACATAAAGGCCTAGAATTTTCATCGCAAACCAGTGCAAGCGGCTTCGACTAGCTGCTTATTAAAGCACTTCTTGCCAAAATTAACATGCTCCAGTCCATTATAGAACAGCCACCATGGAAGTATTTCTCTCTCTCTCTCTCTCTCTCTCTCTCTCTCTCTTCTATGCGAGTACAGATAGATAAATGTAAGTGCTCACTCATACTTTACCTGTGCATGAGTCTTCAGACTATGATACCCTCAGTTTTGTATATTGCTCTCTCCCTCTCTGCGTTTCCTTCTTCATTTTTTTCGCCCGCCCTATGTAACCATGTTGGAAATCGATATAGACTATGAATGGACAAAAGAAAAGAACGCACTACGTCATGCTAGATTCTCTACGACACAAAATGAATTCGTATTTCATAGCAGTGTGGTACCACAAAAAAAAAATTAAGTCGTCATGTTTCAGAAGAAAACAGCCTACTACACCGAGCGGTCATAGCATTAAAAAAATAAAAAAGAATGAAATTCAAACACCGCTTCGTAGCGAGAGACATATGCACCAAGAACAGAATGGGAAACGTGAAGAAATAAGAAACAGCGAATCGCCAGTAAAAGCGCAAGAACAATTCGGTGCATCATGGAGTAGGCGGACGCGTAATTAATCAGTAATGTCGAGTCACGCAACGCACAACTCTAAAGCAGAAGAAAATTCATATTTGATCCGACTCCTTCATTAGCAAGCACTGTTCTGTCACCGATGAAGTCACCGCGGTTCGTTCGCACCAAAATGGAAGTGCACCAACTTTCTAATTTTTCCAGCTTATCTCGAAGCCACGTTGCGTCACGTAACGTGAGCACTTTTTACGTTCCGCCTTTTCACTTTCTTGAACACTGGTGAAAAATAATTAAGGTTTTCCTTTTCGCTGATCACAGCGTTGCACATCGCTTTGCGATAACTGGGGTTCACAAAGGTACTGGGGTACAAATATACAACGGTATTCGTTGCATTTACGTGACAATGTGTGCGTCCGTGAGAACATTGGGTAGGCTCCGTACTAAACAAGCCAACTTGCAACAAAATTTACTGTAGATACGTCTTTCATCGAGACTGATGAGCCTTAGCCCACTTACAAAATTTTTGCCTCTTCGGGTGTCGCGCACATTCAACGATAGCCATACGTTAGTCGATACACCATTTAACGCACATTGTCAATGCTTGCTTTTCTCAGTTCCATTTTCACAAAATGTGAGTAGCGTTCCATTTTTCTCACCTCATTTTTTTTTTTTTTCATTTCAGGTTCATGTATTTGATCGACAGCAGCTCAATGGTTTTCCCCACCAGACGGCGATACAAGAGAAAACAGGAAAAGCTTGTCGCGTGGTTCATCAAGGAGTTCTCTGATGAAACAACACGCTGCTTCTCGTGAATTTCTCCCATGTAATATGTGCAGCAATTTATCGGTGCAGCTTAATAAATTTGAGCACCCGAGAGTCATTGTTCTATTTTGTTCATTCGGCATTATTCCCACAGGTGCTAGATTTTGCGTCAGTGTCTCGCAGGTGTGCCGAAAACTTTAATGAGAGGGAAGGTTACATAAGCTCAGGGCCCAAGGAGAAAAAATGAAAGTCTAATATCAAGATTTCAGCACCATTTTATTTTCTTTAAATGTCGGTTATTGCGCTTTGACTCTGCGCGCTGATTACCTAAAGCTGGCAACGGCGGCAGCGATCAACACACTAATGAGATAAGAACAGGCATCTAAGGACCTGAAAGTAAAGAATGGTACGGCGTCAGGTCATCAAAAACGCTGCTGTCCGCTGCACCCAAGCCTTTAGTAGGCACAAGTACACGAAATATACCCGCTGCGACGCTGCAGCCTTTCTGTTCAGCTTACATGTTACATAGTAATGACCACGAACCACCACTGTCTACACGCAGGAAATTAATGTATAGCCACGATTGCGTCAGACAGACGTCGGCAAGCTCGCCTCTGTATTGGCCCAGGACACCTCTTTGTCTCCCCTGCCATCTAACTCGCCAAACAAGTCATGCGAGATCCAACGTCAAGTTTTCTTTACTTAAGGCTTATCCAACACAGCGCACAAATTTGAACGTCCTTCCAATTTTACAGTGACTCTCTTTAACAGAAGGGCACGTTCAGTGTTTAGGCTAGGCGTTTCTTAACTAAATACGGGCCTTAGAAACACATTTTTTTTTCTAATTAATGAATCTAGGATTGTCAAAGATGAGGCGACGATAATAGTTCTATTTCTTCTTTTCAAAACATGTTCGTTCTCGTATAGCATCTAAGCCGCTGTTCTTTTTACCATTCTTGAGCACTTCTATAGCTTTGCTTGTACTCGCTTTTACATTCGCCACCCCTTACAAATACTTATACAGAATAGCATTTCTTGCTCTTATTAAATAGCAAGAACTATTTAGGAGGTACATGTGTGTCCTAAAAAGATGTTAATTCTGAATGTTTGCATTTGAAAACGTTCTTCGTTGCATTGTTTCGCATCATTGAATCTTTGCATTTGCGAATATGATGTTTTTCCGAACGAAAAGCCTTAGAAATTCGGCCCCAGATTTACTGTTTGGCTATTACAGCACGCAAAAAATGGTGGCTACAGAATTCTAGCTCTTAAAACATATCAGCGTCCACAAACTCGATGACGGTGCCGTATGTTGTTCCATATTGCTGCACCATTGTAGTAGGGGCGTAGCCAGAAATATTATTTCTACGGGAGGACACACTATTCCATGAATTTCGGAGTATCTAAGACGTAGCTAAATTTGTTATTTTTCCTATTCGCTTGTTCACTTTATAGTTCGGTAAACATGTAAATACTAATCAAAACGAACGATTTAGAATAATCAAGTGACGAGTGTATTTCAGACATATAGCTGTCTGTCTCCCGGTTAACCCACGCAGTAGTTGCGCAGTGCTTATAACTTTCTGCTACTGAGCCCGAGGTCACATGTTCGACACCCAGGCCACGGCGGCTTCCCGCGGGGTCGGAATGCAAAAAAAGCTACTGTGCACAGCTTTGGCTGCACATCAAGGAACCTCTGGTGCTCAAATTTAATCTAGAGCTCCACTACGGCGTCTCCCAAGCCCTCCGTGCTGCTTTGGCACCTTAAACTCCATAATTTCAATCCTCACTAAGTCAGTCAATCAATCAGCATTCAGCCAGCCAATCAATCCTTTTGTTATCTCTAGGCTCGAACATAGCCTTACTGCGTTACAACATTGACACTTGGGGCGCCAAAAAATCTTGCGATGTCAGCTATAACTGCATATAATATAGAATGCCCCTCAAATGTGGCAGTGCTCTCTAAAATGCACTTGAACGCTTTCTAAATTTGGAAACAATAACCTTAAAAGGGAGAAAAATTTTACAGTGATAACTCAGCAACATTGTATACAAGCACATGTCGAGAGTTTTCCGAAAGTTCCCCTAGCGCTATAATTGGCGTCTAAAGCATTTGCAAGCCACACGCGGTCAGTCTCTCCTATCGCTTTCCACTTACAGCTGCGTAAACGAAGGATATTTCATGTTTGCTTAGTGGATGTCCTTTAAAACGCAGTTTCGCATTCACCCTTGGCATATTACACAAGTTTCCGCCTGAAAGTTCCAAACTGGAAGCCGAAATGGGAATGACCGCGAGGACAAGCAACAGTGTATCGTCGAGTGCCTCCCCAACGATTCCGAATAGGGACCACCTTCCGTTCTCTCGGAACGGAGAGACGTTTGGCTAGTTTGGCCATCGGTCATGTATACGTCGGTTAACAATACATCGTCGAAGCTAAACAACATTGTGTTCTCTCAGTAAAACTGACAGGGAGACCACACAAGCGCGCCGATCGAGTGCCTATGGCTTCGCTTCTGCCACGGAATAGCTCAGGGGCCGAATTCACAAAGCTTTTCGTTCGTAAAAGTTATTTTCCATTGGCCGACCGCCATCGCTAATCATATGCTCAAAAGCATTGGCTGGCATTTGCTCTTACAAACAGTTGTAGCAACAGTTGTTAGCTTTGAACGAACCAGTTACAGTGACCGCTGGAGATGTCCCCTTTCCCCAACCCTTAGCAGAACCTCTCTCTTTTTTTCTATTTTTTAACGAAGACTTAACGGTTTCTCCCGCTGCTGGGTAATACCATCATTAGCAAAACTCTCTTACGCTAGAATCGCTCGTAAGACCAGATGACAGCCAGTCGTGATGCCGCACATACAATTAGCGGAAGCGGCTAGCCAACGGCGAACAGCACTTAGACCGAAAAGCACCCTGAGCACCAAGAATCCGTCAAACATTAAAGCCCTTTTTTTTTTTTTTACTGGAATTTGATTCTTAAAGTCTTACATGACTGAACTTTATACTAAGCGAGATAAAAATACTAAATTCCTCATGACCTCAAGTCCTGAAGGAACACAAGATAAAACTAACTTACCGCTCAGGAAAACACAGGGCCGGCGGTTTGCACAGCAGCTTAAGCGGTTGTAAAAAAAAGGACTATCAACGAATGATGAAAGGATCTGAAGACGCAAAATCTAACCATATGCTTGAACCCGTTAATATCCAGACAGCTCTATTATTATTCGTTTACCTGACCAGGTAACAAGGGTTCGCGATGGGTAAGCCTGCTTCCAGAAACAGTGACATGTAAATTTATCTAAGCCAAGTAGACACGAGAACGATGATCAATGAGTGGGAAATCTGTTGGAGAATAAAAATGGGTAGGGATGCATTTGGCCGAAATTGCGAAGCAAATACCGGCAGCCTCAACAAAATCTATGGAAAAAAAATGCCCATAACCAACGTAGTCTTGCGGTATGTTAACCTACGGGGCAACAACACGGAGGAACTTGCAAAGGAAGGCCCGCGCAACGAGCGAAGGAAAAAAAAAACGATAGGCATAAAAGACAGACAGCAGTATAGATTATGTATCAAACAAGAGTATATGGCATTCTAGCTAAAATAAAATTGAATAAGTACAACTCGGCAGGTAGTAATATGTAGAGAAAATAGCCAGTGGTTTGTTGGAGTAGCAGAACGGGTGCTGAATAAAGAAAAGAAACGCATTTGTACTAGTAGAGGATTGTATCGCATGATGATAAGAAATTTGAGGGTGTTGGTTCCGGTTCATGCACGACATGAGCAATTGAAGATGTCTTTGAGTGTCATCTGGCCCCTGCAGTGGACTTCATTAGGCTAATGACGGTAATTAGAAATAGAGGATGCGAATTTCTGCATAAAGTGCTGCACAACGGCCTCAGGTCGTGTCACAAGCAACTCTGAGGCGCGCTGATCAGGCCCAGCTTCATTCGGTGCCGCTGACCTTTGTCACGCTCGGTCAGCGAACTGGATCAACGATTCCGTCCGTCTTGCAAATCCACTTAAAACAGCACCGAATCGCGGATAGGAGGTCACACCAGAAGTCCGTTATTTAATTCTGCAAGAAGGCTCGGCTGGCCTGCAATATATCGCCTGCATGGGTTCGCTTCTTACCTCTCCGCTGCACACGAACAATCGCCGGGACAAGGGAGCGAGGAAGTATTTCCAGCAAGAAACCTGCTTATATATGCCGAGAACACGAACTCATCCTTTGTCGAATGCGCGAATTCCGTGTGCGGTGCTGCCGCAGAGAGCCAAAGACAGCGTGAAATACGACTTCTCAGCGAGGTCCAATTGTTCCTGCAGCTTTCCGTTGGGCTCCAATGTCCAGCGCCAGAGAGAGGAGGGCTTATCTCCGGCATCCAAGTCTAACCGTCGCCAAATTCTCAAGAGGAAGCGGAAAGGGGGAAGGCAGGCTAAAAGTCAAAGGCCGTTGAACCCGGCCGCCCTTTGCGAGCTCGTATATCCACCGCTTCTCGCCTTTCGCGAAATGTCGGCCGACCACCACAGGCGCGACAACAATTCGCTTCCTCCATCGGGTCCTTGGCACCGGGCATTTTACATTGTCGTAACCGATTCCCTGCTTATATTTCCTGCTCTATTCTGTCAGGCGTACGCTATGTTCTATTTATCTTTTTTTTTTTTTCCACGCGGAAGAAGATTCGTGGGTCGACAGCAACATAAGACCCGCGGCGAGCTCGAGTTCCTCCGTAATTAAAATGGTAGGAAGAAATACGAAGACAAAGTTTAAAGCACAATACGGGAAGACATCCACAACTTCCCGTTCGTTACAGAAAATACACTGGAGGAAGGATCACGCATGAAAGCGTTGAGACGCGATTTGCGTGAGCGCCCATCCTATACGCAAATCAGAAAAGAGAGAGAAAAAAAAAAGTGCAGAATCTAGACTTCTTCCCAAGCCACTTTTTCACCGTTCGGTATGACACATTCCTTCGCACAATTAATTCCCTGGAAGAGGGTCAGACGACGGCGGCTAATAAAAAAAGTACCGGATTTTGGCAGCGTGCGTGTCTAGCTCAAGCGATCAAAAAATATATCTATACTATCAGTGTTTATATCTTTTTTTTTTTTTAATGCGAAAGGCCTCATATTGAATCAAAAGGAAGGGGCGGCCAGCCAATCGGAGCACCGGGGCTGATACAAAATATAGGACAGCCAAGCAAGCGCAGTCAAAACCATCAAAGTTCGCCACCGTTGTACTACATCGTCCGGCGCCTCGCCGCTGCGCTTACTGGGCGGCTGACTCGCCTTTCAACGCTGCCTCGCAGGTTGCCGCAGTGACAGGCAACTCTGCAAGACAGTGGGAGGTGCCGAACGTTGCCGCTAGACTGCGACTGCTGCAGCCACTCCGAGACCCCCGCTGCCCCGCTTGCCGGCAATGTGCCCTCTGCATGACGCTGAGCATACGAGAAGGAGAGGACAAAAAAAAAAAAGTTGGCCCGCAACCAGCTTGGCGTAACGCGAGGCAAATCCACGTTGGTGCGCCCTGCGAGCAAGGGAGTCCCTCTGGGCTCCGTTCCACGCAAGTCGGTGCGAAGCTCCAAGTCGGCCGACGTCATAAGCCGCACAAAAAAAAATAAACGAACCGTGAGCAAAAGAAAGGTGCGGGGGGCGGGAACGACGTTCGAGGGAGCGCGAGGAAAAGAAATAAAAGTAAGAATAAAGTCGGCGACGTTGTTGCTGCAGGAGGAGGCGTGCGCTTGTCGGAAGCGACGACAGTGGAGCTGCCGCCGGGGGCAATACACCCTAGGTCGCCTTATACCCCCCTCCCTAAGTATGGCACTAGCCGGCCAAGACAGCGGCGACCACGAGGCTTTTGCCTCGACTCTTTTGCCCAATACTTCGTTATGCAACCGGGCCACGCAACCAGCCGGCAAGCGCCTCTGCAGCCGCCAAGATGGGCCATCCACAGTCAAGAGAGCCTATCTGAACGAGTGGGCCCGGGGGCGCCGTGTCACTGGCTCATACAGCACTAGCGTTCATGGTGCTGCCCTATGAGGCAACGAACCAAAGAGAACCACTACTGAAACTTGGGAAACTGTCATAATTTTTCAGATTTTATATGTCTTGCAATTGAAGGGGACGACGACGTATTAAAGAGCATAACCACTTTGCCGCACTATTAAACGCCAACTAGCTCCCTGCCATTTTGTTCAGTGACTGCTTAATTGAGCACACGAGCCTGGACAAGCTTTCTATTTCCTCTACACTTATTTAAGCTCATCGCAGGACGCAGGACTTGAGCTATCGAGCGGCTGTGTTACTGTTCACACCGGCTTCGGTCTCTGGAGTTGCCAACGACTGACACCTAATATAAAGTCCCCAGTTCACGCTGTCGTGACAGCCATTCTTAACAGATTGAGGCTTGAAGAAGCCTGATGGCTTGATCGGGAGCCTGATCTCCCTCCCGAGGGCGGATGTACTGCAGTTATCTTGAACGTGCGTCTTGCCACTGCCCTCACCACCTCAGCTTCATGCATTTCTTTCTGTTCTATAAGCAAAGCGAGCACTCTTTTTCATGAAAAGCTTGTAGGTAAACAACATAAATTAGAAGGCAGAATAGCGTGCAGAACACGCTATGGCGAAGAATAAAGTCAAGTTGTACTTCTGCATAAAACATGTACATTCGAACGAAGGATCGTATAGTGCAGTATTACAGGCAGCAAGGAGCCAAGAAGAATGTAGCTTTACAAGACTCAAAAGAAGAGAAAGAAACTATATTTTACAGCACATTTCTATCATTCTATAGATATGAATAGCCAAATATTAAGATTCTACCGCGGTGGCTCAGTGACTATGGCATTGTGCTGCATAGCACGAGGTCGTGGGGTCGATTACCGGCCGCGGAACCTGCAATTCAGTAGGGCGGAATACAAAGCCGCTTATGTACTGCGCTTTCAGCTGCACCTTAAGCAAGCCCAAGTGGTCAAAATTATCCCGTAGCTCTCCAACACGGCGCCTCTCAGAGTTCCTGCTAGTATTTTGCTGGGACAGTTAAACCCGGCCAATCGATTTAAATCTAAACAGAAATCCTAGACGTATATTTTCTTCACCCTAAATTGGGACTGCCCCACTGCAGTGACACAAAATCGTACTTCCTCCTACTCTTAGCTCTGAGGCCAGAGAGAGTGAAAAGAAAGAGAGAACGCAGGGATGTTAACCAGAAAAGCGTCTTTGTTTTGTCAAATTGAGGACATTGAGGACAAATTGTCTTTGTTTATCAAATTGAGGACATTGGCACAATGGTTGGTCTGTTTTCTCTTCGCAGCTGTGGACATCATATGCAGGACTGTCGGTCATTCCAGTTAGTGCTTAGTAAGCACCCGTAAAGGCAACTCTCAACCACAACCGACGCAGAAGAGATGCCTCGCGTCAATGAAATGTGGGTGAAGCGAGGTCTGAGTTGCAGTGATGGATTTATTTTTTGTGATCTAGTGGACCCTATACGTACGTGCGATATTTCCCTCGGCTAATGCGAGTGTGCCTGCCAGGTGGCGAAGCTGGTTCGCAACGCCTGTTCTAGGCCGATGCCTTATGACTTATTCTATACTAGTCTTATCATCCACCGCTCACGGCCGGCTGATCCCGTTGATAACGCGAGCGGACCGTCGCTCTGACCACTGACAAAGCGCGATAAGCGCGAAAAGGCATTAGCGCCGGAAAGGCATCGCTACAAAATACCGGCCCTAAAAGGGACTACACTCTAAAAACAGTTACACCCTTTGGAGCGTATTTTTGCCACAGAACAATAATCGTCATCTGACTTGCGTGGATTTCCTTTCTTTAACGCTGTGCGCCCGGCACTTCTAGGTCACGCATGGAGGAAGGAAACCCCAGGAGAGGCCCTGGCCAGCACGAGCGTATTGGAGAAGGTGTGGCGGAAGTCACGTGCTGTTTTTCGCAAAGGAGCACTGGGATGGGTACCCCAAATGTCAACGTTGCCATGACAACCGCGCTCCTGAAGCTTCGCTGCTGCTCTCGGTCTCTGAAAAGTGAGATAAGATTTTTCTGCCGCTGTCTTTCCCGCAGCACCTTTTGTTCGCGAGAAAAGCTGACTTTGGGGTTTGGTGTGTAAGCTTGAAAGTTGTGTTTTGGGTCTGTGAGTGTGAGTGTCGGCCAGCAATAGATACACTCAAGCAATCACGGCGCGGGTCTTCGTCATCTTCTTCAACGTGCCACGGAAAAACACAGGAGCGCGTCTGCTTCACTAAACCTGCTACAGAAGTAACAGAAGTGTCGTAAGCTTTGTTTTGACGCGCGTCGGCAGCACACACTTCCGGCCACTCGTAACAATCCAAGTTCAAAGTTCGCGCCCATCTGCTCCGGCGAGCTGCAGAACCCCTGATTGGAGGCGCAAAGAGAGGTGGCACACCAACATGGCTGCACTTCCGGCTTCAAAAAAGTGACGTCAGGGCCTCTCCTGTTTTGTTTCCTTCCTCCATGAGGTCACGAATGAAAAGAGCGTTATCAGCGTGACACAGCGTTCTCGACAGGAAAGTAGCAAGTGCAGAGCTTTCAAGATAGGAAACGCAAGCAAGACAGATGACGATTATAGTTGTGTGGCAAAAATGCACCCTAAAGGGTGCAACTGTTCTTAAGTGTAGGGACGCAGCGTCATCATTTACAGTGATACCGCAATGGCTGGGTAACCATTGAAAAGAAATCTCAGTTGCCTTTTTATTTAAAATAGTGGTGAAGTTCCACGATTTACCACGTCAACTGGTCGTGAGTGTCACGTCGGAGGAACGACTTTGGGCTTTGGGTCGCAGAAGACTGTCAATTTTTCAAGATTATTCTTTATGGTGTTTTTACGTGCCAAAACCACGATCTGATTATGAGGCACGCCGTAGTGGGGGACTTCGGAATAATTTGAACCACCAGGGGTCCTTTAACATGCACCTAAATATAAGTACACGGTACACGGGTGTTTTCGCATTTCGCCCCCATCGAAATGCGGCCGCTGTGGCCGGGATTTGATGCCGCGACCGCGTGCTTAGCAGCCCAACACCGTAGCCACTAAGCAACCACGGCGGGTATTTTTCAGAATTCTATGTGTCGACCATCTGAAGTGCACCGCGGAGAGCTGTAAATTCTGCAGTTGTAGACGTTGTGACATGTGAAGTCTGTGTTATCCCTCTTGTCAGTATAACACAGCGCCACCGGAATTGGTCGACGTAGCCAAGCCATCAGTATAGACGTGTGAGCATTCGCTGTATTTCTCATGCAAGAGGAGTGAATTAAGTTGCTTAAGTGCAGACAACAGTAAGTCGGACTTTGTCCGAAGCTCTGGAATTGTGAGATGTACTTGAGGACGGCTCACGCACCATGCAGGAAAGAACGGCCTGGTGACAGGTGCGTAGCCTAATCTATAGGCGAGACACGAATGTTCATAGACAGGCTGAATCTTGTGCAGGGCCTTTCTGCAGGGACGATGGCGAGGTAATGGAAGTACTACCGAAGCGTCTGACGAGCACACCGATTGTCTCAACGGCAACGTTTGTCCTGATTGGATAATCGTGAGCGATTGCAATAGTTTCTGTCGTTGACGCGCTCCACGGTAAGCCAAGGCATATCCTGAAGGCTTGGGCTTGGACTAGACTACCTTTGAATGTATACATGTTAGTTCGGCAGGTGTTGGAGATGACAGGCAAGCTGTACCGCAGGAATCCAATGAACAGGACCCTGTACAGATGTGGCATAGAGTCTATATAGACACTCCCCAGGTCTTTTTTTTTTTCTAGGAACCTAAATGTATTACACACTGCTGTCAGCCGTTTTTTCACGTAGTTCATATGAGGAGCCCTGGAGACGTCAATCACCACTCCTAAATATGTGTGACATTTGTTGTACAATATCAGCTGTCCGGAGATATAGAGGGTGTCTCAGCGAACAAAACGTCGTTATATGCATTGAAGCACAAAAGTAACTGGAACGCCAATGCATTTCTGATCCGATACACATCAACACGGAGCACGACTTAACAAAGTTTAACAGCAGCGAATAGCGTTATGTCTCTAGCATGCAGTACCACACAGTTGCTCTCCCCGAATCCCTTCAGTTTCACGAGCCCTCATACGGATCAGTTTTACACCTAAATGTTCGTTCAACCTCTTATAAAAACGATGCCATCACTGAATTCCTGAACGCATTTTCTTTCACCTTTAACACATTAATCTTGACTGAAACGTGGTATTCTGATGATTGCACTGTGCTTGAACTTGACGATTACAATAATTATTTCATAAATCGTCCCAATCGGCGTGGTGGTGGTGGCGCTATATATGTACAAAACCATCGCAATTAAGAACTTGTCCATGAATATAGCGAAATAACGAATGACTTCATGAAATACTAGTGTTACGAAACCAGTTTGAAATAACATGTGCAATCTATTGCCCACTGAACGGAAATGTATCGCGATTTCTAGATTTTTTCGAACTGTTTCTAGAATATATTCGTACAAACAACTATCGTCGTATATGTGCTGGTGACATTAACATCTTAGAATCTAGTATCGCAGCCATTACAATTCTTCTGCGCAATTCTTCAGACAACTTTTTCTTCTTTTTTTTTCCCCCTGTGTTTCAACTACCAGTATCCTTGGTATAATCTGAATGTTATTTGTTATCCTTGTTTGCTTTACTTATATTATTGTGTAACTTAATTCACTATTGTGCAATGACAGTACCTTGTAAAAATATATCCTTTTTTATCATTTTGTTCTGCATTCTTTTGCATTTTATCGATAGCTTCGTCATCATTGTCTGCTTGACCGACACATGTTTACTATTGTGTAATTACTATAATACTTTGTAAAATATTCAACTTTTTTGCTATCCTTTATAATATGCTTTTACGTTCCATAGTTAACGACGAAATGTGATTTGTTGAAACTACTGCCACATCACGGTTGCTAGGGCCTAGTCAAACTGCTTAAACCAGCTTTTTGCCCTAGCATCCATTTCCAATGTGTAGTTTGGAAAAAAATTAAAATGATTTGATTTGATTTCATCGCAAAGTTCGGGAATTAATACCTCGAAATTGGTGTCATCCTGACAATTCGTTCTAAGTGGATCCGCCTTGCGAACTCCACGGCTACAATTTGTAAATTGCAATATGGGCCGTAAGGTAATTAGTTAAAACTTAATTAGTTATCTTTTATAAGTCGATTATGCATTTCAATTTTTTTTTGCGCTAGTAATGTCCCCCACTTCGAGTATAGATCAGCTCATGAACTAGAATTATGCTATCTGCCACAGGGAACCTTTGAAATTTTTTGAAAATGCTCGCTGAAACACCCGGTAGGAGTCACTAAAGTGTTATTTATTTATTTATTTATTTATTTATTTATTTATTTATTTATTTATTTATTTATTTATTTATTTATTTATTTTAAACTGAATTAATATTGAATTATTTTCTTTCATTCTTTTCTTTAAAGAACGGACATGGAAAAGCCGGAGGCGAACTGCTTCCAACGTCTCGAGTTAAACCGCATTTTACCTATACCTGCAGTGGTACTTTTCACATGATGTTGTGCATGCAGTCCTTGTTCGCGAAGGTAGGAGGATGTTAAAGTGACTACCTCCTCAAGTCCACCGCGAAGCTGAAGCCGCATCACACCTGACGTCCAAACACAAACGTAATCGGCGTAGACGGAGAGTTGAACGGTGCTTGCAAGGCTGTCGGCTAATCCAATGAGAGCTAGATTAAAGTGCCGTGGGCTCAGTAATCAACCCTAAGGGTGGATTGCTGAGCCCCCAGCATTTCATTATAGTAATAAAGGGCTGTTTGTGCTGTGTTGCATTATAGTAATAATAATCCACCCTAAGGGCGGATTATTATTACTAGTAATGCTGGAGGGTCGGGCCGTCCCCGGTAAGGAGGAGGAAGGATCTCTTTTGATATCCAGAGATAGATCTTGCCGTCAAGCCCTATTGCCTCTTACGCGCTGACGATGGCTTCGAGTGTAACATTATGATAAGCCCCTTTACATTGAGTAACAAAGCAGCAAATAATCGTTTACAGGACTTCTGGTACTCCACGTACGTCACCGAGTCGAAAAGAAAGCGTTATAAAGGGTGGAGGCGGAAACAGCATGGATATTAAATATTTGTATAGCCGTTTTCTCGATACTGTGCAGAGATACTCAATAATAAAGGGAACCTAAGAAATGTGCACAGCGAAGAATAGTGGAATGATGCCTCTTTCTCCGTGCGCGCAGGGATTCGTCTTCCCCATTGAAGGAAAACATTATTCAATAAATTACACACTGAAACATTACCTGTTAAAACTCGGCTGTACAAAAGGGTATTTTTGTGCCTTCTGTGAACTGTCGTCAATGCGATATACGCACAGCACTTTAAGTTTGTTTGTTTGTTTGTTTGTTTTTTGTAATAATTTCACGTAAGTGTCGACCAACACGATGGTCATCGGCGTGTCACGGCACGCGCATTCGAAAACAGCCAGAATGCCATATTGTCTCGGGGCATAAGTAAAGATGCCATATTGTCTCGGGGCACGCCACAAAGATATCTAAAGAAATACTTTGCCATGAATCAGCATACCGTTCGTTATTTGATTGCCCCACGCGATTATGACATTTCCTATGATGTGTTTTTCTTTAGTGTACTACGTAGCTTACGTAGTGGACGTTGGATCGCAATGCCTGAGCACTTTATTTATTTATTTATTTATTTATTTATTTATTTATTTATTTATTTATTTATTTATTTATTTATTTATTTATTTATTTATTTATTTATTTATTTATTTATTTATTTATTTATTTATTTATTTAAAGTCCTCAGAGGCTCCGAGCTACAAAATTGTGTGAGGGGGGTTAGAATATGTTAGATAACATAATGAAACGGAGCGGAAGTCAACTCGTTAGTCAAATTATCGTTCAATTATCGAGTTTAGGCAGTACCAGTAGTTTATCTGTTCTATGTTGCTAGTTACATACGTCGTTCTTTGCAGGTTCTTTTCAGACCATTGAAGTGTGATGTGGCCAGTGTCATTGCAGTTGTCTCATACGATGCCACACTCGCTACAATAAATGCCCCGTATAAAAAAAAAAAGAAGAAGAGTCGTGGCCGAGCGGTTTGGCCTACAAAGTGATCAAAGCTGACAAGATGAATGTCCTTGGTACGCACATTTTGCATATATAAATTTTAAGCAGCAAAAATGACTAAATTCCTTCAGTAATTTAAAACAAGAGACAATAGTGTGTTTACGTCCTGCAACGTTGAAAGCGATTATTATTGTGGCTTATCAATTTCGGGAAATTTCCCCAACCAATCTGTGCTTTGAAACATCAGGCGTCGAATTTGGACCTAAATGCGCTCCACTGCACGTCACGGGCAAATCATGCCCCAACGACCTCCTCCATGGTTTCATCGACCTAAGGATGAAGTATTGGCTTGTTTTGGCCGTTATTCTGATAACTCTGTACCAGCTCCAACATGCCATGAGATGCAGTGCAGCGTCACTGGCCGCACTGCCGCCAGAAGCACAGTATTGCGTCACGCCGCTTACGCCACGCCTTCGCTGAACCGTAGCGTAGCGTAAGTGCCTGAACCGGCACTTTCAAACCCATACTCGGTTAGAAAATGCTAGAGAATAGCTGTGGCTTTGACGACCACTGCATGCCGTCTTTATAATAAAAGTGGACAAAGAGAGATCGCCTGAGCATGAACACGAAACCCGGCCGAGTACTAGCCGTAAATGTCCGTATCGCGACTAGTGAACAATATAGTAAGAGAGGAAAATGGGAGAGAAGAGACGCAGAAACTATAACCGTGTAGTATAATCTGAAATAGTGAAACGCTGGGACGCACATTGCCCAACATATGTGCCGGAGTGACGGACACTGGGCCGTTTCTTAGCCAGCAGAGGCAGGCAAGCTCTGTCGGAGGGCGCTGTCCTCGGCCTATGGCCTGAAACTACAACTGCGAGGCAGACCGTGGAAGAGGCTTAAATTGTGATTTACATACACAAGGAGGTGGATACATACGTATCCACCTCCTTGCCTTCGCACCGTCATCATTCGTCAATTCTTTTTCTCCGATTCCCCGCTTACGCGTAGCAGGCTAGAGCGCATGCCTTCTCGTGCTGACCACTCTGTATTCTCCATAAAGTCTCGCCCACCTTATTCCAAAAAAAATTCAAATAATTATTTGGTAATTATGCCCCATGAAGTTTATATGTGCAAATTGTTTCCGCTTGGCCATAACTGCAGCTCAACAAATCCAGATTAATGGGAAAAGCATTAGCCCCCTATAATATCTTTCGAAGCTTAACTATCAGCGCCCTTTGTAACAAGTGCGTGACCAAAACAGCCATTTCTAAACCTGGAATTTCGGCGTCCAAGAAAACTGGATGCCATCCTTCTGCTCCTGTTTATTGATGGCATTCCTTCCCCTCACCTCACCCCCCCCCCCCCCCCACACACACACACGCACAAAATAAAGTTGAATCAATCATTGTAGTCATGCCTATGGACTTCGTCTGCGTTGTTTAGTGATAGGTGTCTCGCAAACAAGTAACTTAGTAACTTATATGTAGTTAACTTCGGATTAACGAGTTACATTTCTGAGATACGCAGATATTTTTTTTTTCGGAATGGTCTAAATAATATTCAATTACATTTTTCTTTGGCATTCAGTAGCTTAACTCTTTCTGAGTAACTTGTAAATGCCTGCCCCATAGCGCATGCTTAGACTCAAAAAGAAATTGTGCTGCTCCTGGAATTTGAATTGACGTGCAGCAAGGCTCCGTGGATATATTCAGACAGGCGTTTCGTGTTCATGTAGCATATAATGCATATCTTGGCGCGAGCACCTAGATGTCCCGCTATTTCGATTCTTTTTTTAGCACAGGCCACACAGCCATGATCTGAATCACGGAAATAGATATGGATGAGACAGCGCCGGTATAAACATGCGCGTGAATCACGGTTTCCATATAGGGGAAAGGTGAGTCCCTGCCAACTGCTAAACCAATTGTCGTAAATCTTTATGCAGCACTGTTCTATTTTCCGTTTTTTTTTCCTTCTTTTTTTTTCTTATTTCTTTTTTTTTTTCCTTCACTCGGGAGAAGCTGCTTCATTACTTTTAGTTCGGTTTAACGTATATGTACAAGTTTTCAACTAGCGGAAGCTCGCGACCTAGCTGATCGCGACAAATTTGACATCCGAATCTTATCGGTAGTAAATGTACTAAGTCACTTCAATTATTTAATACGCCTGATAAAAGTTTACTCGTATCTTTGAAATGCAGAATGCCGGAGCAGTCTAAGGGTGAGATGACGGGGTGGGCGGCCGCATATCCGGCGCAGTGAAGCACACGCCGGCGCTTGGAGTCATGTCCATCTTCTGCGCTTGTTGGCTCAGGTCTGCTCAGAAAAGCGCACTGCAACAGAAGCGAGGTCGGTGTTTCTGCTAAACAAGCCAGCCTAATCCGTCCCTAGCTCGGTGATCGAGTGAAGGCAGGTTTTGCTTGCAGGACCGTTGTGTTTGGGTGCGTCTCGATTTCTCCGGCGTCAAGGGAACGTCGACCCGACTTTCATGCATTCTTCGAGGCATGGCCGTCGTCGAGTGAGCAAAATGTGTCCAGCACCTGGCCTGTCCAACATACCGATGCAAGCGTTCAGTCCCACAGTGCGTGCCGACGATGCACAGCACCCGGGCCTCGGGCCAGAAAATACGCATATTCGGGTCGGTGTTTACAGTGTCAACCCCAAAGTCACGACACAATATGACGCTTATGAAGCCTTCATCGTTCGTGTTATTTCAATGAAACCAAACCTAAGTCTGACATTTCAATGTACGTTGCCTGTTGCAAATAAACACGCGGATTTAACTGATGCAGCATCATTGCGAAGTATATACCAGCAAGTCATTAGTATGTATAGGTTACAGCTAGCGAATACCGCTAAGTCAGTGACCTTATAGGAGCACCGGACATACATCCGACGGTACCGCCATTTGTGGACGCCTCCGCGTAAATATGGCGTGCTTTTGTGCTATAGTATATGCAGGGTGTGTTTTTTTTTTTTTTTTTAGCTGCACCAATTTTTTTTTAAATTAGACAAATATATATCTTGGTCACTTTATGTTTAGCATTCGAGTGTACGGATTGGCGGCCTCTAGATACAGAGCAATTTCCGCACTTACGTGCGTAATTAGCGAGGTTACGTTAATTAACTTTCTAATTATCAACAATAGGTTGCTACAGTAAATGAGTACTTTGGGGCCCGTCCTCGTCACTACCTGTAGCGACATACAGACAGTGGCGTCCATGTGGCGTTCACGAAAGCCGCGGTAGGGGGCCTTCTTTCGGCTTCATCTCCGATTTCTGTTTGCGGCGCACTGGCGCGTGTTCTGTGGCGAAGCGCCCGCGTTCATATTCTAATTTAATCTTTATTTGGGCCGAGCAGTTCTTCGTACTGGCACCTTTCGGTGCGGTAAATTTTTCCTTGATAAGCAATCATGTTTAGCTTCGATTTGTACGATCATAACTATATGTTCGGTACGCTTGGCAAGTTTCGATTGTGTGGGAAGTAATCTGGAATACTTCAATGTTACATTTTTCATAAGCAAAATGTGGTGTAAATTAATTTAATAAGTAGACAGTCTCATGCAAATACCAGAAGTGTCAGCCAAGTGGTATTTTGAAACATTCATTCACGTGCTTTGCGTAAATGCAAGAACAATGTGTGGTTTTGCTGTCACTTGATATGACCGTTTATTTATAGATTTATTCACAAGACACTAAATACACAAAACACAGAAATAGGTCTTGCTTCGTTTCATATGCCACATTCGGAGCACACATAACTCTACGAAAGGCAGGTATTACCTCGTATGTTGTTAATTACATGTAGCAAGCGCCGGGAATGCAATTAGCATGTGGCAGCAGCCACAAATTAATTACTGGACTGCAATATATCACTCAGTGAGCATCTGCGCGTGTTCTATCTGACATAGGTGCTTTTTCCATGTCGATCGCTCTGTTGCGGCGCGATCATTTGCGATCTTGGCTTGCGAAGGCCCCTAGCTATTGGGAACACTTTTTACTCCTCCTCACACAATTAAAACGGATTCAATCGCCGTCATTAAATAAACATTCTCAGAGCCACTAGCGTATCAAAATTGCTTGTTAGAGTTTAGTACAATTTATTTTATTTATTTTTAACGCAGCAGCGGCGAAGCTACTGAAAGAATAGAAATGATACGCTGTAGCCTGCACGAAGTAAAACTCAAGCTTCCAACGAGCAACGTCTCGTCTTGCCTCGAGATGGTCTCTGTATTCAGTAGCTTGCGCAGCGCAGCAGCTACTTGTGTTTCGTATGCGTTCTCACAAAGCACTGAAAGTAAAAGTAAATAACGCCTGTCGTACTTCCACAACAGTTAGTGACAATTTCAAGGAAGCCGTGGTGCGTTGCGTAAGGAACAGCGCATGGAGTTGCCTGTGAATGCGGTGGCAGATCACTTCGTTGTTGGAAACTGCAGTCCCTAACCACGAAACAGGAATTGCCCCCGACTATGTAACCACTGCTTGGAATATCACAAGCGAGGCCGATGAAGGCAACGTTAAACAAGGCAGGGCTGAGCCCACCACCAGCAAGGTGGTGACGTCCAGTATAGCCATCGGGTGTCGCCATGAAATCTGTACGGTCGCTGAGGTAGCTTACAATCCACGTATAGTATAAAGACGACCACGACCATGCCATGTATAATTTCGTGGAGAATGTTATCATACATGCACCTTTGATGTCTATGAAGACTGCTTCTACTACTCGCCGACGCCATCTCTTGCTCAATGGTGGACGTCAGATCAATGACGTTGTTTACAGAAGATCGCTGCCTCGTAAACTGGTCATCTGGCTTAGTTCACGTAAGGCAAACATAGCCATATCGCTGCACACTCTTCCAAATAGGCTTTGAGTAATAACTGCAAATGTGTTGTCGTGATCTGCTTCGATTTATTATATATGGTTAAATACGGCCGCACGTACGGATGCCGCATTAATTCTGGGCCAACAAGCGGATAGTCCTCTCACAGGCTTTCAAGGGTGGTTGAACATGTTAAAACACTGAATAAAAGCGGTCAAAGAAGCCTATTGCCACAAGTTATTGCACCGTTATCTCATGCTGAACAATGATAGTGATAGACTTCGTTGCTATTCTCGTTACCAACTAGAGTTATCGATCTAAATACGCAAAAACTACGTAAATTTCCTTAAATTAAAGTAATAGAGGTGAATACGTAAACAAGGTGCGGAAACGTGACAATAATTGGATAGTTCTTGCAAAAACGGGTTCCGAAGCTTCCTTGAGGATAGGACACAGCGTGAAAAAACCTCCGAAACAGCTAAATCTGGCCGCCCTAAGCCGACTTGTGCTTCCAACTTACTCTCAAACCGTCTTGTGCTTAATAGAGGAAGCAAGTTCAGTGCAGTTAAGCAGCCAGTCTTTTCTATACGTCCGGGTCATCAACAGCATGGAGGCACCCCTGAACAACGCTGACTTAGGCAATTTCTAAGTAAGCTCGCGAACGGAAGGTCGAACCATCTTCAAGAGCTGCTTGTTCCTCCATTTCACAGCTTCGGAGTAAAACTGAAATCGTTACTTGTGAACTGGAGAAGGAGCAGAGGTGGGAGTGATTTCTGTTCCGCGCCACATGTGCAAAGCAGCAGAGCGCGGAAGAGTGGCGATCGAAGCAGCGGAACCAAGGCCGGACAGCGGCCGGCGCCTATCGGTGCTATACATAGCGTCCAGCGGAAGGGTGGCGATGCCATAAATTGGGGCCCTTTATCCGGGGTCTTGTTTAAAAGCACATCATTCAGGCCTCCGGTCGGCTCCGCACAGTCCTCTGACGTCAATGAGCGCCGGGAGAAGCACCTTGCCGCACAAGACACAACTCAGGACTCACGGAGCCCCAGCCGGCTCCCTTCATCGCAAACGGCTTCGTCAACAAACACCAAGGCCCGAAATACACGTTCGACGTGCGCTCACTGGCATGCTTACTTGAACCGCGCCCAGCTCTACTGCTGGTTCGGCCACCAGACAGCTTCTTGGAAAGCAACAAGTAGTCCCAGGGGCCAGAGGTCACCGCGCAGCGCCGACCGTTTCTCCCAGCCGGGAGTGTGGACGTCGCCTAGCAGCCACTTTGACATAACACGAACTCGCGTCGACGACCGCGGTACCTGAATATTGACGCAATCTTCCACGCTCTATACTGTCCACGACGCGGTCAAGGGCGGCTGACGCGTTCCATTGGTGCTATGCGATGGGGCGTGGTTATCACATCTATATGTACAATTAGACGACATTCATCGCAGCACAGCAGAGCACTGACACCGCCGTCCCTGACTGTTCATGTACGAGTTTCGCATCCTATTGATATATAAAAATGCGTCTGGCGCATTATAGTCACCATGCTATTAGAACACACGTCATCATCATCACCATACTGAGAAACACATGCAAAGCAAGTCAGGCGAACGCGTCTTGCAATGCAAAAATGCGTCTGCATAAACGTTGCATTAAATCTCGCATCCCAATGTATGCACTCGTCCAACAGATGTCACTCCAATACAAGTTGCCTCCCCGATTTCTGCAAGTCAATACGTGAAGCGGTGTCGTCTTCACTGGCGCTTTCTCCCGAGGATCCTAAAAATTAAGTTACGGGGTTTTACGTGCCAAAACCACGATCTGATTATGAGGCACGCCGTCCACCTGGGGTTCGGTAACATGCACCTAAATCTAAGTACACAGGTGTTTTCGCATTTTGCCCCCATCGAAACACGGCCGCCATGGCCTGGATTTGATCCCGCGACCTTGTGCTTAGCGACCTCGTGATCCCGCGACCTCGTGCTTACACCATAGCCACTAAGCAACCACGGCGGGTGCGAGGATCCTGCAGCATGCGGCAACTCCGGACATGCGACTCGTGTACGCCACATCCAGCCGGCGCATTGACAGCAGCGGTCGGTCCCTGCACTTTGGTGGAACGTGTCGCGTAGCCAAGGCAAAGAACCCCTTCTCCGCCCAGGGAGCTCTTCCATAACCGTACAGAACTATATAAAACCCGGGGCGCCATTTTACTGAGGACTCTTTTCGCCCTCTTATATTCACACCGTGCAAAATTCACGGCGTCTCTTATGTCATCCCTAAGACGACTTGAAGGCGAAAGCCAAAGTGCCGATGCATTAAAGACGGACCCATGACGTACACATACCCCTTAATTCGCTTAGTCCACTTCGCTTAGTCATTCCTCGTAATTCCAAAGGTCGCGGATTCGACTCCCACCCAAGGTCGTGAGTTCGAGTGTCTTAATTAACTTTATTTAATTAGCTGTGCTTTAATTAACTCGCCTTCATTAGCACCAAAGGTCGTGGGTTCGACCCCCAATAAAGGTCGAGGGTTCGTAGCCTTTTTGTACCTTTCGTGTCGTCGACGCGTTTGCACTCAAGGTTGACTGACTCACGAGACATATAAGGCTTTTGCCTTAATAAATGTTGTTTTGTGTCTTCACTCCGAGCCCCGTCCCGGCTATAACATCCGTCACCATTTCACTGTTAGCCAAGTTACGCCTCGCACGTGAGTGTCGGTCTAAACCTAGCTGGGAAGCCATTGAGCAACGCATAACAGCGCAGGCATGGGGGACGAGGCTAAGTTTAAGTATTTACGCTGTCTGGCAAGATGACAGTCGCCACCATGCTGCTAGAAAGGTTCCGCTAACGTACACATCCCGTCCAGCGTAAGAAACCGCTTGGAACCGTCCTGCAAACAACTATGAATCTTTTCAATTGTTTTCGCACAATTTTCATTACTCATAGCACCTTAGCCCATATAGAAGCGCAATGGAATGGAGTAGCAGGAAGCACAATCTTCCAACCTCTCCGCCTCTCCAAACTGGGCTTTCTTCTACTTAAAGACTTCGGGCGCTATCTTTCACGAATATATAAAATGGACCAACTTGTTGAATTTTGACATAACTGCGTAAGATTTTATGTGTATTGAGAAAATAGCAGCGAAATACTACCACTTTCTCGAAAGCTTGTTCGCATCACGTCTTTGCTTCTCATTTGCGTTACTGTTATTTAATTTGGGGTAACGGAACTACACAGTCGATAAATTATTTATTTTGCACCGAAATAACGCGTTTGTTTGCTGGCATGCCTTACAGTGCTCATACCTCACAAATGTTAGTAAAATTTAAAATATTAAAACTTGACCTCCTGTGGTATAAAGCTTACAAACAGGGATAAATAAGGTGCCTCAGAAAGCCTGGCCAACGTTTCGATTGGCCTTTGACGAGGATCGAAACTTTGGCGAGCCATTCTGAGGCACCTTATCCCTGTTTATAACCTTTATACCACAATGTGCTATTCCATCTGTCAGCCCCATTCTTGATTTTAAACCGAACCTGTGACATATATAACACCTGCTCTTATCCTTTAGATCCTAAATCGTGAGAATGACGCTTATTTTCGCAGTGTAGCTAATTTAAAACGTAATCCTTATTCCCGCTTTACTCGGCACCGCGAACATAGGCATACTCCGCGCCCACGCACGAACTACGGATTTAACACAATAAGCTATTGTTTGCAGATAACGCTCGATCAATGTGTTAAGACTTAATAACGAAACCTTACGAACACTGTCTAATAATTATTCCCTGAACATGCTGTATTGAATGGGCTGGGGGAGAAAAATGGCATTAGATGAGGTAAGACAATCAAGCTAAACAAGGAAGGGTCGCAGTGAAACAAAACTTTGTGGATAGGCAATCCGAGTCAGTACAGTGACTGCTATTACATAGTCCAGACGCACAGGTCGGACACTGCAGTGGCAAGCACACTTTTCCGCACAAGGTAATACCGCAGTGCGGACCGCCGGGATGTGCCAATATTTTGTTCTTCCTTCTTTCACCTCAAAGGAAAGAGCATGAAATAAAAACAAGGAAGAGGTGGATTCGTCTGCGATAGGTGCCCCCTTTTCCTGCAATCGGCCCCAGTGTGTACGTACGACACCGCGAAAAAGATGACAGACTAAGCAGCGTTGTTTTTCCAGCCAAGCAAGAAGCCCCGACGAGTGGTTGCTCAGCCCGATCCGGTGTATAGTAGCGCACCTGTGCTGATAGGTCCTGCAAAAGCTCACATGCGCGTTTCAACAGGCTATAATGTGACTGGAGGGCCGTTGCTTATACAGCGCGCGGCCGCCTCCGAAAAAGTTTATGCAGTTAACGCGCAGGGTCGATGCACGTGTTATTAAGAGCACTGGCCGCGCCTCAGGAATATGCAAGGCGCCGACACAAGTGACACCCATACTTATGCAAAAGTGCTTATTTGATGGATACCGAGGAGCACGCTCCTATAGTATAATAGTGACGGCTTTCACGTTTCTTGATAAGCACCGTGCTAACGGAGAAAAGTGGCGGTTACATACTCAGAATGCAAAATTACATGGTAAACGTAAGTATGTCATACGATCTAGCTACTGCCATCAGGACCAAGCTATAGTTACTGCGCGGCACATTCGCAGACATTCCTTCTCAGACGCGTGCGCGCCCACATACACGCACGCACACGAATGAACGAGGTATATAGCATCGACGGTTCCTTTGCGGATTTGTGACGCAACAGCTGCAAGGCTAAGTGCGCAGTAGGTTGTAGCTATACTATAGACGAAGAACGCTCAGTCTAGCATTACTAAATGTCACAAGTGAGAAGCAAGTTGTGGTTGCTGTATACTCAAGTAATACTCAGCGAAGCAGCATTGTGGCACGTGCTTAGGAATAATTGCGACACGTGTATAAACTTACGCGCGCGAAACTAAATTAAGCTGCGAACAATTTACCCTGGCGTCTGCTTCTGTTTTCCCACCACGAACTCGACACATTGATGACGGTACAATAGAAGATTCCCCTCAAGGAGTTAGCTTTGCAAGCGTCTTTTGCCCTAAGTACCCTGCCTTATAGAGTGTTTTGGTAAATCGCTCCTCGATATAGTGTCTGCAAATGAAAAACCAAAATCATCATCTCGTAGGCATCAGGGCCGGAGATTCCAAGAGGAAAGGTGGAAGAGGCCAAGGAATGAAAGACACTCATCAGTACAAAAAAAAAAATGGAGGACCCTTAGCTTCGCCTTTAAGAGTGGAACGCGATAGCGTTATCAGGCCCCGTTCGCATCGCATTTTTGTTTCAGTGCGCTTCACTGCAACACCGAACGTGGGAAAGCCAGCATACAGAGACCAAGCTTATACCGATCCCCTTAAAGTCGGCTTCACTTTTAAACAGAAGTGCATTGCTGGGAAGACGTTTTTTCAGGGGCAATATAAGTGGTCTTATATTAAAATGTGAAGGCCCTAGCACCTTTTTTATTATTTTATTAATTGTTTGTCATTGCCCTGACGCGCGCGCGTGTCCAAAACGCATTAGACAGGCGAAGTCCAAATTTGACCTGCCGAGGATGCGAGCGCCATCTGGATATCATTTTCGCAAGTAAACTACCCGAGCGCGCCGGTGTAGGTCTGGTAGAAATGCTGGAAAAGGGGTTTGTGTTTGAGTTTCCTCGTAACAGAATTGTTTTCTCGTACATTCAAATTACAATCCTACGCCACCATGTCTGTAGGTTGTGGTCAAGTCGTACTTCACCATTTTTCTGACGGATTTCGCTATGAGAAATTCAATTTTTGTTCACCAAAACCTTGCACCACGTGGAGGGATTACACGGTCGGGGTGGTTGGGGATGATTTTCTCCGCCACGGACGCCGACATCCACGCCGATGCCGACGCCGGATTTTCTGCGATACGGGGCCCTTAACGCTGTCGCGTTAAAACATAAAGGGAAATCACGCACGTGTCAGTGCCTGGCCACGCCGCCCGTGTCACGTTTCGGTCAGAGGAACTTACAGTATTAAGAACGACACTGAGTAAGTACACACAGTGCACTTTCCCTGCACGAAGCGGCTCGTCAGTCGCCAGGACACCTACCGGACGCGTGTGAAATAACCACGAGACGTCCGCAGCTCGGCCTTTTCAAATCAACGTCTGCGAGTATTCTGCGTGGCAGCGGCACATCCTTCCTCGCTTCCTGCAGCTACAGTCTTCACGGCATATAAATCGCGCCGCTTCTAAAAGCTAGCTTCACATACACAAGCTATGGCAGCGTCCACCGCACTGGGAGACCGTTACAAATAAGCGTGGCCCGTCCGCGACACCAGGATAGATGGGTGGGGAGTGGTGACCGATGCGCGGTTCATCTTTCCGCTATATGTGGCCTTTGCCTTGGCCAACATCGGCGGCCCCCTATGGATGAAGAACCGGAAGCCGTACGAGCTGCGGCGCGTCATCCCGGCGAACAACTTCGCGACGGTGGCGGCAAACGCGTGTACTTCTTTTACCGCTTTTCGAAGCTCGCTTATACTTGGGCGGCGGCTACAGCTTTTTTCCGCCAACGCAGCAGCAGGAACACTGACCAGCGGTCCTAGGATATTCAGAACACATTAGCCGGCATGGTGGCACTTTGCATGTTCGCATCGCAAACTTTCTCGTGATGTTTTTCTTCGTGGCTCGCAAGAAATACTTGCAATACTCGGCGCTGCAAGTAATCCGCCACTTCCTCGTGGTGCTAAGTGGCTGGGTGTGGCTGAATTTTGGTAGCGACAGCCAAGGAATGCTGATACTACTCGTCAACCAGGGTGTGCCCATTATCATGTATTCTTCATGGCGGCCCTGGGACAATCGATGCACCCGTACCGCAGGTGGAAAAAGTATTTGACTACAATGCAGATCCGTACGGTTCGTCTTTAGCCTGGTTCACTTGACTATAACTATATTCTACGACTGCGGTTATCCCAAAGTGCTGTCCACCTTGGGCATACCTCAGCTTCGACTTGGACTTGTACTGCTCAAAAATTTATACATCCAAACGTACACCTTGGGAAAGCAAGTCCAGACACAACTTCTCGCTGAAGACGCCAAATTCAAGCAAGGCTTAGTAAAAAACTGACGCCAATTTTCATTTCTTGCTTCTGCCTCCATTGCGTCCGTTGCTGATGTATTCAAGACGATGCTGTTGTGTCAGGGTAGCGCAAAACACTAGCCGCCAGCGGGTCCTTTGACTCCTACATCTACGCGAGGAGCCTACTTATTGCAGAAGTCGGTGTCATGATCTAAGGGTTCGAGGATCTGAACTTGCGAAATCGGGTGTGACGTCTGTCCCGCGCTACCTCCGCTTCCAAGCAGAGTGCGAACATTCACAGCGATAGCTGTTGTGTTGTTTCGGAATTCGACGCGTCCGCCCATACGCCATTACAAAAAACTATCACGTCGTCAGTGCAACGATAAAATAAAATAAATAATAATTCGGGGTGTACAAATGTTCTAAATATCGAATACGAATCGAACAGTCTTTACTATTATATTGGTATTCGATTCGAGAATGAACTATTCGAAATTGTCGAATATTCGCTTCTGCTGGAATAAAAGGGATAAGAGCACTTACTGGTGCCTCGGGGAAGAAAGACGGTTGCATGTACAGGGACTGTTCCGAATGATTCTGCAGGAGGACAGTCGCGGTTGATGCGCAGAGGCACAACCTGAGCGAAGGCATGAGGCAGATAACTTCTGCTGAATAACTTGCAGTCGTTCAATACGGATGTCCGGCTTTTAGGCTGCCTACAAACTTATCTCGATTTAGGCAGAGCAATTTATTATTTGACCCGTCTCACCACGTTTGCTTCCTTCAAAAGATGTGCGGTGCCCTGTAGTATCAAACTCCTCTCCTTCGACGAAGACACTACTCATGTGCACTTGCTAGCAAGCTGTTTCCTTGCTTCATTACCGTCATTGTCATGGAGCACTCGATAACGTGGAGTTGCGAACGGCATTACGAGCATGTATCGATCAATCTAAGTAACCCCCCCCCCTTTTTTTTTTGTACTTTGTCTAGAAAATAAATTTTTTTTTAAATATTCGATTTCGGAAGTCGTTTTTCTAGAATAGTCGTATTCGATTCGATTTTGAACCATCGAAAAGAAGGTATTACGTAGATTAGGGGAAGCCCTTTATTGAGGTCGTCGTTGGGTCCGCTAACGCTGTTTCGGAAGACAACTTAAGGGCTTCTTTGTCGAGTTAGTTATCTGCAATTTGCATAGATTAGGTGCATTTGTCCAATCCAAAGTCCCTTGGCCTCTCGAGATCTCAAGTACCGGCAGCCTCGTAAGTCCAAAGGGGCCCGAGGTTCTGAGCAATGATGCATACTCGTCGAGTAGCGCACTGTAATTATTATCGATACGTGTGATAATAGTCGTGCCGATGCTGTTATCTTTGTCACCGCGGCTTAAAAAGAATAACAGTACCGTTAGCTATGGGAAAGCATTTGCTGTCGACTCTCCTTATCTTCATATTTGGGATAAACTACGTTCAGGAAAATAACAGCCACAAGGATGGATTGTATTTGGAAACATCCTTCTTGCACCCTTACTTCCAATGAAAAATTCGAAAATAGGTGTACTCATACGCAGAACACCCTTATTGCACCCTTTAATAAATTCAAGGGTGCTATAAGGGTGTTTTGTACGAAACATACACCTTATATAACTTGAAGGTGTTCTGGCACTTAAATATTTCAATCAAGTAAAAAGCCATAAGTGTCCGTTTCTCAGCGGTTTGCGCCAAGTCATTGTTCGAGCACGTCATATGGTCACTGTACAGGCCAACGTTACTAGACTAGCGTTGGTACAGGCTATAGATATGAACCTGCTACTTCGTGTACATGGCGTCTCCGGTGGTGAAGTGGACCGCAGGCAGGCAGGCAATGAACTTTATTTTAGGTCCTGAGGAGCGACTCCGAGCCACCGCGGGCCGCTCCCACGTCGGGACGGGCAGGCCGTGCCTGACCGCCGCGTCGCGGGCCCTCTGGACAGCCCGTAGCTGAGCGGTGAGGTCGGAGCTCTTGAGTGCCTCCACCCACTCTTCTTCCGTGGTGAGATTATGGTGGTCCCGTAACGAGGGACACCGCCAGAGCATGTGTTCTAAAGTGCAGAAGGGATCGCCGCAATCCGGACAATCGAGCTCGAACGAGTCCGCGTACCTGCTGACCCTGGCTGAAGTGGTTGAAGTGGACCGACATGCTTTTTATTTTATCTCCTACCCCGCCTATCGCTTTTCAGCACTGGATTGATTTATGTTGTTTCAGCTCGGTGCTGTTTTATCGATCTGCTCCCAATCGTCCGCGAATCATAGCGTGTCAACCAATCATATAGTTCTTCAGGCGCTCGTTCTGGTGTAGCATATCAGGGCCGGCGCATTATTATGCGCAGTAAGTCTTCGCTGTTTCATGCAGTACCGGTTGGCATAAACATTCGCAGTTGCATGAGGAGTAATTTTCAACCGATAAGAACACAGCATTTATTGTGGTGGTGGCGCGTTCCGGTCATGAAGTCGAAAGAAACAACTGCTTTGTCCTCTTCTCTCCTGGCTGCTTTTGACATCTCACTGCTAGCTTCGCTTCTCACTGATAGCTGTATACAACGCGCTTGTTGTAGCGATAAAGCTTAGTCGATTTGTTAAACCACCCTAAAGATGCGCAAGAATGCTCTGAAATGACCACTCGAATGTGATATACAGGGTGTTTCAGCGAACACTTTCAAAAATTCTTAAAGTTTACCTGGGGCAGATAGCCCAATTCTAGTTAATCAGCCAGTCTACTCGACGCGGCGGACGTTACTTGCGCAAAAAAAGTGAAAGGCATAATCGACTAATTAATAAAAATTCACTAATCAAGTTTTCAACTAATTACCTGATGGTCCATATTGTAATCTACAAATTGTAGCCATGGAGTTCGCAAGACGGATCCACTTGGAACGAATTCTCGGGATGACACCAGTTTCGGGATATTAATTCCCGAACTTTGCGGAGAAATGCATTGGCGTTCCAGTTAATGTTGTGCTTCAATGCATAAAGCGACGTTTTGTTAAGAAACTAACTGTAACGCCAATGCATTTCTTCGCAAATTTCGGGAATTAATATCTCAAAAGCGGTGTCATCCCGGGAATTCATTCCAAGTGGATCCGCCTTGCGAACTCCATGGCTACAATTTGTAGATTACAATATGGGCCATCAGGTAATTAGTTAAAAACCTAATTAGTTAATTCTTATTAATTAGTCGATTATGCATTTCAATTTTTTTGCGCAAGTAACGTCCGCCGCGTCGAGTAGACCGGCTGATTAACTAGAATTGGGCTATCTGCCACAGGCAACCTTAAATAAATTTTGAAAGTGTTCGCTGAAACACCCTGTATACTAATGTCACATTTATATGCCTACTCCAACCTTGTGAAGCAGTGGTCATGCTTTCTTCTATTATGTTTCTTTCGCTGCAGAAAGCGTAGAAATACAAGTGAACTAAATGCTTCGTTCATTAATGTACGAGCCCGCAGTTGTTAATCATTTGCTTCGTCAGAGCAGTTGCGATATGTTTATGCCGCGAGACGTGCTTGCTAATACGCACCCGCGGTTCTGTAGTCAAAGCGCTGCCTATTACCAATGCCAGGAGTAAAAGAAAACCGTGTTATCTAGCCATTAATATTATTTTAGCATATTTTCTACAGTGGGAAATGTGGGTAGCGCGCTGTCGAGCAGCAAATGAGGGCCGGAAGCCGGTCCAAGCAATTCGCGTGTTCGCTCTTGTCGACGACGGCCGAGACCGGCCGTGTGAGCAACGGTTCAGACTGGGGCGCTGCTTGATTACATCACCGCCTCTCTCACTTTAAAATACTGCTATGACTTCACTGAACACGACTGCTGCAGAGCAGCAGGCACATCACTGAAATCGCTCGTTCCTTTCCCGTCGATTCTTCACCTTTCCTCGTCTTTCGCAACATAACCACGTCCGTTGTGACACAAATGCCGCAGTGCAACGTTCCATGCCTTGCTACTTTCGTTTGCAACGTACACCATGCGTTGCTACTATTTTTTTTTTTTTTTTTTGCAGGATGTCCTAGGCAGTAGCATTGCAAAAAAGGAAAATATGAGTACAAACAATAATTTCTTTCCCGTCTTTCTGTTAGGCCCATTTACTAGTACTCAACACACGTTCCTGCAGCCAGCTGTTGTGTCTTTTAGATAGACCTTAACACTTTAGAGGACGCTATAGCTCGGCAGCTCCTATCTGAACACACGGGAACGGAGAAATAGTTTTTCTCGGCAACCGCTCCGCCGATATTGATGAAATTTATTGTATTTAAGAGAAAAAGTTATGATCTGGTGACCTGAAGCAGCGATTTCTTTTTAATTAGGCCATCCATCTTTCTTTAAAAATTCTTGAAATCGGAAATTCGAAAAACATTAGAGTCAAGTTCGCAACTTCAAACTCAGTAATCAAAAACGATTTCACAATTCTCCGAACTGCACCTAATAATACATCTCAAGCAGACAAAATTGATGTATTGAAATATCGCACTCATTTTTTAGCAGGATTATGGAATAAGCCTCGTAAACATTTAACAATTTTACGTAAGCTGTAAATTATTATATCAAATTTGTCCTCTTGATCTGCTATAACAGATGCAGTTGATAGAACAGATATATTTGTTTTCGGTACAGAGTTACGGATTTGTAAACTCCATGTATTTTTTGGTCTTGTTTTTATACTTAATAATTTAAGAGAATTTTCTAAAAAGATTATATGCCCTAGATCAAAATCATTCTCTTGTTCACTAGAGTATCTTTCTCTGACAAATGCAGCAAATTTGAAATGGGTCCAGTGTTTGTCTCATGAAATCATTTCTTCATTTTACATGCATTTGAACAGACGTCATCGGAGTTGGCCACGAACAAAAGCTTCTGTCTATCTTGGGAAAAGTATAGCGAACAGCTTATTTCTTTATTTACCGTCACGATGTGCACCATTGAAAAGACGCTGCAAGCGATTAAAAAAGTGCATTCCGTGCTCTGTATGCGTTGCGTACGTAGCACAACTCGCGGTGAGATCAGTCTATTCCATTGTTTCACTTTGGTGCTTATTTGTAGATAAACGGAAGCACTGAAGAGCATGCTGTCAGCCTCAGTGCAGCTAGAGGCGCTACTGCACTCTTAAGATGCTATATTATTCCCCGCAGTAGAGTCGGCAGAGTGGGTCGAGAATAACAGTGATATTTCCGTACAAGAGGCTTTCTCTAAAGGCACACAAACCAACATCAATAAAGAAAAAAAAATTGCGGAAGGCAAAACATACTCAAACATGCAAGTTCATCTAATACGGCGAGCCAGTGTGGCGGCTCAGGTTGAGCTCTGTAGGCCTCGCGGATGTATGAAACACTTTATGAAACACTGTCAATAATGTCAGTGGATGTATTGCCTTTAAGTTGTACAGGTAACAAACGAAAAAAATGCGGAGTGGTCGAGAGGAAACACTTCCAACTGGCAATATGTTGGTACACAATTAAATCCAGGCTACATGGCTTTTTTTTCGCTTTTATTTATTTGTTATAAACGTCTCGGAAAACACTTCGATATTACTTCAGTGGATGTCCAAAAGACCAGGTAGTCATAGAATAAAAAATATCGCTGTAAAAATAAAACGCAGTGCGCATTTCGGCAAAACACACATTGGAGGAAAGGGTGCAATTCCAAAGAAATCACCCTTTCAAGTGGGTGTATTGTTTACCTAAACACCCTTTTCTATGTGTGTAAGGGGGGGAGTTATAGGCACGAGAAAATACCTTTAAGAGTGCAATTTTCCTCAGTGCATACTCTTACACGAGTGCTTGAGAAATTGTTAGCTACCCTTGGAAAAGTTTAAGCACTCTTGCTTTTTCGGAAATACATTGGTTAATTGTATCAGGCAGGGAACAGAAATATCACATTCTTGCTGGCTTGCTTCAAGCAGCTATTTTGGAAGGCTAAGCATCGCCTTTCTCTTCTATTCATTCCTTTTTTTTCTTTCTCTCACTCTGAACTGAAAAAGGATAAACAAAACTCATTCCAAGCTCGTATCACTTCGCAACCTCTGGTAATTGCCAATACTTTCGTGTGCCTGCGAGAGCGGATAACTTAGATTATTCCTTGAATGTAAGAAAGTTTAATTAAGCCATTAGGTTAAAATGCATACCATATCTGTGTCCGTAATGTAGTTATGGCTGTATACATGGTTATATGCAAAAAAAGACTCCTTCCTATAAAGTCGTTTACAAATTAATGAATGGTGTTATGAATGACGCCATTCCCCTCGCTCATATGGAGACAGCAGTATTTGTAAATAATAATAATAATAAAATAATAATAATGGAGGGCTCTGGGGTTAACTTCAACCACCTGGGGTTCTTTATTGTGCAACCAAAGGGCAATACAAAAGCCCAAAGACATACCACAAACTGGGTGAAGTTCCCAAAAAACGCTATCAGCATTTTTTGGGAACTTACCCAGTTTGTGGTATGTCTCTATGCATGTCCATGCCCAAACCCTTCCCTGCCAACTTGGGTCACTAGGTAGTCCATGGTCAAATGGGTAGAGCACCAGGCTGCTGTGCTGGGGAACCGGATTCAAAACCAGCCATCAGACCGACTTGGTCATTGGATATGTAACTCCGGGTATGTGGTGCTTTTCAATGAACCTCTTTGACGCCAACTTGGGTCACTGAGTATGCACGATTGCATATGTGCCGCTCTACAATGATCCTCGTTCCTGCCAACTTTGGTAACTGGGCATGGGCCACTGTGTATCTACCACTCATCAATAGACCTCCGATACCAAATTGGGTCACTAGGCATGTGCCGCTCTTCAATGAGCCTCTTTCCGGCCAACTTGGGTCACTGGGTATCAGGGGCGTAGCCAGGGGGGGGCTGATGGGGCTTCAGCCCCCCCCCCCCAAATTTTTTCGTGCCGGCATACACCGCCGACCAAAACTACCACCGACGCCGCGAATTATTCTGGATTCTGTCTACAATGTGTTTTTCACGCTCGAAAATGCATTTCCGCACGAACATTGCGAACTCGGGCTGGATTTCGTGGCAACGCCCTTGCACCTGGAGTCACGTAACGCAAGGAGCCCCATCCGAGCACAAACTTTCAAGGGCTTTTCAATAGCGAGTGGGCGGGTTGCGGCATCTTGCAGCGGCTGCGGGATCTACGGAGCGCATGGATTTCAATTACAAAACTTTATGGGTATAATGTTATCATAAACTTTCGATGCGAAAGGTGCACCGACATTTCCAAAGGCGTGCTTTAGATTTTCAATTCTGGAACTTTATGGGGTTAATGCTCTTATAAACTTGGGCCAACATGCGTGCACTGGAGCCCTCGTGTACAAGCCGTTCCAGAAATGAAATCACGCGCTCGCAATCTTCCACACACACGAAAATACTACATATCCCCGTGACTGTGAGCTAGCAGCTGATAATTTTCTCTAAATATTTTTAGGAAGCGGGCTCAATGGGATCGATCAGCTGGACCAGGGCAGGCAAAGTAAAATATGAGAAAACAGAAGAAAGTTAACGGCCTATTATTGAGGAAATTATTTTTGCGGGCAACAAGGTCTGGCTCTCCGTGGCCACAGGGACCGTGGCCCTATGGATTTAAGCATAGCCCCCGTTGAAAATACAGGTATTTTCAGAGCGCTCCTTTGCATGCGAGCTGATTGTGGAGATACATATCTGAAGAACCATTTGGAAAGTTGCCCCAGTAATGCCTCGTATTTAAGCCCAGATGCACAAAACCAAATTATAGAAATCTGTGCCGAAATTATCAAAGAAAGCCTAGTTGCAAAAGCAGGCTGCTTCTTCATACTTCCTGACGAAACGAAGGACATCGCTGGAATCGAACAGCCTACTGTTTGTGCAAGGTACCTAAACAAGGATTCCAACAACATCGAGGGAATGTTTTAGGTTTTAGCACCAGTATAGATGCTCTCTCTCATTGCGACTGCAGGTTCTATATAAATGTGTAGAAACTGCTGCAGATTCTAGTCACCCTTCCAGTGACCACTGCGAGCGCAGAGAGAATATTTTTTAACAAGAGTTTACTAAAAAATTACTTGCGCTCTACAATATCTCTGGAATGCATGGTTAGGCTGGTGCTTCTATACACCCACAGAGACGCCGGTATCAACGTGTCCGAAGTCATTGACCGAAGCGCTTCGCTCAACTTCCCCGCCGAGAGAAGTTTGTACTTTAGATAGCGAAGCAGCAAAAATCAATGCAAGTAAAAAGCTCTGTTCCTTCACGTCCATAAGCTCGTAATTATGAAAACGTTTGACTGTTCGTCAGCTTTTAAAACCGCAGAAATTTTAGCCGTTTATTCTAGCAGTTAGCATCATGATCAAAATTAACATGCCAATACGAAAATTACGAGGACATCAATAACCAATTTTGACCGACCTGGCTCATTGAAAGCCCGGCCCACGCAGCGTTTGCCAAAAACACACTCGGATACGGGGTAGTTCAACTTGCCGCATCATCTGTGGCTTTCGTTTTTCCTTTTCTTTCTTGTTTAGCTACCTGCTTTTATTTCTTTTTGGAAACGAAGCAATACCCTCCTTTAATTTTGGGCGCAGAATAATTGTTGCCGCTGTGCAGTCAGTTAAATTACACATTTTAGAACTGATTTCTGCATTATTCCTCTATTATTCTACCGATATGGCGCTGTCGCGACCGCCGCATGGCCCGAGTACATATCACGATTTCTGCGGTCATGTTCTTGCCTAGATCATGTCTTTCTGTGCGCAAAGTTTACAACCTGTGACTGCGCATCATGTTTATTTGTTTGCTTAAATACGTAGATTTATTGGAGACTTAGACGTATATTTAAATACCTTATTGCGAGGTTTTGTGTATACAAGCAGTGAACGTTGTTTCCAGCGACTCTTTCTTGCAATTTAGCGAGTTGTATCTGGCATTTGCATATTCCATTCTATCTTCGCATTTATAATGTATATTTGCAGAACTCCTGCTTTTATATGTACTCACTGTTGCGACTATAATTTCGGTTCAATTATTCACAATACACGACCGGTAACTTCTGCTGCGCAATCTATTGAAACTAAGGACAGCGTCATTGAGGTTTTTTCCTGGCCGTTGCATATGTGCAAAAATGTAAACAAGGTTTTTGAATGACAAAGATTCATCAAAATATTTGTCCTCAACTTATTCATTTCATGGCCTTTACGTTTTTCATATCAGCTGCATGCACTGCCTTGCTGGTTTCTAACTGCTATTGTTCTGAAGTTCATGTGATATTTTCTTTACTTATTAAATAGACAAAAAAAATGCGGCAGCATTGGTAACAGTTATTTCTGCCACAATTTTTGTGACATACGAATATATTCTTTTATGAGAAAATACATATTTTACTTGACAGTGTGTAGCGTTCAATAATTCGTTTGCAGCGTCTAATATACAATGGCATTGGCAATGCAGTTATTATTCATGCATTTGATCCCTAAACAAATTCTATATGGAGGAGGCCGCGCTGCAACATGAGCCCCCCCCCCCAAACAAAATTTCTGGCTATGCCACTGCTGGGTATGTGTCTCTGGGTATGAGCCACTCTTCAATAAACCTCTTTGATGCCAAATTAGGTCACTGGGCATATGCCACCTTTCATAATAATCATTATATAAAACATGTCATCAACTATTACCCATCAACCATAAGATAGATTGCTAATAGCATTAAAGTTCGCAATCATCTCTAAAAGATGGACGCACAGGCAATTTGTTGTGCATTTCAGGCACACACGTTTCCCAGCAACTTCACCTTCGCACTGCACTGTTGTTTTGCCGCTTCAGCTAGATGTGCAGAAGCCTATAGGTCGGCAAAATAAACGGAGCTCCTAAAGACTGATTCAAAAATTATATTTCTTGCTTAAAGTCTGCTCAGCCATGCTCCCTCACCAGAATCAGACAAGTCCACTTGGCCTACAGGCTATCACTCACCCAGGCTTTCTCTTTAATGGAACGCATCAAATTTTGACGCACTCAAAGCAAGGTAAGTAATAATTTTTGCATCCTGCCTTCATTGAAATGCGTCTACCACTACCAGAAATTCGACCCGTTATCTTGTGCTTGGCAGCAGAACGAACGTCACAGCCGCTGAGTCATCACATGGCTTCTCGGTCCATTCAAGCCTATTAGCACTGCCAGATTTGCACAGGAGAAAAGCAGGTGGAGTATTACTACATAATAACCTCCTTGAACATGCGATAGTTTATGCAAGCAGTAAGCCACTCTCACCACTTCACTGACTCATGGCAAATCAATACCAGCAACAAATTTTACTTTAATACTAAACAAGCACGTGTACAGAAATACAAAATCTACTTTTTCAGTTCAAATGAACTACGTTTCAGCACTTTGCGTTGTTTGGTTTGGCTGACGTATCTTCAGTTCATGAATGCCTTTCTGCCTGAACTTTCCAGAAGCAACACGCTTCTTGACCTCCTCCTCTTCCTGAGCAACACGCACATTTGCTTCCTGGGCATCATTGATTTCCTTTAAATACTTGACAATGGTTGTCTGAAAATGTAAAAATACATAATCAGGACATGACCATCTCACTGACAAGATAAAAGAAAGGTCTGTTTCGTCCCCCACATTGTTACAGCACCCTACTTTTGCAAGTTTAACGGGACCAACCATAGATAAGAATGGGCAATGAGATCATGATGCAGATGTACAGTTCAGGCTTCACAGTAGAAAAAAAAAACGGCAAAGTGTCCAATTATATGTGAACTGGCAGCAGAATACTGTTGAAAATAACAAGAGGCAGCCCTGTGGTGAACCATCATAATTTAATATGTTTATATGTGCATGACATCATGGCAATAAGCCTCCTCCTCCCCTCCCTTCCCCTTGTTTTACTGTATGTTATGACAACGGCCCTCTCCTTGAGGATGCCCTGGATCTGCCCCTGCTCAAACCAGGGTAGGGATGCTGGAGAATGCTTGACAAAAAAAGAACATCTGCCCATTTAAGTAATGCCTCTAATCACGGGACCTTAGAGGTATTATAAAGGTTACTCACTGTAGTGGCCTCTTACATCTTGCAAGCATTTTTAAGGTCAAATTCGCATTGCTTTTTACAAGGTTACTTGACTCACCGCCAAAGCCACATTCACTTCGTCCCAGTTTGCAAGTTTTTATAATGCGCTTATTGCCATCACTCATACAGGGTGTTTCAGCGAACACTTTCAAAATTTATTTAAAGTTGCCTGTGGCAGACAGCCCAATTCTAGTTCATGAGCTGGTCTACTCGAAGAGGCGGACATCACTGGCGCAAAAAATTAAAATGCATAATCGACTAATCAACTAAAATTCACTAATTAAGTTTCTAACTAATAATCTGATGGCCCATATTGCAATTAACAAACTGTAGCCGTGGAGTTCGCAAAACGGATCCACTTGGAATTATTTCTCAGGATGACACCAGTTTCGAAATATTCATTCCTGAACTTTGCGGAGAAATGTATTGGCGCTCCAGTTAATTATGTGCTTCAATGAATAAAGCGACATTTTGTTAAGAAATTACCTGCAACGCCAATGCATTTCTCCGCAAACTTCGTGAATTAATATCTCGAAACTGCTGTCATCCCAAGAATTTGTTCCAAGTGCCTTGCGAACTACATGGCTACAATTTGTAAATTGCAATATGGACCATCAGGTAATTAGTTAACTTAATTTGTGAATTTTTGTTAATTAGTCGATTATGCATTTCAATTTCTTGTGCAAGTAATGTCCGCCTCTTCGAGTAGACCAGCTCATGAACTAGAATTGTGCTTCTGCCACGGGCAACCTTTAAGGATTTTTGAAAGTGTTCACTGAAACACCCTGTATATATACCATATATGGGTCATTCCATCTCAAGTGTACTAGGTGTTTTTTCGACCATCTCCGATTCTCCAGAAAAAAATCATACCATTTTACCTCAATGTAGAAAGTATCAAGTGATTTCTTTCTGCAAAAAATTTTCTGATGCAGTTAGGGCGCTTCAAAGGTTGGGCACACAAGTGAAACTATGTCAAGCAGAAAAAATCCTAAAAAATTATTGCTTTGACCTATTACAGCAAATTTTTTTATATATTCTGCAAACTGCACTCTTTCATGACTATTTTAGTTTATAACTTTTCATTTTAATTTATATTGCATCATATTTAATAATATTTAGAGTAAAGGCTAATTGTTCCTAGAGGAATATATTCGCAATATGGGCTTGGTATGTTGGTATGTATACTAGATCATAAAAATACTCTGAGAAGAAATAAAACCTAAGCTTTCTGTTAAAATCATGACAATGGAAAAAAATGACATTCTGACTTGCTTTGGAGCTTCATTTTCACAATGTAGCGGTCCAAGTAAAAATATGGCCTAATCAGCATTGTATTGTATGCTTTGCTTCCAATTTATCTAAAAGTTCTAAAAAAAAGTAAACTTTGTTGTAAGCGAGAAAAACATTTTTGAACTGCACAATCACAAGGTTGCACGGAACACCTTTTTTTTCATCTTCCCTGCACAGCACATCGGTCGGCATTTTAGCCCGGCACATTTCACGTGTTCCTTTTCTTTCTTTTTGAAGAAAAAAACAGTGCAAAATAAACGAGGACGAAAAGAAGACAGGTACAACGGAGGGGTGCTAACTTCCAACTAAATTTTATATGAAGAAACAATATACAAAAAAAAAGAATTGTCCCCCGTGACGTCATGAACTCGCTATCGCATCAGAAAGGCAATCTCATTGTCAGCAAGTGCCACTGACGGGCAGCTAATGCACATGCCCTCAGCCCACAAAATAAAAAAAGCTTCTAGCATCTCCCTTTCTAGTCTACCTCCAGAACGCACCAGAAACTTGGTGTGATAAAGGTTCGAACGGCATTTGTGACATTTACAATGTTCAGCCAAATGACCTCTCGCATTGTTATTTACAGCCCAGTTGTGCTCTCTCACCCTTTCATTGTAGCAACACCGCGTTTTCCCCAATATATACCTGGTTGCAGCTTAGGGGGATTTCATAGACGACATTTCTTGTGCATCATGTGTATTGCGCTGCATGCTTCTTAGATCATGAGTCTGGTTTTGCTTTGGTCACCATCGGGCATATCTTGGCCAATTTACATGGCGCACTAAAGACAATATTAACATTGTACATTTGCGCAACCTTCTTGAGGTTGTGGGATACCCTGTGCCAATATGGGATCATGTGCACCTTCCTCCTATTATCTGGTTTTTCTTTGTTAATTCCCTCCTTTGCTTGCTTGATCTTTTGAAGAAGCTTATCACAGATGCTAGTAACTAAATAAGACGGGAAACCGGCTTGGGTCAGCCTTGTAACCTGGTTGTTAAAGCTGCTTTCTACAGTGTGAACGCAAGATTTATTTAGTGCTTCCTTTAGACACGTCATTGCAACTCCTATTTTTATTATTTGGAGTGGGCACTGTCATACGATATCAACTGCTTGTTCAACCTTGGCTCGTATTCCCAATACACATGCATGTTCATTAACGTGAGCTTCAAATCCAGAGATAGACTAGAAAGGGAGGTACTAGAAACTTTTTACATTGCGAGGGCCGAGGGCATGTGCATTTGCGGCCGATCAGTGGCACTTTCCGAGAGAGATTGACGCGATAGAGAGTTCATGATGTCACAGGGGGGAAATTCTTTTTTTCATGTATTTATACCTTGTTTGTTCAAATAAAATTTAGTTGGAAGTTAGCACCCGTCCGTTGTACCTGTCTTCTTTTCGCCCTTGTCAAACTTTTGCGTTGTTTATTCTTCAAGTATGTTACACCAACTCGCCCACATAAAGCTCCTGCTGCTTCTTTTTGAAGACAAGGTTTTCTTTGGCGACTTCAAATTGACTTGGGGTTTGTGGGGTCTGGGTTTCTGGCCACTTTCTTCTCGTAAATTAGAAGATTTGAGGCCCTCTAGTGCACATAGGACAAGAAAACATGTGGTAAAATGAAGCTTGGAACGAAAAAGACGCACCGAGTTAGCGTAGAGCTACCGTATTTATTCGAATCTAGGACGACAGTTTTTTTCAAATACTCATATACAAAAACTCTAGGGTCAGCTTAGATTCGAGGATTTTGAAAAACGCGCCAGTTTTTAACTGAACTGAAACTGATAAATATGGTGCACAGTTAGCGCCATCTAGAAAAGTCAGTATCGCAGCTGCTACTAGCAGCGCCAGTAGCCAACTGAAGTACACGAGCGATGTCGCCATTTTGACCTGTGTCGTATCGGTATGGCTTAGCATCGGCGCGTGGCGTGGCATTATCACAATGGCACCAAACAGGTGATGCCGCTATAGTACCGCTTTCTAACGAACAGTTGTGCTAGCCGCAGAGGCATGGTTCAAGCCGGGCAGGACTTCGGTATCGATGAGAAAAATGTCCGTCGTTGGATGGGGCAATGGTGTATCAGCGTGCGGCGTGGCGTTATCGTAATGGCACCAAACAGGCGACGCCGCTATAGCGCTGCTTTTTAACTAACAGTTGTGCTAGCCGCACAGGCATCGTGAAATGTTCCAAGCCGGATGGGACTTTGGCATCGATGAGAAAAACATCCGTCATTGGAGGGAGCCATGGTGTATCAGCGTGCGGCGTGGCGTTATCGTAATGGCACCAAACAGGCGATGCCACTATAGTACCGCTTTCCAACGAACAGTTGTGCTAACCGCAGAGGCATCGTCAAATGTTCAAGCCGGACGGGACTTTGGCATCGATGAGAAAAACGTCCGTCGTTGGAGGGGGCAATGGGAGACGCTTTTTGCGTGCGCCGCAAGGAGGACGACATTTACCCAGGAACTTTGATCGTGCACTCCTTCAAAAAGTGCAGCATATCTAGTGCGCTTGATGGCACTGAATATAGTGCACTGTTTGAAAATGGCAGCGATAAGGAAGATAGCAACAAGACTAGCAGCGATAATGACGTAGAATGAGCTCGGCATGTTCAAATTCAATAAATGCTGATTTCATTTTGTGAACCCTGTCCTCACTTTTTTTGTTCGGCCTACATTCGAGGCAAGTTTTTTTTTTTTCTGGCTTTGGACTTTGGGGGGTCGGCTTAGAGTCGGAGTTGGCCTAGATTCGAGTAAATCCGGTATGTATGGAAAAGAAGTAATGAGTAATTAGTACAAAAACGGCAAAATTAAATCCACATCTGCCCACATAACTCTACACTAACTCTGTGCGTCTTTTTCATTCTAAGCCTTGTTTTGACACCTGTTTTCTTGCCTTACATACACTATAGTTGGGTACAACTTTAGAAGGCAGCAGCATTTGCCCCTCAAAGGCGGATGCACACGAGTCTCCAGATATGAGAGCGCACTCTAGACTGACGTAATGAGCCGGACGGCCAGTGACCCCATCAACAGAGAACATAGCCACCCGCGCTTCAAACTGGGCCGAGTCGCGTTACCAGAATCAGACTCAGACAAGTCCACTTCGCATACAGGCTATGACTCACCCCAGGCTTTCTCGTTAATCACATTAAATTTTTACGCACTCAAAGCAAGGTAAGTAAGCGTTTTTGCATTTTGCAAGAATGAAGCCACAAAGTGAATCAAAATGTCATTTTCCACTTTTCTCATGATTTTAACAGAATGTTCAAGTTTTATTTCTTCTCAGAGTATTTTTAGCATCTATTGTACACACATACCAAGCCCATATTGTGAATATATTCCTCATGGAAAAATTTGTTCTTTCTCTAAAAAGATATTAAGTCTGCGCCTCAGAGTGAATTCCCAAACTGTTTGTGGTGGTCTATCATGCCGGAAATATTTTTTCGAGCTTACGCTGCACCATTTGTGCTGCGTGCGTTAGTTCTGAGCCTTGATCCGGCAAAGAAAGATTGCAGCGAGCATTGGTGATGCTACACTATGCTTTGTCTAAAAACAGGATTCTGCGGCAACACATCACTGCAAACAAACGCCCTGCATGTTTGTTCCATGGTGTTTTGTTTTGCTCGAAAGTGGATTAAACCAGTGACTGCACTTTATAAACACATGCCTGCGGCCGTTGATCTTGAACCGTAGGAGACAATGCGCAGTGTTGTAAAAGGCACGGAATTATATTTTTCTCGCCAGATTCGCGAGAGAAAGCATTACTATCACGAGAAAGCATTACCATCATGAGAGCTCTACCAAAGTCATCAAGATATAAAGTCTCATTTATACCAATAAACACGCATTTTAGAAGCACAATTTCTTGAGCGGGACTATTTCTTTAGTCGCGGACGCAAGCGGCTGCCACGCTTTGGTCATCTGGACGAAGCCTCTCCTGCCTTCTTAAGTTGTACCCAACTATAGAATGCCTCAATTCGTCTAATTTATGAGACAAAAGTGGCAAGAAAGCCAGACACCACAAACCCCAAATGAATCTCAAGTCACCAAAGAAGACCTTGCCATCAAAAAATTCGTGCAGGAACTCCTCTGGGAGTTGTCTAAGTATGCGTAAGCATTGTGCCACTTGCTCATCTCCACGCAGCCCGGTGTCATTATCAATGTTATGAAACTTGATCCGACCAGTATAAACGACAGCGTTGCGGCAACATTAACTGCTGCAGATGGCGGCACAAGGTGAATTGATGAGGCAAGTAAACTACTGCAGGTGGCGGCGCCAGCGCTGATGACGTTCCGGTCATTAAAAGCCAGTATCGCTCTTTAGCGCCTCATCCATCCGTGTCAAATCATTATCAACCGTGACCAGCCATTCCCCGGCAGCAGCTACGTATGGCACGGCCGCGCGGGCCCCTATCTTGAAAGCAATCTGCAATGGGGACACAGTGTGGTGCCTGCTGATAAAATTCATGCATGCTGTGTTCTCACCACTTAGTCTGGCTTAATTCGCGTTGAAGCAAGACGCACGGGCCACTATCTTGAAAGCGATCTGCAATGGGGGCAGAGAGTGCAGTAATAGTGGTAATAGCTTCATGAGTGCTATGTTCTCGCCGCTTAATTGGCGTTGAAGCGAGGCAGCATGAAGGTGAATTCGCTGCGGGCGCTGTCTTGAAAGCGATTGTTTTACGGGAAGCTCGGACGGACGGTTTTTCTCATTGGGTAAGCATAAGAATGCTATTGCATTTACAAGAAAAGAAACGAACACGTCAAATGACCTGGGGTAAAATGCCCACAAACGTGGTGTGCAGTTGAAAAAATTTCTTCTCCCTTAAAACTAAATTTACTTTTTTAATGCTTTCTAAATAAATTGGAAGCGAAGCCTACTATACAATGCCGATTAGGCCACATTTTTACTTGGGCCGCTACATTGTGAAAATGAAGCCACAAAGTGAGTTGAAATGTCATTTTTTCCACTTTTGTCACGATTTTAACAGAATGTTTAGGTTTTATTTCTTCTCAGAGCATTTTTATTATCTATTGTACACACATACCAAGCCCATATTGTGAATATATTCCTCATGGAACAATGATTTCTTTCTCTAAAACTATTAATTATGCAGCAATTTGTGGCTTTTTCTCATGAATAAAGTTAATGTTATTCAAAACTAAAAGTTATAAAGTACATTTAGGAAAGAGTGCCATCTACAGAATATAAAAAAATATTTCGCAGTAATAGGTCAAAAGAATAATTTTGTAGAAATTTTTCTATCCAATATAGTTTCACTTGTGTGGGCAACCTTCGAAGCACCCTCACGGCATCAGAAACACTTTTTCAGTAAAAAGTCGCTTGAACGATTACTTTCCCTATTACCTATTTCCCTAGCACAATTTTTTTTCAGCAGTATCGGAAATGGTCGAAAAAACACCTCGTACACTTGAGTTGTAATGACCCATAATATAACTTTTTTTTTTTGCATGCTGTTTAACTCTATTGGGTACTACTAATTTCGATTAAATGAGGCCAAGGCCTTATATGATTTCTGCTGTTACTGGCTTTATATGGCAGTTAAAAAAAATTATGTTTCTCTGTTCCTGTTTTTCACTGCTGTCTATTATACATATTATATTGCACCAAAGCAAAGGGGGTCTCCTTAAGATGGGGTTGGTGGTGCCTTTAAGGCTACTGCACAAATTTTGTGGACCAGACAGTAAAGGTAGCCTAGATATAGAAGACAAGAGAAAATTTTTAAATGGTCAATAAGTGGCCCTTAGCATGTGTCTTACAGATAAAAAATTTGAGTGAGTAAGCCATTTCAGCAATTCATTACAGAGTATGCTTTAGCAACGCCACATCTTCAAAAGATACTTAAAGAAGGGATGCACTAGCTAACACAACAGACTGTGCATGCCTCTTTTTCCATGTCCTGTTTGAACATTTCTTGTGCCATGCTAATACATTAAAGAGATACTGACTTCATGAGATAAATTATGTCCACGTTTTTTATAGTGGCCAAATATAGTTTAAAAGAAAAGCTAATTTCCTTTGCTCTTTGCCAACCTGATTTTAGCCTCGACTTGGCTAAGAAAACTTACACGAGTGCCATTGCTGCAAATGCATGAGAATTGTAGCAGCTGCTGCAACCGTAATGGCTGCTGACATTTGTTCACCTAATTAATTGCATTCGAGGACCCCCTACTTGTTGCTCACTTAACATAAAACATAGGCACTTCGTTAAAATTATGGTGCCTGCAAATGTCAGAAATTATCTACAAACTCATTCATCTGTTTAGACTCATATCACTCAGAGAAGTGCTGATAAACAAGACTGGCCGAGTTTAACCCTTTTAAATCTTTCCTAAACTGGAAAATTTTTTCCAAATGTTCTTTCACTTCCCCGAGGTTTTCCATGTAGCATGCTCATTAATAAAAGAAATAAGGCCCTGTTCCTTGACCTCAATGAAAACATTGAATAACCACTTTGTGTTGAGAAACACAGTTTTTCTCGCAATACATAAATGTCTTCAATAATAATATCTCAACACATCACAGCAAAACAAATGTAAACTACAAACTAATATGCACGAGTGCCCAATCTCAACAGTAGGCGGGTGAGACGAGCAGATTCGCGTGACTCGTTCATGTCAAATAAACCAATGAAAAGTGTGGCGTGGACAAGTAGGACTCATCCTTGGCGATATTGGTACAAGTTGCTAGAACAATTACAGCTTGAGCTTGGGAGTTTTAAGGTTTAACAATAGTGAAAGACTGTTGTTGGTGCAAGCACCGAGGCAGAGTTTTTGTTTTTCGCAAAGTTTCCATTTAGCAACTGATGCCTCCTGGAGAACACTCCCACGACTATCTGCAGATTGTTTCTCTAATGTTGTATGCACGAATGGCAGTCGAACCGTGACTACTGTCACTTGTTGGATTTGTCAGCATTTGTTTCCGTCACAGTACAGCAAACAGGCATTTCAGCGACGCTGTGTACCCAGGACTCAGCCGCTCACTGGCATAAGCACTGTGTCAGCATCAGCGTTAGGCTGACGCATCGTGCATATAAATGACAAGCGACTAATGCATTTCAACTCATGCAGCAATTCGTGATATGTTTGGAGGCATTATTATTTAGAGGAAGCCGCTGCGGATGGCAGGAAACATTGCAGGATGTTCGCTCAATGTTATGCAACAGAAGGAGACAGCTGAGCTTAAAACAGATTAAATATCCATCACAGATGGCCAATGTCCCAGTTATCTGACAAATGCAACAATGGGAGGCATTAAACAGTAGATGAACAAAACAAGGCTCAGCCTGGAGCAAACATTTTTACAAGGAGACTTGTCTGCGTCACGGCAAATGGCAGGTGACGTGACATGCCCTTAGTATGCAAAACTGTCAAATGACATTGTGGCTGTTAATCAAACAGATGGAAAAGCCACCCAAATGAGTTTGTGCCATCATCTATTTCCACAAGGCAGGTGCTCTAAAATCCAACAGCAGGGGAAAGCAGCAGCGGTGATGATTACCGATTCTCAGTTAACTCTGTAGCAAGCTAAAAGCTTTTCCTGGATTAGTTGGTCACATAAGCCCAACTTAGCCAAGTTCTTTCTCACAACAAAGAAAACAGCAAAAACAACTCATTTTCCAATAGACAATGCAGTCACAGCTGCTGATAGGTGCTCCATTTTCAGAGTATCTTTCTTTGGGGACAGTTGGCAAAAGGCGCATGGAAGTCTTGAGTGTCATGCACAAAAAAAAGTTCGTTTCATCACTCTTGCCTTGGACATAATCATCACACATGGTTGCAAGCCTATTCATGCAAGCCTCATGCTAACTTGCCCAATTCCAATGCCTGCTGGTAGAGTACAAACTTAGCTGAAGCAAGCAAGTGTACAATACTGTTCCACAATCTCGAAGTAGGTATCTGTGGCACCATGAAAAGGTCAACAGAATATTTAGTTGACCACTTCATAAAAAATGTTAAACCACTGCTTTTTTATGCCTTTGTACACGTTCCTTTGTGCAGTGCACTTTTTGCAAGCAGCTGCAGAGTATATGTTTATAATTATAATCCAATTAATGTTGTTACAAATTGGTGTAGCTATGAAAAAAAGTAAACAGCAAGAAACAAATGGAGGGGAGGTTGCAGAGCTTACACAATATTCCAATTGCTGGAGATATCGTTTCCTCTGCTTCCCAGTCAATGGAGTCGGCCTTCCATCTGTAAATGAGAATCACTCTATTACAAAGGAAAGAAACATACTAGCACACACATACTGCCTGAATTCATTACCTGCCATACTAAACAAAAGCTACAGTAGGGATTTCAGGGGTCAACCAATCCAAGCAGGGGTCGCACACTCATGTCAGGTACCACCTTCGTAAAAATATGCAGGCTGCAGAGCAGGCACAGAGCAATTCTACTGTTGCCGGTGCTTGCTGGAATTAAAGAGCAGTGATGCTCTTGCTGATGCTCCCCAACAGGTTGCAAAGTCATGGTAGATGTGTCACAGCAACTGCAGCATCCCAGCCAGCCGCCTGCATGTCTTCCACTATACTGCTTCATGCATGAGGACACTTTTGTCATCGGTTGTGGCGCATTGCAAGATGCCATCATTGGTGCCAACCAAGGCTTGCCTGGCTTTGCTATGCCAAGAGGGGCTGACACATTTGGTGTCCCAGCAAAAGTGTGACAACCACTTTAATTTTCCGTACCTTGTTCTTAAGCTCACTTACAATTGCTTTTGCATCTCCAGAAATTTAAAATAGAGTGCAACTGTGCAGACTCATTTCCAGCAGTTCACAATTTTTTAATGCAAAGCATTCTTCGCGAACTTCAGGCACTTCGAGTGTGTCTGTCTGTCAGTCTATCTATCTATCTAGCCTCCTAGGCCACAGGACTGGCGGTGCCTACAATCCTGTGCCGCTGGGTATACATGCTCATGTTCGCGCTGCCGGCGTGGTCGTGGCGTCTTTGTCATTCGAATTTCGTCATCCGACTCTCACCTCTGATTCTCGCATACTACCTGCGCCGTATCCACTCAGAGCGGCACATTGTAACGACCAAACAGAACTGCTCCCACTGGACACACAAGCTCAGATCTCTGTGTCCCCAATCCCTAAAAACATGAGCGAGAAATACCACAGACAACGGCACCTTGCACGGGCCAGGACACTCGAACGCAGGTTCGGTAGAAATCCGGAGGTTTATTACACGGACGCGTGTAAACAAGATAGCAAAACTTTCACTGTGGTAGCCACAAACACTCAAACTACTATTTCCGCAACAGTCGGGACAGAGTCAGTGGCCACAGCAGAGGCTATGTGACGCTGAAAATAGAGCACGTTCTGCTTTAATACTAACTGACTCGCAGTCGGCATGTCGCCTTTTCATGACAGGCACCCTGCCTAAACTCACAATGAAAATCCTAGGAAGAAATCTCACGGAACACCACGCTATTACGTGGTACCCGGCGCACGCCGGAGTGACGGGTAACGAGAGGGCGGACCGCCTCGCTCGAGAATATAGCATCCGAGCGACGGAACACACTCTCGTAGAATCTCCGATCACAATAAAAGATATCTTGGAGGCACAGAGACGAGGAAGGCAACGGTATAGCTTTCCAGACCCATCCTTGGACTCAGCGCAAATGCGGGACTGGCACCGACTACAAACCTGTACATACCCATACCTACTCCGACTACACCACATACACCCCACCCGGTACCCCAACACTTGCCCTTGGTGCAGGGGGCGGCCATCTCTTGACCACATCACATGGTCGTGCCAGAATCGGCCACAAGAAATCCAATCACCCCTTTTGGGGCAAAACTCCAACAGTAGGCAGTGGGGCCCTGGACTGAGGGACCCACCCACTGAACCTGGATGTATTTTTTTTAATAAATGTTATACTACTACTACTACTACTACTACTACTACTACTACTACTACTACCTGCGCCGAGCCAGGTGGCGCGCGTAAGATCCGGGCATGTCAGCTACGGAACACCCCATACAAACAGCGATTTAAAAGCAAGCTTCCCACCCCATGAACACCAACCAGTTCCTGACACTCACAAAGAAGCTCTCGGAAGATCGCAGCTTCATCGAGAAGTACGTCAACTCTGGTATTTCGTTATTCAAAGGTTTACTTGAGCAGCTCGAGGATGGCGTACTACTGGGGTACTCCTAGGCGCAGAGGAAGGGGAATATGTTCGCAATGATCAAGCAGCTAGGCAAGCCCACATTCTTTCTGACCCTCTCCATGTCCGAGCTCCGCAATGAGTGCCTGCTCGAAGTGATCGAGAGAGCCACGAAGCCAGTCGAGGTGCACTGCCGCAGGGTCCATGCCATAGCCAGCTATGTACCTGCAAAATGCTTCGCTTAACTTCGATTACTACTACAGTACGTGGAATCTGCATAATCTTTTTTTCTTCAACTTGCTACTGGGCTATTCATGTTTCTTCTTGCATATGGTATTGTGCACTATTTGCCTCAGTGGACAGAAACACAACAAGTTGGTCCTTTTGAAGACATGACACAGTTCGTGTTTTTTTTTTTTTTTTTGTAAGTTATGTATTAGGGAACAGAAATGTGCCAGGAAACACGGCGTAAAGTTGGAACGAATGCACCAAAAATTCAAACTAGTGCTTTTATTCCATACGCTGTAAGATCAAAAGTGCCGCAGTAATGTGAATAGAAATCAGGTGAACTGCTGGTAATGCAGTATGAAGTTGTTACTCCATTTTAGCATTTTAGAGTTGAACGAGGCACTTCAGCGCATTTTACCTACCTGCTTAGGCACAGGCTTCCATAAAGTAAAGTGGCCATCACGATATTGCACTGGAAAGCTGACCATTTTCTCAACAACCAACCAGGCTGTCGCTCAAGTTGCTTGGCACCAATGACAGCATCTCATGGTGTGCAGTTCCTGAACACAACTGTCCTTGCACAGAAAGCAGTACAATACATGCAAACGACTGCGATGCCACATTTGCTGTGGCACATCCACTATGAATCTGTCAGCTACCAGAGAGGGGCAGCAAGAGAAACATTGCTCCTTGTCCTCCATATTGTCAATGCACGGAAGTAGCGGCTAACAGAGTGCTAAAGTGTTGCAGCCTGCTAAGTTTACACAAATGCTATACCAGGCCCGATAAATAGCACCTGGTGCCCTAAGGCATACCACAGCATTCTGTGGAAGATGGAGAGCACAAAAGAGCCTTGAGGCCCACATGAAGACCAAGTGTTTGAGATACCTGGATTGGAGGATTTGTAAATGTGGTGCAATAAGAGCCTATTCACTATTTTCCCACATTTCGGTCCTTCATGATCATTGGACATGTGTGCAAGAAAGTGCATACAGATGCACCTTGTGGCGAAAACTTCTTGAAAAGCAAACAAAAACAAAAAAAACTTACTTTTTTTTGGTTTGCTTTGATGAAAAAGAAAATGTCTGGGGTTTTTCATGCCAAAACCACGATTTGAGTATGAGGCACGCCGTAGTGAGAGAGTCTGGAATAATTTAGACCACCTGGGGTTCTTTAATGTGCACCCAATGCACAGTACATGGGAGCTTTTGCATTTCACCCCCAACGAAATGCATCCACCATGGCCGAGATTTGATCCCACGCCCTAGGGCTTAGTAACAACGCCTTAGCCACTATGCCACCACGGCGGATTTTGCTTTGATGAGATCACTGGGGCAAGACAAGTATATATTCTGTGCGCTTTTGAATAAAATGTGGTTTGAAGTCAGCGCCTGTCACGTCCATTTTCTCTTAGTCCCTGTCTTTCTTGCACTGTTCATTATGCAACTCTACCAACCCACCCCCCTGCCGCACTTGTCAGATGCAAGTGCTATGCAGTGCTACATGATGTACATCCAAGAGTGCTTTAAATAGTGCTTTTTCACTCTACCTAACTTGAGGCTGTGCTATAAGCCCACAGAAAGTATCAATGAAATATGAGAACACAGATCAAGTGTCATCCTGTGTTCTTTTAATCCTTTCTTGGTAGTTGTATAGTAACTCACATAACACACAAAAAAACTAGTCCTCCTCCAAGTTCCATTGGACTGCCCCGTTAACAGGAAATAGTACCACTCAAATTACACAGTGCATCAAGAACACTGCAAAGGTTACTGAAGGCAAGGATCAGAAATGGGTCACGTGCAAGGACAACAAACAAAATGTTGCGGTGTACCATTGAATGTCCAGTCTGGTGTGTCAGCAAATTCACGAGTTTCATTCCAGCGCCTGGGAAGACCAGCTCTGAAAAATAAAAAATGAGATTATTGGTTTACTAACATTAAACAAGTACCAACACTATTACCCTCTCTCACCACAGCAAAACACACATGGTGTGCCTGGAAGTGATATGATAGTAAATGTGTTGCACACCACTGGCAAAGTAAACTTGCACCACTTGCACCACCACAGGGAAGGAAAGGTGAGGAGGAGAGACAGCCCCCCCCCCCCCCCCCAAGTCCCACATTTCCAAGTCCCACCTCAAAGCTAAATTTGCATATAACTCGCACTGATTATTCTGATTACTCTGGAGGCTTCTGATTATCAGTACTTTGGGCAATCCCAACTGAGTCTGAATCATTCGTAGGCTACTCTATATCGCCTGATAGTAGTGTGCATACACAAGTTCTTTTTCTCTGGTGCCCCAACTGCACCCTCGCCTTATTATCGTGACTGCCTTATAATTGAATAAATACAGTATGTTCTTTATTGAGCACTGCAGTGCCATCAATGCTTTACAGGGGCAAATAAATAAAACTCAGCAATTTTGCAACACACCAGTTTCATCAGAAACAAATTGCATTTTTTAATGGTCCCAGAAAAAAAAAAAAGGTTTCTGCTGGAGTAATACAGCCCGACATTAAACGACCATCAACACCAAGTTTTCACCACTTGCTCGTTCTGTTGAAATAGGTGGCTATTGACCAAATAACCATTACACATAACCCCCTTTGCTTTAGTTCATAACAAATAATCAATAACATCCTCCCTTACTAAATGAGAGCAGCAACAAATGATCTGCCACCTGGTAAACACATCTGATACTAATACAATATCAAGTATGCTGACATACCGGGTGCGCGAGGTATTTGAGAACACAATGTTGGCTTCAGGCAGAGAAGAATATCTCCAGCAAAAATAGACATTTTCACCAAACTTTGGAAAGTACTTCTCTTACCGTTTATTTCCACAATTACTCAATGAATCTGCCATCTGCAGCAATAACTGATTAAATTCAGCTTCGGAAATGGCTGCAGGCAGGTGGTCCTTAGAGATGTTGGCCATTGAGTCAGCAATGGCAGCCTTCAGCGCGTATTTTGTATTATGTGGCTGTTTGTTGGCCTCTCTCTCAACGACGCCCCAGACATAGTAGTCGAGCGGATTTAAATCTGGAGAACTAGGAGGCCACAAGTTGGGAGTGATGTGGTTGTAGAAGTTGTCAGCCAGCCACTCCTGGGTGACGCAGGCAGAGTGGGCGGGAGCCGAATCTTGTTGAAAAACAGAAGGTATTCCTTTCGAAACAGTCTCTATCCAGAGCTCTACAGCGGTGGCAAGCACCTCCATGTACGCGGCAGCATTAACACGGAGTCCTTCTGGAAAAAATGTGTGGCGGCGTGACGTCACCCTCATTGCTGACGACGGCTAACACCATCACAGACGCCGGAAATTTTGTGTGCATCAGTGTAGACCCCTCATCAGCGCTTGCGCAAAGCCACCTGTCGTTACGGCGGTTAACTTTTTGGTCTTGGTCAAAGTTCTTTTCATCTGAAAAAAACCAGAGCATTCCAGGCTCCTCAGGTCTCTTCAGCTTGCTTAGCAAGCGGTTGGACCGAAGCAGACGATTCTCCCCAATCTTATCGGACATGAATTGCCCCCTCCTCATGACACAAGAATGGTACCGCAAGTCCTCGTGCACAGCAAGCCTGACAGTCGACTCTGCGACTTAGAGCTACTTTGCAATGGCCCCCATTGACTTCCCTGGGTCGTCATTCATGATGGCTTGCAGCCGCCGGAGAATATCAGGGGTTCTGACGACGTCTGACCGCTGACTGTGCTTTTTCCCTTTTGCCACAGATGCCACGTCACCGCCAGAACACATCAGTTCTGTCTGCACCTTGTAAACGAAAGACTTCACTACGTTCAGAAAGGTGGCAATTTCCAAGTCGCTGTGGTGTACGGCCAGGGCGACGAGGACTGCATAGCGTTTCATTCCCAGCGTCAACCTGTACACTTCCATCTTTGAACTGCGCAGTATGAATGATAAGGGGTCAACCAACAAGAAGCAGCATGCCTAGATAGATATGATGAGCCTAATAAAGTTGTTTCCATAATAAAGTTGTTTCCATCCATATGATGAGCCTGCTGGTGTCTATGGCGATAAGGAATAGTGCTCTAAAATACCTCGTGCACCTGGTACATAGGGCACACTAGCCAAGAATGCTGTATCAAGGCCACACTGCACTGCTAAAAGCTGATGATGCACAAATCCTCTGAATAGATTCATTACAAGGCCCCTCATTAGGCCCCATAAAAAATTTCGGTCATACAATGAAAGTGGTGAAGTGCTGTCTAGGGACTATTTTTCTGCAAGTATTTTCAAATCGTTAATCAGTCGAAGAGATAGAAAAAACTGCAATATTGTGTCGCCATGCTGCCAACACAGACACTCTTTCCCTTTGCCTCAACTACATCCGCAAGCGACATTCCTTTCCTGCCTTCTTCCATACCAGAGCCAGCGGGCCGCATCACGCAAGCCCCTACCTTCTCCTTTTTTGTTCTATTTATTTTTTTGCTGGATAGCACACTTCTAGTGGCAGTTTTGAGCATTCTGCAATGCATTATTTATAGAAGTCACGTGCCATGACAGGAGACATTACAGGCAGTGCGCCTGATGTACAGGAGTTTGTACATGTGTGACCTTTATTCTCTGGCAGGAAGCAGAGCTCCTTGACAGAAAAGTCGCATGAGCTTTCAGCTGTTTCATGCCATGCAGCGGTTTGATACTTTGCAGACACGGTCATCAGCACATGATCTACACACCATGTTTGTCTGTTTGCAATGTCAAAACCTGGAGAGGAAAACTTTATGGGAACTTGCCATGTAAGTAGTACTGTTATGCACTTAGCAAAGGCAATAATTTCAAGAGCTAGCTATCAAAAGAAAATTAAGTTTTTTAGCAAGGCATCATAAAGTAAGCAATAAACGAAAAATGATAGTCATAACAATTTGAGATAGACATGCATCAGCATAGATTAGAGATGCGAGTAAATGATATTCAAGTCAAGATTTTTAAAAAGTTAAGCCAGGCAGTTTATAAAATGCATACAACAGATAAATTTTTTTCCTTCTAATAAAGTAACTACATAATGGCTGCCAAGGGATGAGAAACACAGCTGAGGGTGGCAGAGGATGAGACGGAGTGATCAGGTAAGGGGCTTGTGATGGGTTTGACTGACACAGGACTGGGGTAACCAGAAATCTTCGGGAAAACCTATTTCTGCACTGAACTCAGATTGGCTAATCATGATCACGATAAGCTATCTTTAGGCAGCAGTCACTACGTGCTGATTGCTGATGTAGCTAGTTCAGTAACTTTGGAAGGTTAGGATGAATGGTATAGCAAGGGTGCTACAGGTCAGAAAATTAACTTTTTGGAAAGTTAGCATTCCTGTAGCAAAAGCAGAGAATATCTATTACATACTTGAGACCATTGGTTTGGGCCCGCTTATGAGTATCCACTATAAGATTTCTTCTCAAACCTCTTCTGCATGTACCTATCTGCTGTCCCAGATGAGCAATGAATTATAGGGAAAGATAAGCTGTTTGGTACTGTATGCACCATGAAGATATCATGAAGCTTTCAGGCTGTGGATTGTAACACGGCCACCTAAAATAGTCTATACTGCTGTCACCATGAAGCAGCAACAGCAGGCAAGTGGGTTTCATGGTACAAAAGTGTTTGCTCCAAAGGAAATACATTCTAGCGCCTTCACAACGAACACCTCTACAACAAAATGACATGTATACCAAAGGAACAATCCTGCCCCGGTTCTGATGTAAGCTGTGCAGTGCACAACCTTTACAACAAGGCCACCTGCATAACGAATAATTTCGGAGGCCCCAAGCACTTCATTATAAAGATGTTCGACTGTACATGGAGTCCCGCAGATGTGGCAGTGTTCTTTAAATGGTTATGAAACAGTTGAGAAAAAACAAAAACAAGATACATGTTTCGCACTTGTTTCTTGACGATCAACATGTTTTTGAATTCAAAAACGAGTGTGACAAAAAAATATATGCTGACACTCACGCTATCCTCCAATGATGATTGCGCAGCAGTCCCAGGGATTTCTTCGGCTTGGTACGTGCACCTCGGAATGGCTGTACAACTAGACCTGACAAAACGAACAAAACATGACTGATGGAAGTGGAACTCTGCAGAAAATATTCATAGTCATATGATCCTATTTCCTCTAAGTCAACATGTAAGCAACTCCAAAAGAATGGGTATATAACAAGAGCTGCTTTTGGTCAGATACTGTTGAGTGTACTGGAGCCAAGGGGCCGCATCACGTGAGCCCCCACCTTCTCCTTTTTTGTTCTATTTTTTGCTGGACAGCACACTTCTGGTGGCTGTTTTGAGCATTCTGCAATGCGTTATTTATAGAAGTCACGTGCCATGATAGGAGACATTACAGGCAGTGCGTCTGATGTACAGAAGTTTGTACATGTATGACCTTTATTCTCTGGCAGGAAGCAGAGCCGCTTGACAGAAAAGTCGCATGAGCTTTCAGCTGTTTCATGCCATGCAGTGGTTTGATACTTTGCAGACACGGTCATCAGCACATGATCTATACACCATGTTTGTCTGTTTGCAATGTCAAAACCTGGAGAGGAAAACTTTATGGGAACTTGCCATGTAAGTAGTACTGTTATGCACTTAACAAAGTCAATAATTTCAAGAGCTAGCTATCAAAATAAAATTAAGTTTTTTAGCAAGGCATCATAAAGCAATAAACGAAAAATGATAATCATAACAATTTGAGATAGACATGCATCAGCATAGATTAGAGATGCGAGTAAATTATATTCAAATCAAGATTTAAAAAAAAGTTAAGCCAGGCAGTTCATAAAATGCATACAACGGATAACTTTTTTCCTTCTACTAAAGTAACTACATAATGGGTGCCAAGGGATGAGAAACACAACTGAGGGTGGCAGAGGATGAGACGGAGTGATCAGTAAGGGGCGTGTAATGGGTTTGGTTTAAAGAGGACTGGGGTAACCAGAAATCTTCAGGAAAACGTATTTCTGCACTGAACTCAAATTGGCTAATGATGATCATGATAAGCTATCCTTAGGCAGTGGTCACTACGTGCTGACTGCTGATGTAGCTAGTTCAGTAACTTTGGAAGGTTAGGATGAATGGTAGAAAACTGCAGAAGTACTTGCTTATTAACTTCCTCCGATCGGTGTCACGAAAGAAAGGACCTGATATAATTGCGGCTGCGCCTCATTACATTTATAGATTCATCACTACAATTAGAAGTATCTCATAAATAGAAGCCCTTCGCTTGTTGCTGAAAACGCGGTAGGCTCATAGATTTCTGTACCACGGAACTTCGAGAACACGGAGACTGAAACACGGAGAACGAGGTTCCTAAAGTGTCTTCACCAAGTCATTTCATCTTCCGCTTTGATATGACTATATTGGTATGCTCAAGAAACTACGAATAATTGTAGAAATAGCGAACTTAACCGATCTGGTCAGCGCCCGCAACTACCCAAATCCTCTAAGTGGTTCTATTTACTAAAACGTTTTCGACGACATACGGGGCTCCATGCGCAGGCCTGGGGCTCGCGAGACAGGGGATATCAGAAGCCGTCAACATGTATTGTGCGCTGTCAAAAGATAACATGTGGCAAATTAGGCCTGTAAGCCTTTTTCGCTATTACAGCAACAGTTTATTAGTGTCAGTTAAGCAAGGCCAGCGCCTCCTCTAAAGGAGGCGTTGGCAAGGCTGTACGGTCGGTGGCGACTCAACACTAAGGCCAGGCAAACAGCGGATAGCTCAAATGAATTAAATATACATCGTTTTATAACTACGTCACATAAGAGGCACTTCCCAACAATAGGGCACCATTTTTTACGTACCTTTTGCAACGGTCCCTTGCAAAATTTGAAAGCATTTACCCAATGTATTCCGTGCACGACAACTGATGAGCGCTGCCATCTTTGAACTGCAGGACCGCAGAAATTGTTAACGTTGGACAATCAGGTAATGAAATAAACTTTGCGTCAATCTTCAATTGAGTGTTCAGATCAAATGCATAATTTTTGCTGACCTCAATGATATACTTGCGACTTACGCTGTTAAGCGGGTGCAGGCAAAGTTTCTACGTAGCTTTGGTGCAGGGCAGTCTTACCGGCATGGAGGAGGAAGTTTTCCGTGCTTAGCTACGGTGGCTGGATGGGTAGCTTAGCGGTAGCACATCAGAAAGTACAGTATCAAAAAGTAGGAGAGAGCATTACGTCACGCAGCCAGCCTTGGTTGGTTCTTTATTCTATGAGCGAATGCTGCGTGAAGCCATACCAGTGTACTAGTCAATTCTATTACACACTACTTTGCGCAGTGGTGGCCCAACACGTGACCTCTTGCGTCGAGATGGTCGAGAACTCGAGATCACGGATCAAGAATCGAGATTTGCTGAGACGTTTGATTCCCAGTAGCTATGCCAGTAGTTTTTATTCGGTGCGCGCTTGTTCGGCTGCCCTAGCTCTGCCTGCAGAACGGGAACACGAAAACCAACCGCGCACTTCGACGTGCGATCTCGTGTTGGGCCACCACACTCGGCTTCAATCGCGTGCACTAGAAGAGTTAGCATGACGTTAAGGCATATCTGCAAGGAGCTTTCCTTCCTGTAGCCTACTGTAGCTGAGGTAGCCGTGGAGGCAGCGTGGCATAGGTTGTTGTGGCAACAAGCACCACTATTTTCTTTCGGCGTGTAACAGCATTCTTGAAGTTGAAGAGTCTGCACATATAGACTGATTTTAGTAGACAAACAATCACTATGCTACCTCAGGACAATAGCTGAAATTGCTAAAACGCTAAAAAAACCTATTTAAACCTGTTCATCTTCGCGCTTCTGACAAAGAGTTATAGCCGCCTCTGGGTACTGCTCCCAGGCTAACTAAAATATAATCGAAGCGTACAACCTATCAATGAGCACTCCCAATGTTACACACAAAAATTAGAGTCTCTGTGCTTCCAAAAAATACACAGTCGAGTCCACTAATAACGAGCCCGTTTAGAGCAAACCTTCGGCTACTACGAACAGTTTCTCAACACCCACAGGGCTTCGCAAGACGCCTATGACGAGCCGGCCACTCATAATGACCCACTACCGCGCTCAGTTCGGTTACAACTAATGGAATGAACCGTGGAGCGGTGGCGTCTCGACGAGCCGGGGCAGGGCTGAAGGCTGAACAGCGTCGCACAGGCTACCACAGCTGCCAGACACGTTGCCTTTCTGAGTTTTAGTGCTCGGATTGCTAATGCTTCTGAACAGCGTGGAGAAATCCATTCTTCTGGAGATAGTTTTTTTTTTTTTTTTCTCGTTTTTTCAGTCTGTTTTGGGCTACCGCATGGGCTGTTTGAGTTTCTTTTTTCGCTGGCACATGGGTCGCGATGTCGCAAGGATGCTCGACATCAAGGAACATAAATGTTAGTGACACCGGAACTCACGATGCAATTCTTCAACAGATTGACCGTAGTGCTAAGAATGGTGTTCTGTGCAAGAAATATGGATTGCCGAAGTGTACGATCTAGACAAATCCATGAACATGACAGTAATTTCCATGTCTTCAGGCTCTCACTTCTAGATGCCAAAAGACATCGAGGAAGGAGGTCAAGCATGTAGAAAAAAATTCACCGACAATTACGATGCTCCCCAATGCGAAATTTGAGCGCAGCTCTATACGTATTTTCATTTCGCGATATATTGAGGCAAAAAAATTTGAGAGAGACTTGTAGCAGAGTCGGCCATCGTCGAAAATCTGATCTGCGGGTCAAGCGCGTCGGCTTGTGTACAAGACTCGTCAAAGGGTCCAGTGAAATCGCTGGTGCCGCGTGGTTTACAGAAAGTACTACACAATTCGCGTCGCGCATACAACCAGATTACAAAACAATCGCAAACCATGACGATCTAAACAAGCGCAAGCTGACGCGAGCAGACGATAGTACGAAACGAGCGGTTCGGCTGAGACCAGATACGAGTATGCACCGAGCGGGTGTCCGCATGAACCCATGGAGAAAGGCTCCATGCATGAATCAGTTTCCCGCGCGGACGTCACTGAAAGGGCCGCTCTCATTGGTCTCCGCCGTTCGCGCTCGCGTCTTTCATCTTCCGCTCCGCGTCGCTCTTTCATCTTTCGCTCAGCTTCTTCACTCGGTTACGCCGCCGACGCTCGCCGCAGGAACGGGCGGCTAAAAGAGCTGCGCTCTAAAAAATGCGGGTTTCACAAAGTGGGCAGTCCCTTCTGATAAGACACTGTCTAAGAAGTCAAAAGTGTGGGCCGTCGGTGCATTTCTTGCCAACTGCAGGCGAACATGCGATGTCGTTGTTACTGCTAACAATGGTGTAGATGTCTCGGAGAACACCTCTGATGAAGCAATTGTTGTAGAGGTGCGTGAACTACCAGAAATGAATGCCCCCAGTGGTGAGGATGACCAAGAAACTAGCAAGCCTCTGACCATGCCTCCCCCCCCCCCCCCTTACAATGGTTAGGGGTTTCACCTGCAACTATGTTAACAGATAGACAAACTTCCAAAATGATTTATTGGTTTACACAACTTAAAATAACAATTTCTGCCAGTAAGCGCAGTACACATTGTTTTTGGTAATAAAGCATTTCTTTTGTGCCTTCAGTTCTTTACCAGTAGTTTTGAGGGAAAGCTCAATTATAACAAACTTCTAATATAGAGAACAAACTTTGTGGAATGAAAATGTTTGTTCTATCTAGGCTCGACTGTAGAGTTGCAGAAATAGGAGTGTCAGTTAAACAAGACGTTTCCAGCTAAACCGCCGGGAGATTCCCCTAACGTTTCGCTGAGGCAGCATTTTGCAGTAGGTTCAGTTTATACCATAATTGCAAGCATTACTTGCCTACTCCATTCACAACCCAAGTGCGCACGTCTGCCACAAAAAAAAGAAAAAAAAAATGTTGACTTCACTGAACCAGAATGATGGCACCATGACACTGCTAGGTGGAACACACCTTTCACCATGGCGACGATGGATGGAGCCACGCACACACCATGAAATTTGAGGGGTAATCAGCCAGCAGTTCGGCTGAGAGAGTCGTGTACAGGTGGTGCTCTTATTTAGGCAACACTCTGTACATGCAAGTTTGATTACGACGGTCAGTTAAAGCCTGAACAATCGTGAATAAAATTTTTAAGCATATAAATTTTTTTTGTAACTAAAGAATTCACACAGAAGTTTTTCAATTTTTAATTTTTTTAATTCTGTAGGTTTCTTTTCGGCCAAGAAATGATTATGAAGCACGCTGTAGTGGTGAACTCCAGATTAATTTTGACCACCTGGGGTTCTTTAACGTGCACCCAACGCAAAGTACATGGGCGTTTTTGCATTTCGCTAGCACAGAAATGCGACTGGGATTTGATAGTGCATCCGCAGGCTTAGCAGCACAATGCCACTATGCCACCACGGCAGGTGCACAGTAGTTGCAGATCTGCTTAGGCATCCCAGTGGAAACTCGCATCTGCAAGTTCTTGGGTTGTTTATATTTCCATTAAATTAGCTTACAGATGGGCCACTGAACAATGCACATGAGCAGTCTACAATAACTTCTAGTAAACAAATTTTTGTTGTACAAATGTATTGCAGGAGGTACTGGGATCACAGCAAATCAAGAATCATGCTTTGCGAACCCTTATCTTGTGCACTAAAAGAAAAAGCAGTGGCTTAATCTGATGTAATATGGCACAACTTGTGTTTGCAGTTAGCCAAACACCACGCTCATTAATTTTGCAAAAGAGGAGAAATTACAACAGTGTCATTCAATACATGCCTGAACATGCATTTGCTTCTCTTTCTCGCTGCTTCACAAAAGAGGGTGCAGAGTAATGTTCTGCACACCAATTCCACCATACAGCACCAAAACAGACGCTTTAAATTCACAACAATACACTTCTGAGCATCTCTAAAAAACTTGTAGATTTATTGTATGCAACGTGTATAAGACATGTGTTGTGCTAGTGACAAAAAAAAAAAAATATGCGAGAACCACTTCCACATGCTTTCACATGTCCATTTTGCCTTGCCCTAAACGCAGATGGATGGAAGAATTGTGCGACCACACACGTCACCACCAGTCCTTCTGGTCACAAACACGTCAGTCATATTGCATTGCAGAATAGATCATAATCCATGTTACCTGAGCAAAGAAACAAATAAAAAGGTTACATATATGACAAAATGCTAATACATACAATAAAGAAAGGTGATGACCCACCAAGTTTAAACAACATAATGACAAGCTAATGTAACCACATCATACAGGACATCTGGTGAGCTGGTAATGTGAAGATGATCATATGAGCATCCCCTTTGAAATGAGGTAGTGGCACATGTCACCAGGCTTGCTCCTTAATACTTTCTGTGGCCGTTAAACCTTTCAATATCTTTATACTCTAAGCTACATTATTTACAGTATAAAGTTCCTTTCATTGCACCACCAATCTTCCAGCTGTCTTTTACTAATCTCTGCAGCTCGTTTCATTTCTGTTTTCCCTAATGTCCTTAAAACCTAACGCCTCGGTCAAGCCTATTGCTTTCACATTTATAGCTGGATGGATACCATGACATACCTACAGAATATGCTCAATAGTTCCTGCACCATTTCCACACATTATGCTCGAGTCGTCTTCATTGGAAAATTATCTCCTACAAATATGCGTTCACAGACACCCTGATTTAGCTTCGAACAGATGGGCACTGCCCTTTGAATTATCATTGAATTCTGAATTTGTATTCTGCATCCCCGATTTTACATTTGCATGACAGCCATGGAGTCCACTGTCCACCCCATTAGCATAACATTTGCTGGTTAATTTCCTGGTTCTATTTCTCCGCTTCAATCCAGTCAATGCTTTCACTATACAGGTACCTAGATAACCTAGTCACCCATTAATTTTCATTCACGTTCCACAGCAGTCATTCGAAGCAGATTCTGCTCAGCCTCCGAAGGACGCCCCAGCTATGTCTCCCTGTACTGCTTCAATTGTGCTTCTTCCATGCATCCTTAATGCTAGCTTTCTAACAGCCCCTCTGATTATTCTCCAGTCTCGCCTACACTTCAGGTTTTAAGCACAGCACCAAGGCAGGGTGCTTCGAGGCCCTCTACCACATCCCTAAAGTGACCAATGATGCCCCAAAGATGAATGTGGGCCATGGCTATGCATGCTGCAGTGCAGAACTTCATATTAATTTGAACCAGCTGGTTTTCCTGAACGTGCATAGAAATACCATCAAGCAGACATCGTCACATTTAACCTCTAATAAAATGGTGCTGCCAAAGCCAGGCAGATAGCCTGCGGCCTTCTGCTCAGTCCATGACCTCTGATCTTCGATAAATACGAAAGAGCCTTCCAAGCCAGTTTCTGAGCAATTTGCCCCCCCCCCCCCCCCCCCATGGAACTCTTGTCAAGACATCCACGGTGTAACATCTGTTGTTGCATGTCATTTGTTTAACTTCATTTACAAATTTGATATTGCATTGCCAACCTATGCGTGATCAATAATTAATGTGCCAGCATCATGAATGCATAAGAAGTTTTGCTCTTGAGGGGATTATACATACCAAGTATAGTACTTTTGTTTTAGGAAAATCATTCATGGTAAGCACAATGTCATACAGAGAGCACATGCTTGAATGCAAAATTATCTTTCAGCCTACAGAATAGCAGCAAGTTGGCACCAGTTCAGTCCCTGAACAATGCAACAGGCACACACAGTGGCTCTAACGCCTATGTTAATGCCCGTAACAATTGTCCATAATCGTGATATATTATTCAAAAGCTGAACTAGTGCCTCACCTAAGCCATTATGCAGGTTGTTTCAAGTACAATGGGAACCAGTGTGCATGGTGACATCACCTTTACGACTCTTGCCTTAGCACTTTCTTTGACTCTGCTCTTAAAAAAGAGCTGCACCTCCAGTTGACTTCTGGTTCTCACATAAAAATCCACTGGAACATAAGCTCCCTTGTTCAGCAAGAATACCACTGCTTTCTATGATGTCCTTAGGCTAAAAAGGAAATCTGTGACCACATTTTATAATGATCTATTTAATTTTCCATTCCTTTCACCCTTCGTCACTGGCTCAGATGCCGTCACACTGCTGCTATAGCCGAGATCAGCCACCCGGAAGAATGGCTGAGAAAAGTGGAATCTTTAAAAAATAAGGCCCCTAACCCAACTACACTCGGTGCCAACCTAAAAATTCAGCAAAAGCTCCGCCCACAACACTGCGATGCTCCTGCCCTCCACACTCTGAAACACAGTTCCCAAGAGAAGCTGTCATTGAAAGGAAGTACGCCTCTGCCATGACATCACAGAAACAAGCGAACATTGTTGGCTGGTGCATCCATACAAGTTTTCTTTGGTGTTGCACAGCAGTGCATTTGCCACTGCATTCTTAGGTTGTCACTGACTATACTAACATTTTTGGAATTTCAATACAGAATCACGATGAAGTGTAGTACAACGTGAGGACAAGGACACAAGAATGAACAAATGACACACGTAAAGCAACAAGGACACAAAGGTAGTTCGCCCCTTTACCCCCTTTCACCGGCAACATAGGAGACAAAGTCAACCCGTCATGCATCGGGATTCCATGTGTTCCCAGAATTAGCGCACAGCTTTCGAGGGTACTGGCGAAAGAAGGTGTCAAGGCTGTGCACAAGCCAGTGCCAACCCTCAACCAGTTGGTCCCACATCCAAAGGACCGACCGTCCAAGGAGAAATGTCAGGGGATTGTTTACAAAGTGTGATGCTCTATGTGGCCCGCCACTTACATCGGTGAAACCAAGAGTTTTTCCGACAGAATCCATCTGTCAGTATCTGACAGAATCCAACATCTGTTGAATATGTTTATTTTTAAGAATTAATGCACGACACACACAAAGCAGACAGTGTTAAAGCAATTTGTGTGTGTTATTCCTTCATTCTTGTTTCACTACATTTCATTGTGATTAAAAATGACTAACCAAAAATCCGACTTTCTCACCCTCTTCGACACAGGTCCTAATGTTTTTTTTTAGCAGCATGTTTCAAATATTTCAAACAATTCAACATCTCTCACTACAACTAAAACAAGGCAACAGGGAAGGCGCCCCAAACTATAAGCCATCAGTTTGCAAGTGATGTAGCTTGCTCTTGCTCACTGCAAGCCAGAATGACACATTCAGCAGAGGGGGAACAAGCCTTTTGAGGTCATCATAGTGGCAGAGGAGGTAACACACAGAAGGACTAAAAGCTGCAGACAAGAGCACTGCAAGCCACATGTTTGTGATCCCTGTGCTATAGCAAGCCAATACAGTACATACAAAATGAAACACTATTTAAAATTTCATAACCCACCAGTACACAGTATAATCAGTTTGCCAGTTGAAGTAAGCTTGCATATCACAGGCTCTGAGCACCTATTTCAACTATGGCAAAAAATGGTTGAAAAGCTGAAATTCTTGTATGCAAACACTTCACATATTTGCCTGCCTACTTAAAATAAATAGCTTGAATTAGAATTTCAAGACCCTTTAGATGCATAAATTTTCATATTTGAAGCAGAAAATTTAGTTCTAAACACTGCAGCAATTGCAAAACGAACACTTTCATTAATTTCTGTGTTACATAAGCCGTATCTGCATAACATATATATGTGCTTTAGAAGGAATTTTTGCTCAAACTACTTACCAAAAAGCCTGCAAATGATGTGACAAAACCTTCTTTTACAAGTTCCCACACACCACCATACTCTTCATCATCCACCTTTTGGAATGAGCTCGTGTAGCCATACACAAGTACTGTGTTAACACAGAAGAACCTGCATAAAAGAAATAATGAGTAAACTTAAAATTTCACAGTTACTCTTGGAATCCTACTGCTTTTGTTACAAAAGAGAGAGAAAGTAGATTTATTCAGGACACGGGATACATTCATGGCAGCCAGCCTGAGGCACACTCTACTCTGGAGTTGTTGCGCTGCTTGCGTTACAAACAGAACACAGCTACACCAACTCAAGTTGGCACTAAGTGCAGCATAACAACACAATGTGATATAATACTGAAAAGCAGAAAGCAAGAAAAAGCAACAATAATGGAACAACTATGACCTGATACATAAGCAATGGGAGCCAATAACTTTTTTTAGAACACTATCACTCAACGCAACTAAACACTTTCTAGTTATCCATGTCTTTAGAGTATAAATTTAAAGCAATTCAATGTTGCACAGCTTCTGCATGCTTGCAGTACAGCTTATAAAGAAGTTATTCAAAGAGATTGTAGGTTGGTCAGCATATTATGTTATAAAATCAGGGATCAAATGCTGAACCACTTCACTTTATTTTGTGGACAGATACTGACATATTAGTGCTTCCAATAAGGTACATACAGCCCAATTTGGGATATACCAAAGCCATGACAGTGCCAGTAAAAAGCACAACAAACTACTGGTAACATAGCAAGGTGCTTCATTTTAGGGTGATTAAACAATAAAACTCCTACAGGATTGTTGTCACCCTTCAGCTCATGCATGATTTTCTTCAATCTTTTGGTACTGGTAAGCCATACCAGTGGACATTCTGTCAAAGAAGGAATGTAGTTCCTGCTACAAAACTAATATTCGCTGCGGGTACATAGTAGATAAGTAAATAGATATGCTTCAAAAGTTATTAAATTCTAAATATTTTGTGGCGTAGCACACAAACTTCAACTCGTACAAGTCTTACCACGATAAGTGACACTTGTTCTATTGATGTGACGAGGGCACATGTCCCAAATGATTAAGTTTAGCCCATGAAGTACTCCACTAACAAAGCTAGCCTTCAGGGGGTTGTGCTTAAACCACAAGTAGGCGAGAAAAGGCAAAACAATTGCAAGCATTTGTCCCGACTCTAATCACGTCAAAATACCGCAATAACAGAAAGAAAATAAAGGTTAGATGGTTTTTGAGCTGCTGCGAAGTTGATCACCTTTATGATTATACTTAGATAAGTAATGCCGAATGAAAGTGGAAGATGGAATCAGGAATACGCAAAATTAGAATAGCAACAGAAGTGAATCAAGCATGCATCATTACCACAAAATTGTACCCTAAAGTTGTATTTTGCTTACTATTCTTTTGCGGCATACTTACAATGCGATTCCTAAGAATCCTTTAAGTGGCACCAGGCCCCACGCCAGCCCAAGGAGAATTCCGAGGATTTGTCGTGACCAGTACAGGACGTCGAGAAATTCGTCCTGCAAGTTAACCCATGAAAAAGATGGCAAGATGTAAAAACAACAACACATTTCATGTGGGACGTTGGCGAGGAAGCATGGCGACGAACACCAGCGTTCACAATCGCCAAACCGCTCATAAATTCAGATCCAACTTTGTTTTGTTCAGCCGCGCGAGACTTGGTTAAAGCAAGAACAAAAGAGCTGACAATCTGAACAACACTTTCGTCAGAGCTTGCGTAACAGACAATCTGGACAACACTTTAGTTAGAGCTTTTGTAGTTTCGTCACATACCTTTATTTATATACATACTAGTATTACTGTAACCGCTCGTGCAAACAGTGCACAACAAACTTTGCAGCGTCTACAAGTGCACTGCAATCACCTTAGAAAATATGTGTACAAAATTCCATTCTTTGCAAAGACGTGCGTTGAATGCAAAATGTTCAACCACGCTCTGAAGGAAAGAACAAACGAAGATTTCATCTCTCACCTTGTCGGGCCATTCGGAGTTCGGCGTGAACGCTCGTACCCATACAGAGGATAAGTTTCCTTTAGCATGGCCATTTCTCTCTACTTGTTTCCGCCTTTGATTCATTTTTTGCTGCTATTTTGCAAGGCTGTATTAAGAAAGATTTTGAAAATTTGTTAGCTCAGAAACTTCCTCACGCTCAACACGCCGACCGAGCCATCTTGATTCATGTTGGATTCTCGCACCAAACTTTACAATCCCTCTATCGGTGCGCATCTAGACAATAGTTGCTAATAAAAAATAAAAACAAAAGGTTGCAGTAACATAAATTGCACGCAAAGTTATGTCTGTTTCGTGTTTTGAAAGCATAGTCCTGTTACTGAAAAATTGTCACGTTGAGCATGCGCATATTCTGCAGCCTTCGAACGGCGCGTTATTTGAAGTGATAATCTGCACGCACGTCTGGCACGTCCACTATTGCACCCAGACGCGACATTAGGCAACTGCCGACATTAACCACTCATACGGACGTAACCCGACATCAGTTAACCCCAAACACCCATTAGATGGGCTATACGGTAATACTTTGATTTTATGTTATTCGGTAAAGAAAAATAGAACACGGAGGACACAACATACGTGTAACAGACTACCATCGAAAGGATGTTTTCTGAACATTCTGGAAAATCTGCAATCTGAAAATTCACCATAGAATGGCGACCAGCAAAGATGTCAGCTTCGCAACGCTCCCGAGTCTCAGATTAGTCACGTCTGAGGCTTCTGTGAGCACAATATTTACCCGCATTTTATGGCAAGATTAACACTTAATACCTTAATTCGTTCCATACAATAATCCACTGTTGATACATGATCAATAAGAAAGATACAACTAGAGGTGAGCAAGTACTGAGTTTCAAAACTAAATCAAATATGAATGAAATTTCACTCGAATATTTAGTAATTTCCTGATACTTTCCGAATAGCTACCTTTTAGAACTGGACCTTCAAACAAAATTATCAGACGTTTCTTCTTTCTCTTCTTATTTCAAATCGGACATATATATTAAAGTGTGCATCTCTCGACGCGACTACGCACGCTGTTGGTTTTCGGATCTAAGCATAGCTGCAATCAGTGCCTTAATACATGCTATGCATAAAGAAACTTTCGGAAACGTGCACCAGAGCGCAAGTTCAGGCAATACCTAGTGAAATATTTAGCGCGCACAATAGACAAGGACACAGTGAAGGGGGACACACGAGCGCTTACTCACATATGTTTATTTTCGAAAAGAAACACACGCTAAATATTTCACCGCTAAATATTTCACTATGAATACGTACCAACTCGCCCAACTATCAGTTCTCAGGCAATACCTCCTAATACTGGCTGAGGGCATGGTAGACATGAAATTAACAATGGCCGGAAAACTTCAAGCGGTATCATTGTCTGCACTGTTATTACAGGCATCATTTAATTCCTAATGAGCAGTAACATCTCATCGGTTTGCAGGAATGGAACACAAATTTTCCATCTTTTCGTTATTCATTATGAATCCTTAAAACAACGATGAGGCTATAGATATATTACACACCTCTTGGAGCCTAAACATCCAGGCCGTCATTTATGTTATTAAACACAATTAAAGAACCAAATGACATTACTTAAATGGAGGGGGGGGGGGCGGTGTATGCATGATGAAATCGCCAAGATAATGTCAACCGAAACAAAAAATAAAAAGCGAGAAAAAAACTAATAAATAAAGGGACGCCGCAGTGGAGGTCTACGGATCAATTTCGACCACCTGGGGACCCTTAACGTGCACCATAAGTAAAACCAAAAATTTCACGTCATGCATGGGGATTTCACGAGCAAAAACCACGATCTGATTATTAGACGAGCGTTTTTGGCATTTCGCCCCCATCGAAATGCGGCCGTCGCGGCCAGTATCAATCCCGCAACCACGAGCTCAGCAGCGCTGCTGAGCTCGCCATAGCCACTATAAGGTATACCGCGGCGGGTGCACCCTAAGCACAGTGAACAATCGTTTTATTTATTTATTTATTTATTTATTTATTTATTTATTTATTTATTTATTTATTTATTTATTTATTTATTTATTTATTTATTTATTTATTTATTTGCCTGTTTTGTTGGGAGGAGGGGTCTCAGATGTGCGAGATGAAAGCCTCAAACGACGACCGGCTGTTTACTAGTGACAAATGAGTGGCCATGCAGTGTTTGAATTATCAGAGTTGGCGAGGACTGAATAACGTGAATAATTCGCGGGCACAAAATTTCTCGAAACGGAACTTGCCTCTGTGAACCGCGCTTTTGTGATGGGAGAGAGAGAGAGAATAAACTTTAATGAAAAGAGCACGCGAGCGTAGAGAAACTAGCTCCTCCGCTCTGCAGTGGGTGGTCCCCTCAGTCCAGGAGTCCAGCGGCCTTAGCTGACCTTCTCGCTCGGTTGACCAGGTTGAGCTGGTCCGTCGAGTCGGAGCTGGACAGCGCTGCCTCCCATTGCCGTGCGGTGGGGTGTGTTATAGGTGTGAACTGTGGTGTGTTTGCGCAAGCCCGTACCATGTGGTAAAGCGTTGGACATTGATCGCAGTGTGGACATATATAAGAATACAGCGCAGGGTGTATGGCGTGGTAAAAACTCAAATGTGGATATGTGTTTGTTTGGAGTTTTCGCCATATTACGGCTTCCTCTCGCGTCAGAGCATTATGCGGTGGGGGTAGTGTTCTTCGTGAAAGGCGATAGTGTTTTAGGATGTGCGTGTAGGTTAATGGTATGGGTTCTGGATGGAACTGCTCGGCGCGGTCATCTCGCGGCTCCCGGTGTGCATGCGCTCGGGCGTAGGCGTGTGCCTGCTGATTGCCGCGTAAGGGCTCATGCCCCGGAGTCCACACGATTTGTATGTATGGTGGCAGCTGGTGCGCTCCATTCAGAATGCGATGTGCGGCCCTGGAAATTTTGACCCTGGAATAATTTCTGCATGCCGTCTGTGAGTCCGTCAGAACTATGACGCAATCCCAGTGCGGTGTCGTCGTGATGGCTAACGCTATCGCTAGTTAATTCCTCTGCCAACGCAGCGCTCACTCGGGAAACCGACGACGCATTTATTTCGGTCCCGTGGTTGTCGACTACGCTGGTGACGAATGCGGTGCTTCTTGCGGTGCTGGCCGCGTCTACGTAAAAGACATTGGGGTAGTTTCCATACTTTCTCGCGAGCGCCTGCGCTCGGGCTTGTCTCCTACGATGTGGAAATTTGGGTGCATGTTCCCGGGAATCGGTGAGACGTGCATATTTTCTTGTGCTCGTGTTGGGATTTTGGTCAGTGCGCTGGAATATCCAAGACGCTCCAAGACGCAGCGTCCCGCTATGGTGCGTAGTAGTCTTTCCTTCTGGCTTACCAGTTGGGCCTCAATGATTTCCCGTGCGTTGTTGTACACCCCTGTCTCCTCGAGGCGAAAAGTAGCCGTTCCGGGTGGGAGTCCGAGCGCTTGCTTATACGCCTTGCGTATCAGCCGGTCGAGTACCTCCACTTCCACGTTACTGAAATTTAAATATGGTGCCGAGTACTCAATGCGGGTGGATCCTGGGCAAAAGTAAAGACAAAACTGCGCGGGAACTGTTAGAAGCATTTCACATTAGAATCAGCAAGTGGTCCCCCCCCCCCCCCCCTTCCCAAGATTGTGTCAGCTAAACCTTAATTACTTCATATCATGCAGAAATGCGATTACTAAGTTCTTGCCGTTAAGGGCGTCTTCTGCGCTTCGTAGTACCTTGTTATAGCGAGTTTGCATTAATGGCGCTGTACATACGTATATACCAGATGATTCAGCGAACACGTTCAATTTTGTTTTAATTGCCTGTGGCAGATACAGCACAATTCTAGTCCATGAGCTGGTCTACTCGAAGAGGCGGACATTACTTGCGCAATAAATTGAAATGTATAATCGACTAACTAACAAGAATTCACTAATTATGTTTTGACTAATTACCTTATGGCACATACTGCAATTTACAAATTCTAGCCGGGGAGTTCGCAAGGCGGACCCACTTGGAACGAATTGTCAGGATGACACCAGTTTCGAGATATTAATTCCCCAATTATGCAGAGAAATGCATTGGCATTCCAGTTACTTTTGTGCTTGAACGCATAAAACGACGTTTTGATAAGGAAGTAAGTGGAACGACAGTGCATTTGTACCGCAAGTTTGACGGCGCATATCTCATAGATGGTGTCCTCCACACAATTCTTTTCAAGTGTATGTGCCTTGCAGTCTCACCCGCTACAACTTGTAAATTGCAATATGTGCCATAAGGTAATTAGTTAGAAACTTAATTAGTGAATGTTTCGTAATTAGTAAATTATGCATTTCAATGTTTTGTGCAAGTAGTATCCGCCTCTTCGAGTAGACCAGCTCATGGACTAGAACTGTACTAGCTGCCAAAGGCAATGAAAAAAAAAATTTTTTTTTTTGAAAGTGTTCGCTTGCTTTGGAATAAACAGTTGTGAGCGTAGGTAGCCCTTGTCTTTCCGTCTGCTGTTTCCTTTCACTCGTTTTTCCTTTTCTGAATTTTTTTGCGCTACAAAAATCATTGCTTACATATTCTAGCGCAGCAGTCAATCATTCGCAGAGCTAGTTTTTTGCGAATTGCAGATCACTTTCTAAGTTCGCTATATTACGTCCCCGCGAGAATTAGGTCATTTACAGTATGAGGTATTAATGCGAATAGCATTCTTTGTCTACTTCAGACGTTTTGAGCCTGCCTGCCTGCCTGCCTGCCTGCCTGCCTGCCTGCCTGCCTATCTATCTATCTATCTATCTATCTATCTATCTATCTATCTATCTATCTATCTATCTATCTATCTATCTATCTATCTATCTATCTATCTATCTATCTATCTATCTATCTATCTATCTATCTATCTATCTATCTAATCTATCTATCTATCTATCTATCTATCTTCTTACGCCAACCTAGTGAGTGATTGAGTGAGTGAGTGAAATAACTTTATTGGAGGCCCGGCGAGGACGCGACCTCGTCGCGCACCCGGCTAGTCCCACGTCGGGACCGGCAGGTCTAGCCCACGGTCGTGGGCACGCCGGACAGGCAGGATTTGCTTGTCTAGAGCGGGGCTACGCACAAGCGAGTCCCACTGCTCCTTGCTGAACTTGGGGTATCTCGACCCGCACTCCCACAGCATGCCGTCCGTCGTCACGCCTTCTACCTCGACCCCGTGGCCCAAGTTGCCTAATAGCTTGGGCCACTAGGTAATGGGCTCGTGGTCGTGATGCCGCCGTGGTCGTTGCATCGACGTCACATTACAGCTTTATCATCCGACACTTGTCATGCCGTCGTCGTACACGCCAACGTCGTCATGCAGTCGTCATGCATAGAGAGAGAGAGAGAGAGAGAGAGAGAGAAAATGATTTAATGAAAGGCAGGGAGGTTAACCAGGACTGAGCCCGGTTGGCTACCCTACACTGGGGGAAGGGAAAAGGGTTGTCACACCGCCATAGTGATGCCGTTGTGCTCGTTCAGCAGATGTCATTCCAGCTTCGTGATCTGACTCTCGTCATGTTGTCGTCGTGTCACGCCTTCTTTTCCGACCCAGCGGTCCAAGTTGTCTTATAGCTTTCACCACTAAGTATGAATTTGGGGTGGTGACGGGCAATCGTGGTCGTTGCATCGTCGTCATTCCAGCTTTGTCTGTCATGTTGTTGTCATCACGCCATCGTCATCATACACTCGTCGTCACGCTGTCGTTGTGTCATTTTCATCACTTCTGTTTATAGCGTCATCCTGTTGTAGTCATACCGTTGTCACGATAACGCCCTCATCGTTCCATCGACGTCGATCTTTCTTCATCATTGTATTGTAATCATACGGTCCTCAGTCAATCTCGATTATGCCGCACTTTGTCATGCCGTCATCGTCAGACAGCCGCTACCAGGCCTCCTTCCTCCATGGTCGAGAGTAATCGTGAGGTGAGCTCTGCCGTAATCGCCACTTGTGGAAGAACTCCGGCGTGCTTTTCCAGGAAGTGTAGAGCGGGTGTGTCAAACGATAACTGATTGCGCACTGTTTCACAGGCACTTCTGGCACAATCTTCTGGATCAGCCCACATTTTTATTTTTACTCCTCATTCGCCGACTAATCAATTTAGCAGAGCGCTGCACAGCACCATGTGCTTTGGCTTGGCGCGTACTTCGTGTGCACGCAAGGACGAAAAAAAAAAAATAGTAGAAATTTAACCACCCGATTCATGGCAATTGGAGCTACAGATTTAATATATCTTTGTTCACAGTTTTCTCCTGACATTATTCTTTTGCAGGAGACTTGGCTCTCAAGTGGCCAAAATTTTCACATAAGAAATTATCGTTTATTTCGATTGGACCGTCCATCAAGAAGTAGATGAGTTGCTTTCTTGATACCAACTAAAATATGCCACAAAGCAAAACTATCCTATCAGTATACATATGTCTGCGGAGTGCGAGATACTATCAATAGATGTAACTACTTCTGGTTGTTCCCCATTTTCTTTAGTTAATGTATACTTTCCCGATCGTGTTCAGGACATTCGTTACCTTGATACCGTTGTCAAATATTGTAGGAAAGAAATTGTGAGAGTCGGAGACTTTAACTCGCTTCATGTGTCTTGGGGGTTTCAAAACAGACTCATGTTGAAAGCGATTGTCCGACTGGGCAATTAATCAAAATTTTTGTAGCTTAAACACGAAAGTAGTTACGTTTAATTCAAGATCTTTCTAATCAGCATTGGATCTAACATGTGCCAGTTCGGGGATTGCCGCCTCTTCCTGGTCTACTATGCCCTCTTATTTCTTTAGAGTTTCCGGCGCACACTGTTGTCAATTAGCAGAAATTTCAAAGTGTCTTGAAAACGGTCCTCACAGTGTTTCAACGTGTCTTGAAAAGTGTCTTGAAAACTGTCCTCAACATTTCGCCCCCATCGAAATGCGGCCGCCGTGGCCGGAATTCGATCCCGCGACCTCGTGCTCAGCAGCCCAACACCATAGCCACTAAGCAACCACGGCGGGTCGAATGTATGTATGTATGTATGTATGTATGTATGTATGTATGTATGTATGTATGTATGTATGTATGTATGTATGTATGTATGTATGTATGTATGTATGTATGTATGTATGTATGTATGTATGTATGTATGTATGTATGTATGTATGTATGTATGTATGTATGTATGTGTATGTATGTATGTATGTATGTATGTATGTATGTATGTATGTATGTATGTATGTATGTATGTATGTATGTATGTATGTATGTATGTGTGTGTGTGTGTATGTATGTATGTATGTATGTATGTATGTATGTATGTATGTATGTATGTATGTATGTATGTATGTATGTATGTATGCATGCATGCATGCATGCATGCATGCATGCATGTATGTATGTATGTATGTATGTATGTATGTATGTATGTATGTATGTATGTATGTATGTATGTATGTATGTATGTATGTATGTACGTACGTACATACGACCGATTCTAGAATTTGGCTGTGTTTTGTTTTCCGGAAGTGCTAAATATAAAATAAGACCAACTGTTCTTTTAGAGAGAGAAGCTCTTCGACTATATGTTTAGGTCTTCCTAAATACGTTGATAACAATGTGTTACACTATAGGAAGCGCGCCTACCTTCTCTTCACACGAGATTCCGCATGCTTACGGTTCAAACATACTTAAGAGCTTATGGATCTCCTCTACGACGTACACTTTACGCATTTATTTGTGAACCAAATTCTTTTTTTGAGAACACGTGGCCACGGTTGCATACCCCACAGGTTGTCTTTGTGCAGGCAAAATTATCACCTTTAAATGTTCATATTAGGAAAATCATTCCGTTTGATAGGTCCACGTTGTCACTCAAAATTGAATTTGCAGACGTTTTTACCAATAACGCTAAATTGCTGACTCCAACATATTGGAATGCCCTTTTGCAAGAATATTTGGCCAATTTCCCAATAAATGTAATAGCGACTGATGCTTCCTCGTGTGAAGAGAAGGCAGGCGTGGGAATCTACTCACCATCCCTCGATTGGTCTTTTTCACTTCGCCTATATACCAGATCATGTATCAACTTTTCAGACCGAACTCTTGGCAATAGTTCTTGCTTTGCGAAAGTTGCCCCTTTATTCTGCAGTGTTGTTATCGTCACAGATTCTCTTTCTGTATGCAGCGCGCTTAACGCGCTTACAAATTGGACCGCTTTGAACACGTTTTATGCATTAGCTCCACCCAACTTAAGTTTAGTTCATCTAGGATGGATACCAGGCCACCGTGACATTCATCTTGATGAAATAGCTGATTCTCTAGCACAAGCTTCATTAAATGGTCCGGTGATATCTGTGTTGCCGGCGACTGCGTATATCATTGTGGTTAGACAGTTTTCTTTGACCAAAGACAGACTCAAAAGCCTCTCATTAGAAAAATCTACGGACTTTATGCATCTAAATTATTCTTGGAACCGACAATGGTGTCTTAAACGACAATTCGAAGTATTTACCAGGGCCGCTATCTTGCACGCGTTCGAAAAGCCGACGTTTGGTTTCGCCTCACACGATTGGCCTATATTGACCTGTAAGCCGCGATATGGGCGATTGCTCACGGCCTGGGCAATCGCGTGAGACGAAACCGGACGTCGACTTTTCGAACGCATACAAGATAGCGGCCCAGGTCACGTTGCCGTATTCCGCCACTTAATTTATACTTGCGCAGATGTGGTCTGGCGGTATCCCCTTTATGATACCTCTGCAACGAACCGGGATCCATCGATCACTTTTTACTATCGTGTTGGCGGTTTTCTACTCAACGAAAACGATGTTTGGAAATTCCGCTACGTAATCTAGGACTGCCTTTATGCAGTACTGTTCTATTATCACTTGGAGAAACGGTATTAGGATACAGCCACAGGAACGTTTGCCGAACCATTTATAATTACCTCTGTGACACAAAATTATTACCTAATTAACATTTCCCATTTTACTTGATTTAGCTAACTCTCCGTCACTAAATTATGAATTTAGAAAATTCAAATAGCAAAAACACAAATTCATAGTAATATTATTATGAATCATATTATTCAAAATTTAACTTACTCCTTTATGTCTACCGTTTAGGTATTTTTATACGACGATCGTGTTACTATTTTTGTCTTTGCAAGGCTCACTACCTTATTATACACTTTTATTTAACTTACTATCCGTGTCTTTCTCATCTTCGATGAATAATTTATTTTCCCTTGTTTATTATTATTTTTTGATCATATCACTACCCGATTCGTGGCCTATCCTCCACAGTGGGTTTGTGCCTTTTAAATGAGGCATCATCGTCAATCTCCCACGGTGGGTATGCGCCACGACCACTCAGGTCAACAACAACTTACGTTCGCCGCCGGCCGCTGCCATGTTGCGCTTGAGCTTGCTGGCGCTGCACGTCGTGGTCAGCTGGTGCGCGTTGGTCGCCGCCGACGACACAGAGGACCTGACCTACCACAGCAGGCAGGGTCGACGCGAGGCTGTGCAGGGCCTGCACGAGGCGTTCAGTAATCTCACCCGGCTCGAGATTGTGGGAAAAGTGGCGAACAGTCCCGTGTACGTGCTCGTCATCTCTCGGACACCACGGCGGCAGTTTTTAGTGCCGCGCGTGCACCTGCTGGCCGACTTCCCCGCTGGCAGCGAGCTGCTTATCAAGTTGGCGTCGTACCTTCTGCACGAATACGGCCGGAATGAGGCTGTAGCGCGCGTCGTCAACAGTAGTGAGATCCATATACTCTTCTGGCTCGAGCCGGCCACCGTCAACGAGACCCCCAAGGATGACTGCTCGGCTGATGACCATGGTCGTGAGCTGGAAGGCTTCCCGGACTACTTCGAAGAGAAGTCGCACAAGTTCACCGACCAGGCCCACATGCCCGAGCAGGTGCAGCTGGTGATGCAGTGGCTTAAACGGGGCAGCTTTGTGCTGGGCGCGCACGTACGCGGCGGCGACGGTGGTATCGCCGTGGCGTATGGCTTCCATAACAGCGCCAAGGATTCGCCCAGCGAGGCTCCCGACGAGGACGTGATGCGCAACCTCTCGATCAGCTATGCAAATCACAACCAGCAGATGAAAAAGGGCACACCGATCTGCCCCGGCGGTCACCTGGGGGGCTTTCCCGGCGGTGTCATCAACGCGGCAGCCTGGAAGAGGAGGCCCGGCCTGATGCAGGACTATGCTTACGTGCGTGAGGGTACCCTCACGGTGGACCTAGCACTGTCCTGCTGCAGGGTTCCCAGCGAGGACACGTTGCGGAGGCTGTGGATGGATAACAAGCACGCAATCATTCATCTGCTGGGACAAGTTCAGCGTGCCATCCGAGGTTACATCAAGGGTCCTGACGGCACTCACATACCAGGAGCCGTGCTGACGATCCGCGAACGGAACGTGGGGTTCAGGTGACCCTTTGCGCTCTATGCCAGAAAACACACACAGCACGATTTATTCTCTTGGTATAATTTACAAGTTGAAAATAACACATGTGCAGGGTGCAACGGCTAGTTAAGTGTAATACTCGCATGTAGGTATTACACGACGTTGTGTTCGCATTGGCGCAAGTAGAATGAGTAAAAGAAAAGTAAGAAAAAAAAAGGAAGGGGGGGGGGGGACAAGAAATAGGAAACAGGGGCTTGAGGCGGGGGGGGGGGGGGTAGTCCCTTTTTTTTTCTATTTTTCTATGGGGTTTTGTGCCAAAACAACGATATCTGATTATAAGGCACGCCGTAGTGGGGGACTCCAGAAAATTTGGACCACCTAGTATTCTGTAACATGCACCTAAATCTAAGTGCACGGGTGTTTTCGCATTTCGCCCACGGCCGCCGTGGCCTAGACTTTTTTCTTTCGTTTCTTTTTTTTTTTTTTTTCGTGACACCCGTGAATTAATTTCATACTCAGTTAAAAGCAACTAAAGATAAAAGTAAGTCGCAGCTCATATTGGACAAGTGCCGACAGACCAAGAAGCTTTAATTCCTCACTTGATAAAGAGGGCGAACTCACACTCATACCGCCAAATCTTGCTGTCTGCTTTGATAAAATCACGCGTCAGCTGATTGTGACTAACGTTCATGACCACAAGTCTAGCAATAAAGCAAGAAAATCTCCGGATGATATTTTATATTTAGTAATATTTTATGGCTTGCGGCAATCTATCATTCAGACAGTGCCCCGTTTGTTCAGGGTATTATTTGCCACAAGACAAAGGAAGCCTACACACGATACTTTGTGCACATTGTAACAAGTTGACTGTCGTATTTCGCAGCCAGAGGTGGTATTCTAGGATGATCACTTTCGGCGATACTATCACTTTCGTGTGACGTAGAACAGGGAGCGTTGAATGATTTGGGCGGTTTTCTCAACCAGCCAATCAGCTCAACCGGTTTTGCTCAATAGGTGCGCACCGAAAGTGATATCTCCGAAAGTGATTGTTCGAGACTACGTCCCCAGGACGTGCAACCTTCTAGTATTTGTAAGCTTACAAAGGTTGCGAAGTTGAACATGGTGAACGATATTCTTAATACTGTGAGAAGCAGTGTGAATGACAAGGAATCGCACTTGAGTTTGCTACCTGTGGGCACAGTTGTGTCTGTTCTGTGCTTGTGTGTGTAATCGACAAAAAAGATAGTTTACAAGGTTGTAATTTTTGTTTTCCCCCTTTAAGTGTCTCCTGCTTTCTTTTTATTTTTTCAAGCATCCTTGTGCTTTCACGGAAGCACAGCGTATAGAAACTTTACGCACATGATGGCCCTGCGCAAGTAATGTACATTGACAGAAAGCTGAGCTAGTTGATAAGGATTCATAATGCAAAAAAGGTAAGGCGTGCAGACACGGACACTAGAGGCAAGAGAAGTGGACAACACTCCTCTTTTGTTTTGTCCACTTCTCTTTGTGTTGCCCACTTCTCTTTTCTCTGGTGTCCGTGTCTGCACGCGTTACCTTTTTTGCATTATGAATGTTGTACAGTCGACAGATTCTTAAAAAGTACCGTACGAGCGTCGACTGGCCGGCCGGTCAGCGCCTTCAAACGGCGCGAAGCGACGAGATTAGCAAGGGCTCCGTCGATAGCTCAGTTGGTAGAGCATCTAGTTCACTATAGTAGAGCTGTGAACTGTAGGATTACTATTGGAGATCAGCAAGAGTAGCGCATGCGCACAGAGTTCACTCAAAGCGCAGTTTCGTCTGCTAGGCTCTTCCCACAGCCCCTGTCGCGATTAACTCAGTAGAAGCTTCTCTGGTTATCGGAAACAGCAAGTGCGCGTGAACCCGGACGCGTCTTTTAAATGCGCAAGCATTTCTATGGTTACCCAACGAGAAAGCTGTCCGAGCGTCCGTCCGTCCTCCGCGTAAGACGATCGCTTTTAATACAGAGCCAGCTGTGGAAGAAAACGACGACGAACGCGCGAGCAGTGGCACGAGCGCGAGGGGCAGTATGGGAACGCTGGCATGTTCTGCGGCATCGGAGCCAGCTGGGGAAAAAGACGACAACGAACACGTTTAGCGACAACGAGCAGTGGCACGAGCGCGTCTCTCTGACCACATGACGTGTGGCCAATCCCCCTCGTGGGTACGAGCCATGTTTTGAGGCAACAACAACAACAACATGACGTGTGCATGCGCAATCAGGCATGCACTAGGCACACCTTTAGTAAGCCAGAACTGTGGAGCACCCGTGGCTTCGGCTCGGAAGGTCGTCAGCGCACCTAGCGCCGCCACCTGCAGTAGTTTGCTTGCCTCACCAGGGGAGGTATTCTGTAAGAGTCTACCTAGTGGACTGTCCATTTCGGCGGCCGTTGAATCGCTGCTGCTTGACGTGCAGGATGGAGACTGGAAGGAGACTGGCTGGTCTCCTTCCTGCACGACAAGCAGCAGCGAATCAACGGCCGCCGAAATGGACAGCCCACTAGGTAGACTCTTACAGAATACCGCCCCAGTTCACATTGCGCCGCCTTCCGCAGTGTCGCCGCAGCGCTGTCGCATTTACCGTCGCCAAGACGACCGCAGCCGCTGAGCAGTGCTAGGATTACCAGCAGTGTTGAGTGTGAGCACTCAACACCACGTCGTTAATACGAAATGCTTACGCACCCGCCGCGGTGACTCAGTAGCTAAGGCGTTGCGCTGCTGAGCAAGAGGTCGCGGGATCGAATCCCGGCCGCGGCGGCCGCCTCTCGATGAAGGCAAAATGCAAAAACGCCCGTATGCTTGCGTTGTAGTGCACGTTAAATAACCTTAGGGGGTCAAAATTATTCCGCAGCCCTCCGCTACGGCGTGCCTCATAAAGAACTAGTTTTGGCACGTAAGATCCCAGAAAGAAGAAGAAAGAAGAAATGCTTACGCATCATTCAGATGAGATTCTACGTAAGCTTTTATAACATATGCCGCTGTAGTCCTGATGCACCATAAGGTAAAGAACAAAGTGCGCAAGAAAAGAGAAATAGTTGATGAACCACGTTCGAAACTAGATCGAAATGTTGATAATCCCCTCTTGCGCTATACTATTTTTTGTCCCTATGATGCAGTTGCATTGGAGCTTTACACGTTTTGTTCATTATTTTCCTGTGCATGCGCACTAGAGCAGCACACGCTAAAAAAATTACTCCATCTCCCGCTAAAGGGAAACGTGTGGATGCGAAGCAGCGGGGAGCTATGGTTAGCTTGAGCGGGAGATGGTTTCGCGGCAGCGGCCCGAGCGCTCATCGCGGCGCTGCACAGGAGAGAGAATGAGGCGCGCGCGCTTCGTAATTTTCATACCGCGGAACTACCGTGGCGCCCCCAGCGGAGTATGCAGCTGTCGTACCACCTGTCATGCGCGCCGCTCCGGATTCCTAGAGGAGATAAAAGGGGGAGCGTAGGAGAGGAGAGAGAGGGGGAGGGGACGCGCAGACGCTGTGGGGGTGCGGCACGCGGGCGCCGCTCCGTACAGTAGAGGATTCCTAGAGGAGAGAAAGGGGGGAGCGTAGGAGAGGAGAGAGGGGGAGGGGACGCGCATGCGCTGTGGGGGTGTGGGACGCTGCGGGAAGTAGGACGGACAAAGCCCCCGCCATAAGATGCTTCGCATCTAAAAAGAATTCACCGATGATTACGATACTCCCTAATGCGAAGTTTAAGCGCAGCTGTTTAGGTGTTTTGAATTCGCGATATATTGTGGTAAATAATTTGATTCTGAACGACAGGGTCATCTCTCGGCAGCGGCGCTGAGCCTCTGCTAGGGCAGCTCGTTTAGCAGCAGCGGCAGACGACGCATTTCCACCAGTTGCGTCGCTCATTGTTCAGAAAGAAAGCGTGAACACGGGAACGCGTGGCGCGCGCGGAGCGCATTCTCTGTAAAGTCCCTATATAGTAAAAGTACCACAATCTACTCTTTCCTCCGCCGCCTTCTCTCCTAAAGCGCTTGCTTTTTTTTTTTTGCTTGCGAAAGCAAGTCGACGGTGGCGGCCCTAGAAAGTCCACGTTGAAGCTTTCAGGCCGGGCGCGCGCCACCGCCTCCACCAGAGACTGCGGCTGCGCAGAGTGACTTTGAACATGGCTCTGAGGCGGAATATATATATATATATATATAGAGAGAGAGAGAGAGAGAGAGAGAAGTCAATGCTCGCGCTATCATCGTCCAATCGGAGATACAGGAGAGAGAGCGAAGCGGCGTTGATCAAAGGATGGCGGTACTTTTCTTATATAGGGACTTTAATTCTCTGGCGGCGCGGTGCAGGCGAAGTTGCGCATGCGCAGTGGGTCCGAAGCCCACGCCAGCGCTTTGTTACCATAGCGCCCACCACATGCCTGGTCGCCGTCGTTGAGGGTGTCTCATGCGGCACTCCGCTTTCCTCCTCACCCTTTCGCCATACTCTCCTCGTCCGCTTTCCTCCTTGCACTCTCTTCGCTCTCGCCATCTTTCATCTCCCGCTGGGCTTCACATTCGCTCTTTCATCCTACGCTCGGTTACAAGGGACGGCGACGCCGAGGCCAACGCCGACGCTCAACGCAGGAACGGGCACCTAAGAGTTGTGCTCTAAAAAGGACGCAAGTCAAGGGCACACGATCCTGCTACCTTCAATAAGCCGGGAAGCTTGCGCCGAATTAATCGTGCCAGGGGCTGTGTCGTGCTGGTAGGAAGAGCCTAGCAGGCGAAACATGCGCTTCGAGTGAACTTGGTGCGCATGCGCTACTGTTGCTGATCTCGTCGCTTCGCGCCGTTAGAAGGCGCTGGCCGCTTGGCCAGTCTAAGTCGACGTTCGCGCGGTACTGTTAAAGAATCGGTCGACTCTACATATACATTTAGTATTGTTGCCGCGTGTTGCGAGTACCAAGAGGCGAGTAAGCGACGCTGCTGCAAGTTCATCCGTCTCTGTACAGTGTCGGTAAAGTGCAGAGTAGCAGCTTGGAAGTCATGTAGATGATTTTTCTGCAGTGTACACTGTACAGCGTGTGCTAATGATTTCCTTTCGGATATTTCTTCGGTGGCTCCTTCGACGGGTGCTGCCGGACATTATAGGCAGCATTACTTTCAAGCCAGCGTCGTTCTTTCTTGGTCGTCTTTGGTGACAGGTCCACCGACCAAGGGGAGTTCTGGAGACTCTTGCAACCCGGCAGCTACACGCTCATTGTCAGCGCCAAAGGCTACCTGCCGACGGCCGTGACCGTGAACGTGCCCGAGTACGCACAGCAGGAAGCGCCCATCGCGGTCGTCATGAGACCGTCCCTCTACCCAGCCAGGATCCTCCCAATCGACAGCTACAGTACCGAGAAGACTATTCCTGAGAAGCGCGGCGGCAGTGCTGACACGGCGTCAGCGGTCGGCGTCGTTGCTGGCTACGGCTTGTGCGTACTGGTGCATGCGCTTGCTCTGTGCGTCGTCGCGGCTTGCCGTGGCTGCTCGACTTCGTTCTGACTACGCAAGGAATTACTGTGTACAAAGAGCGCCTGTCCCGAGAGACGACAGCTCCGTGCATTTTCCCCACACTTCTACCGTGATATGCGCACAATTTGACGTTCTCTTACTTCAGGAGTTTATAGCTAAGACGAATCTTGAAACGTCTGAGCACGCTCCTAAGAAACAATTTGCATGAGGCGTCTTGGGCACTGATTTCCGCGCTTTGGAAACTGCACTTTGCAAGTTCGTTGCAACGATGATCTTTCCCTTTGCGATAATATATAATAGATTCGTTTCTTGCCACACTTCTAAGCTGCACAGAGGACTTCTTATACGGTAACATAGTGTTAGGACGCAGCGAAACGCATTAAAGACCACGTGATGTATGGCTTGGTGGACTCAGTCGCAAAACAAACGCAATTGTGCACATGTGCTTTCTTTTTTTCCTTGTTCACTTTCCAAAAAATTATCGTCAGACACGTTTGTAGAGGGTCCTCCATTCGGACAAAGGCGTAAGTGTTACGGAGCGACGCCCTCCCCGTTCACTCTTGGGTTAAAAAGCTATAGAGGAAATGCCTATAGTATCCTTCTCGGTGTTCTCTATCGAGAGCGAAACCATGAGTTTTTTTTTTTTTTTTGAATAGTTAAACCAAGGTCAATTAGTTAAACACGTAGCAAAGGAGGGGCAGGGGGCCGTGGGGGCATTCGTCAAAGGCACGTACAACAAAAACAAGCCGAAACTTTGCGGTTCTCCAGAGGTACAAAAAAACAAACAAACAAAAAAAAAAAAAAAAAAAAACAATACCCGCGCGGCGGTTCCATGGGATCTGCATGCTGCAGGATAGTTGCATGGGAGCGAGGCCAGGGAGGAGTGTGGGACGTGACATCCTGCAGTGTTTACTTCATTTTATTATTTTATTGCGCACCACTACATGCACTAATGCGTGCACGCCCGGTTCTGTTCGAGTATATAGATACATGCATGCCGTTCCTAAAACGGTTGCTGTAGTCCGCACCAGTATAAAATGTGTGCTAGAATTGTGGTATGCGTGGTCGAGTTAAGTGTGATGGCGGCTGCACATGCGGCGTGCATTTCGGGAATTTCTCGTGTTATTTCCTCCTCCTCCTCGTGTTATACAAGAATACATGCGCGTCCACTGCGGTAATTCCCCGTTTTGGTAAGAGCACCATGCCACGAAAAGATAAGGGCCAGGCGACGGTTGTCGGCAGCGACAAAGTGACCTTCCTTTTTGCGATAGGGTCTACATGCGCGATAATTGTGGGCTTCTGTGAGAGGCTTGATTACGGAGCAACATATATGCAGGAGTGCCGACCCACCTGATAAGGCAGCCCCACTATACTACCAAACACAACCAGGGAAACATTGAAAAAAAAAAAAAACCTATATCACCAACAATTTTCTTTTGATCCTACATTTTATGGAATCATACGCGCAAGAAATTACGGAAGTTCGACATTCTGACCGATTCCAGCACCAGTATATGTAGGTGGAATCTGGTTTAGACAATAGTAATGAAACTCATAGTTATCATATAGTAAGACATTAGAAACAGCGCACTCTGCGGCCGCTGTGGACGATATACTAAAAGCAAATGAAATTTAAGCAATCTCGACAGGGAGCAGGATGAGCCTGATATACAAGAGTAAAACGATACGGAAAACGCCAAATCGTTCACATGCCATTAATGGTTACTTTGATGTTGTATGGAATGGATAACAACGCAAGCAGTGAAATTCCAGCTGCAGGGGCGACCAAGGACGTCGGCTTATTCGAGGAATTGCAGAACGGCTTTACACAAGATCGCCGTGTGGAGAGAGAGAGAGAAAAGAAAAAAAAAACTTTATTTCGTCAGGTTCATGGGGGGGGGGTGATTAATATATATATATATATATATATATATATATATATATATATATATATATATATTTGTAGTTCAAAAAAGAGAAGCACGTAGGAAAAACATAACAAGACTTTACTGACGTTTCGGCCGGGGTCCGGCCTTCATCAAGAGTCTCCGGCCGAAACGTCAGTAAAGTCTTGTTATGTTTTTCCTACGTGCTTCTATTTTTTTAACTACTTCTGTGCCGGCTCCGGTTACTCTTTACTTCACTGATTTATATATATATATATATATATATATATATATATATATATATATATATATATGTGTGTGTGTGTGTGTGTGTGTGTGTGTGTGTGTGTGTGTGTGTGTGTGTGTGTGTGTGTGTGTGTGCGCGCGCGCGCGCGGCGACTTCTTTATCAGCTACTACTGCCGTACTATATTTCTTCATGATTATATTAGTCATCGTGACATGTCATCTCGTTCTTTCTTGCCTCCCTTCTTCATACTTTCAATTTTCATGCTTTTATCCCCTTCTGCCTAAAGAGTTATCTGCCCCTACCAGCATGCTTCTCTCCTTCTTTTCACCGGAGACCAACCTCCCTGCCTTTCTCTTCTTCTTTTCCTCTCTGTCAATCGTACAAATGGCTCAGTGGCTTTTTGCGCTTTCCTGTGATGTACGGCGTTTAACGTCCCGAACAAACACTAGGGTCTATAAGAGATGCCGTATAGTTTAGGCTCCTGACTAATTTTGGCTACGTTCGGTTCTTTACCGTGCCACGCAAACATCGGTGCGCGAGCGCGTTTGATTTCCGCCTCCGTAGAAATGCGGCTGCCACAGCCGGCATGCAGTCGCAGAGAGCTCGTGTTCAGCAGCAGAACGCCATAGGTACTGCGTTGCGGCGCTGTGATCAAGGCCGACTGTTCAATCCCGGCCGCGGCTGCATTCCGATGGGGGCGCAATGCAAGAGCGCTCGTGTACAGTGCATTGGGTGCCGGTTAAAGAACCCCAGGTGGTCAAAATTAATCCAAAGCCACCCACCCAATCACCCGCTCATTCACTACCATTACGGCCTACGTCATAATGAGAATTGGTTTTGGCACGTAAAACGTCAGAATTTAATTTAACGCCATATCCGCTGAGCAACTGCGGCGGGCTTCTTGTGCCCAGCGGCCGCTAGAGTCAGGGTTTTACATTTGCTCGGCTCGAAGCATTTAGTAGTGCCTGGGATGTTGCCATATTGTTGACGGGGCCAACGCCAGTTATAGAAAAAAAATCCGTCTCCTTGTGAGTGCCGCGCATTCTATTCAGGTTCGACACTTCAGCTAGCGAGGTGGGCAGAGATACAATACAAACGTCAGAATTTTCGCCAACAACGAGCTCAGCTGTTCAACTGCAGAATGCCGTAGCCTCTAAGCCACCGCGGCAATTTAATTTTTCTTTATCAAGAATAATAACAAGATTCCTCCCTAAAAGTTACAACAATCCAACTCCCTTGTGCTTACGTTGGCTTCAGTAAATTTTGTTTTCTCCCATAACTACTCGATAAATCAAGCCCCTCAGTTTTTTTCGATTTTATGGTTGTACATGCTACCGTAAACGTGTACTGTAAAGCTACTTTAAACTTGTACTAAATATCTTACTAATTCGTGCTCATGCACTAAAAAAAGAAAAAAAATACCCAATAGACACAAGGGAATAAAGATAAACTGCCGGAAACGTAAATACGGACGACAATGCTCCAACTCAAACACAGAATCAAAGGGCAACCCTTTGAAGCCGCTCTTCGTTCGAATGTTGTCACACTGCTCGCCAGCGACGGTGCCGCACACATTTCTCGCTCGATAAGATAGCGGAAATGAACGCATGTGACAGCGGAAAGTGTGGCTTCCGATATGGCCGCTTGTCTATCATTGCGTTGCTCGCAGGTTCGTTTTTAAACTCTTATCACTGTCCGGCGCAGTAGGCTCAGCCACAGAGCGGCATGTCGCTTCCTGAAGATCCGTGAAGAGCCGGAGATTACCTGGATGAGAAATCGCGATGTTCAGGTAGCTAAGTCAAATTAGTCCTTTAATTATTGACTTTAAGACACTCTGGCTTAATAACAAAAGTGAAGCCGTGCAATTATAAAGTAAAGATTACCTCTTCAGGTAATCCACCTGAACAGGCCGAATCACGCTATATTCTCCACGCGATTGTTAAAAGAATCTATTCGTAACTAAAACACCCACTTGAAAAAAAAAATAATAAAAAAGGAAGAAACACGCATGACATGTATGTATTCTAGAGCCAGCGCATCTATTTGTCGAAGTTGTCTTTGCGTTTGGCATCTGTGACTTTCGTTTAAAGCTACGGTTACGTTAATTTAGCGACGGCTTTTACTAGGAAATCGGGGAATCGTAAGACGGGATCACCGAACATGAGAGGCAGTTGATGAGCGAATAACGGTTATCAATTGAGTAAATCAATAATGGAAACGTTTTCTACTAATGTAAAAAAAAATGTCAATCGATTTACTACAAGAAGTCTAAGAATTTGGTCGATGATCATTATTGTAGAAGTGAATTCCTTCCGCTGTTTACAACAAGTGAACCAAATTGTCCCCCGGCGCTACATATTGCGGCGTCGTCCAAACACACACACACACACACACACACACACACACACACACACACACACACACACACACACACACACACACACACACACACACACACACACACACACACACACACACACACACACACACACACACACACACACACACACACACACACACACACACACACACACACACACACACTTACACACACACACACACACACACACACACACACACACACACACACACACACACACACACACACACACACACGCACGCACGCACGCACGCACGCACGCACGCGCACGCACGCACGCACACGCACGCACACGCACCCACGCACACACACACACAAAAAAGCTTCAGCGATTCAAGCGAAAAGTGCATACATTCTTCGGTATCACGCGTACAACATACATCACAGCATTCGTTTCAATAAAGAACAAGCACAAATCAAGCATCCAAACCACATAACTGATGATAAGGCACTCTTGCTAACAATGCGAAGCGCGTAGCGTTCCCCGCATACGTTTGGCGGTAAAAATTACTGTTACGCAAGCTGCCGCCGCGACGGCAGCTTGCGACGTGCGGAGTGACGTCACTAGCCTTTCATACATAAAAGAACCAGCCCAGCAACTGATTTCATTGTTGTTGCAGCACCGCTTTGGGTCGGCAACGCATAGTTAGGACTCCCGAGGAGCAGCGTGAATACGAGGAACGGCAAACGAAAAAAAAAAATGGCAATACGACCAGAGGAGGCGTGCTGCCAAAATTACCATTACTCCCATTACTATAATTACCAGTACTACCATTACTCTAAAGAAATCTAGTTTACTAGATTTACTTCTAGTTTACTAGATATCTGCGTCACAAATGTATTATTTGCGGAAACTGTGTCTGGTGTGTTGGTCAACGACATTAGTGTCCATTTGCCTGTTTTCTGTTTTGTTCCAGTTAGACTATATAAGTCTAAATTGACCGCGGTAATATACAAGTCTAAAGACATTAATGAAGAGTCTTTGGATAAATTCAAATCACTGATTGACGATACCTACTTGGGTACCATATATGGAGTTGACCGATGTAAACGAAGCATTCGAAGCTTTCCTTCAAACATTTTTAGCATGCTATGATGAAGCCTTCCCCTTGAGAGAAAGGAAAATGAAAAATCAAAAGTTTAGAAAACCATGGATAAATAAAACGTTGTGTGAGAAAATTAAAAAGAGAAATTAAATGTACCATAGGTTCATTGAAACTAAAGATCCTGATCTCTTTTCAGAATACAAAAAATATAGGAATAAACTAAATAAAGAACTGAAAATGTGGAGCGCTTTACGCTGATACGTAATGACTCCAAGAAAGTATGGTGGCAGGTAAATAATTTATTGAATAGCAAAACTCAATCTCACCTATCAGAGATAACTACATCCAATGGAATATCGACTGGTTCTGATTTAGCTAAAGCATATTAAATCAGTTTTTTTGTTAATGTTGGCACTGCGGAGTACAGTGACTCAATGTCGCGTAGGACGTACTCAAACCCGATAAACCCACTATCAAACTCTGTTACCTTCTATCCTGCAACTACCACTGAAGTCGCTGGTTTAATTATAAACTTAAAAGACAATGCATCAGCAGTACATGACGACATCAAGGCATTGCCCCTGAAACATGTATCGATGTCTATATATGTGACGTCTTGATGTACATTATAAACCTCATGCTTGCAACCGGCACGTTCCCCAATCATTTAAAGGTAGCTCGTGTGTGTCCAGTATACAAGGGTGGTAACAAAAATAAAATCTCAAATTATCGACCGATATCTATAGTGCCAGTGTAATCAAAAGTGTTTGACTTGAAGGCTAGAAAACTTCTTTCATAAATATAGCGTTAAACTAGCTCGCAATGTAGATTTGTGAACCAAATGTCTACTGAACAAGCATTGTTGTCCATAAAAGAGAAAATAATTGATAATATTGAATGTCGGAAATGTACTCTTTGTTTACTTCTCGATTTTCGAAAAGCCTTTGACTGTGTCCAGCATGATATTTTATTGCATAAATTGGCTGATTATGGAGTTCGAGGTATACCTTTGGACTTATTAAGAAGTTATTTGTCCAACAGGCTTCAATTTGTAAGAATTAATCATTGATCGAACACGGTGTTCCCCAGGGATCAATTTTGGGACCTGTATTGTTCATGGTGTATATTAATGATACAACAAATATTCCTGACTCACCCGATCTGGTCATGTACGCTGACGACACCAATGCCCTTTTCAGTGACTGTGCCCTAACTAGATTAGAAATAAGGGTAAATGATTATTTAAACAGGTTGGGGAATTGGTTGATCGTAAATAAGCTAAACATCAATCTTAATAAGACTACATACATAATATTCCGACAGACCAATACTACTCAAACAATTTAGTGTAGTTATTAAATATAAAAACAATTTCATAAAACAGGTTGCCAATCACAAGTTTCTAGGTGTTTGGTTTAATGAAAACCTCTCATGGAATGTACATGTTACAAATTCAGTAGAAGATTTGAGTAAAATTACAGGATGTCTTTATGAAATTACTAATTTAATACCCAGATGGCTCACGATTTCTATGTACTATGTTCTTTTTTATTCCAAAATATCATATTGTATTGATATTGGTGAGGAACCAGTTCATCTGGAAATTTAAATAGGTTGCTTGTTCTTCAAATAAAAGCCCTTAGAGCCATTGAAGGTTATTACGGCAGACCGCGGGATTTTTATACAGAACCCTTATTCAGGAAATATACTATTCTACCCACGCATCAAATTTATTACTGTCGTCTACTGCAATACATTCACCAAAACAAACTGTATGCCACTCTTCCAGACAGGCCTGCCGTAACGTACCATCTCAGAACACGTAGACAATTCGTACCTATTACTCGAACTAATTACGGGAAACAGAAATTAACCTTTCAGGCACCATTTGTTATAACAAAACCTCACTTGATGTGGAATTCTCGACATCAGCAAAGGTTTTTAAAAAGAATATAAAACAATATTTTAGTGAATATCCGATATAGTTGTACTCGCTGTGGGGATTCTCTGTAGGACAAATGTTTTATTTGTGATCATTTATATGTATAAATATTAATCTATTGTATTGATGCATCGTCATAGTTGTTTTATATGTACAAAGCCATAGTATTTCTGTTATATTATATCAACTCATGTAAAGGATCTACACATGTATTTTGTTGCTGTATATGTACGGGATGTGTGTGCTGCTTGCTGTAACAGGGAGCCAAGGCCCCGTCAGGCCTACCCGCCTTTTGCCTTGGCTTCCCCATTTCGTTTGAAAGAAATATACACTAATATAAAAAAATCAAATCAATAAAACATTGCATCTCAGCAGTTGTAATGGTGGTTTTCAACAGCTTCGCTGGACATACACTTTCGCAGGGCTGGGATATGGCAAGTCAATTTTTTTCAGTATAAAGATAGCTAAACAGAGATGAATATCTTATCTTGAATCCTATTACAGATTCCGTACTCCTAACATGTCCGCGGTATCCACTGTAGCCTGAACGATATGACGTTTTAATTTTCAATAAAATATATCTACCTTTTCGTGTTGCATGCACGAACTGTACTGATATCTTTCAGAACACCTGTGGAACTCATGCAGCTGAAGCACAGTAAGGTATAAAGTTGGGCTATAGTATAGGAATGCGCACATACTTGAAATCAGCACAGAAAACGACAACACGAGGAGGCTTGACCTCCCGGTCCCAACATGGGACTAGCCAGGTAGGTGGCAACACCCTGTAATGGACTAGAATAAAGTTTTTTGCATCCATCCATGAGGGCACGTGATATCTCCTCCTCCTAGTGTTGACATCGTTTCTTTTTCGTTTTTTTTTTTTTTTTGCGCCGATTTCAAACCGAACCACATTCGCATAGGACGCTAGTGCGGACGCATCAAGGCTTCCATTTGGCGCAAACTCCTTTGCGTGTAAAGACTGTGCTAGCACTTTTACCAGCGACAGCCGCGACCAGGAACTTTAGGTGACTTTTCCTGGCTGCATTATGAGCCCGGGATCCAAGGGCGCCTCAGCTCCCAGATTCTTTGTTGTACTGCCATATCGCGCCTTATCGGACCTGCCGTATCCGAGAACAATGCCCGATGCTGGATTGTGGAAACAATAAATAAAGAATAGCTTCGCGCTTAGTAGACTTGCACGAAAGCAGAAGCGTCCCAGCGCTGACGCTCATGCACTCAGAACTTCGGACATGGCCCCTCTTTCGAATACCGTTTTCAGAATCTTCGGAGCTCTTCTAGTGGTTTTCGTAAGTGACTTCAAGTGACTTCATTTCATGAATCTCCCGCTACAGGGATATCACAGAGCCGGTGTCGTATCTTGTTGGGGGCCCGCCAGTATATAGCATTTTGTGCACGACCAACGGTTTAGATAGGCGACTATGACAGATCCACTTTTGCAGTATTGGACAAATATTTCTAGTGGAAAAACTGCAAAGGACATAATGCGAGCTCATGTGGGCAGGCCCAGCATTGCTAGTGAGCAGTTGTCAATCTTTGTTACATGGATACACGGCGATAGTGGAGAAAAACACTGTGAGTTATGCGTGCTTGCTCGAGCCCTTTTCTCCGCTATATAGTTGTGAGCCCGACCTCTAACGCACATTTAGGCATAATCTCTTCTTGAATGAGTAGAAACGAGGAGTGAAAAGTTGCTAATCCGAGGAGAACGGGCAAGGTGCTTACCTTCCTCCAACAGAGTTATAAGTCATGCAGATTTATTTCACCTAGGCAAAATAAGGGACTAAAAAGAAAAGGGAATTAACATCATAATAAATGCGCAGCCTATAAGAATCGCAGAAAGGTGAAATGCAGGTCTAGAAAGAAAGAAACGACATTGAAGGAATATTTTCTTTGATGCCGGTAATATTTAACGACAAAGTACATATTAAAATGCTGATAAGCTCCGTCAAAACGTTTCATACCAATTTTTATATACCGCACCTTTCTTATACTTTAGACTTGTCAGTTGACTATGTATGCGTGATTGCGCATTATTAGCTACGTTCTCCTTTTTTCTTTTTATTTATTTCGCTCTCTCACTTTTATTCTCTTAAACTTTCTATTTATTTATTTATGCAGGTCCAATCGTCTGCTTCACATTTCACCCAGAAATTGGCGACATGGCAAAACGTACTATCTTTAACGGGTGCACTACTCCTAGGTATAGAAATTATAGGCAAAGGATTGGCAAATTATTTCAACCGGAAGCAAGACGAGACAATAGAATTGAATGTGCCTCTACTTTTGCACATATTCTGTCCCACTCTCGAACATACTTTTCACGCTGATACGTTTCCTTTCTGAGAAGATAACGGGATACCTCTGAGAAGATAAGGTCACAGCTGCTCTTTTGTACGCCACAGTCCATGTATGCACACCTTTATGAGTATTCGAACAAGGGTTGTCTAGGGAGCCAACGTTGCGACAAGGGGACTTGCTTTCGTCAGACCGTGAAGAAAGAGGAGGAATAAAATTTTATTAGAACCCATGAATATCGTATGGTAGGCGGTGTCCCCAGTCCAGGACCCCGGTCGATCTGCGGCCGTCTTCGCCCAGTCTACCAGCTCGATCTGGTTCTCAGGGCGAGAGCTGGTCAGCTCTCCCTCCCACTGCTCGTACGAGGGATCAGGAAGTACTTCTATGGTGGGGTTAAGCTTACATGCCCATACCATGTGGTAGAGCGTGGCGGGCTCCCCACAGTGAGGACACGAGGAAACGCAGAGGGTAGGACAAGTCCCCCTTGTCGAAACGTTGCAACAAACTCAGGCTGATGATTCGCTTCTCTTCCAACCCTGTCGTGGCATTCTCCCGATGCGCGTCCAAATTCATTCTCCACGAGCCACAAAGCATTTCAGTCTCAACTGCCGTTGCTGTGGCTGTAATCGCTTACTGCGAATTGCGCCTAAGAAATAAAATGGTTGCATTAAGAGTGATGCTGATCGAAAGTCAATCGTAATTGTGTTTCTCTTATTTGCAGATACTGAAACACTCTGGTAAGTGGAAGAAACATTCTGTTTTCTCGTTATGCCAGCAAACGCTGACGTATTCGCAACTCATATCATACAGCAGCAACACTGTACAAGCTCGGTGTTTCGTCGTTAGAAGATTTAAAGCATGTTAATGCAAAAGAAATCGATCTGCAATGTGCGCGTACCTATCAACCGTGGGTTTTCTGTTACCCTGCCCTCATTTGTGTTCTGTATATCACCCATGTTCACGGGGAGCCGTAGTCACGTTCTTTCACAAAAGGTCATGTTGGAAGGCTCCTTCCTGTTTCCTGCATGCTCCGATCTCCTTACCGACTATCAGTGTTGTCATTGGTTATTACCGCAAAAAAAAAAAAAAGGGTCCAGCGCAAGCATGAATATAAGTGGAAATCTGTGTGTTCATGCAATGGCAAGGTATTCGCAAACCAACTTTATGACACGAGAACAATACAGATTGCCGATGAGGCTGACCTAAAAAAAAAAAAATACCATAACTGCTACCTATAGTGAAAGCAGATATGCTCAAGCTTTCTACCAGATCACAACTTCGACTTTCGACATCATATCAAACTTGGAATTATATCCTGCATTTTAACGCGCGTTTCGCCACTTGTAAAGAAGGTGCAATTTTTCAGTTTCTGCATATGAATTCACTTTCCAATTTCATCTTGCCATGATAACCTAGACCTAGTCGACAAAAAAAAAGGGGGGGGGGGGGGGGAGGAAGCCGATAAGCCTCCCGTATACGATAATCTTTTTCTTCATCGCTCTAATCAGCGAGGAGGCGGTGTCGCTATATACGTATGCATGTTAAAGCAGGACGCAATTTTCTCTTAGTTCCAGGGTTCTGCAAGCTTTTAACTATTATGAAGTACTGACACTCCGACACAATACAGGGTTTATTGCTGTAGTATATAGAATCCCACATGGTAGTACACGGCAATGTTTAAGCTTTTTTTTCGAAAGCTTTCTGCATAATATTTCTGTGAACAATTTCAACATCGTTTGCAGTGGTGATATCAACAGAAATTTTCTGCGTTGTACGCGTTTCCTTAATAACTTGAACAATGTTCTTAGTTCACTGGTTTCATTAACTTAATCATCATGCCGACTCGAGTTACAGTTGCTGCTGCCCAAAACCTTTAACTTAGTGGGCACCAGCATTGAAGCCACTATATTTCATGCAGGCACACAATCGGACATCAGCAATCACTCCTCTGCTTTTGCCATATTATGACACTGAGAGCAAGTGTAAAAATTATTAACCTGAACCACTCACAGCTTCATGCGTGTCTGAAACTGCATTAGAGCTATTTGAAACCGAAATAAGCGAATTTTATCGGTTAATGGTATTAAAGAGAATGAATTTACGCGAGGTTTACTCTAAATTTGTCGACAAGTTTGTCCAGATTTACGCTAAGCAATTAATATGTAAAACTTCCAAACAACAAAATAAAAAAAAAAGTTGGAAGGTGATTCAACCTCTAGTTGACGTCGATGAAAGACAATGTCTTCCTGAGCGAGCTGGGAGTGAAGATGGGGCGGAACTACTGCGCACGGCACTCTTATCACGTGACCCCTCGTGTGAGGCGAGTAGGAGGAGCGGCGGACTGCTTAAGATTGAGAAATTTAAACTGCACAATATTCGGGATCGGCGCACATTTTAGCAGCGGAGCTGTTTCAGCCGGCCGTTAGTCCGTCCGTCGCGGACAAAAAATGTGGGCCGATCCTGGCGGTAGTGCAGAAAGGGCCCAAGCGCAATGGCACATCATTCATTCATTCATTCATTCATTCATTCATTCATTCATTTCATTTCATTTCCCATCTCACAGTACAGATGGAGGGGTTGTAGAAAAAAGCTGCGCCAGGACAGCTTGACGAATCTACAAACCTAATTTTCAGCAGGGGGGCAGTACAGGAACTTGCACAATTTTAAAACAGATAAGTACACCAAGGAATAACCAAAGAATACACAAAACAGCAATATGTACGCATAAGCAAACCTAAGCCATGTTATGTAAACACATATTATGAAGTTCTTCGAGCGAACAGGAAAACAAATCAAAATTAATGACAGCATATAGCCATTAAGAAGAGATGGAAGAGTATAGGGAAGGCGTTCTTTTCCAAGATTAAGTCGAGGTATCGGTACTATCCAATCCTCGCCATGCCTTGTTGGATAGCCTAATACCTTTTTCCTTAGTTCTGATAATTTGCTGAGGTTGGTTATATTATTTCTAATTTCCGATTTAAAGATGACACTAAGGCAATAATTATAAAGGCTATGTACTTTAATCACTCTAGAGTGACTAAATAAAGCTGCGCTCGGATGTCTGTATGACGAATTATACGCATGTCGGAGATACCTTTTTTGGATTAAGTGAATGCGCTCAAGGTTAGTAAACGTTGTAGTACCCCAAACTAACTGGGAATAATTTAAATATGATCTGAAGATTGAGTTGTAAATCAGTATCTTAGTTTGTGTAGGAAAGGTATATTTTAAACGACCCATAGCGCCAGTGATTTGAGCTATTTTGCATAATACCTAATTAGCGTGACAATCCCATGACACATTCGAAGAAAATATTACCCCTATAGGCATTTGAACTGCTCCACTATTTCTACAGGACGTGAATTTAAAATAATATCTTCATGCGGTGGGATCAGTTTATTTTCCGGCCTAAAAATGAGAGCCTTAGTCTTACCCTCATTGATCTTCATTGAATTACCTGCGGACCAATCCTCGAGAGCTTTCATTGCGACGTTACATTAGTCAATAAGTTAGGAAATGTTATTACCGGCCAAAAATACACTTGTACATATCATCCGCATAGATGACAAACTTTGCATTATGGCTAATGTTTATTATATCGTTTATATAACTGTTGAAGAGTAAAGGTCCTAGTATACTTCCTGGAGGAAGACCGCATATGACAGGTTTTGGTGCAGACTGTATACCATTAAATAATACCACTTGTTGCCTAAATGATAGATATGAGTTCAATAATGATACTGCTTTCACTCGGAAACCATAGCACCACAATTTATTTAGCAAAATTTTATGATCCACGAGGTCAAAAGCCCTTAGGGGGGGGGGGGGGGAATCCACAAACATACCATTGACAATAGCTTTGTTTTCTAGTTGTGTTATTATATACTCTTTTTGTTCGAGTAATGCAGACTTATTTGATTTGCCTTTGCAGAAGCCAAACTAGTGAAATGGTGTTAGCAGGTTGGATTTATGAATGAAGTTAGAGAGTCTTTGATGAAGCAGTCTTTCAAAAGATTTTGAGAACACTGGCAGAATTGATATTGGTCTGTAGTTTCCAGGAACATTTCGATCGCCTTTTTTATAAATGACAATGACTTTCGCTAACTGCATTTTTTTTTTCGGAAAAAGGGCACTTACTAAAGAGATATTCAAGATTTGAGCAAGTATTGGGGCGATTGTTTCAGCTACATGCTTCACTGGCCGTATTTGAATGTCATCAATGTCACAGCTACTGCTGTTGTTAAGATTTCTTATCACTGACACTACTTCGCTTTCCATAACTGGGTGCAGAAAAACTGATTCATCATTTCGAATGTGTATATATTTGCAAGCATCAGATTGAGCAGCACTAGTAGTCAGGTTTGTTAAAAACATATTGAATACATTAGCTAATTCTGCACCAGATATTTCCTTTCCATCAATATTTATATTGGTTAATACAGTGTGTGCACTCTTACGCTGTAAGAGTGTGTTTAATCTTGCCCATAGTGTACTATGTCGAGAATTCTTGATATCTAGAAGTGATAGATGATAGGAAGCTCGTGCAGATCGCAGTTTATTGGTAAATTTATTCCTATATTTCTTAAATAGCGCAAGATCCTCAGCTTGTCGAGTGCCCAAAATTTCCTGTATAACTTTTGTTTGATTTGTATTACTCTGCGGAGCTCTGGCGTTATCCAGGGCTTGCGGATTTTGCGACTTTTCAAGTGTGTCACGAGAGGAAAACAGTCATGATATATTTGTCACTAATGCAACAAGATAAAGCCCCCGATATAACATTCGTCTGCATAGCGTTAGTGATAATCAGATCAAGCACAGAATGGCTTTCACCTGTGACTCTTGTTGGTTTATTAATGAGGTTAAGAAAACCATTAGAAATAATGGTCGTACTAAAATGGGAATGCTCATATCAATATTAAAATCACCACAAGCTATCAACGTTTTCTGATTGTGACAATGAACAACATAAGCCAGAAACAGGTCATAAAACTGCAGAAATGGTGAAATATTACCGTCTGGAGGCCGGTAACATACAGAAAAGACAGTGCTTTGCGTACAAACCGACAGAATTTCATAATATCGGGTTATTACTGTGTATGAATCAAGTATTTGCCCTTCTACATCGTTGCTAAGCAATAGTGCTACACCACCGCCGCGGACGTTTTGTCTATTTACGTAATATGTTTGTTATTGCATGCACGAAAAACGGGCTTACATATTATATACAGCATCAGGAGGTCCCAGAGTGAGAAATTGCCAGGGGGACCTACTATCATTAGTGGGTAGATAAGAGTATTAGAGCAGCAAGAAGAGGGCGAACGAACAAACAAACAATGAAAGAAAATAAAAAATAAAAAGCGCGTCACGAAATAGAATTCGTACGGACCAAGTTATAATAAATAGAAAACATTTAGATATGTATTAAAACAGCGCTACACAATAATATCACAATAAATAATCATAAGCAGGAATATCGAGTAACGTGAAACAAAAAATTTGGCTCTTCTACATATTACTAACGGGCTTACTAACAACAAAAAATACAAATTGTTTTACAGAAATATGAAGCCTAACGATACAATATTAAAAGTAATGTAAAGAAAATGTAATAATTATGAAAATGTATTTATGACAAATGAAACGATGGTTCTGCTAACAGTATTCTTTTCATATTGTGTTTAAAAAACTGCAATGAAAGAGGTGACTTAATATTAACAGGGATGTGATTCCAAAATGAAATACCATAGAAGCGAAGTGTAAATTTTCCATAGTTTGATCTGATTTTAGGTAAGAGAAGATTATTGCGTTCTGAAAACCTAGTATTATTTTTGTTCATGAGGTTATTAAAAGGAAGGCTGTCTAACGATATTTCACGATGAAAGAGACGAAATGTAATGAGTGACAACTTGTGATAGAACATCTGTTGAATGGGTAAAATGCGAAGATGTTGATAGATGGGTAAAGAAAGGCAACAGAATGAGCTAAAAGTCATTAATTTTATTGCCTGATTTTTAAGACGTTCAAGTGGTTTGAGATGAATGGCATATGTATTACCCCATGAAGATGAACAGTATGATAAATGACTATTAATATAATTAAGCATGATACAACGAGCTAATAACATGAGGTTGGAAGAATGCTCGTGTTTTAATGATAATGCGGATGCCAAATGAAACCTTTTTTATTAGCGAGTTGGCATGGCTATTGAACTTGACGTGTTTGTCGAGAGCAACACCCCGGAATTTAACAGTATCAGATGTCGGTATAGCATAAGTATTCAACGAGACAGTTATGGAAGAAGTAGTCGCAGTTTGTGGGTAATGAAATAGTAGAAACGTGGTATAGTCTTTCAATCTAGAAACACCATAGTCACATGTGCTCCACGTCTCCGTTAGCATTATCGCAGAAAATTGAAAGGAGAAACCGTCAAAAAATTCTAAACACAATACTTTGTTTTTCAGTGACCTTGTATCCAAGTGAATACATTTGTCAGAAGCCGTCTAAAACATTGACACCACTTGATCCACATCATTAGACAAAAAATAGCGAATATCATCCATCGCGCTTGCTTTGAACACAAAATAATAAACTTAGCATCAGTTAGAGGTTATCAAGATCGCCGTTACTCCTAATAACAATAGCAACTGCGCCACAGGACTTTCGGGCGAGAATTTTCCCATTTGCATACCATACGAAATCATAGCCTTTTCCCTTTGCTTTCTCTTTCGCAGCTCGAAAAAGTTCTCTGTGTTAACGAGTTCAATTTTCCCGAATGAAAACTTTCGATTCACTGTTCTTTAGCGCGTTATTTTTCTGCAGCCAAGTGTCTCTTCTCTATTGTTTAGTAAACCTGATAATAATTCCAGGAACTTTATCTTGCCTCGCTGGCAGGCGGTGAACTGATAGAACATCAGCATCAGTCAGTCGAGGGACTCGAAGCGTGTCAGCAACCTGATCTAGTGAAGATAATAGGTTCCCTCCCGCAACAACAGGGACACCACGTACTTCCAAATTAAGCTGCCGGCTGCGAAATTCTAGGTCATTTATCTGTTGCCGAAGCTCACGCTGTACTGCAGTGTTAACCATGTCCTTTTCTTCTAGCTCTGTCACCCGTGTTCTGAGACCCTTTATTTCAATGCCTTGTCAGATTATCTTTTGTTCAAACTCCTCGAACTTTCTTGGCATAAACGGGAGTGATTTTTTCATGTCACTGATTTTTCCAACTAAGGTACGCAGGCTTTCGAGCTTTTGATTAATTGCCGCGAGAACGTCGGTTTCAGCTTTGCTGTGAGCAGCGCGTGCTCCAGCGCTACTGCATGTTGGGCATCTCCAGGTCGTTTTAGCACTTTCTACTTTTGTTTTAAATGATTTCTCAGCTATGCCGGCGCACTCAGAACATTGCACCGACCCTTCCTCTTTACGAAAGGGCAACTGACATGTAAAGTAAGTATGGGACATAGCTGACACTTGCGAAATGTGAGCACAAAACAAGGCATACACAGGAACAAACAGGGCAACACTATGGCAGCGGAAGCAGCAACATTGTAGGTTGATTCTTGATACAGTAGTAAGAAATTATTTGATCGCCAACCTGTAACAAGCAGAATTCCACGATTAGCAAGTGTTTCCACGATCTGCCACCGCTGCCAAATGACCGCCAAGGAGCAAGACGCCCACTTATCAGGGTTCCCGCGAACATACCAACTAGCGAAGCTGAGCCTGGCTGAGTCTAGATAAGCATGGTTGGGACTACTTAAGCTTAGTCAGTCATCGACAGCCAATCGATAGCCAATCAATAGCTAATCGATCAATAATCAATAAATTCCGGAAAATGCTGGGGATGACTTGGTAGTGCTTAGCCTAGCCCAAATAAGTGGCGAATACCTTGCGAAGCCAAACGATAGTCAATCAATAGCTAATCGATAATCAATCAATAATCAATGATGGTGATGACTTGGTAGTGCTTAGCCTAGCCCAAATACATGGCCAATACCTTGCGATAGCCAATCGATAGCCAATAAATAGTTAATCGATAATTAATCAATAAATTCCGCAAAATGCTGGGAATTATTTGGTAGTGCTTAGCCTAGCCCAAAATCCAGGACTACCTAGGTGCCCATCAGCTCCGCTGTCTCTTTAGCATTGCGCCTCCAGTGCAAGCTATGCTAATTTTTTTATATTGCCCATACCCGCTGGAACGGGCCACATTCTTACACTGCACTATCTCAGGGACTTGCCCACGAAAGAGGCTAGAAACCCGCATACACGATACAGAAAAGTGAGGCTAACTCGCCAAGGACGACATTGTCTTCAAAAACTCAGAAGAACGTGGGTTACTCGAGTCCACAAAAAAATTATACAAAAAATAACTTTATCGTGCATTCATGCGCACATCGTGTCCGTCAGCACTAAAGAAATGTTGAAATTTTGCTACACAAGCTCAATAGCGAGCTTAGACGGCAAAAGATTGCCTACTAATAACTATTCACTCACATCACAAAACCCGATGCCGCGTGGAAAGTGTTTCGCAGCATTTTGGGCAGTGAAAAGAGGCATTTTGCACCAGATAAGATAACAGTGAATTACTGCAGACCATGTGACACATATCTAACTATTTCAATGCGCACTTTGTTGGAAGCCATATGCGACAGCTTTCATGCTCTACCTGTTCACAGGTAGAGCGTGCAGACCGGTAGAAACATTGAACCAAATCGAGGCACCTAGACCGAGGCACCACAGTGGTCGCCTTTTATTTATTTATTTATTTATTTATTTATTTATTGTTACGATAACAATTATATGGACACTCCAAGCGGATTTCTGCCGTCGGCGTCGCCATCGTCGTCGCCGTGAGGTTCCGTATAAAGTCCAAGGGCGATGAAATCGTCGCCGCACGCCGTATGTGCGAGTGAAAGCGCGCGAGGGACGCGCGCTTTCACGGAGAGCGAACGCACGGCAGAGAGCATTCTTCTTCTTTCTAGGGTTTTACGTGCCAAAACCAGTTCTGATTATGAGGCACGCCGTAGTGGAGGACTCCGGAATAATTTTTGACCACCTGGGGTCCTTTAACGTGCACTACAACACAAGCACACGGGCGTTTTTGCATTTCGCCTCCAACGAAATGCGGCCGCCGCGGCCGGGATTCGATCCCGCGATCTCGTGCTCAGCAGCGCAACGCCTTAGCTGACTGAGCCACCCCGGCGGGTGGCGGAGAGCAAACGGGACCGTAGCGCGAAAGGCCATTGGGGAATGGGAGGGAGGGAGGGAGGCGACGTCGTGCAGCGGCGCCAACGGCGCAAGGGGAACTAGCGACTCAGTCTCGCACGCGAAAGGAGGAAAGTGGGAAGGCAACGCGGGAGGGAGGGGTTGCGTCTTCTACTCTGCCCGCAACTGCGCACTTGTACTTTGGGCGGCCGGTCGCCCGCGCCGTATCTTGAAAGCGATTTGCCGACGGCTCATAGCTTTGTATGCGCTGTGCGTTCGCCGCTCAGTTTCCGTTGAAGCGATATACCTCACGAACCTTCGCTCGCTGCTGCTACTGCGCTTGCTCACGCCACCGTTTTGACAGCAGTTGTCTGCAGTCGTCGAGTGTTTGCTTGTGCGTGCTGACACCATGCTTGTTAATTCAGTTAGTAAGTGAATGTGTCCAAGCTTATACAGCCGACAAAACTACCATCCTTACTCCGTATAGCTCTCTACTCATTTGCTATCGCAATTTATGATTCGCCTTTCGTGCAAAACTGCGACTTTTTCATTTATTTATTTATTTATCTATTTATAAAAGTTTTTTTTCTATTTCTCTCATTGCCCTTGCTTTGCCTAAAGGTACCGAATAACGGAAACGGTGTTCAGACCGCCGCATTAAAGACAATTTATTCTTTAAGCCGACAGACGAAACAAAGTTTGAGAACGTTCATAACCTTGAAAAACCCGCCGTGGTTGCTTAGTGGTTATGGTGTTGGGCTGCTAAGCACGAGGTCGCGGGATGGAATCCCGGCCACGGCGGCCGCATTTCGATGGGGGCGAAATGCAGAAAACACCCGTGTACTTAGATTTAGGTGCACGTTAATTAAAGAATCCCAGGTGGTCGAAATTAATCCGGAGTCCCCCACTACGGCGTGCCTCATAATCAGATGGTGGTATTTGCACGTAAAACCCCATAATTTAATTTTTAGTGACCTTGAAAAAGATAAGGACTTGATATCAACAGATAAAGCCGGTAAAATACTTTTTTAGAATACTGCAGCTCTTAATCATATCTCTAATTTGGCTCTCGAACCAGACACTTTTCTTAATCAAATGAAGAGGCAAGGTCTCACGTAACACACAAAGGTAGCAACAGAAATACTGTGAGAAACTATCAGCCAAAGTCTTTTTTTTTTTTGTCTTTTCCAAGGGGCATGAAAAAATAATTTCTCCCGCATAACGGACCTCTCTTCAAGCTGAGGCATCTTATCAGACTCGCAATTTGGCTTCCGCAAGTGAAAAACGACAGAAACGGCCTTGCTAACACTAAATGAAAGCATACTTCGCGACATAAAAGTTCTACACAATAGCCTGCAACAGGCTTCGTTTTCATATACTTCTCTGAATATTTTGATTGACTTAGTCATGACGTTATTGTAGAGAAATTATTGTTATGCGGCCATTCATTGAAAGTCTTTGTATTTACTCAAGCCGTGTTTACGAGATCGCAGACTACCTGTATCACTACATTGTTTAAGTCATATTTTCTTCCTGTCTCAAGAGGTGTGCCCCAGGCAGTGGCTCGTGAAGTGTATTTTGAATGTGGGGGAAGAAGCTGAGGCTCATTTTACATACAGAAACTTTGCTTTCTTTTTATTTTTTCTTGTTTTTTTTTTCTTTTGTTTAAATCCAAGACCTAATTGCTATATATTAGAGGGGGCCGGGTCAGCCTGTTGGGTTGGGGGGCGAGGCCCGCCTGCAGTAGGACCTGTAGTGGCACTCCCCCCCATCTACGCCTCCTCCCCCCCCCCCCTCCCCCCCCCCCCCCCCTGTATCGGAGCCCCAGCGCCCAGGGAAGTATTCTTAGTCCCCATTCATTTAATATCTGCATTAATGATCTCGAAAATATTGACGAAAGGGTAAAATTTATCACGTATGCCGTTCATGTCAGGTCACAGCTCTGACATGAGCAGGAACTACTTGGCATCACCTTCTCCACCCACCTTAGCTGGAACACACGGAGAAAATCTTAGTAAAGACTTTCCTCAACAAGAGCACTATCATTATTTTAATGCCTCCTTCCCGCGAAAGTAAAACTACAAGCGACTATGCATTGTTCGCCTCCCGGTGAAATTAACGTAGCATTGACTGGACAACAATCAAACCTAACAAGAAAGTTACTTTCAAACAAAAAAGATGAAAAAAAAAGGTTATTCCGCATATTGCGAACGTTCCTCACGTAGCATCAACTAGAACACTCATTGAAGAATATGGCGCAAATAAAGTTCAGAACTTATACAAGTTTCGAATATTAATATCATGTTATTTTTCACCTACGGTTCGTGAATAGTTCCTGATAACCACCCCGTCCTAAAAATCTAACCAAACTGACCCGCGTTCGCGGAAAGTTGACCTGTGGTTGGTACCTCGTTTCCGCACAAACTACAAACATAACGTACAATCCAACATGCCGGCTATTTTGAATCGATACATGCTAACAGTTTAGAAAGAAAAACTGCACCGATAAATGGTGCGTGTTTTTATTTTTCGTGGTGTGTTATTTGTGGTAGTCTCTTTTATTAATACGCTTCAGTGTTGCTTCTACTACATGATCATACTTTAGTTATCCTTTGCTTTTGTTGCGAACGATGCCACCTCTGTTATGATCATTATCACTGCGTCGTTGGAATGTTCTATTCTCTACTGCTTGATTCGCATTATTTCCTCTTCTTACAAACAGCGGCCTGGCAAGCTTCCGATTTTCCTCACGGAAATATAGCGGGCAAGAAAGGCGATGGCGAACCGTTGTAGTGCGGCAAAATAGAGGCCCTGAGATTTTTAGCAATTTTACTCTGCAGCTAATCACAAGCTTACAGATCCATGTTGTCTTATATTAAGCAGGAAATTAAAAAAAAATATGCGTGCTTGATGCATGATGCTCATTTGTTTTATTTGAGAACCTAAACATTAAATCTTACAAAAACTAGCTTTTTTTTTAAGCGCCTATTTTTTCTCTATCTCTCCTTGTTTTCTTGTTCTCAAACCGCAACGTGTCTTCTCTTGTTATAATGCGCGAAACTCGATATTGCGTATATTTTGTACCACGATACATGTCTGCACGCTGCCAGTCCGTACTGGGGCCCATGTCAAGCTGCCTGTATAGAGCAGTTTTTATCCTTGAAAACGTTCCGGTTGTCTCTGGATAAATAAATTTGAATGTGAATTTATGGTGACCGCAACGAAAGCTGCGATGCATCTTAGAAGCGTTTATTTGGAACGTGAAGTTTCTAGAGTGATCAGTGACCTGGAAGACGAAAATACGTCAACAAAAATGTTGCAAAAACTGAAATTTCCGATGCGCTAAATTCTGTGAACAGAAATGAATTCCAATAGATTACAATGGTGGCTTGGTGCCGATTGTACCAAAAATAGTTCATTTAAGTAACGTTCATTGAACAGGCATTTTGTTGTTCTAAACAGCTGACGCCAAGAAAGTATTGAACATCAATGATAAGGTCAAGGACTTCGTTCAGAAACTGGGAAGACAACACAACACGAAAGTTGTGTGGTGGGACATGCATGGCAAGCCAGAGAAGCTCCTCAGTAAAGGGGACGACTACAAAAAGTGAGTCTTTCATGAAACAAAGCACGTTTTAAGGTGATATATAGTTACACTGTATATACAGGTTGTCCCGACAATCATGCAGCAGGATTTTAAAATATGCAAATGCCACGTGTAGCTGGACAGAACCAAGGTAATGTTGTTTGCCGTCACTTGAAGATACTAAAATTATTTTTTTGCATTCCGCCTAATTAGATAATTAATATTAATTAAATAATTAATTACTCAACTTCTCAATTATTATAATTACATGAAAAGTGTGAATGAGAAAATTGTAGAGCAACATGAAAAACTCCCGATACAGCTTTCTGTTGCTTAATGCGTGCTACATAAAAGTGTTTTTCCGAGCGTGAAAGAAGCCGCGAATACACGCAAAATTGCCGCGCGACTGGCCGCTCGAGGCACTTTGCGTGTATTCGCGGGCTTCTTCAAAGCTCGAAAAACACTTTTATGTAGCACGCATTAAGCAACAGAAAGCTGTATCGGGAGTTTTTCATGTTGCTCTACAATTTTCTCATTCACACTTTTCATCTAATTATAATAATTGCAAAGTTGATTAATTAAGTAGAACTAATTATCTAATTAGGCGGAATGCAAAAAAATAATCAGAGTATCTCTAAGCGACGGCAAACAACATTACCTTGGTTCTGTCCAGCTATAACGTGGCATTTGCATATTTTTAAATCTTGGTGCATGATAGCTGGGACACCCTATATATATATATATATATATATATATATATATGTTTGTTTGTTTGTTTGTGTGTGTGTGTGTGTGTGTGTGTGTGTGTTTGTGTGTGTGTGTGTGCGTGCGTGCGTGCGTGCGTGCGTGCGTGCGTGCGTGCGCGCGAGGGAGGAAGTGGCATCGAAGTTCACGTGCATAACCATATCTAGTTTATCTGCAATCCCCGTCGATTTTATCACGATGCCGCTGTATATTTCTTCTATATATTGGGCGCTATTCATTGTCAAGCTGTTCACTCATGCCTTTTTTGTCTGTCATATTATACATGTTGCATTACGCTATTTTATACATAACGAATGGACCCCCAATTAGCCTGCTAACCTACGGCATCTACGGTTCTACTCTACTACGGCTAACTACGGCTTTACGACATTTGTTCAGTGTAGTTGCAACTTGCATTATAGTATAGCGGGTTCCGTTCCACCTCGAACGATCATACGAGGACCTCGTTCTCTACAGTTTCTCGTTTCGCGCCACCATCAATGGATACCCGCGTCTCGATCCTGCCTGCCAACGCACTGTCCGGTCACAGCTCGCATGCGACGCTTCCATAGGCCGCCGCATACTTAACCCAACCCGATTTCTCATTTCCCTGGATTACTATGGCAGAAGCATGGGGTACCCAGAGAGGCGCCGATTAGTCTTTTCATATGCATTCTCTCTTCCTGCAGATGGAATCATTTTGCGCGCTCGAGGGGAAGGAAGCAGGCGTCTGCCGTCTCTGCCGCTCCACTTCTGAGGGCACAGCCTCTCCGTTTCGCCTTCTCTGCAGGTACCAAGTGTCGGCCAAGGCAGATCCAATGCGCTACGGCCCACGGTCAAACGGCACAGAGAAACCGGACACCGTGTATGTGGCGACGTTCAGGAACGAGCAGCCTTCGCAATCTCAGAAGGTCATCATAGAGCGCAAAACGCGCCGAGAGAGGCACGCCTCCTGGCAGTCTACAAAATCCATCCACCTCGACGTCAACGTCAGGACGTCGCTTTCGCTGTCGGGAATCTTCAACTTCAGAGCTGGCGTCGACTACAGCTACGACCTGACGAGCGGCGAGAGCCACGTGGAAAAGGAAGTCGTGGAGTTTTCAATCAAAAAAGAGATAACCATCCCTCCTCGGACTAAAGTTGAAGTAGAGTGGGTAATCACTGAATCTGTTGAGGTACGTATACCCTCGCTTGAGCGGGCTCTGCCTTACAAAGGCTGCTGTTCTTCTGGCAAACTCCGTCTCTCAACGCGTTGCTAAAACGTTAACGCTGCGTACGGCCACACCCGAACGCGCAGCAGTGTGTGATGTGCGCGCTCTTTTATCGACGCTGGTTACAATCACAGATGACATCAAACATTGTGATGAGGCTATCGGTACACAAAGGAGACGGTGGCGCCAGTACACTGTTCTCCGCATGTAGCCCTCAAAGCTTCATTCGTGAAATATCAGAGAAAAAAGTGCTCGTATCTCTACACCTTGAAAACAATGGAGCGCTGTGAACTCTTTCATGCGGTAGGAAGTGCTTGTATTATAACTCTATTTTCGAGAATATTTCCCGACGGTGCCCGATCAGAGTGAACGCGGAAAGGCTGAAAACGAGCGAGTTCGTAAGGCCTGTTCCATGGTATGAAAAAGAAAGATAAAGAATAATAAAAAAAATGCGTAGAGAATACAGCTGCACAGAAAAACAAAAAAATAGAAAGAAAAAAAAACTACACAGGGACTCCGACTACGAATTGAAAAGTCGCACTGTGTCGGGAAGGATGATGAAAAAAAGAAAAAAATCCACCTGCGCACGCACTGAGGAAGGCATCTGCACAAATACGGACAACACACGTTCACTCTCAAAAGATCTTGGTTCAGGTAGGCCAATTATAACTTGTGACAATCGAAGGATGGTTTAAGCATGCGCCGCATGCCGCAATTACTGATATGGCACGCCTAAAGCTCGGTCATAAAACGCACTTCTTTATTCCCGTGTCTTAATAGACCCTCACTATTTCAAAAATTGCATCCGCGACAGTGTAAAAAACGCTGTACGGCGTTCCGCAGGCCAGCAGTTGTTTGTGTTCATTTAATATCCGATTGAGATAACATGTTTGCAATCGTATAAAAGCGACTGCGACTAAAAGGAATTTTGCGAACTTCTCCGATACGACATTCTACGAGCTTGTTAGTTTTCCTCGACGGGTACTCGAAAGGAAAGCACCACGTAACGCATGGGTATTTCTGACACCTTCGGTGAGTAACCAAGAAATTTTGCTCGGGTAACTTTGATTTCTTCTTTTTCAGCGTTATCCGTGGAAATCAGACGTTCTACTAGACGGGTGGTTCGCGCTCTGGTTCGAGAAACGCGTGCACAACCACCATCTCTGGTTCTACCCGATCGACGTGATCAAGGACCCTGACCTCAAACTGCACGAACCGTCGGGGGTGGTGTACACCACCGAAGGAATCGCCGAGGGTGTCAATTTGATCAGGAACGAATTGCGAGTCCGGCAGCACGATCTCGTGCCGGAAACTTCGGCGTCAGCGAACACAACCACCTATCGGCTGAAAGGGGGAGACGTTGTGTCCAGAACGGTCAACGAGCCATCGGTTGTTGGCGTCAAAGCTTGGCTCTAGAGCGAAGGCGCCACCGCGTCCGCGACATGTGCAGCTCATCTTTATGAGGAAACTTTAGCACTTGCCCTCCTTATTCGAATGCACGTGAGACGCAGACGTTCTCTCATTAGGCAACCGCAGAACCGAGTTGAATAAAACTTGTTGAATTTGTTGAATTCAAAGGAACGAGTTCTATAGTGACGGTAGGCAGGCTTTTTTTTTTTATCCTTAATGTAGACCACTATTTCTCTTAGATTAGCCAGGGCCGGATTAGGAAATACGAAGCGCCCCGTTCCTCCGCGTCCTGATAAATGGGCCTCTTTCAACATATCGCATGGGTTGGGCACGGGGCTGCAGCCCCCTAGATAGCGAACCAGCACAGTGTTTCTTGCACGGCGTGTATCGAAGCGCGAAGCGGTGGAGAATAAGGCTTTTTACTTATGCTAGCGCACGTGGTTTATATGCGGTTTATAGGATACATCATTATCGAGCAGGGTATTCTGCAGTTTAGATTTAAATATCGGCGATATTACGGCATTTCTACTATAGTTGTGTGACATAAAGAACTTTGTCTCCTTGCCAGGTCTTCTGGCATAGCTAAAGAATATCAGGTGTGACTAACCTTACTGCCTATAGTTTCCACATTTACCTGGTTCCGCGGGCTCTCGAAGGGGATAATCAACCTCGCGGCAGCGTGCCGAAGCATCCTATGATACCGTGACAGTAATAACGAGCATGCGCTTTCATCGTGGCTGACGGTAATGTGCGCACGCCGTCCGAAGACGCCGAGCTTGAAGCAGCGGCCGGTTAACGTGGGCACGAGAGCGGTTCACTAGGAGCACATGTTCAACTATCACGCGGCGAGTTGTTGCAAATCAGGCAACCTTTTTTTTATTATTTATTTGTGCAATAAATGAAAAAAAAGCTAACGAAAAGCTAAAAAAAATGTTCGAAGTTTAATAATCAAGCTTTCAACTTCGTAACACCGTAAGAATAGCAAATATCGCGCTTCTCTAAACAGCGTCTATTATTAGTGCGTTTAAAAGCGTAAGAAATGTATGGTCTACGAAATTTTTGTTGTTTCCAGAACTTCATTAGCTCGCTGTCGCAGCTTCATTATCTGGCTATCCGCAGGCAAGATTTTTTTCTTTTCTTTTAAAGCAAGAATTTAACATAAGCACACAAACAGTGTCTTTACGGGCACCGCCACGAAAAAAAAAACGAAAAAAAAAAACAAAAAACAGTCCAGTACCTGGGTATGTCGTCCGCCAAACAAGAGTGAAGGAGTACGCACAAATCCTTTCATATATGCAGGGTGTTTCAGCGAACACTTTCAAAATTTTTGAAAGGTTGCCGGTGGCAGATATCACAATTCTAGTTCATGAGCTGGACTATCCGAAGAAGCGCACATTAATTGCACAAGCAACTGAAATGCATAATCGATTAATTACAAAATTCACAAATTACATTTTTAACTAATCACCTTATGGCCCATATTGCAATGCACAAATTCTAGCCGTGGAGTCAGCAAGGCGGAACCACTTGGAACGAATTATCAGGATGACACCAGCTTCAAATATTAATTCCAGAACTTTGTGGAGAAATGGATTGACGTTACAGTTACTTTTGTGCTTCGATGCATAAAACGACGCTTTGTTAAGAAAGTGAATCAAACCCCTGACCTCGTGCTCAGCAACAGAACGCTGACTGAGCCACCGCAGTGGGTCTCACCTAGGTGTATACCTTTCATGCTACTTCTACAAGGCAAGATCATGGGCGTCACGTCGGCAGGATATTGCCTTGGGGGCGAAGGGGGGGGGGGGGGGGGTTGCAAGTGCCCCTTTTGCACCCTCCCCCTGCCGACGCGCATGGGCGAAATCTAAAAATACTGGTTTCCCCACCAAAATTACCATTCGCGCTGGCACGCTCGGGTAAACAAGGCAGCGTTGGCACCCGAGCCAAAATGCGCATTCGGCTTTGCTTTTAATTGAATATTACCACAAGCACGTTTGGCGTTTGCGAAGTAATTTACTATTGTAAAGGGGTGTACTGAACAGTTCAGATGGTAGCGTCTGTTCGTAATCGAAAAGGCAGGTGACGCAGAGCAGGAACAGCTGGTTGCACGAACGGCTCCGACTCGTGCTAAGCAGCTGGCGATCCGGCTGATGGTTGCACTGCAGGCATTGAACAGTCGATCTGGCTGGCCTTGTCCGTGTGCTGTTCTTCTTCATTACACTAATGACAATCGTAATCGTAAGGTATGCGTATACACTGCTCAGAATTCATATGATATAATCACATAAGCTGTCAGCGCACTTTAGAATCTGAGTCTAATCTAATCATGCAACAAATATTTCTCCGTGAGATCTGTCAGCGCTCTTGAACGCATACATTCGATTGATTCGCGCTGGCCAGGCTTACACCATCTACGATGTTTTCACGCCCATTTCTTTTGATCCTAAATGCGCTCCCCGGGCTTCACTCTCATGTGCTGGCTCTTAGCTCCAAATGTAGAGCACAAATTTAGCAAATTACCTTCCTAACAGCTTAACAAATGATGTAAGCTATGCATCTATTACATACACCATAACATTTAAGTCGTTACGAGTGCCAAGTTGTGGAGCGATCGCAACTCAATCCATCGAAAAAAAGAAAAGAAAAAGAAAAATGGCACAAGCGAGTTTTCAGTGTATGCCTTATTTTCTGCTCAGCATGCGGCTCCTTACCGCTTCTTCAGATGAAAATTCAGGTTGAGTTTCTTATTGCGTAAGTTGAGCTGAATTAACAAAATGTATGTTGCTTTTGCTGCTGGCCTCAGTCGCCTTACCCTGTGCTAGTAGTTTTATTTGGAGTGCCTCCTACTACGAGCTGCTGCCCAGTCAGACGCTTGGAGTCGTCCTTTGGAACCTAGCTGTGTCAACCTCCGAGAAATTTCAAACAGATGTCACGATAAAGAATAAAGCGAACGTTCTATATAGTACACAGTATACGCACGTTAATTGTTCAAGTATGTACTAGTAGTGCAACTTGACATTCCCCTTTTAAAATAATGTAAACCTAAGACTCGTCGAAGCCCTTATAGCATATATGAGAGGGGTGGACAATAGCTTGCTTCCTTCGGCAGTTGATTTAAAATTTCTTCCTCTAATAACACTCTGACACAGGGGCTCCGGAAGTATATCTGATGTGTGGGGGCGACATCTGGGTGCTACTGTCGCATCATGCAGTTCACCTCTCTCTTTATATATATATATATATATATATATATATATATATATATATATATATATATATAACTGCTTTTATGAAAGAATACTTCATTAATAAAACACAAAAAGCGTGATTTATTTCATGTGCGGTTAATTCTGGTGTCCGGCACTGTTTGGAAAATCCGCGGATTGTGGGTTAATTTACGCTCTATATATGTAAGAAATGTCATACGTTCTTCAAATGATAACTGTCCCCTCATTAGGATTTTGAGGAGGCCAGAACTGGGCATGCAGGTGCGATGTTCGCAGGGTCTGCCGAGTTCCCCAAATACACGCCTACTCTTTTAGGAAAGTATTTTAAGGAAATCAAACTTGTCGCGCACACCCCCTGCTAAGCTTTTTCAACTACCACTGACGAAGCGCAGTGGAGAGAAATGAAGGCGGCAGCCTGATAGAATCTTCGGAGATTTATTAGTGAGAACGCACGTATTGAACGAACAATGAATGAGAACTTCAAACGAACGGGTTATGAAGGCTTCCAAAGAAAGAATACATGTCAACAAATACACGGACGCATACTTACACACATACCATATACACATCAAAACCATATTAAAACGATGCACAAAATTATAAACATGCACTTTTCCTTCAACCATACAGGGGTCATACATAACAATTTATATATATATATATATATATATATATATACACTGGACAGTGCGCCATCATGTCAAGCGACACGTGGCCAATTTCACTCCCAATTTCCCAACCAATTTTCACTAGGGTCACTCCGTGTGGCCAAGGCGGTTTGGGCCAAACCAGTATAAAACGCACATTCCAAGTTTCACGAGTGATAGGCTAATGATTTAAGTTGTGCTTTTCTAGGAACAGGCTTACACCGACATTTGTTTCTTCGTGCTTTTCATGGGCTTGTATAGAAGCAAGGAAAAAGGGAAACGAGAGACATCCTAAAGTCATGGCACTAAGACTTGTTCCTACAAGGGCTCTGGCCGTAGAAAAAACAACAACAAAGATAGTCTCAGAAGGCACAGCTTCCAGAAAATTTTGTTTCATGGCAAAAACAGGAAACAGCTAGGCACCGACGAAGGTTAAGTTTGTTCCTAGCCGACGTTTCGGCCCCCACACGTACGAGAGCCTTCATTTCATTTTTATTTTTCATGTTTCTCTATATTTCCCCTTGGGTTTTTTTTAGCCTTTTAGCCTTGTTCACAATGCTGAACAAAAAAAAAAAAAGGATGGGGGGGGGGGGGGGCGAAATGCCAGTTAGGAAAAAAAATTCGCCTTGGACGGCGTCTGTTTCCTGTTTTTGCCATGATTCTTCTCGACCAGACGAGATTTCATCAGATCCTCGACTTCATGTTCATATTATGAACAAGGCGTCCGTGTGGGGGCCGAAACGTTAGTTAGGAAAAAATCATGAGCCATTCCACTCAGCGAAGGTGGACGACCAGGGAAGCTGTTTAGCACACGACACAGATGTGAGGCAGAAGGGGGAGGTCGCATTCAGATCCGATCGTAGCGGGTCTTAGCCGTTGTATCTCCAGGTGAACGCGTCGACCGAGTACATCTACGGCAGTCCTCGCTCGGGGGCGGAGGCAGTGCCTCTTGCTGCCGCCGAATAAATTCGTATAAAATCTGTTGTTACCCTTGTTCCTGGGACCTCTTGGTGTCCCAGGTGTGACAAGGGTAGTTCAAGGGCGCGTTACAGGTCCCGGAGCCCACAAGCGGGAGTCTACAGGGGTATGTGCCATTGCACTTGGACGCTTTCTGCACTATCACTAGGATCGGCTCACGTTTTTGCACACGCACAGGTAAAATGCGCGGAAGCCTAGCAATAAACAGCTTCGCTGTAAAAAAATTTTCTCCTCGGTCGGCGTATTGTTTCCTGTTTTCGCCATGATTCCTCTCGACTAGACGAGCTTTCGTCGACTTCAAAATTTTGTTTCGTTTGTTGAAGGAAGGGAGCACCCTTTAACTAGTCAAAGGAGACGCTAGCCTCACAGGTGGTGGCAGAAGAGGGGGGGGGGGGGTGGTAACAGCTTTGAGTGTGGGGGCATGGCCCCACTGGTTTAAAACCTGTGGGGGCGACTGCCCCACTGCCCCCGGTTCCGGAGCCCCTGCTCTGACACCATGCAAGCGCAGACACAGCACTACTTTGGCTCGTCGACGTTGTCGATGTAGAGCCCCCAGCAGTTAGTGCTATCGTTATACGGACGTCGTCAACGTTCGTATGGCAAGTAGGTGTACCTCCTTCTTTTTAATCTTCTTATTCATGTGGCACGCCGCCAAGCAGATAACTAAAATTTCTAATGTGCTTTCTCCTCTTTAAACACAGCTATAGCTTTCACACTGCAAATACATAACCACCCTCGTGGATGGCTGCGGCTTTTACCGCAGTGTTCCAGATAACAAAGTCAGCACCTGGAAGCGACGTCGTCTTTTTGGTACGCCACCATCATTATTCCGCACCTCGCGTGCCATAGCAATTTATCCTCGCACACGCGGACACTAAGAACCGCGCCACATCTATGAAGTGCGCCAAAAGAAGATGACGAGCCAGCACATGCTACACGAAGTTAACTTATAAGTTTCCCAAACTTCTTTTTTCTTCTCTACAAAGTCAGCACCTGGAAGCGACGTCGTCTTTTTGGTACGCCACCATCATTATTCCGCACCTCGCGTGCCATAGCAATTTATGCTCGCACACGCGGACACTAAGAACCGCGCCACATCTATGAAGTGCGCCAAAAGACGATGACGAGCCAGCACATGCTACACGAAGTTAACTTATAAGTTTCCCAAACTTCTTTTTTCTCTACAAAGTCAGCACCTGGAAGCGACGTCGTCTTTTTGGTACGCCAACATCATTATTCCGCACCTCGCGTGCCATAGCAATTTATGCTCGCACACGCGGACACTAAGAACCGCGCCACATCTATGAAGTGCGCCAAAAGAAGATGACGAGCCAGCACATGCTACACGAAGTTAACTTATAAGTTTCCCAAACTTCTTTTTTCTTCTCTACAAAGTCAGCACCTGGAAGCGACGTCGTCTTTTTGGTACGCCACCATCATTATTCCGCACCTCGCGTGCCATAGCAATTTATGCTCGCACACGCGGACACTAAGAACCGCGCCACATCTATGAAGTGCGCCAAAAGACGATGACGAGCCAGCACATGCTACACGAAGTTAACTTATAAGTTTCCCAAACTTCTTTTTTCTTCTCTACAAAGTCAGCACCTGGAAGCGACGTCGTCTTTTTGGTACGCCAACATCATTATTCCGCACCTCGCGTGCCATAGCAATTTATGCTCGCACACGCGGACACTAAGAACCGCGCCACATCTATGAAGTGCGCCAAAAGAAGATGACGAGCCAGCACATGCTACACGAAGTTAACTTATAAGTTTCCCAAACTTCTTTTTTCTTCTCTACAAAGTCAGCACCTGGAAGCGACGTCGTCTTTTTGGTACGCCAACATCATTATTCCGCACCTCGCGTGCCATAGCAATTTATGCTCGCACACGCGGACACTAAGAACCGCGCCACATCTATGAAGTGCGCCAAAAGAAGATGACGAGCCAGCACATGCTACACGAAGTTAACTTATAAGTTTCCCAAACTTCTTTTTTCTTCTCTACAAAGTCAGCACCTGGAAGCGACGTCGTCTTTTTGGTACGCCAACATCATTATTCCGCACCTCGCGTGCCATAGCAATTTATGCTCGCACACGCGGACACTAAGAACCGCGCCACATCTATGAAGTGCGCCAAAAGAAGATGACGAGCCAGCACATGCTACACGAAGTTAACTTATAAGTTTCCCAAACTTCTTTTTTCTTCTCTACAAAGTCAGCACCTGGAAGCGACGTCGTCTTTTTGGTACGCCACCATCATTATTCCGCACCTCGCGTGCCATAGCAATTTATGCTCGCACACGCGGACACTAAGAACCGCGCCACATCTATGAAGTGCGCCAAAAGAAGATGACGAGCCAGCACATGCTACACGAAGTTAACTTATAAGTTTCCCAAACTTCTTTTTTCTTCTCTACAAAGTCAGCACCTGGAAGCGACGTCGTCTTTTTGGTACGCCAACATCATTATTCCGCACCTCGCGTGCCATAGCAATTTATGCTCGCACACGCGGACACTAAGAACCGCGCCACATCTATGAAGTGCGCCAAAAGAAGATGACGAGCCAGCACATGCTACACGAAGTTAACTTATAAGTTTCCCAAACTTCTTTTTTCTTCTCTACAAAGTCAGCACCTGGAAGCGACGTCGTCTTTTTGGTACGCCAACATCATTATTCCGCACCTCGCGTGCCATAGCAATTTATGCTCGCACACGCGGACACTAAGAACCGCGCCACATCTATGAAGTGCGCCAAAAGAAGATGACGAGCCAGCACATGCTACACGAAGTTAACTTATAAGTTTCCCAAACTTCTTTTTTCTTCTCTACAAAGTCAGCACCTGGAAGCGACGTCGTCTTTTTGGTACGCCACCATCATTATTCCGCACCTCGCGTGCCATAGCAATTTATGCTCGCACACGCGGACACTAAGAACCGCGCCACATCTATGAAGTGCGCCAAAAGACGATGACGAGCCAGCACATGCTACACGAAGTTAACTTATAAGTTTCCCAAACTTCTTTTTTCTTCTCTACAAAGTCAGCACCTGGAAGCGACGTCGTCTTTTTGGTACGCCAACATCATTATTCCGCACCTCGCGTGCCATAGCAATTTATGCTCGCACACGCGGACACTAAGAACCGCGCCACATCTATGAAGTGCGCCAAAAGAAGATGACGAGCCAGCACATGCTACACGAAGTTAACTTATAAGTTTCCCAAACTTCTTTTTTCTCTACAAAGTCAGCACGTGGAAGCGACGTCGTCTTTTTGGTACGCCAACATCATTATTCCGCACCTCGCGTGCCATAGCAATTTATGCTCGCACACGCGGACACTAAGAACCGCGCCACATCTATGAAGTGCGCCAAAAGAAGATGACGAGCCAGCACATGCTACACGAAGTTAACTTATAAGTTTCCCAAACTTCTTTTTTCTTCTCTACAAAGTCAGCACCTGGAAGCGACGTCGTCTTTTTGGTACGCCACCATCATTATTCCGCACCTCGCGTGCCATAGCAATTTATGCTCGCACACGCGGACACTAAGAACCGCGCCACATCTATGAAGTGCGCCAAAAGACGATGACGAGCCAGCACATGCTACACGAAGTTAACTTATAAGTTTCCCAAACTTCTTTTTTCTTCTCTACAAAGTCAGCACCTGGAAGCGACGTCGTCTTTTTGGTACGCCACCATCATTATTCCGCACCTCGCGTGCCATAGCAATTTATGCTCGCACACGCGGACACTAAGAACCGCGCCACATCTATGAAGTGCGCCAAAAGAAGATGACGAGCCAGCACATGCTACACGAAGTTAACTTATAAGTTTCCCAAACTTCTTTTTTCTTCTCTACAAAGTCAGCACCTGGAAGCGACGTCGTCTTTTTGGTACGCCAACATCATTATTCCGCACCTCGCGTGCCATAGCAATTTATGCTCGCACACGCGGACACTAAGAACCGCGCCACATCTATGAAGTGCGCCAAAAGAAGATGACGAGCCAGCACATGCTACACGAAGTTAACTTATAAGTTTCCCAAACTTCTTTTTTCTTCTCTACAAAGTCAGCACCTGGAAGCGACGTCGTCTTTTTGGTACGCCACCATCATTATTCCGCACCTCGCGTGCCATAGCAATTTATGCTCGCACACGCGGACACTAAGAACCGCGCCACATCTATGAAGTGCGCCAAAAGACGATGACGAGCCAGCACATGCTACACGAAGTTAACTTATAAGTTTCCCAAACTTCTTTTTTCTTCTCTACAAAGTCAGCACCTGGAAGCGACGTCGTCTTTTTGGTACGCCACCATCATTATTCCGCACCTCGCGTGCCATAGCAATTTATGCTCGCACACGCGGACACTAAGAACCGCGCCACATCTATGAAGTGCGCCAAAAGAAGATGACGAGCCAGCACATGCTACACGAAGTTAACTTATAAGTTTCCCAAACTTCTTTTTTCTTCTCTACAAAGTCAGCACCTGGAAGCGACGTCGTCTTTTTGGTACGCCACCATCATTATTCCGCACCTCGCGTGCCATAGCAATTTATGCTCGCACACGCGGACACTAAGAACCGCGCCACATCTATGAAGTGCGCCAAAAGAAGATGACGAGCCAGCACATGCTACACGAAGTTAACTTATAAGTTTCCCAAACTTCTTTTTCTTCTCTACAAAGTCAGCTCCTGGAAGCGGCGTCGTCTTTTTGGTACGCCACCATCATTATTCCGCACCTCGCGTGCCATAGCAATTTATGCTCGCACACGCGGACACTAAGAACCGCGCCACATCTATGAAGTGCGCCAAAAGACGATGACGAGCCAGCACATGCTACACGAAGTTAACTTATAAGTTTCCCAAACTTCTTTTTTCTTCTCTACAAAGTCAGCACCTGGAAGCGACGTCGTCTTTTTGGTACGCCAACATCATTATTCCGCACCTCGCGTGCCATAGCAATTTATGCTCGCACACGCGGACACTAAGAACCGCGCCACATCTATGAAGTGCGCCAAAAGAAGATGACGAGCCAGCACATGCTACACGAAGTTAACTTATAAGTTTCCCAAACTTCTTTTTTCTTCTCTACAAAGTCAGCACCTGGAAGCGACGTCGTCTTTTTGGTACGCCAACATCATTATTCCGCACCTCGCGTGCCATAGCAATTTATGCTCGCACACGCGGACACTAAGAACCGCGCCACATCTATGAAGTGCGCCAAAAGAAGATGACGAGCCAGCACATGCTACACGAAGTTAACTTATAAGTTTCCCAAACTTCTTTTTTCTTCTCTACAAAGTCAGCACCTGGAAGCGACGTCGTCTTTTTGGTACGCCACCATCATTATTCCGCACCTCGCGTGCCATAGCAATTTATGCTCGCACACGCGGACACTAAGAACCGCGCCACATCTATGAAGTGCGCCAAAAGAAGATGACGAGCCAGCACATGCTACACGAAGTTAACTTATAAGTTTCCCAAACTTCTTTTTTCTTCTCTACAAAGTCAGCACCTGGAAGCGACGTCGTCTTTTTGGTACGCCACCATCATTATTCCGCACCTCGCGTGCCATAGCAATTTATGCTCGCACACGCGGACACTAAGAACCGCGCCACATCTATGAAGTGCGCCAAAAGACGATGACGAGCCAGCACATGCTACACGAAGTTAACTTATAAGTTTCCCAAACTTCTTTTTTCTTCTCTACAAAGTCAGCACCTGGAAGCGACGTCGTCTTTTTGGTACGCCAACATCATTATTCCGCACCTCGCGTGCCATAGCAATTTATGCTCGCACACGCGGACACTAAGAACCGCGCCACATCTATGAAGTGCGCCAAAAGAAGATGACGAGCCAGCACATGCTACACGAAGTTAACTTATAAGTTTCCCAAACTTCTTTTTTCTTCTCTACAAAGTCAGCACCTGGAAGCGACGTCGTCTTTTTGGTACGCCACCATCATTATTCCGCACCTCGCGTGCCATAGCAATTTATGCTCGCACACGCGGACACTAAGAACCGCGCCACATCTATGAAGTGCGCCAAAAGACGATGACGAGCCAGCACATGCTACACGAAGTTAACTTATAAGTTTCCCAAACTTCTTTTTTCTTCTCTACAAAGTCAGCACCTGGAAGCGACGTCGTCTTTTTGGTACGCCACCATCATTATTCCGCACCTCGCGTGCCATAGCAATTTATGCTCGCACACGCGGACACTAAGAACCGCGCCACATCTATGAAGTGCGCCAAAAGACGATGACGAGCCAGCACATGCTACACGAAGTTAACTTATAAGTTTCCCAAACTTCTTTTTTCTTCTCTACAAAGTCAGCACCTGGAAGCGACGTCGTCTTTTTGGTACGCCAACATCATTATTCCGCACCTCGCGTGCCATAGCAATTTATGCTCGCACACGCGGACACTAAGAACCGCGCCACATCTATGAAGTGCGCCAAAAGAAGATGACGAGCCAGCACATGCTACACGAAGTTAACTTATAAGTTTCCCAAACTTCTTTTTTCTTCTCTACAAAGTCAGCACCTGGAAGCGACGTCGTCTTTTTGGTACGCCACCATCATTATTCCGCACCTCGCGTGCCATAGCAATTTATGCTCGCACACGCGGACACTAAGAACCGCGCCACATCTATGAAGTGCGCCAAAAGACGATGACGAGCCAGCACATGCTACACGAAGTTAACTTATAAGTTTCCCAAACTTCTTTTTTCTTCTCTACAAAGTCAGCACCTGGAAGCGACGTCGTCTTTTTGGTACGCCACCATCATTATTCCGCACCTCGCGTGCCATAGCAATTTATGCTCGCACACGCGGACACTAAGAACCGCGCCACATCTATGAAGTGCGCCAAAAGAAGATGACGAGCCAGCACATGCTACACGAAGTTAACTTATAAGTTTCCCAAACTTCTTTTTTCTCTACAAAGTCAGCACGTGGAAGCGACGTCGTCTTTTTGGTACGCCAACATCATTATTCCGCACCTCGCGTGCCATAGCAATTTATGCTCGCACACGCGGACACTAAGAACCGCGCCACATCTATGAAGTGCGCCAAAAGAAGATGACGAGCCAGCACATGCTACACGAAGTTAACTTATAAGTTTCCCAAACTTCTTTTTCTTCTCTACAAAGTCAGCACCTGGAAGCGACGTCGTCTTTTTGGTACGCCACCATCATTATTCCGCACCTCGCGTGCCATAGCAATTTATGCTCGCACACGCGGACACTAAGAACCGCGCCACATCTATGAAGTGCGCCAAAAGAAGATGACGAGCCAGCACATGCTACACGAAGTTAACTTATAAGTTTCCCAAACTTCTTTTTTCTTCTCTACAAAGTCAGCACCTGGAAGCGACGTCGTCTTTTTGGTACGCCACCATCATTATTCCGCACCTCGCGTGCCATAGCAATTTATGCTCGCACACGCGGACACTAAGAACCGCGCCACATCTATGAAGTGCGCCAAAAGAAGATGACGAGCCAGCACATGCTACACGAAGTTAACTTATAAGTTTCCCAAACTTCTTTTTTCTTCTCTACAAAGTCAGCACCTGGAAGCGACGTCGTCTTTTTGGTACGCCAACATCATTATTCCGCACCTCGCGTGCCATAGCAATTTATGCTCGCACACGCGGACACTAAGAACCGCGCCACATCTATGAAGTGCGCCAAAAGAAGATGACGAGCCAGCACATGCTACACGAAGTTAACTTATAAGTTTCCCAAACTTCTTTTTTCTTCTCTACAAAGTCAGCACCTGGAAGCGACGTCGTCTTTTTGGTACGCCACCATCATTATTCCGCACCTCGCGTGCCATAGCAATTTATGCTCGCACACGCGGACACTAAGAACCGCGCCACATCTATGAAGTGCGCCAAAAGACGATGACGAGCCAGCACATGCTACACGAAGTTAACTTATAAGTTTCCCAAACTTCTTTTTTCTTCTCTACAAAGTCAGCACCTGGAAGCGACGTCGTCTTTTTGGTACGCCACCATCATTATTCCGCACCTCGCGTGCCATAGCAATTTATGCTCGCACACGCGGACACTAAGAACCGCGCCACATCTATGAAGTGCGCCAAAAGACGATGACGAGCCAGCACATGCTACACGAAGTTAACTTATAAGTTTCCCAAACTTCTTTTTTCTTCTCTACAAAGTCAGCACCTGGAAGCGACGTCGTCTTTTTGGTACGCCACCATCATTATTCCGCACCTCGCGTGCCATAGCAATTTATGCTCGCACACGCGGACACTAAGAACCGCGCCACATCTATGAAGTGCGCCAAAAGACGATGACGAGCCAGCACATGCTACACGAAGTTAACTTATAAGTTTCCCAAACTTCTTTTTTCTTCTCTACAAAGTCAGCACCTGGAAGCGACGTCGTCTTTTTGGTACGCCAACATCATTATTCCGCACCTCGCGTGCCATAGCAATTTATGCTCGCACACGCGGACACTAAGAACCGCGCCACATCTATGAAGTGCGCCAAAAGACGATGACGACCCAGCACATGCTAAACGAAGTTTACTTATAAGTTTCCCAAACTTCTCTTTTTTTCTTCTCTTCATATACCACCAACTTGTTGGCATACCCTCCATAGTGAGTGTGCGTGACTTCACTTAAATAATAATAGCCGAGGTCAACTGCAAGGCGCCATGCCGAGATAGCTTGATATGATCACCGACAGTAAGGTAGTAAGCAGTTTTTGCTTCTTTTTTTCTTTTTCTAACCTTTCGAGCTCCAGTCAAAGAGCTGCGGTTCTTTGCCGACCAAATTGCAGATACCAGAGGAAACCGTTAAAGAAAGTACATTTTCGCTTTCCCAAAGAAAAGAGAAACTGCTGCAAATTACCACACTGGAACCACACATGAAATTACGCTGATCCCCGTATCTATGCGGTCAGTCTACAATGAAACAGACGAACATGACCGAAAAAGGAGCGCAAGAAGCATGTTCACGTGCCGGTAGAACCGCAGGTGCAGTGAAGGACGAAGTGCCAAGCGTCTCGCGAGCGCATGACACGCGGATCGAACGCGACCGGCGAATACCGGCCAGAGGCGCGTGTGCTCCCGGGCGTTCCAGACGCATTCTCGAGCCCAGCCCGATCGGCGGTGGTCTGCCGGCGTCCGGCTCCCAGGAACGTAGCTGCTGCCCCAGGGATGGCGATGCTCTCGGCTGTGCTGCTCTTGGCGGTGGCGGCGGCGATTCCGCTGGCGGCTGTCGCCGACGCGCCCACGGCTGCGCAGTCCGTCGGGGGGCCCAAGCACGACGGCGGCGTCGGGCCACAGCAGGTCGGGCTGCCGCAGGCTGGCCAGGCTCCCGGCGTCGGGAAACAGCAGGTCGGGCTGTCGCAGGCTGGCCAGGCTCCTGCTGTGGGGCTGCAGCTGGGCGGGCTGCCGCATGCTGACGAGGCTCCCGGAACCCTAACGGGCGTCTATCCTGGCGGCCAGCGGCAGAGCGCGGCCAGTATGCGAGCCCTGGCGGCGCCGAGGGTTCGTGGCGGAAGGCGGGATGACTACGAGGAGGAATATGATGACGACGACGACGACGAAATCATGGACGTCTCGGGCGTGGCGCACCTCAAGAAGGACGAGATGGAGAAGCTGCAGCCTTTCCTCAAGGACATCGAGAAACTCTACTCGCGCGGCTTCCGGCGCTCGCACGTGATGCGCAGCAAGAAGACTCGCGACGGCTGGCTTGGCATGGTTCACATGCAGCGCCACGAAGACCAACTCATGACCGGCGAAGCGATGGACAAGAACGCTACCGTGGGTGGTGAAGCACAGCCGTTCGTCGTCGTCGCAGGTCGCAAGCCGGTAAACATTTCGGCTCTGCCCTACCTACTCAAGCAGCCCACGCTGACCGTGCAAACGAGAGACCTGAGCCGTGACGACAAGGTGGCCTTTTACATGTCTGTATCATTCGAAGACCAGGTAGCGTTCCATTGGTACCTGAACGGCCGCCCGCTCGAGGAGTACGACAGCATGCAGATCCTGGACATGAACGCACCCACAGATGCCGGAAACAAGAGCACCCACTCTCGCGTCTCGCAGATCGAGATAGAGCATCTTCTGAAGCTACCTACCAGCACTGGCAAGTATGAAATCAACTGCACCGCCACCGTCGACTACACGCAGTACAGCCTGAAGTATGTCATCGAGCCGCAGCTAACAGACGACTGCCCGCCAGCAAACTGCTACGATCGTCACGCTATCTGCCGGAACGGCAAGTGCGTCTGCGATTCGCCTTACCCAGTCAGGCTGAGCTCCGTACACACTACTTGCCGCACCGAATCGTTCCTGGAGACTCCTTGCCACCATCACGAGCAATGCCAGTACACCACCAACAACAGCGAGTGTCTCGAGCAAGGTTGGTGCGCCTGCAAAACGAGCTTTGGACGGACGCCGCAGCACGTTTGCGTCAAGAAGACTGGCGTCAACTCTCGCTGCGACAGCGACGGCCAGTGCGCTGTCTACAACGCAACCTGCATCCTGAGCCACTGCACCTGCAACTCAGACTCCATGGAAGAGAATGATCATTGCATCGTCGTCAGCCGCTCCGTGAACCGACTGCACTCCAGCACTACTGCGGTCCAGCCACGCTGGGCCGCTCTGGCTCTCGCGGGCGTCTTCGCCTTCGGAGGCTTCTGCGAGCTGCTCGTCTCGTGAGCCTGCACCGCAAGCACAAAATAAATTCATTTTTTTTCAGACACTGTGCTTTGGACTACTTTATTTTTCTCTCTTTCGTGCGCCACGTACGCATCTTGGTTCCGCTACTTGTCAGGGAAATGGAGACTGGCAGAGACAGGCCGCGATGGCAGCAGTGTCTCATGCCAACATCTGTTTGTCGAGGGCAGATAGGAACGTCAAATTTCTGCGACGCAAAGCACAAGGAAAAGATGGGAACCGCGTAGCACTAAAATTGGTAGCCACGCCAGCTCGGGTGTGGTATAGGGAAGAAAGCTTAAAGGGAATTTTGTAAACTGAGAAGGCATTAAATGGATAAAAATCGTTAATATCAATTTTAGGGCTACATTACAGAATAGATGCTGTTAGTATTTTTGGTATTCATGGCGAGGAAAAAAAAAAGAAAACACGGAGAAAATTAACATGGCGGTCTTTGTTTCAATTACAAAATTAAATGTGGCATAACATACGTTCCTATTGCAGTATCCTACACTCCGTTTCAGACATCAGGTGCAACGCTGTGGAAGCTACGCAAGAAGTGCGATGACGAAAATGTATCACTCCGCACGTTCCTTCCATGCTTCGCTGCGCGCCAACGGCGCGTTCGCTCGCGCTCGTGCGCTCGTGAGGCTATGCTGTGACGGGCTGCCAATAAAAAACTCGAAAAGAAATGCAACGAAAAACAAATTGATTTAAAACAACGCATTAGTAGCCGTTCACTACAGTTTGTTTCTAAGGATTAAAACTTGTTTCTTACAATACTGAGCCTATATAAGGAACAGTTTCGCACAATTGCGACCAAGAACATCTATTTCTAAGTGCCGACGCCCCAAGAGAGAGTACAACAGGAAGCGTAATGCTCTGTCCATGCTGGCGATGGGGACCTTCCAGAAGTCGTTTTCTTTGCATGTTAAACCTACGGCATTCTATTAAAAAATGTTCCATAGTTTCCGGTTCACAGCAATAACGTTGAGGGGAAGGAGCCAAACCAGACCTGCGGAAGTAAACATTAAGCATTCGTATCGGCAACGCTTTCTGGTAAACGAAATTTCAAATTTTCCAGTGAAACACCGTCTGTTGTGCCAAGGGAATCCAAGATGCTGAAAATCAGTGTTATTTAATACATATATAATATGGTGTTCCTCACGAACAGAATTTCTTTTAGATCTTGCAGCAGAGATATATGTCGAAGGTCGTGGAATCCTCAGTACCGGGCCTTTTTAAGCTCAGATCCTTCTGAGGCGCCCTTTCAAGAGACATTATGTCGACTGCCATAGAACGTGGGGCCTTCGATTTGATCTAGTGACCGTGCACAACAAAATTTCGCGGCACAGATTCCTCTTTGTTCAACACCAACAAAAGAATGCGCGTTCTTAGAACAGATATGTCAACATGATTTCGCTGCAACTAAGTTACAAAACGGACCTTTGATTATGTGTTCCACACAGGTTTATACATTTCCACAGACAACAGCCCTGCCCTACATCCAGCGCCATCTGCGTTCCTAGAAACCGCAGCATTACCTCGTCGAACCGAGGTCCAGCCACGTAGGCCCCACTCGTCGCAGTTCCTTCCAGCGACGCTGTGACCCGCCGGCCGGCCACTGCCAAGCCTATGTACTGCGCAATTCGCAGCGGCGCTACGCTAACCTTAGTAGCGCGGCTAGAACCACGACCACCGCCGCCGGGGAGCGGCGCACTCCTCTGCCGTAGGGCAGCTTGTTTCCTTCCAAGTGTTCGGCCAAGTTCACGCAGCGATCATTAAGCTCCTTCTTGTGGCTAAAGCAAGTGCAGTGGTTTAGGATGCACGTGGCATCATAATCGGCACACTCCTCTTCCGAGTTGCAACGCGAACGCGCGCCGACTTTTGGTACACACTTGTGGTCCTCTGTGCGACCGTAGCCCTTGAGGCAGGCACACCAGCCTCGGCTGGTGCACTCGCTGTGTTCGGTGGTGTTTAAGCACTGCTCGTCATACATGCAGGGCGTCTCCAGGTAGGCTTCGCTGCGGCAGGTCACATGCTTTGACAGGAGTCGCACCTTGTAGTAGCCCTCGCAGACACACGACGCGTCCCTGCAGACGCCCATCCGTTCAGCGCACTCCGTGCCGGGTTCCTGGCACGCATCGCTCAGCGGCACGGACACGTCCACGTGCACCGTGGCCAGGTCGTAGTCAGTGAGAGTGGTGCAGTTGAACGTGTACACCCCAGTCATAGTTGGCAACCGCGTCAAGCTCTTGATGAGAACGCTGGAAACGCGCCCCTCCGGCACCGTCTCCTCAGATAGCGAGTCGTAGTCTTCCAGTGATTTGCCATTTAGTGTCCAGAATATGGACACTTGGGACTGGTACGCGACGCTACAGTAAAGTTGTAAGCCCTTGCCGAGGTGTACGTCGTAAATGTGCGGCTTGCCTGGGAAGGAAAGCAGAATTCAGGCTCTTCACCAGCGCACTTTCTACAATCCCTATATACATGTACACTATATAATATACAATTGCGCACTATGCACGACTTCCATTCGTGGTTTTTAAATAAAGCGCAGAATTTCCCGCCTTCGCATTTAATCCCGTGTACACGATAGTAATTAAAGCACGGACGTACAATCAGTAGAACAGTAAGGCATTTATTTTTCTACTTCTAGCGAAACGTAAACCAAATGTAAAACTGATCCCGAAAGAACGCAAGGACTCGCTTGCATTTGGATTCCCTTATGTCACCCTCCAGCCACAAATAAGCAGGAGGTTGTCACCATGCGTCTGTTCAACGCGCATACAGTTTCTACAAACCCTCCCAAAAGCGTCGGTAACTGCAACTTGAAAGTCTACTGCTCCAATTTGTTTTTCCGTTGAGAGTTTCAAAGCTTCCTCTCATCAAAACTTCTCTCTCTGACAAAATCTAGAGAGTGGTAATTGAAAGACTGAGCTAGTTATAGGACATTACAAACGACTAAAATGTCACGTGTAAAATTTGCATTTAATGGTATACATTACACGACTACACGAGTGCAGCAGCTGGGTTTGGCGGCATTGTGTAGAACTAGAAGTGAACCAAAATATGCCCACATGTTAGCTAGGACGGGGCCGGATATGTGATCGCACCTTTCTCGAATTTCATATTTGGCGGGCTGTTCTTGGCAGCGAGAATGGAACCACCGACGGGCGATCCCGAGTGGTGCTCGGGTCGGATCCTCGGCTGCCTGGACTCCTTCGTGGCCACGCTGCCGAACGTCCGCAGATCTCCGGCAGGCCGAAACGGCACTCGACGCCGGTGCAGCAGGCCCGGCGATGGCTGTCGCTCGAGGATGTCCAGCACCGACTTGCGCAGCTCCTCCGAGAGGCGCGAGTCGTGCGGCCACGACATGTTCTGAAGGTATTGCGAAAGCTCCGCCCTGGGCCCCCAGGCCCAGCGGGCGCCGCCCGACGGAGCCACCAACAGCGGCAGGAGGACCGAGAGTCGCAGCGACAGCATGGCGCGGACGGGCCGCGGCTGAACACTTTTTCACCCTCCCTTGCAGCCCAGCAGCAACGACGAAAAAGTAACCAGTCGAATTCGCGCGCTCGATGAATATGACTCTTCCGGCAATTCTTTCCTTTGAGGCTACCGTACTGGGTTATGGCCATAGGAACGTTTGTGAGGCCCTCTGCAACTTACTGCGCGAGACAAAAATAGTTGCATGCTAAAATTGTTCTTTTTACTTTTTATGCTCACATTTTCACTGCAATGTTTAGATATTTCAGCCTTCATATATGTAACAGTAGACATTTTAATTCCCATTTACAAGATACTTATTTCAATTCACCTGATTTCCTAAAAAAAATGATATTTTTTTTTTCCCCCACCCGATTTATGGCCGATCCCCCGGAGCGAGCTGAGCCAACAGCAGCAGCGTGTCGCTCTCTTGCCGCTGACCCAATAGCGTCGTTCGTGCTCAATCGTAGACAGCTTATAACAATTAATGCTGACCTCACTGATACAGTTAACGTCATTTCACAGTGTCCATTGCAGTTCTTGCACAGCAGTGAAACGCATACCGCAGCGACGCAGAGAAAGAGCGGCCCTCAAGGAAATGACAACCGCAAACGACCACAGGTTACACAGAACCATGCAGCTTGAGGTGACGCAGCCGCGCCCGTATTGGCAGCGCATGATTCCGTACTCTGTAGGCGCACAGTATGGCGCACGAAAATAAGCCTTCCGACCATATTGAAAAATCCATATGCCGGCCCATAACTCCAATATCCAATAATCCGATATGAAACATGTAGGATCCCATATGAAAATCCGTTTTTTCCATATGTCACATGATGTTATTGGATATAGGAGTTATGGGGCATACGGTTTTTATATTTCTTTCTGTAGGGCGAGATCATTGAATTTTGGCATGCGTGCAGATTGGTATGCGAAGTGGGAACGAAGTCATGCCGAAGTACGTTGCCAACCAAGGAGGTTATGTTGCCAGCGTTCTGTATCAGGCGCATTCAAAAGCAATTTCGCGCCTTTTGACTCCAGCGTGAGGCTTTTTCGCAAGTGCCTAACTTATATTAGATTTGACTGAATAATAATTCAGATTTTTTTTTCTGGTATGACAAGTACTTTTTTTCTACTTTATTAATGAATAAAGATTTTTTTCACTGCTTAGTTTAGTGCAGTATATTGCCTTCCCGAAACCAGCGTGCCGCTTATATATTGCATCTACATCCTTTTCTCTTGATTATTTTCTTGCCTATAAGTCATTTTGCATCTCGTATGGTTGCTTCTCTACCGTGATATTTCTAATGGCACCAAGCGTTGTCTTTAATGCAAGGCAGATACATCGACATTCTTTTTAAAATGGGTATTCATATTTTGATAACGTGGTTCCAGTGATCCGTTTGTTCTAGTTTATGTGCACAGGGTTACGTGGCACAAGCTTCAGCATTTCGTGTGATTTTTGTAAGATAACTATGTTGTAATAAATTTTTTAATGAATATGCTCTCTGTGGTGCAGCACATTTTGAACTGTGCATGCTGTACATCAAGGATGCACGCTTGCTATCGGCCAGGAATATACAGCTTCATAAGCATAAGATATGCTAGAAATCAATCTAAGCCCAATGTAGGCCCAGACATAAGCCGACCTAAATATTCACGTGAGCCATCCCAGTGAATACATTTCTTCCTTAGGACATCCGAATCATGTCCCAATGTCCATGCACCATTTTAGAGACAAATAGGTCATCCGCCGGACGTCCAGTAGCGGATATCATATCACAGATGTCCCAAGTTATCCCATATATGGACCTTTTTCGGCATACGCGTGAACATTTGTCCCTAAATTGAGGCTTAGCCTTTGAGTTTCCCCGTAACAGAATTGTTTTATCACATGTTCGAATTACAGTCCCAAGCTATTGTCTGCAGCTCATGTGTACGTCATACCATACGAATTTTCTGAAGCAATTTACTTTGAAAACAATTCAATTAGTTCAATAAGTCACTTGGCTTGGCGGCAGGCGTAGATGAATGAGGAGTATGTTGCACGTCTGCACAACTGCGCGCGCGCGTAACGTGTGTAGAAAATGTAGATGTTATTGATGCGTGGTCTGTGACCGTGACAGACATTATAGCAAACATTGTGCAAAAGGCCCGGACATGTCCGTCAAATGTACTCAGAATGTCCCCATGATGTCCCTCGCGGACGTGCAAGGGACGTCCGCAGGACACGAAAAATATGCGGCCAAGCGGCCATGTGAGTCATGTCCTAGCAGTGGATGTCCATAAGATATCCATAGGACCCCATTGTTGTCACTGGGATGCTAGGTTCGATGTAGGACCAGACGTAAGCCAACCTACAAATTTCCGTGGGCCACGCTAAGTTCGACGTAGGCGCAGACGTAGGACAACCTTTAAATTGTCATGGGCCATGCTAGTTTCGATGTCGGCCCATACATGGGCCAGCCTTCAAATTGTCGAGGGGCTTGCTAGGTTTGAAGTTGGTCAGGTTGGGAGCAATGATCGACCCTAGGTCGGTACCTATAATAATTGGCCGATGTCAATCCCAAAGAACGGCCCAACCGAAATAGCCAAGCATGGGCCACACGTGTCACGGTTGGCCACAATATACTTGCCCGACATTGAGAGGAGCAAATGTTTCCTACTGGGGTACTCCTACCGTCGCCGACGACCGTGCCACTGGCTCAGCGCCGACGAAGCACTGCGGAGCGGCAACGTTACGTGCGTCTCATTGACACGGGCCAATCAGTGACGACAAAAACTCACGCTTCGCCATTATACACTCTGCATGCGGCCACGATGATCCTGTCTGGGCGGAAGTTTAGGCCGCCGACGAAGCTAAACGCGTGGTCCTCCTCAGTATTTACGCAAATGCACATTTTGCGGGTAAGAGCGGCAAGATTCCCCAGCATAGAGTTTCCAGATTTCGCTCTGGGGACATTTTGGGTCGGGCAAACGCGAGAAACAAACTCGTTTCGTTCGGTGCTTTGGCAACTGCTCTGTGCACATCTTTTTATATGCTTATGCAACTTCGCTAGTTTATTGAAACGTATGCACTCATCGCCAGCATCGCAAAGTGCGCAAGTGGTTGCTGGTGCACCGGTTGCCTTTTTGGAAGAGCGCGCGCCGCGGTCACGTTTCCTTCCTCCATTTACGGATAGCGTGGCGGTGGAAGACACAAAAAGTTACCTTGGAATGATCACTTGTTGGGCCGACTGCATTGGATACAAATATTTTACGTAATGCTCCATATACTATAGTCATTTCTGGATGCCTGCAACAACCTGCCTGACGCACGGGGCCGTACTATAGGCTTAGCGCGCGGAGAGTCCAGTCCGGCCAGAGTCCGGTCGTGCCTGACGTCATGCTCTCAACTCTGCCATGTATATGGCATCTTCAATTCTTGTCATATATTTGTCCGATCGTTCTCCCAGCGCTACAATAAAGTAGATGTCATACCAATAAACCTAATGTCATTAATGTCAAACATTAATGTCATTTTGTCGTCCGTTATGAGGTCCCTAGGTTCTCACCTGTCTTTGTTAACTTCATGCTTCTGTCCCATATGTTAGTACCAGTAGAATTCAATGATTGTACTTTTCAATGATATCGGTAAGCTACAGGTCATGACTTGGTAATGCCTATTGTGTGCTTCAACTCATTATTGCACTCCAAGAGCAGTTAACAGCAAATTCATAGCTGATATGCAAACCATCCTAAGCCCACAAATGGCTTCCAACTCCCTTTTGGTTGTTTGTGGAAATTTTAATGTATACTTGCTCAAAGATAACCACTGATTGTACCCTTCTCTTGCAATCTCTCAACTGCGACGATGTAACAGGTTCTCCGGTGCATTTAGTTACCCAATAGCTGTTTTGAATTCTGGTGGCAAACCTAAAAAATCTATTAATGGCTTTGTGAGTCTTATAACAGCCACTACAAATAATAATTAACAGTGTCTTCTCTTTGCACAAGAGATACCATACCACTCGATTAACTTCGCGTTGCGTCACTTGCTTCTTTACAAAAGACTGCAGGACATAATAGCTGGTACACAGAATCAATACTAACTTCTCGCTAAAAAAAGCTTTTCTATTTTACCAAAGCAATAGACATGCTTCCCCCCCCCCAGTGGAAATTTCAATCTTCCCAATTATTTTAACGCTCCCAGTGAAAGGGTTACTGAATATATGTACAGGCAGAAAAATATGGAACAGATTATCATTGGAATTAAAACTGGCTCGTAATTTTAGTCTGTAAACCATACTGAACAGGCAGTTTTATATTTAAGCTCAAACCTTGATATATCGTGTACAAAATGTCCTATTTTTTTTTAATGCTGGATTTGTACAGCTCACAATCAGTACTTTTTTCTTGTTATCTACATTGTGTTTATAACAATGTGTTATTGCATGATGATATGTAACAGTGATGTGCTACAGCTTTGCATTTCCAAGGCGCATGTATTCTTTCTTAATGGACCAGGGAGGGTGTGGCCTATCCATTTCGGCTGCTTCTAAGTGCTGGTTGGCTGGGTTGGGGTATGAGCGAGAATGAAGCCTGCCTCCTGCTTGCTCGTACCCCAGCCCAGCCAACCAGTGGTGGTTGAAATGGACAGTAAGTGGACATCTACAGAATAACCCCCCCCCCCCCCCAGGAACTAGCCAACCAGTTTATTGGTATAACTGCCTGTATATTACATTCAATATAGGTGCCAATAAAGCTCTCTGGAACTAATGTTTTGTTTGTGTAGGTGTTCCTTTTTAATAATATTTGTGTGCAACATAATAAACTATTGCAAAATGTATTGATACAACAGGAGAGTGACTCATCTGCAATTACGTGAAGCCAACAAACAACAAAGACAAGAAAAGCACAGGCGAAATTACCTGTTAGTAATTTCTTCTCTACCAATTGGTAGAACATCGCATGCGTAATGCAAAAAATATGGGTTTGGCTCCAAATGTTGGCAAGCTGTTTTTTTCTCCCCTTTCATTTCCCTTCACCTTATCATTTCTACATATTAAGTTAAAACCACAGGCAATTTCTCCTATGCTTTCTTTTGCTTCATTGACGGCTTCATGTGGTTGTGTCTAAATTAAATTAAATTATGGAGTTTTACGTGCCAAAACCACCAGCTGATTATGAGGCACGCCGTAGTGGGAGACTCCGAATTACTTTCGACCACCTAGGGTTCTTTAATGTGCACCTTAATCTAAGTACACGGGCGATTTCTGCATTTCGCCCCCATCGAAATGCAGCCGCCATGGTTGTGTCTAACAAAAAAAACAAAAACAAAAAACACAAGAACAAAAAAAAACAACATTTTTGCAACATTTTTGTGTCTTTTGTGTCTAACAAAAATGCTGCAGTTTCGTCCAAAAGGCAAAGCATCAATTGCGATAGCAAATTAGTAGACAGCTATACAAAGTATGGATAGCAGCTTTATCGGCCATATAAACTTGCAAACATTCGCTTGCTAACTAAATTAACCAGGATGATGTCACATGCGCACAAGCAAACATGAACACATCTCACTCGATGACCGCGCACATTCGCTGTCAAACCGCTGGAGTGCGAAAGCGTGGCAGCAGCAGCGAGCGAATTGACCTTCGTGCTGCCTCTCGCTTCAACGTGAACTAAGCGGTGAGAACACAGTGCACACGAAGCTATCAGCTCAGCGCACTCTGTCCCCATCACAGATCGCTTTCAAGGTAGGGCCTGGGTGGCCATGCCATATGCAGCCGATGCCGGAGTAGAACGTCCCCACCCTCCTTCCCCCCAGTGCCTTGCCTGCAACGGAAGACAACGCACTTCCTCCCCGCTTTCCCCCCTTGCGCGTGCAAGAATGAACCATCATTGTCGGCTCACTCTAGCACGCTGTCACTCGCACATACAGCATACGGCGTGTGACAACGATGTTATCGCCCTTGGACTTTACACATAACAGCAAGGGGACACCAATGGAAGAAATGCACCTGGAGTGTCCATATAATTGCTATTGCAATAAAATCTAGCCCCTGGTACTGTTGTCCTTGTGCTAAGTTATGCTGGCCGTACCCGTCGATATGCACCAACTAGCCCAACAGAATACTGTCGTGTTCCCCTTGCTGTTCGTTTGCAATGCAAACAGTTTTTTTTTTGCTGGACTTCTGAACTGCACAACTAATAGGATTCCCTAAGAGATAACATAAGTGCTTCAATGTGTGAGCACTAACAACAGTTCAGTCAAGAAGCTTTTTAATTTCCCAGAAATAGCTTCCAAGCCATGACGTACAAGCCATCAGAGTTCTGTAGCCATGCAATAGTAATTGACAACAATTTTTATTTTGTCAGAGTGAACCATAGCTTACTAGAGAGAGTATATATTTACAAAATAAAGAGAATAAACAATTTGACTATGTACACATACGGTAAATACCTGTGCTACAAACTGTATATCTTATCATAACTGGACATCTGTTTTCTTGCTCAGTTTGCCAGCACAATGACTTTTGGCAAAATTGACAGCAGCTTGTTCCACAGACTTGAGATCTAGATCTGGCTGAAATGATGCTCTCACATGACAGTAAGTCTTAGCGGTTTGGGCTTTGGATGACACAAAATTAGGCAAGGTGATGTAAGGTCCAACAGCTTTCACCCAAGCCTCCGCTTGAAATTCACTGGTCAAGAACTCCTGCAGAAAAAAAAATAAGGGGTGGGGGTAGGAAAGCATAAGCAAAATTCTCATATAATACGGACTTTCTTTCTTCACCCTTTCCAGCGTCTCAGTCCATATCTCATGGTATCACAACTGGTATCATACCATCACTGAACATGAAAGTCACTGAATACTAGCTACTATTCATGGTTTAAATAAGGAGACTGACAATTGTATAAGCACTGCTTCTATCACTCTGTAGAAAAACGAAAATGACTGTCTTTGCCAATGGTTGTGTGCTACACGTTCGAAACAAGTGGTCTGATGCATGAGCCTTGTTTTTGAGCATTTCAGTATGTTGCCATGTGACTCTTTATGGTGTAGCTTTCAATGCTGTAAAACTAGTTTAAGACCAGCGTCTTTCCTGGCCTGTTGTATTTTCTCTGTTCCTCTACGGTCTTTCCCTTTTCACTGAAGCACTGGAAATGTTTCAGACATCAAAGTTCCAAATAGCTCAGCTTTCTGCATTAAATATATTCACTCAAGCAGCAGCACATCAAACTGACCAATGCATTTTGCATTCAATCCTTCAGAAAGCTTACAAAGGCAAAATTTCAGATCATGATCAATTATACTTCAATGACAGACACACCTTGGGGACAGCACAGTCTATGCGAAGTTGGTCAGCATTTATGAATACTGCAATGAAGTATGGCTTAGAACTGCAGTTCTTGTATGCCAGCTTCGACACAAGGTTTCCATCGATGCAAAAGTCGAAGCAAGCCACAACAAAGTTTGTGTGCTTCCAATTCTCCAAGGCCCTGTTCAACAGATCCATCACCTGAAAAATATGTGTCACATAACTTCATCTGGCACCTCAATAATATGTTTAGGCATACAACTTTAGCCAGTTTGGAGAAATGTCACAGAGTAATTAATAAAGGTACCTTTGGCTCTCCAAAATTCCGGTTGTACTTTCGGATGATACTGTCTACATGACGCTCCAGCTTCAGAAGTTCTGTCTCTGCTTGCCTCTGAAGCAGCAGGGAAATTCCACGTGCAGCTACAAGCTGGCTCCATTGAAAAAAAGAAAGCAAGCTTAATTTTTAAGAGCTGTCCCAAAACATATTCAAAGTTATTTAGCCTGCTTTAACCAGACTGTAAAGTGGAAATTTGCATGGAAAATAACATGCACATCTGTTCTGTTGGCTTTTTCCATCAAAACAAATATAATTGCAATATTCACTGAATATGGCACCTACTTAATGGGACACCTACTTAAAGGGACACTAAAGGCAAATATTAGGTCAAGTTAAAATGATAGATTTGTGCTCGAGAATGTCTAAGGCGTCAATATTATCGCGAACAGAGCTTTAGTATTCAAGAAATTGAGGTAAACACAGGACACGATTAGAGACTCCTCCGGAACATTCAAGTATTAGCTCGATGACGAAGGCACTCCTCATTATAATTCTGTCACTAGTACTCAACCACTCGTAATAGAAGGATCATTGTATTGCATTATAAGACAAAATAAAACGCTACTTCTCCAGTTCTATTTGATTTTTAGAAAAAGAACTCACTGACGTTACCCTTGGCAACGACGCCAGTGGTTCAAAGGTTTCGTTTTCTCCACTCTGGAGCCACTCGCACTTTTGCATTTCAGTAGTTTCATTATTGTGTAGTGCTGGGCTGGTTTTGCTGGCTTGTGAAACTCACACAAACTGAGAGTAGCAGACAATGCCACATCTATGTGATGTCACGGGATACCCGAACGGTCCGTGCCACTTGACCAAGAGCAGCTGCAGAGGTGAATCCAACAGATCTTGCCTTGGCTTCTCCATCGCCGCCTGTTAGAGTTTTGTGCAGAAAACCGTAGCACTGTCTGTCCAGTGCCGTTTTACTCCCTGACAGCAGTAAAGGGCGGTGATGGCATATGAAACTTCACTACTCCCCCATTCAGGGACGGTCGAATTGAATTGCGCTAAAGGTATGTGGACCCTTCAGATGCAATTTTCTCGTAAACCAAGTCTTTTCTTGGCACGAAACAAGCGCTGCAAGGTTTCTGGAATGCTATTTTAACAGTCCACGTGGACTTAGTATTTGCCTTTAGTGTCCCTTTAACTCTTTCCGTAGTGCGCCCATTGGGCATGGTTAGCTGTCTATCGATGGTTTGAAACACCGCTTTCGAGACCTTCCACACTGCTCACGGATATACTGCGCTATTGGACGTGAAGGAGGAGAACTATATTTTAGTTTTATTGCGATAGCAATTATACGGACACTTCAACCGGATTTCTGCCGTCAGCGTCGCCGTGAGGGTCCCTATAGATAAAATCTTCGTCGCGCGCCGTATGCCCGAGCGGAAGTGTGCGGGGACGCGCGCTATCACGGAGAGCGAACGCACTCAATCTCCCACGCGCAAGCAAGGAAGCGGGAAGCCAGCGCCGGAGGGAGCGGGGGGGGGGGGGGGGGGGCGCACTTCTACTCTGCCAATAACCGCGCTCGTCGCTCTCTCGCACCGTCGCTTATCTCCACACGGCTCTGACCTTTATGCGCCGTGCATTCGCCGCTCAGTTTCCGTTGAAGTGATAGACCGCACGTACCTTCGCCCGCTGCGGCGTATGGTCTCGCTGCCAGCATTTTGACAGTCGTTGTCTGCAGTCATTCAGTGTGATCTATTCATGTTTGTTTGTGCGCGCTCAAACCACGCTTGTTTATTCAGTTAGTAATAGTCGGGCCACATCTTCCAACGCACGCTACACATGCAATGCTGCCCGGATCGGCAGTGCAGCGCTACAGGTGTGTCCCTTCGCACGCGCTGCCCACGGGAAGCGCTTCTCATCAACACCACCGTTTCACACGCGCCTTCTCGTGGTCATCAAGTCTCTCTTCATGTCGGTCTACTTACGCCGCAGCACACCTGCTTACTTAATCAGCTTATATTTACTACAATTCATATTGCTACCAAAGCCGCTCACCTTACTTCGTATGACATTGCTGTGTTGCTATCGCATTCATTACTTCGCCCTTAGGGCGAAACTGTGACATTTTTTTCTAAGCAGTTGACTTTTCTCCCGCGAGGCAGTGATTTTTAAATGCACTCCGAAGTTTCGCGATCACCAAAAAAGAACGAAAATATGGCCGCCCGCTATTGATGGTTTGAAACGCCGCTTTCGAGACCTTCTGCGTCACTCACGGACACACTTCACCATCAGAAGTGAAAGAGGAGAAACTATATTTTTGTTTTCTAAGCAGTTCGCTTTTATTCCCGCCAAGCGGTGATTTTTAAACGCGCTCCGAAGTTTCGCGATAGTAAAAGCAGAACGCAAAAATATCTGGCTCCAGAAGTGGCGCACGCGCTTCGGGAGATTGCAGATATCGTGATTCCGCTGCCTCTGCAGCTAATCTCTTCGATACATCGAATAGCAGTGAGTCAGAGGACGCTGACTTTTCGTCAGACTTTGAGCGACGCAAACCGGCGCGGAACATCGACAGCCGCAGCCCGGCACGCCCAACTGTAGTGCTTGCAGTTAAATTTTTATAGCAAAATACCTCTTCAATAAAAAATTTGTCTTTTTTCGGAGATAGTGCCTAATAGACAGCAATACATCTTGTATATCTCATAATTTTCATAACATTTTTTTTAGTAGATACAAGCGTGTCTCTACAAACTTTGTTCAATTTTATCGCACAATCTTGATTTTAACAATTTATATCTTTTTTAAGAGATACATCTCATTAACAAAACATTTATGCGTGAAAAGTGTATTCATTTTGCTTCCTGTTTATGTATTGCATTAAATATTGAGTGCAGTATTTCCTTCAGAAAAGAACATCTGCCTTAACATAGAAAAAACGCCTATTTTCCCCATGGTAGGGAAAGAGTTAATAACACACATTTCAAGAAAAAAAGAAGGGGCATACCTTTCGCACTTCAGTAAGTTTTCTCTTGCAAGCTGCCATAGTCACATAGTCATCCTAGGGACAAAAGCAAAAATGACTGTCACATGCTCCATGCCACTTACAATGTAACTGTTTCACTAGGTAAATATACACTCATTACACAACAGTTACAAAAGGACATACTACAATGTACCACATAAGGGAAACAAATAAAATGAATACATAGCCTAATAAAAAGGCACCTACCAATGATATACGGTTCAAAGCTTCAACTTCTTCTGCCAGCTCACGCATTTGCTTCTGGATGTGCTCATCTTGAAAACGCAAAGCAGCAGCCAATGGCCCAGCTACAGCACAGATGGACCTTACCATGGTGCCCACAGAACGGTGTGATGTCACCACAATTTCTCCCAGGTCCGACAAGGATGAGACGTGCCTTCGGGTGACATATAAACCACATTTATAACACAAGAAAAAGACAACTTCCTTGTGATATGAAACATGCTTTAGAAAATATGGCCATTTAATGGGCTACTAAACCATCTTACATCATTGAAAAAAATAATGACGGGCACCTCTCCGGGCTTTTCAAGTTCCTTCTTCACGTGTTGTGACGTCAACAGAGTCATGCACATGATGTCACCAGGGCAAAAGCTGTCAATTGGTCCGTATACGAAACACATCAGTTCAGATACGTCTGCTAGCACACCTTTGCCATATGGACACACGCTTTCTTTCTGCTTCTCTCACTTGCCTGTCATGCACATAACTGAGTTCACCTCGTGTGGTGTGTTTTTCACTGCATGTGCAGCGGAAACGTGTGGCTGATGGTAAGTAACCGTGGTAAGCAGGAGTTAATGGTGTTTACAAACAGGAAGAGAGCACCAAAGTAACATTTGGGACTGACATAGTGCCCACGTGTCTTCTAGAGAAGTATGTGGTGAGGAGGAGAGAGCACCTATTGGGAGGCTAGCAAAGGTGAGAGAGAAACCACTGGCTGCCTTTGAGCTCAGAGTGGCTTAGGGGCCCTTTAAAGGAACAGGATCATACATCAACATTTAGCCTCGTACAGTAGACTTCCGTTAATTCGACTCCGATTAATTACATTTTTACAGTTAATTCGATCCCGACCAAAGGTCCCGGCCAGCGCCCATGCACTTCCATGGCCTCAAACATTTGTTCTTTCTATACTAAAATTGGCATTCGCCAGATAATTCGAACTTGACCAGTCCACACGCACGCACTTGACCCATATGATGACCCTAATAACGACCCCTTTAGTGGCAGCATCTGTCTCGGCGGAGATTAGGGGACAGTGAATGCGTTGAACACACGTCATCTCCTATGAAAAACACCTATTTTCAGCCTGCCCTAGGAAGATTTTTAAGCAATAACGGTAGCTCACACTGTCTCAATACGGTATTTATCCGATTCTGAGGAGGAGCCTTTTGTTTTCCAAGGAAATTGGGCCGAAAATTGCCTGCATGGTGCAATCGGATACGAAAACAAAACCGCCTCTGCGGCGTTTCATACGCTTTATCGCATAAAATTACTGTATTGCAGCGAAGCTGACTTTATAAACTGCAGTCAAGCTGACTTTATTAAACCAGCTGCCATACTAAGAAATCGGGCACATGTCAGATTTCTACTTTGGTCAGAAGCTTTAGGTCATTTCTTCGTTGGTTTTCTACTTGGGACACATAGAAAGTTGCTGTGTGTTTTATTTGGAGGCGTGTTAAACTCGAGCAAATACCGTGAAATGAATCAGCGCATGTTCTGGCGTTTTTTGTGCATGTTGTTTAATTTGACCGACCGGATAATTCGATCAATTTCGTTGGTTCCTTCAATGTCGAACTAACGGAAGTCGACTGTATAAGACTTCCCTTCACAGTAAATAATGTGGGAAGAACTTATCCAAAAAGGATGATCATAGTTAGCTAAAAGTCTCTAATGATGAGACTGTAGTGCTCTTCCCCTTTTTATAACAATCAGTTATAACAATCAGCCCACAGTAGCCCTAGTAAAAAAATGGCTATGAGATCTTTAGATCTAAGCAGCTGTGCAGCTGTAGGTAGCAAGGTACATCTAAACAAGTACAAAAATTATTCAAGGGGTATATATATAACAATGAATCCTTACCAACATGCGCAGCTTTCAGGTGTTCTAAACATTGTGTCTTCTTACCAATCTCTTTTTAAGATTTTCTTGCAAACAACACTAACAATTGCAATTGTCTTTTTTTTTATATATATGTTTAGAACACCTGAAAGCTGCGCATGTTGGTAAGGATTCATTGTTTATGACTGACAATAAGTTAGGAAAGATATGTGTTGCCGTGCAGAAAAAGAAGACTAATGAAACTGCAAGAAAAGACTTGACAGGTGTTATGTAAAGCATATGTACAAGTTTGCAGAATGCCATTTGAGCATAGCTTAAATGGTTCTTTCTAGCTGCCGTCGCTATTATGTAGGGCAGACAGGGCATAAATCAGAGGTTAAATGAGCATAAACGTTCGTTGATCAGTGAAGCACTGTCGAACCTCTTGTTACATTGTAGCAACTGCAAATGTACTCTAATATTTAATTTGCAGACAGTATTGTTCTGTCCATACATAAAAATGAATAAATGCACCTTATGGACGAGTTATGGCATATTAATAGTGGTAGAACATGTGTAAGTCAGCCCTAAATTATCTTGCCAAGAGGAATTCTTAAACAGTTATCTTTCGCAAGTGCCTGCGCATGTCCATAATTGACAGGTTGGCACTGACTTCCCTTGAGCATGCACAGATAAGTTTTGTATCTTCCTTCTTTTCCGCCACTGTACAAACTTTCAGTTGATAGTCGGCATTTGTGTAGTTCTTTTCATTCTACTTTGTTACAAGTTTGCACACCTGTTTTCCAGTACTATGAGACAGAATGTGCTATGAAATAAGGGTGCTCATAAAAAAAAAAAATTTTGCTTAGCAATATCCTTAGAAGCATGGCGTTAACTCTTAAATGATGAATTACACTATAAATTGGTGCACAAACTTGCACAAAACTGCACAAGGTAATGATTCATGATTAAACAGCATCATCACCAATGCAGCGTACTTAGTAATACCACATGAACTCACAGAGGTGGACGCATCTTAGGCACGGTTAAATGTACTCTGCTTGTCATCAGATATTACTTCGTCACTACTGTTACAGCTGTTACTCTTTCAAATGCCCCCCCCCCCCCGTAGTTCATTTTAAATTGCAGTTTGTTCCATGCATTGCCCATTGCCTAGAACATCTGGCCCTGTGCCTGTTGTTTGCCTCTGCTTGACACTTCATATCATGTTCTCTATATGCTTCTTCTACCTCAAACATTATAACTATCTGGTGCTGTTTATTTTTCTTCAAACCTATTTCAGTGTCCAGTGGGTGCACCCATTACCCTTACCTAAAAAAGCACCAAGGTGCTTAAAAAATTCCCAATAAAGAAAGAGGTAGCTGTAAATTGGCATACAAGCGATTGCATGAGCCCATTCCACACTGCAGACATTTGTTAAGATTGCTATATTGTAGCTTTAAAAGGATTCCTCTTTTGCTGCCACAGCTGCATTATTTTTTATTTTTCACTTCACCTAGCATCCCTTTCTGTTATATCAGCTCTGGCAACATATGTGCACATGAAATTGTGAAAGTTTACAGTCACATGCTTTCTAAGCTGAATGCTGTGGACCTATGCACTTTCAACAAGAGGCTTCCTATTTCATTAGAAAAAAATTTTTTTTTAATTAATGAGGGATTGAAAAGCAGGCAAGATGGAACCTATCCATTCTTGCGCAGCACACACAAAGAAAACCCGAGAAAGAAGACAGGAGAAGACAAAAATTGATTGTCAATCCTTTTGCCTACACATAGAGGCCACCGCCAACACAATGAACTTACGTTCCGCAGCAAAGCTCTTGAGAAAAGATGTCATCTTCATTTCCAATCCTTATCACAGAGACAGTTTTGGGATAAGTCTGCATTGAAGAAGGTTAAATAAAGAGCAGGAACAGGACGCTAAAAATAAAAAATTGAAGAACCTCAGACGCTCAGTAATCATACAGTGGAATCTTGTTGATACAATCTTCACGGCAACCGGAAAACAAAGCATATCATCCGAAAATCGTATAATGCAACGTATTATCTGACCAAATCGTATTATCAGGAAAAGAAAAAGAAAAAGACATATCCTGAAAAACGTATTACGCAGAATCGTATCAATGAGTATCCACTGTATATGCTTCAGTAATCATATTTATTTATGGAATGTCTTAAAACGAACTATGCTATGTGATAACATTCTTATAATATGTCAGACCAAAACATTTGCAAAGTTACTGAAAGGGCATACGGTCACAAACATCTCAGCTGAATATTACTCCTTTACACTGAGCAGGAACTTACAACCACCTTAGGACAGCCTGTTTGATACTTTCTGTTAGTGTCTTTTAGAGGTTTATTAATGCTGATATTCATTAAGAAATGGTTTCCAAAATGCATCTATTATCCTTCCCAGACATCAGCAGCCACGAGAGACAAAACAGTGAAAATCTGGCTGGTTGGTGCATGTTACAGATGAATAGAGTAACAGTGCATGGGACAGGACAAGTGAAAAGAACGATCAAATTACTGCATCCGTTCTTTCCATTTGTCCTGTCCAATGCACTGTTACCCTTGCAATGAGCAAGTAAGTGCTCAAGTAGAACCCTATGTTCACTTATGCTACAGTTTTGTGCAGCTTCAGCATGAGTCCTAATTATTGCAAAAGGCACAAAAGAATTATGTAGCCGTACCTCATTTGTAACTTTAACTAGCTCTGGTAGGGCCAAAGCATTTTCCAGAGGCATAGTCCTTCTTGCAACAATGCAATCAGCCTGGATTGCATCACGACAGATCTCTTGAATTTTTGCAACCTGCTCATTGGTCAACTTTTTCTGAAAAACAGTAAATGCAGAAAAATGCAAAACAGTATAATTAAGAGATGCATTACCATTCTTTTCTCGAACACAATACTTTGCTAAAGAGTTTCACACCTAGAGCTACAACGTCGCAATTCCAAAGCATGCAGCTTCTTTCCTTCCAAACTATCCAAATGTTGTCAAATGAGAGCATTCTAGATAACAAAAACGCTCGCACCAAAGACAGATTTTCTGTTTGATTACTTCAACTGTTGATTACTTCATCTTCACCTTACTGTGAAATTGTTTTGTTTGGGAAGCTATGTTAAAAGGCATAGAGGCTTCTTTCTCTTTTTTTTTTACCTTTTTTTTTTTTTGATAACTGGCGAGCATGCTTGCCACTTCCAGCCCAGTCAAGTTTCTATACCGTATTTTCCGGTGTATAAGACGCGTTTTTTTTTTCTTAATTTTTCGTCGGTGCATCTTATAGAACGGTGCGACCTATGTACGTTCTTTTTTTTTCGGAACAACTGCCGTTAAAATCGGATCCGATGTTATGGCCAAACAAAGTGCGCTGGTTGACTTAATTGCTACGGGTTCTGTGCGCGCTGTCGAGGTGCCAGGTTCTTGTGATCGAGTTCCCGAGCGCCGTGCGAGAAGGATGGAGCAGCAACGCATGCGGCGGTAGGCCGACCGCAGCCGAAGTCATCGCATCTGCAGATCGCTGTCAAGATACAGCGCACGCCGCTGCGCAAACTACGCAGTTGCTACGAGAGTACAGGCAGCCCCTCCTCCCTCCTGGGCAGTCTTCTTGCTTTTCCTCCCTTGTGTGCTATTCGGCTCACCGTCGCACGCTTTCACTTGTACATACAGCATACGGTGCGCGGGGACGATGCTATCGCCATTGGACTTTACACGGAACCACGACGGCAGAAATGCACCTGGAGTGGAAATATATGGCACCCATGCGCTTGCGCGTGACCCGCGTTCACACTGCGAAACGTCACTGTAACTTTTTATTGCGATAGCAATTATATGGACACTTCAACCGGATTTCTGCCGTCGGCGTCGGCGTCGCCGTGAGGTTCCGTATAGATTCAAGGGCGATAAAATCGTCACCGCGCACCGTATGCGCGAGCGAAAGCGCGCGGGGGACGCGCGCGCTATCACGGAGAGCGAACGCACGGCCGAAAGCAAACGCGACCGTCGCGCAAAAGGCCGTGGAGGTATGGGAGGGAGGGGGGGCTACGCTGTGCTCCGGCACTAAAGGCGTATCTTGCAATCGGGCGTACGAGCCACTCAATCTCCCACGTGAAAGCAAGAAAGCGGGGAGGCAGCGCGAGAGGGAGGGGGGGGGGGGGGGGGCGCAGCTTCTACTCTGCCAACAACTCCGTTCGTACTTTGCCCGGCTGTGGCCGTCGCCCGCACGGTCTCTTATCTCCACACGGCTCTGACTTTTGTATGCGCTTGGCGCTGAGCCGTGCTCCCTCAAGGGCTGCAGAAGATAGCGCCAACCTTTCCCTTTCCCTCAAGAACCACTTATCATGTATGCGCTGTGCATCCGCTGCTCAGTTTCCTTTGAAGCGATAGACCGCACGAACCTTGCCCGCTGCGGCGGCTGCGATTGCTGCCAGCGTTTTGACAGTCGTTGTCTGCGGTCATTCAGTGTGATCTATTCATGTTTGCTTGTGCGCGCTGACACCATGCTTGTTAATTCAGTTAGTAAGCGGATGTGTCCAAGTTTATGCAGCCGATAAAACTACTATCCCTACTTCGAATAGCTCTCTACTAATTTGCTATCGCAATTGATGCTTCGCCTTTTGGGCGAAACTGCGACTTTTATTAAATCGCTTACCGAAAGAACAGGTGCGTCTTGTATACCGGTGCGACTTATATGCGTTTTCTTTTTCTCCGGAAAAACTGCCGTTTTGAGGGGGGTGCGTCTTAAACAAAGGTGCGACTTATAGAACGGAAAATACGGTACTTGTTTTACAGGCATAAATTCAATATAAACACCTTGATACAGGTTTGTTGCATCACTTTCCTGTGCACACTGTCAACTGCACATAAAGTTATAAGTTTTCCACAAGCTTAGACAATATTTTGAAATCTTACAACAATTATACGTGTATAAGAAAGCCAAGGTAAACTTCCATAAACTGGAATAAAAGTTACTCACCTTACAGATGAAATCAAAACGCAAGTGCTCACTGTCTACCAATGATGATCTCTGCTCAGTATAATCAATTACTGTTCTCAGTGCGGCATTCAGGCAATGCGCAGCAGTGTGGTGTATCATGCACTGCAACCGATGTTGCTGTTATCAACAAAAACAAAGAACAAAGAATTACACGGTTAATAACAAGAAAGAGGCATGAGTCTGTAGATGACAAAAAAGTGGGAAATGGGCTAAACTTGCATGAAAAATAAAAAGGCATGCAAACATTGTCTAACGAAATCTTTGCACATTCTACTTGCCAGTCAACTCATTTTGGCACCACCTAGCTACCTGGGACCAACATATAATGTGAAGTCTGCTGTTCAATAGTGATATGGTATTACTGAAGTAGGCAGGATAAGCAGGAAGGAGCACAACACAAATGAAACACTGAGGTGACTGCAACAATAAAATATTGACATAGAGTCAAGAACATACACAAATATGTGGCTTCATCCAATTCTTTCATTAATTACACGTTTACAAAAAACTTGCTCTATCATCGGCATTACCAAAGCATCAACAATGGCTTCTCCCAGAGAACCATAATCGCTCATGTCCTGTGCCAACCATGTCCTCTGTACCAGCTGTTTCAGTGAACAGTTTTAGTTCTTAAATAAAGTGCAGCGGATACAATGAGCTTATCATAAGGGCCAACTACGGGGTCTCCGGGGCTCAAGCCCCCTCTGAAGTTTTCCCATATCGCAATTTACAAATTCTAGCCATGGAGTTCGCAAGGCGGATGCACTAGGAACTAATTCTCAGGATGGCACCAGTTTAGAGATATTAATTTCCCGAACATTGTGGAGAAATGCATTGGCGTTCCAGTTACTTTTGTGCTTACCCGCCGTGGTTGCTTAGTGGCTATGGTGTGGGACTGCTAAGCATGAGGTCGCGGGATCCAATCACGGCCACGGAGGCTGCATTTCGATGGGGGCGAAATTCTAGAAAACCCATATACTTAGATTTACGTGCACATTAAAGAACCCCAGGTGGTCTAAATTATTCCAGAGTCCTCCACTACAGCGTGCCTCATAATCAGATCATGGTTTTGTCACGTAAAACCCCATAATTTATATATTTACTCATACTTTTGTGCTTCGGTGCATAAAACGACGTTTTGTTAAGAAAGTGACCGACATGCCAATCCATTTCTCCACAAAGTTAGAGAATTATTATCTCAACACTGGTGTCAGCCTGAGAATTAGTTCTAAGTGGATCCGAACTCCATGGCTAGAATTAGTAAATTGTAACATGGGCCATAAGGTAATTAACTAAAAACTTAATTGGTTAATTTTGTTAATTAGTCGATTATGCATTTCAATTTTTTGTGCTAGTAATGTCCACCTCTTCGAGTAGACGAGCTCATGAACTGGAATTGTGCTATCTGCCACAGGCAACCTTTAAACAATTTTTAAAGAGTTCGCTGAACAACCTTGGATATAGAATTCACTCAGTAACCGAAATTATGCCAAGCCGGATTCACATGAAATCAAAATAAATAGAAGTTTAAAAGTCATGCGCAGCAGCGCTTATACTCAGACTCAAAGTACTAAAAAAAAGAAAAGAGTGCAGTTTGGCTGGGAAAGTGAAGCAGTATTAGTGATAGCGAAGTACCGTTAAACCTGCTTATAACGAACCTCCATATAACGAATTCCTGGATATAACAAATTTTTTCTATTCGCCACCGTCACTACATAGAACCACATGTATTTGAGACCTCTACGTAACGAAGTGGCCGTGGGAGACCCCCTCGAAATAACGAATTTTCCCCGCCGACAACCTAGAGGTTTCGCCCCAAATTTTGTCATTTTTGCGCGAGCAGCAACCGGAAGCACCTTCTCCGCCCAACGAAATGCGAAGTGGCGGCGTCGCACTTGGCGCGCTCGAATTCACGGCGACTGTGAGGCAAGATCGAGCGCACGTGTGTGTGTGTGCGAGCGTGTGCAAGGCGGGCCTGCATCCCTCGTCCTGGTGATCTTGCCGCCGCGGGCGTGACCTTTCCCCCTCCCTTCACTCAAACCTGATCCCGCCACTTGCTGCAGCTGGCCTAGCCCGCCAAGCCGGCATTCTCCTTTTCCAGTTGATGTTACCAAAAAAAAAAAAAAGTTTTTTTTTCCCCAACGCGCTGGCAGCGCCACTGCGCAAGTCTCTGTTACTGTGCAAGTCTCTGCGCTTCACTTGACTAACCTGACACTAGGTGACACTATACGATGCTACGACGCCATCGTGTCGCTCGCTCTTCGTTTCCGACGCCTCGCGAAACGACACGCGTCCACGCATCCAGTACCTGGTGTGACATTCCAAGGACGAGTGCTTCGACGAAGAAACGCAAGATACTGACTCTTGAGGACAAAATGGCCATCTTGGACGCCGTTTCTGGAGGCCAAAAAAAGAAGGATGTAGCTGCCCAATTTGGCATCCCAGCTAGTTCTTTGTCCACAATTTTAAACGTGAGAGATGCGATTTGCAGCGCTGTGGAGCGTGGCACGAACGGCAAGAAGTTGAAGTCATCAACATACGCCGACGTCGACAAAGCTGTGTTCACATGATTTATGGACATGCGGGCACGAAACGTACCCATCAGCGGCGCTATTTTTCAGCAAAAAGCAAGGAATTATGCTTGCATCCTCGGCTGCGATGATTTAAAAGGCAGTAACTGGTGGCTCGAAGGTTTTAAACGCAGGTACGGGGTCATCGGCAAAGTGACCAGTTTCTTTTTCGAATTTTGGTGCCGAACCTGCATATAACGAAATCCTCTTTAAAACGAAGTTTTTGGAGAATTTGTCAATTTCGTTATATCCAGGTTTAACTCTAGAAGACAATTACACGAAGGAAGATTCTTACTGTGTAAATCCCTGTAAGGATCGCACCCGTGTAAGGGCCGTACCCCCAACTTGAGAGCCAATATTAAAAAAAAAAAAAAAAAAAAAAGACATCCAATTGAGAAGCAATCGTGTTCCGTGCGCTGATTCTGATCTGGCTCAACAGCTAATTGTCGCGTGCAGCATACTTTCGCACGTCGCTATTGGATGTCGAGAGGAGGCGATCGCGGAGGTTTAAGGCAGATTTCATACTCGTAGTTGGAAAAATTAGGTCAAATGACCCGGTCCCATGAAAGGCCCATCAAAATCGCAACAGAAAAGTGCAGCCCTTACACGAGTCTATACGTTAGTTATAGTGGCCATATAAATTGTAGTAAACATTACCCAAAAATTAAAATAGCAAGCATAGTGTAATGCACCAACCATGTAAACCTGTAAATACAGTATAGACCATTTATAACGTAACCGCTTATAGTACAGGACCAGATATAGTGCGGTCTTTTCAGACTCCCGTTAATTTTCCCATAGCAATCTATGTATACACGTATCGCTTATAGTGCAGTTGCGGGAAACGAAATACCAGTTACAGTGCTGCTGCCTGGGAGTACGGAAGTCAGCGGAGACGGCGAACGCTCCCCTCAAACGGGCGCCCCAAGGAGTGCTCGAGGAAGAAAGAGACGAAGTGGGGGAGAAGGGCACGTGGTGCGAACGAACAGCCAGTGAGGCTGAAACCAGAATCTTGAGTGCGAGTCGTGAAATATCACGGCGCGCATAGCGAGCGAGGGCCACGAAACTGCCAAGGCCAGACAACGCTCGCTTTGCGATAATGGCATTAAACGAAACTTCAGGGAGCGGGCGGCGCCGGCACGCCACGGGGAAGGGCGCACGCAGAGACTGTGGAATGTGAGGGAGGAGGGCGGCAGGGAAGCGGATTTCGCCTCGGCGACTCCGCCGCTTCGGTGGCTCCCCTCGCCCTCCCTCGTACCTACCTCACTTTCGACTGTCATCGTGCGCGCCCGCCGCCGTGCAGGCGCCGCCGCTACAGCCGACCCGGCGCCAGCTCCCCGAAGTTTTGTTTTCTGCCGTTATCGGGAAGCGGGTGTTGGCCGGCCTGGGACAGCGCCGCTGCTTCCCTTTGCGCCGTAGCCGCAGCGTGCAAGGTCAACATGTGACTAGAAAGTAGAGGGAACATAAAGGAGAAAGAAGGGTTCACTGCCATTTTCTACGCATGGCTACGGTAGCGTGGCTGAGACGTCGGCACGTAGACGCATGTTCCGGCGCAACGCAGAATCGGCGACCTTGCCATTTGAGAGAGGGTGAAATTTCCACCGCATTCTTTTTTCTTTCTTTTTTTTCTGTTTTGTTCGCGCGCGACATTGAGGGGTCTCTCCTAAGTTTTTACTCTATGGCGGTGCCGGCGCAATGCCGGTCAGAGGCGCCGCCGCGTGATTTGGTTCGAATTAACGAGATTCGACTGTAAATTGAATGCAAACGTTCTAGCCGCATTCCTCGACTGTCGCATTTGCGTGGCGGCTCGGTGCACATGTTTTGCATATGTGCGGGCCTTGAAAATTGTTGCTTTGGTTATAGTGCGGTACCGCTTATAGTGCGGATATTCGCGACTCCGGCGACTTACGTTATAAGCGGTCTACACTGTAGCTCACTGGATGACCTCGAGCACTCGCTTTCACAATGCAAGCATTATGAAGAAAGCCGGCAGCGGAGGTGAACGGTTCTCGTACAACCACGCGATTCACCGCAACTCCAAAAATTAGATTAATTATGATTTTCTGCCCATTTTTATGTCCACTACACACCAGGAAGACACGCACATGAAGTTAGTAGTCATCCCTGCTCGCCCTATATCATTTCACCCACCAATAATTACCAACAATTCGATATGGCACGCCGCATAAGCGTCAGTCGCGCACACTCATTCGCAGCTATGGCAGGGCTAGAGGAGAATATGCGTGCTCTTCTTCCCATTCGCGTTTGATTACGTGACCTACAACTAACCCGAATATTGAGCGCGTGGGAAATAATGCCCATCAAGCCGCCGTCCTTTTCGGCTCACTGTTATGTGCTTTTTCCCGCATCCTAAGTGTATGGGTCGCTCATTTATATGACTTGTGAATTTAATACGGAACAGCACGGCGACGACAACAGCGAAAATTTGCCTGGAGTGTAGATATAAGTGCTTTCGCCATAAAGCGAGAAATGGAAAATGGTTAGCAAAGGGTATATATATATATATATATATATATATATATATATACATACATATATATACGAGGTGTGTTCAAAAAGAAACCGAATTTTTGCTATAACACCTTCACTGCTCATGGTACAACATTTTGAGTGCTGTCGCCTTCAAAGTAGTCCCCTCTACTGGCAATGCACTCCTTCCCATCTTTTCTTCCATTTTTGAAAAGCCTCCTGGAACGCACTTTCTGGAATGGCGTGCAGGTCTCTTCTTGCATTGTCCTGGATCTCCTCTACGGCTTGGAACGACGTCCTTTCAAGGTGGTTTTCAGCTTGGGGAATAGAAAAAAGTCTGCTGGGGCTATATCCGGAGAATATGGTGGCTGGGGCACAACAGGAGTGTGGTGTTTCGCTAAGTAGCTGTAGACAAGGAGCGACGCGTGAGCCAGGGCATTGTCATGATGCCACATCCAAGCCTGATTTTCTCACTATTCAGGACTCTTACTGCGCACAGAATCTCTCAAACGTGCTAGGATTCCCTAGTAAACTTCTTTGTTTACTGTCTGACCATGTGGCACAAATTCCTGATGGACAATGCCTTTGCAGTCAAAAAACACAACCAAAATCACCTTCATTTTTGACCAACTCATGCGTGCTTTTTTTGGACGAGGAGAACCTTTGGCCACCCACTGTGATGACTGCACTTTCGTTTCAACATCATAGCCATAAACTCATGTCTCATCGCCTGTTAGGATGTTCTTAAGAAAGTTTTCATCATCATTGGCAGCGGCGAGCAGTTCCTGGCTGATTTCAACACGGGTCTGCTTCGGTTCGTCAGTCAACAAATGCGGCACGAATTGTGTGCTGTCACGACGCATTCCAAGTTTGTCAATCAAAATTTCATGACCATGATCCTACGCTGATACCCACTTCGTCAGCGACTTCTCGAACCGTCGCTGACGAAGTGGGTATCACTCGACGTGGTCATCATCTATGGATGTGGAAGGTTGTCCAGGCTTGGGATCGTCATCGACTGACATTCTACCGTCTTCAAAATGCTTGAACCAATCATAGCACTGCGTGCGCCTCATACATTCCTCACCGTATGCTTGGCTAAGCAACTGACATCTCTCTGTGAAAGTTTTCCCAGGTTTGTAGCAGAACTTTACACAGACACACATGCTGTTCTTCCAATTGCTTCATTGTCACTTTGGCACAAATCCGAAGAACAGCTTGTTCATGTGCTCACTTCAACAGCTGTAGCTCGCCAACTAACGTTCAGAGCGAAACGTGGCAAATGGCAGTTTGTTGTCTAAACCTGCCGCTACATGCGCTCAGTAGCCGCAGCACGCTCCCTCAGCCGGTTGGTGCGCTATTTCAAAAGTTCGGTTTCTTTTTGAACACACCTCGTATATTCAGCAACAATGGGAACAAATTACAGCAAATGATTGAGGACCTTAACCGAGAAAGTATAAGAGTGGGGTTGAAGATTAATATGCAGAAGACAAACATAATGTTCAATAGCCTGGCAAGAGAACAAGAATTCAGGATCGTCAGTCAGCCTCTAGAGTCTGTAAGGGAGTACGTTTAACTAGGTCAATTACTCACAGGGGACCCTGATCACGGGAAAGAAATTTACAGAAGAATAAAATTGGGTTGGAGTGCATACGGCAGGCACTGCCAAATCCTGACTGGGAGCTTACCACTGTTGCTGAAAAGAAAAGTGTACAATCATTGCATTCTACCGGTGCTAACATATGGGGCAGAAACTTGGAGATAAACAAAGAAGCTCGAGAACAAGTTAAGGACCGCACAAAGAGCGATGGAATGAAAAATGTTAGGTCTAACGTTAAGAGACAGAAAGAGAGTGGTGTGGATCAGAGAACAAACGGGGATAGCCAATATTCTAGTTGACATTCAAGTGGAAAAAATGGAGCTCGGCAGGCCATGTAATGCGTAGGATGGATAATCGCTGGACCATTAGAATTACAGAATGGATACCAAGAGAAGGGAAGCGCAGTCGAGGACGGCAGAAAACTAGGTGGGGTGATGAAGTTGGGAAATTTGCAGGCGCAAGTTGGAATCAGCTAGCGCAAGACAGGGGTAACTGGAGATCACAGGGAGAGGCCTTCGTCTTGCAGTGGACATAAATATAGGCTGATGGTGATGATGACATATATATATATATATATATATATATATATATATATATATATATATGTAGGTTTCGGAAACTGGTCGGGCACCAGCTGCCCCTCCGCAGAAAAATGAAAACTTTCCACCTATGGAGCTTATTTTTTGGCAATGCATTATTTGCACCAACAAGCATCACAATTTGACTGATAGGCATTGATTAGCTTGTTATTTAACTAAACTGTGGTAACAATAGCTTTATGAGTGGCATTCGAGAACATGCTGCAGCAGCTGAACTGAAGACAGTCAATGCTCAAGGCATATCCATTCAGTAGGCATCATGAGACTACCACCAGTTTCAAGATGTTCAAACACCTACAAAACCTGCCACAAGATGAAGAGTTGAATGCTTCGACAACAAATGCTTCTAAAATGAAATGACTTGTATGACAAAGGATTTCATATGCCCTGACCGAATTTCTAACTGCCGCATGTATTGTGAATGCCTCTGAAACAAAGAAATAAAGGCATTCTGAGGGATTATTTATTGGATGTAATGCACGTAACAGTGCCACTACATCCCTACAGCGCCACCACATCCCTCCATAGCTACCACAGAGCAGTGATGCACACGAGAAGTGCCACCCTGCGGAAGGGTCCTGACACTGCACTAGTTATAGTAGTCCCTGCCCCCTCTCCCCTACTTTTAACCGGCACGATAATCTGCTCAGAACTGACGAATAACGACATTGCTGAGGCCATCAAGGATGGGATGGAGTCAAAAGTCGACGAAGGCAACAGTGTTGAAGAACCTGTAAACTAACCAAGACTTTTGACGAGGCAGGCAATAGCAGCACTCGATGCTCTGCAGCTGTACCATGCCTCACTTCGAAATTTTGCTGCTGAGCGTGCTGTGAACCTCCTTGCCCTAGCATTGGCTGCAATTGCACATTCTGTCGAACGACGTGCGCATAAGAAAAGTAACAGCCTAATTCACTAAGTTTCACTTGAATTCACTCAGAATACCTCAAAGGTCCCAAGAAACGGGACATTACACAAGGATAAATAAAGAATAAAGAAAGCTAAATAAAGAATTTCTTTTTGCCGTATGTGCTTAGAAGTGACCTGTAACGCGAAACATTCTTAGTGTCCCAAGCGCTTCATTATAGAGGCATTTGACTGTATATTGTTGTTTACATAGGCTTTCTGAGAAAATAATAAGTGGATTAACACCACCCTCTGCTGCAAGTTGGAGCATAGACATATCAAAATTGCTGATAGTTTCAGTACAGGAGAAAAAATACACAAAAAGTGCCGTAATGATTAACAATACCTTATATGCTGGTATAAGTTATGCTTTAAGTTATCTTACATCATCAGCCTATATTTATGTCCACTGCAGGCCAACTGCAGTGGACATAAATATAGGCTGATGATGATGATGATGATGATATGCTGATATACATATACAGTACTATAAGGTAACATATTATAAGATAAATGGTCTTCTCACCTTATTAATCCACATTTCTGCATCATCATCCTGGTGGATTAATCCAGCTGTGACCACACCTTTGTGAAAAACAAAGCCACTGCAGTTTTTCACATCATGAACAGCGACTTCACCACTCTGAAAACAAATGTTATGCAGATATTTTAGACCAACTTACTGAAATGCTGTAGCAAACAAGGGATCGAGAAAAAAAAAGTGTGCAACCAGACTAAGTTGCACACTGAGTTGTACACTGATCTGCTTTTTTTATATTTATGAGCTCCCCTTGCTTTGTTATCCTCACACTGAGAACGTCACAATGAGTTGTAACATAATTTAAAGCAAGTACAAAAAACAACCATAAGAATTCACTAATTTTTCACAATGCACAAAGCAAGCTTATTCATCTGCAATAGCTGCCACTATTGGCCATATTTCCCTATCAGTATTACATAGAATTCACATCACAGATAGCCCCCTCATTTCCCTCCCTCGAATTCGAAACAGACATATTTTATTGGACTGGCAACAAGAAACAACAAATGAAAGTGAGACCAACCCAGTTAATTGGCAATGAGCAAGGAAATCAGTTAGGGTCTGAGAAAAGTGTGGCAGAGGGTTGCCTGACCCCCTCATAGCAACTTAGTGGCTTCTTGTAGAAGTACCTAGCACGAAGAATAAGAATAGCGATGTGGCTGAGTTGGTCGAAGTTCATGGCAGTAATTTTTAAAGCACGCGGAAAGAAAAGAAAAGCTGGACGTTGTGGGGATGCGCGACTCTCACGCGTCTCCTGTAATCCGGCTTCACCGCGTGGCTAAGTGCCAGTGGCGGTCATGGTGGTTCCGGCGCATTGCGAGAGATGGCGCGAGTGTCGCGATGCTAACGCCACCGAACGGCGGGGTGACTTGGGAGAAAAAGGTCAAAGGCGCCTCCTCTTTGGGTTGGGATCAGTGAGCGACGCGGACGTCCCGCGCGTGTGCCGATCCACGCTTCGCGAGACGTCTCGCGTGGCTCGGAGCGGGGCACCGGTATGGACGAACACGGATCGTTCGAACGCGCCACCATTCGCATGATCGTACACGTGAACGACTAGGAGATGGTATCATAGCATGGGGCGAACATATTCGCTCGCTATCCGGTCGCGGTGAGTCGGACTTCCTTGATTTGTTGCGCGCCCATGTGAATGTTCTATTGGTAGTACTAATTCGGCTAGTGTGCATTAGTGTATGAAAGGTGCAATAAATGTCCTTTCGATTGTTTGCACTACTGTGTTGTCGTTCCTTTGTCCCAAGAGCACATGTGAGACCGCACAACGTGCGCAGTTAATCACGAAAATAAATTTGTGGATTGCAGCATAGGGGTTGTGCACCGAATACCATTTATATGCGGCCTCAGTTATATAGGCCAAACAAGACGCTGTATAAACAAAAGACTGGGGCAGCACAAAAACAACTTAACGAAAGGAAGAACATCTAACCTAGTGGTGTACTGCAACAGCTGCGGCTGTAAGCCTCCGTTTAATGAGATAATGTAGTGGATCGCCATCACAATCGGGGAACGCAGGAAATTTCTGAGGCCTATAGTATTAAAAATATGGTGACACGTGCGTAAGTCAACCATCAGTGGCTTTACACGATAAGGAGTTCCCGCTTTTGAGCCTATACCAACCCTAAACGTGTCTGGTCTTTAATCTATTGAAAATTCTTGCCATGTAATGAATTTTTTATTTTTTTTTTTACTGCTGGTTTTGACTTATTGATGTGACTAGTGTCTCTCATACAGGGTTTGATAACCCTATCACGTTGTGTATATTTTTGTGCGTTCTTAAACAATATATCGAGTTGGTAATCAGCGCTCGTGTTTGTCCTTCTTTCACTACCCCTCCATTCGTTTTCTCTTCTTTCCGCACTTCAGTGCTTCGCACTGCAAAACTCACACCATGCACCAAGAATAAGCATCAGCAATCTGTATACGAACATATTTTACTGCAAACATAAGTTATGTTTGGCACGAGAAATGCTGAAAGCATACTACATAAGAAGAAAAAAAGATATCTGCATTAGCGATACGTCAGTAGTGTTGCGTGGCGCTGAGTTTGAATTTTTTAGATGCTTTTTAAAAACTAGCACATGTTTCCTATTGACTCATCTAGGGTGGTGTGATGTGCGGAACCTTGCCGCGCATGTGTGGCTTGGCTATATATTGCGATGCTTTCTCGGAATAAAGTTAGCTGCGAGTGACGCTCTTTCCTTTCGCCTGTCTTTTTCTTGGTGCGTTGCGTCTTTTCGTTGTATGAAGCATGTACCAACTAGCCCAACAACAAGTTTTATTAAAATACATTATGTTATCACTTACGTCAGCCGAATCGGCATGCGGCAGCTGCCCTTGCGCCGTGTGCCAGATTTTCTTCTTTCCCCCCCCCTCCCCCCCCCCTTTTCTATATATTTCCGAGACGACAATAAAACGTCGCATTATGCCTGGAAACGCTGTCTGATTTCCTTCCGGATGTACGGACTTTCCCAGCGGCTCGGCAACAGTGGCGACGAGGGTGGGATTGAAACAAGCGAAGGTTCCTGCAGGACCTGACAACCGCCCGGAACCAACGCCAGCCATGGCCCACAAGCTACCAGACTTCGACGATACGAGAGATAAGTGGCAACCCTACATTGTAAAAATCGAAGCGTACTTTGAAGCTAACAGTATCACCGAAGATGCGAAGAAAAGAGCCTTGCTTGTTGCCGCGCTCGGAACTTCGACAGTTGAAGTATTATGTGGAAAAGTTGCACCCCTACCGCCAAGTTCTTTGAGCTACAATGAGGTTGTGACGACCTTAAACAGCTACTATAACCCACAGCCGAATGAAATTACCGAGCGGTTCAAGTTCTATCATCGCTGTCAGCAAGAGGGAGAGCCTATGCACGCATTCATTGTGGCCGTACGCCAAATGGCGAATAATTGCCAATTTGCGTCAATGTTGGACAACATGATAAGGGACCGGATAGTGTGTGGTGTAAGGTCCAAGAGCTTACAGAAACAGCTACTAGCGAAAAAGGATTTGTCTTTGGCTGACGCTGAGGCCCTCGCTCTTGCCGCGGAAACCGCAGAACTTGATTCACAAGGCATTTCGGCCGACAACGAGCAGACGCACGTGCTACAATTATCCCAGCAACGTGAACCAGGCTCGAGTAAAAAGAAACCCGTAACGTCACAAGCACTGTGCAGATGTTGTGGAAGCTATGGGCACAAAGCTTCGACGTGCAGGCTAAAGAAGCGGCGATGTTTCAAGTGTAGGCGGCAGGGTCACTTAGCCAGAATGTGTTCGCCCGAAACCACCACCGACAGAGCGCTAGCATTAACAGCGCATACGAAGGACGATACTGAAGATGGCGACAGCAACGCATCGCAGATTTGGTCATTGACCACTGCTCCAGCTTTGGTTCCACCTATCAGGAAATGTTTCAATTGGGGTGGCATCAATCTGACGATGGACATCGACACAGGATCGCCAGTCTGTGTAATTCCCAGGGCAGTTTATGAAACGTACCGTCAACGATGGCCGCAGCTGCAAGAAGCACAGATAAAGTTGTCATGTTATCTCGGCAAGCTTCCGGTACTTGGAGTGCTCAAGATGAATGTTTCTTACCAATCCTTGACAGTAAACTGTAGCCTAACGGTTCTGAATTGTGACGGCCCCAGCCTTTGTGGGCGGGATCTTTTGCAGAAATTGCGTGCAGAAGGCGTCCCTGTATTGCACGTCAAAGAAACAAGCACGGAAAGCACGTCTGCATCACCGTCCGCAGCACTACTGGAGCGCTACGCGGAGCTGTTCACCGACGGAACTGGACTGCTGAGAGGCCCTCCGGCCCGACTACACGTCAAAGAAGGAGCAAACCCCAAGTTTTACAAGGCAAGGAAGGTTCCATTTGCACTTCGCGAAAAAGTGTCTCAAGAGCTGGACAGGCTAGTTGCGGCGGGCATAATTTCCCCCGTGCCTCATTCTGAATGGGCTACGCCCATAGTACCCGTGCTGAAAAAAGACGGGACGGTGCGGATTTGTGGTGACTTTAAAGTCACCTTGAACCCCGTGTGCGAAGTGGAACAATACCCATTGCCGATTATAGATGACATATTTGGTAATCTCTGTGGGGGCGAGAAGTTCAGCATTCTAGACCTCCGAGACGCTTACAATCAAATCCCGCTTCACGACGACTCCAAAAAGCTGGCGGTCATTAACACCCACAAGGGACTATTCTGCTACAATCGCTTACCCTTTGGCATAGCGTCGGCACCCGCTATATTTCAACGCAAGATCGAGGAGGTGCTAAAGGGTCTGCCAGGTACCCAAGCGTATCTAGATGATGTGCTAATAGCAGACACCGCCGGGGATCAGAATGCTAATGTTGAAGCGGTACTTCATCGTTTCAAGGAGCATGGCATCAAGCTTCGTGCCGACAAATGTAGATTTTCTGAGTCATCAGTAACCTATCTTGGTCACCGCATCGACGCAGAGGGATTGCATCCGCTAGAAAAAAATGTTGACGCTATAAGGCTAGCTCCGGCCCCACGAAACGTCACCGAATTGCGGTCAATTCTTGGCATGATAACATTTTACAACAAGTTCTTGCCGAATCTGTCTACGTTGCTCGCGCCGTTATATCGGCTTTTAGAGAAAGGAGCAAAATGGGTTTGGGGCAAGAAAGAAGAGCGAGCTTTCGAAGAGGCCAGGAATAAGCTGTGCGCTGCGCCGGTCTTAACACATTTTGACCCAAAACGGGAGCTACTCTTGGAATGTGATGCTTCGCCGCATGGCGTCGGTGCAGTGCTTTTTCATCGCATAGATGGCGAGAACAGACCGATTGGATTTAGATCTCGGACATTGACCGTAGCCGAAAGGAAATACTCCCAGATCGAACGCGAGGCCTTAGCGCTAGTATACGGAGTTACTCGGTTCCGTGATTACCTCCTGGGACGTGAATTCACGCTGGTCACTGATCACCGCCCCTTGCTAGGCCTTATGGGGGCAGATCGCCAGACCCCGGCTATGGCCGCTGCAAGAATTCAAAGGTGGGCTCTGTTGCTGGGAGCTTACAAGTATAAGTTGATGTTTAAACCCGGCAAACTGATGCTCAACTCGGATGCACTGAGCCGTTTGCCACAAATGTTGCAGGCGCCGGAACCAGCAGTTGAAGAATGCGATGACATGGTGCTCGCCATCGACGGATGGGACCATCCCGCGGTGTCACGCCAGGAGTTGAAAGCACTGACAGCAGCAGACGAGATGTTATCAAGTGTTTGCCGGTATGTTATCGGGGGTTGGCCATCACCACGGCCTGTAGGAAACGTGGCACTGTCCGAATACTACAAACGGCGACATGAATTGTCCGTGGAAGGAGGGTTACTGTTCTGGGGCCATCGGGTAGTAATCCCCAAAGATGCTCGTGGGAGGTTGTTAAAACTGTTACACGAGGCCCACCAGGCAGTTTCAACCATGAAGACCGTGGCAAGGTCTAGTTTCTGGTGGCCCGGTCTTGACAAAGCCATTCAGCGTGTCGGGGATGAATGTCGCAGCTGTGTACAAGCTTTACCCATGCCACCGACACAGGAGCCTGTAAGCTGGCCCAGTACGAACGAGAAATGGTCGCGACTGCACATAGACTTCGCGGGGCCCGTTAATAACACCATGCTTCTGATTATTGTGGACTCGCACAGCAAGTGGATAGAAGCTATACCGATGCGCCAGGCCACTGCTAAAAACACCGTGGACGCTCTTAGGGCGTTGTTTAGCAGATTCGGACTGCCTCGTACCGTGGTCTCGGATAACGGCACGCCATTTACCGCGTCAGAGTTTGACCGTTTTATGGTGCGAAACGGTATCACGCACATTCGCACGCCGCCTTATCATCCACAGAGCAATGGATTGGCAGAACGCGCCGTCAGAACTATAAAGGACGGTTTAAAGAAAATGACTGGAGTGGATCTCGGGATTGCGCTGGCTAGAATTTTGTGCAAGTACCGGAACGCGCCACAGCCTTCGGGGTTGTCTCCATCAGAATTGCTTTTGGGGTACAAGCTGCGGACGAGACTAGACATGTGTTTTCCACCCAGGAAACAGACAGAACATCGGCGGAAACCCACCGACGACACTACCTGGAGTTTCGCCCCAGGCGACACCATCTACGTCCGCAACTACGGAGTCGGGGACAAGTGGACACCTGGTAAAGTCAAGTCTACCACAGGTGCCCGGTTGGTGACTGTTCAGACGGATGAAGGTGTGGTTCGCAGACACACGGATCAAGTGCGCAAGCGTTCTGCCGACACATCCGGGACCCCATCCGCCGAACCCCAGGACGACCCGATGCCCACAGAGGAGAGGGCGCTGGATTCCAGTACCACGTCGGACGGCTCAGAAGCCCCGCCCCAACTGCGGCGTTCCACTCGTACGAAGAAGCCGGTAGAGCGCTACGGTTATTAAGGGGAAAGGAATGTTATCACTTACGTCAGCCGAATCGGCATGCGGCAGCTGCCCTTGCGCCGTGTGCCAGATTTTCTTCTTTCCCCCCCCCTCCCCCCCCCCCTTTTCTATATATTTCCGAGACGACAATAAAACGTCGCATTATGCCTGGAAACGCTGTCTGATTTCCTTCCGGATGTACGGACTTTCCCAGCGGCTCGGCAACACATTATGAGCTAGGAAATGTGTGTCTATCCACCACAGTTTGGTTCAGGCACAGCATGACGTAGCATTAAAAAATAAAAATAAACAAGCAGGTATACCTGGGACTGAGCCAACAATTATACGATTGAAGCTCAGCATTCTAGCCATGACTACACTTGGCACAAGCAAGCAGATAATACAGTAGAAGAATTAACTGTTGGGCTCGTTGGTGTTGCATGAGAAAAATCAGCATAACAAAATGACAATGCACACAGGAAGGGAAAACAAAGACAAGCACTACTCACAACTGTTTAATAACAGGAAGGGTTTCACATATATATCATCTTGTCATGCATGCGCACAATACAAATACAGAAACATCGCAGCAATAACACGTGTCTGTCAAAGACGGTTGCAGAAAAAGTGAAACTCTAAGCTAAGTAGTGAGATTGATGGCTCGCTTAACAAGGATCTCTGTTCTTGACAAAAGCGACTTCCAAAGCAAGTCTTGAAGCGTTACCGATCCTGCCTAGAATGGCTGTCTCAGAATGGCAGCCTCAGAACCACATGCATACGTGGGTCACCACATGTATGCCCTTGTCCTCTTGCTTACTTTTTGCGCATGCTCCCTTAAGCAGTCGTGCACGCAACGTTCAGTTTGGCTGATATACTGTGGGGACGCGCGACTCTCACGCGTCCTCTAATGTTGTTTTCCCCGCATAGCTCGCATCTCCCGTAATCCGGCTTCTCCGCGTGGCTAAGCGCAGGCGGAGGTCATGGTGGTTGTGGCGCATTGCGAGAGATGGCGCGAGTGACGCGATGCTAACGCCACCGAACAGCGGGGTGACTTGGGGAGAAAAAGGTAAAAGGCGCTTCCTCTTTGGCTTGGGATCGGCGACCAACACGCACGAACGCTTCGCACGTGCGCCGGCCCGCTTCGCGGGACCATCTCACGAGGCTAAGAGCAGGACACCGGTATGGACGAACACGGATCGTTCGAACGCGCCACCGTTCGCGTGACCGTACACGTGAACAACTAGGCGATGGTGTCACAGCATGGGGCAAACATATTCGCTCGTTATCGGGTCGCGGTTAGTCGGACTTCCTTGATTTGTCGCACGCCCATGTGAATGTTCTATTGGTAGTAATTCGGCTTGTGTGTATTAGTGTATGAAAGGTGCAATAAATGCCCTTTTGATTGTTTGCACTACTGTGTTGTCATTCCTTTGTCCCAAGAGCACATGTGAGACCCCACAATACATATATTACCGTAAGACATGGGGATGGCATATTAAAAGATAATACAGGCTTGTTAAAGTGTCCTTCCATGGCAAGAAATTTTCAGAAAAAGAAAAAGTAATAGTGTTCTGAAATTATTAGTGTATGGAGCCTGGAGCATGTGCTTTCACGCCACTTTGTCAAAATTAAAAATTATATTATGGCGTTTTATGCACCATAACCACGATCTGATTATGAGGCATGCCATAGTCCATAACTCTGGATTAATTTTGACCACCTGGGGTTCTTTAACGTGCACCTAAACTGAGTACGCCACTTTGTGGAGCCCTCATTAAACAAGCATGTATTGAATGCATACTGTGGCAAACGGATGATGCAGCAAAATGAAAGATGCATGCTGCTGCTGCAAGTCACAGGGTAGACTAAATAGGAAGCAGCGTCAGCAACAATGACTGCTTTAGAATCATGCGTAGACCATATCTGCTTTCAATATGTGCAATGCAGCATCTACACTGTGTGTACAGTAGTGTCATGGACCATGTCAGTATGCTGACATGGTCCAGGAGTCTAAGCGTTGACACTGTCCAGGTGTTTTCAAGTAGTTCATCACATGCTTTGATTCTCCCTTTTTTTCCCTTTCCCCTTGCCCCTATGCCAAGTAGCTGGCTAGAAGTGAGTTTCAGGCTGACCTTTCAACCTTTCCCTTACGATAAACCTCTCTCAGATGATCTCCAGGAGCACCAGGAGTTCTTTCTCTATATACCAAGGAGAAAGGGGGTTCAATTGCTTTTTGCATTAATTGAGTTATGGGAATCAAAGAACCGCTGGAGTCTAAATGTCTTTTTTTTAATTATTATTTAAATGTTTCCTTCCCTTGCAGCTAGTTCAACAAGGCTTCTTATTTCTCTGAGTCACTTGAGAAAGTGCTGTCGTGAAACATGCCTTGGTACTTTATGAACAAAACAAAATTTTGATGCAAGGCTTGAGACCAGACAACTCAATTATGTCACTCAAGAAAAGTCTGATTTCAAATGGGAACGCGAGACAGCAAGAACCACAGCCATATACAAAGCGTTCTTTTTGTAATGCAGAACAGTCCTGAAAAACTATTATATGTATTTAGGCTGCCGCCATTTTCACTGCTAGGCTACATGGCTAGGCAGATGTTGCCAGCAAGAATATTTTCCATAATAATTTGGCTAACTACCTAAAATGTGCTAATTAACTTTAGGTTATTCAGTAAGGCCACATGTTGTAATCGTAAATTGAAGTCGAGCAGTAGTGATGTCATATATACTTAAAGGAGTGCAGACACTAAATTCTCGGGTGACGGTTTTGGGTAATACACAGCATCTAGGGAATCATGAGAACAACTGGCACATGCACAATCGTGTCCTTGGTAATGAAATATCATGCAATTACTACCGCACAGTTTCTTATTTCAATATTCCCGTAGCAGGGGTGAATAACTTTTGAATGACATAAGTGTTGAGCATCCAACGTTACGGAGGGCACGTGAGACACCAAAGCATTTACGACAGCTAACTCATGCGTGATCTGCTCAATTTAACACGTGCACTTGCGTCTCCTAGCTGTGTTTCAGCAAATGCACGTGCAGCCGCTGTGAAAATGCGCCGCCACCAGTGTCTTTCATATCACACTATTTTGCTCTCAACAATGACGTTTTCATGATAGCTATCGCGGCGAGGCTGGAGAAGGAAGCCACATTTCATTTCTAGACTTTAAACTGAAATAAATTACCTTTTAGCCAACTGCTGGCAGTCATACTTTGTGAAAGCGTTCCTTGTCAGAATACAAAGCTTATGCTATATTCAATTCAGCCTCTAAATTTGGTGTCTACACTCCCTTAACAGAAAACCAAAGACTAAAATAGCACCACTTTTCAGAAACTATCCTTAATATGTGCTAAGAAATACATTGGAAATCTAAATATGGCTCCCAAATGTGTTCCCCTTGCGGTTTGAAATGGTCTTGGTGGGAACACCAACGCATTTTTTAGCTGATTCTGGAGATGGATATCTCTAAAGTGGTGCTATAGTCTTAAGACATCTGCAAAACATACATAACTTCAACACTACTGCTCTGCCGTAATTTTGCAATTTCAATATGTATCCTGAAATGAATAATTAGAAAGTTAATGAGTACATTCTCAGTAATTCGCCCAACCATTGAAAGTTTTCTTGCTGCTAATGTAAGCCCAGTCATGTAGTCTAGCACAAAAACACCAGGAGCCTAGATATAACAGTTCTTTTTTTTAAGCATTCTGCATAAAAAAACAAAAAAAAACACCAGGTATGCTACAAAGAAATCAGCTATAACTTGCTTGTGAAATACAGTAACAGGACAACTACCTTGGTTTTGATGCATCCAGTGTCAGAGACTTGGCCCCCACTTTCAAAGTAGAAGTTTGTGGCATTGGTTACAACAAGACAGTCCTCTCCTTCTCTGGCACTCGTAACTCCCTGGCCATTGCAAAAGATAGCTTCGACAGTTGTCTTCAATGATGGGAACTCTATAATAAAATTAAGTACTCTCTCAGCATGCCATAATAAACAGGAAAATGTTCCTGTGATATGTGTCAGCTTATGTAGCATTTACAACATAGTCCCTCTAAGATTAGCCATTCCAAAACAATGTTTCTGAAAACAGCACTGTTCACAGTGATAGCTAGGCAAATTGCTTTTTAGTTTCATGCTATACTTACTACCTGCAATCAAAAACAATAAGCCTATGTGCTCTCTCGCAAATCTCGGGACACCACTGACTGGCTTTTGTTTAAATACACTGCTTTCAAGGTTCTCCCCAGAAATTTTCGAGGTGGACATCTTGCGACTGGGGGGAGGGGTTACACATGCAATTAAGCTTTTCTCTCGCTTTTTATTTCCGATACAACCATTCCGCCATTTTAAATTGTAAATTCACCAATTCTGCATTTTAGACGCTTTAACGAAACTAACGCCAGCCAGCAACACATCCTACCACGATTGCTAAACTTCACCAGGACAAAGAAAACAAGGAAACACAGAGCTCGCCATTGTCAAAATGCGCGTACAACACGCACCAGCTATTCAAATCTGCATCAGCCAATAGGTGCACTTCCTGTGTACGTGTGGGTGTAGTAAAAAATCGCAATGCTAGCTTTTTCTTTTTTTTCGCATCTTTTACTTTTATTTCTGCATGGCAAAATACGATGCTGTGGCTATCTGAAGCTCAGACCTCTTCTCTTTACGATGGTTCCAAAATAGTGGCGCTGTGTCAATAGAAAGTCGTGCTTGTCGCGGGCTCCGCAGTGCGATGGCACCTATTGACACCAGATTTTCTACCCAATTTTATTGCGATAGCAATTATATGGACACTCCAAAGCGGATTTCTGCCATCGGCGTCGCCATGAGGTTCCGTATGACGTCAACGGCGATGAAATCGTCGCCGCGCTCCGGACGCTGTATGTGCGAGTGAAAGGGTGCGGGGCACGCGCACTTTCACGGGGAGCAAATGCACGTCACAGAGCAAACGCGCGTTCTGCACCGTGCTCCCTGAAGGGCTGTAGAACTAAGCGTCTCTTTCTTCCTTTTCATATATAGAGAGCAAACACGACTTTTCCGTCGTGCAAAAGGCTGTGGGAAGACGGGAGGTGACGTTTAGCTGCGGCAACAAATGCGTATTTATATAAAAACGCCACGCGCGTTCGGTGCCAACGCAGGCAAAACGCCGACGCCGTCAACAATAGTTCTGCGCGTTGCTGGTGCTGCTGCATGTCCAAGTTTATACAGCTGATAAAAATACTATCCTTACTCCGTATAGCTCTCTCCTAATTTGCTATCACAATTGATGGTTCGCCTTTTGGGTGAAACTGCGACAATTTTTTTTTGACAACAGCGCACTAAAATGGGGCAATTTTCTCAACTTATATACGTCACTTTTCTTTCTAATATTTTCCCACGTGATATAGGAACACCCGAGGATCACAAGAAAAGAATTGGAAATTTGGATCGGTCAACCCAAGCAGTGGGCAGTAAGCTCGGTGCGGTAGGCGGTAAACGGGAGCGGTGGGTGTCATTTCCACCGCCGTTTACCATGAGCAGAACCATGACTGCATTCTCACAGTTCTCCTGTAAGTATAAACATGATGGAATGTTGCCACATAAGGCCTAGTATACAATAGATTATAGAACATAACACTGCAAGAACACTTCAGAAACAGATGGCACACAATGAACCGGCTTCGTTTCACAATTTTTATACAATTGAGAACATTCTTTCCAGCAGTGGATCTGCACTTCTCACCAGTATCTATTGCACTTGAACCTCTACAATTTACATTTATTGTAAATTTTGTAGCTGGCCACATATTAGTCCACAGAAAGTTTAAAATCTAATATTCAACAACCAATAACACACTTGCAAGCAACCAAACAGAAAATTGAGAGATAGCCTCCATACAAAGATTGAACAGAGCAATAATTAACAAGACCATCTTTATTCATACTCCTGCAATTGAGCATTATTAAGCACCATATCTGTCTTCTTGCCTTTTTGTGACAATCTTTTGCACTGTATGTTGTAAGTATGAATCCATGCCAACTAGCTCAGCTGTCAGTTCTTTTTAGTTTAATCAAATAACTAGAACTGCGAACAGTTTTTCACAGCAGAAGATTATATAACATGTGCCTGCTTGCTCGCGCCCCAGGATCAAGCCAGCACATGAGAAAGGCTGATGTCCTACATAATACACAGAACAGATGTCTGGTTTTCACAAAGCAGGCGTGTAACCAAGCTGGTGCAAATGATACTGCTGTCCACATGCATCCACTGCTGTCCAAGGTTGCATCACCATCAATATACCAACTGACTGCTTAACTAGTCATGCCTTTCAAAAGCTGATTTATTGGCTAGGAGGCTCTACGAGATTCTACGACTGATTTGGACAACCTGAGAATCTTGACAGGCACTGAAATCACATGACAGAGGTGTTGTTGCACTCTGCCCATCATCACGATGAAGCTGCCACAGCTTCTTCTTACATGTTAGCCAATACCTTTTACGTATTGTTAGACTGCAAGAACACAAAATTTCCTAACAAAGCAGCTCACCAGAATAAAGAAAACATAGCTTATTCAACTGAGGCTGAAAAACCACACAAAAACAGTCTAAAATGAGTTTTTTGAGTTTTAGCAATCAGAACAAAACTCAAAATAACATATGGACACTCACCATAGATGCCGTTAGTAGAAGTGTAGTAGTAAATTCTCTCAGTGTCGGTAGGCACAACACCCAATTTCCGAAGGTGCTCAGCATGATCAGGGAGATAATGGAACGGACTGAATTCTTCCCTTGTATGACCTGATGCAGACTTTTCCTGGAACATATGAATAACCACGCGTTTTGGTAACTTGCTACCATAAAAGCACTTAACCAGGAATTAATTTTATTTATTTACTTATTTAAAAATACCTCTTTATGGGAAATTGAGTAAGGTTGGCATAATACAAGTTACACAAATTGAAATCAGAACATAACGTATAAAGCACATATAAATAAGTGATAACTGACCCCATGGAAACAAGCTCTAAGCAACAGCAGCGAAAATTACAACATGAACACTATATGTAAATATCACTGCCAGGGAACCAAAGTAAAACAAAAAGAACGTAGAAAACATTAAAAAAACATATACATATCACGGTGAGGTGGATAAAATATGAAGTACAGAAACGCACAAATTACTGGGGGAAAAAAAAAGATCAAGAATGATAATGTAGGTTAACTGATGATATGCACATTAGGTCATTGCTGAAACTTTTCTTGGTTAGTTTATGCAACTATGCTTTCGGGAAGGTTATTCCACAGCCGTATGGCACGTGGGAGCCATTTAACTTATGGGTTAAATGAGTCAGTTTTACCATAAATGTGGCTGGAACTTGGGTGATTGTATGATCTACGTGACGTGTACGACAATGTTTCCAGGCGTAAAAGATGGCGTATATTTATGAAACAATGACAAAATGGCTATGTCATGGCGGTTACTTACGGCTGCAGGGAAAAGGAAAGTTTAATTTGTGTTACACTTCAGTGGTTGTCATATTTTCGAGAATGGAACGGGCGGCTCTATCTTGAATTGCTTCTAACATTGTAGTTATATGTAGTTTTGATAGGGAGACCAGATCGAAGAGGGAAATTCAAGTTGTGGGCAGGCGAATGTTTGAAAAGCTACCTTACGGATAAGAGAAAGTGGGTTTTGAAGGTTTCAACGTAAATATCCCAATGATCTGGCTGCATTGGCGCACACAGTGGTAATATACCACTGTGTGCGGAGAGGTTTGGAGTAAGGGTGACACCGTGATATTTAAGTGATGAAGCCCGAGATAATGTGGTGCTTTTTATGCCGTACGAAAAGTTAGAATTAGTAGAAAGTTTGGGGCAAAAAGACATTTATTTGCATTTAGTTGAGTTTAAATTCATTAGCCAGGTGCCTAATTTTAGGAAGGAATTGAAAGATGTCATCTCTTAGCAGATGAAAAGTGTAATGGACAATGATATTCACTTCACTCGCTTTCATGTCTGCAATGTGAAAGATCTTAACCACTTCTTTTTATATGACGCTGCCACAGACAGGCTATTTATGCCTTATTCCTGCTTCTATTTTATAGCCGGCTTATTTCTTTGTTACAAGCCACGAAATTTCCTTGGTTACACACCTACTTCACAATATACTCACATTACAGCTCTGGCTGTTTAGCACAAAGCCCAAATTCAATGACAGGAATTCTAAGATGCAGATAAAGCGTGAATGCTCTAAACAAACAAAAAAATATTCAAATAAAAAGGATTTGAGAAAGACTGATACACATTTGGCTCTGCCCCCGTGTAAAGTAATAAGAGGCAAAACTCAGCCATTTACACAAAGTTGCTCATATTTTCAACGGCTGGCTTCAGACCGGCCACCAACTGCGTAAACAACTGTCAATTTCATGCTACCTGCAGGGAGTGGAAACAAGTGACCACAATTTTAACACAGTGAAAAGAAAATAAAGCCATCGAATAAGTCAGTAATCATTACAAAACAGTGGGCTTATATTAATTGCTCCCCTTAATTTGATTGCACACAGCCAATGACAATACATTTATGTGGATCAAGCCTTGTGGTGCTTTCATGTAAAAAAGAAAAAAATCTGACCCCAGCTGATGTGCATGCCTGCACATCAGCCAGGCATATAGGGCATAAAAATTTAATTCTGGGGTGTTACATGCCAAAATCACAATGTGATTATGAGGCACACAGTGTATTGGGACACTCGAATCAATTTTGCCCACCTAACGTTCTTTAACATGCATCTAAATCTAGCATACCATGTTTATAGACATGACAGAAGTGACTAAAAAATAAATGTCCAATGCAGTCCAACCTCCCACTTAATTCTTACAGGCAAACATAGAAAAGGAAAAAAAAAAAAAGGTCATTCCAGCCTGCAAGCAGGACATCATAAGTCTACCTGTCTGCCCAGGGAAGACATAAAAAAAAAAAAAAAAAAAAAAATCACAGGACAAAGGAATACACAGACATGCCGAATTTTCATTCAGAAAAAGAGAAACAAAAGAGAAACAACAGAACAGAAGGGGGAAGTGACAGAATGGATGGCACCAGGAGACACTGATACTGTTGGAAAGGTGCTACCTCCAAATAAAACATTTACCTTCAATGTGCTGTAAGCAGCAACTCATTAGAAGAACTCATCAATGTAAACATTGTTACATTGAAGTGGAAGCCCACATAGCCATGTCACATGATGAGACAGCACAATGGGTAGCAATAACAAGTCACAAGCTTACATTCATTTGTCTGAACACAACAGAAATAGCCAGTCAATGCTACAGTTGCTACAATTGTGCTTTCACACAAGGCCAGTGCCAAAGGGGTGTTGAAACACATTGGTGCACTGCATGGTGCACGATTTCAAGCATTTTCTTTCACAACAAAAAACAGAAATGATGAAGTCTTTTTTTTAACTTGATCCACTTAAGATTCAATCAATTCTTGCAGCTCTATCAAGGTGAAACAATGGGTGTTGAGTACAAAAGCACAAAAGCAGTCTCGGGAAGAGAAAATAACAAAAAGGCCATGTTACCATGTTATGAGTACAATGAAAATAAATAAATAAAACACTAAACTTGTGCCAACCTGAAATTGCTTGAATAGCCGTGCAAACTGTTCCCAGTCAACAGACAGGCCTCTTTCTGCCGCCAGATCAGTAATCAGGTCCTTCTGGAGGCCATGCTGAACATAGAGTTCCCAAGCAATATGTCCTAAACAAACAAGAAAGGCAAAGACAAAAAAGCTTTGTGCGACACAAGCATCTCATTGTTTTACACATCTTACACTAGTGCCCATGTGATAAAGCTACTATACAATGTTTGCAACAAATCATCAAAATACCTGGCATAACATTAGCTGACTTCACATCATTCAGTGCAGCCTCCGCCTTGCTCATATGATGAAGGTATCTGTCTTCTTCTGCATTCACAATATCTTTAACCTGCAACAACATAAGGTGTGCAAATCATGCCACATGGCATGCAGAGACTGAAACACTTCACTCAATAGCACAGTGTTATAGTAACACAAAACACGGCCTGGTAAAAATGCAAAACTGCCAATACAGAGATACTACATATGCCCAGATAACAAGGGTGGAAGCCTGGGTGAGTTGGTCATTCATGACAAAACTAAGCAGAGCACATGATTGAGGACCTTAACCTCAAAAAATGATTGATAACCTTAGTTAAGAAAATGAATGAGTAGGGTTAAAGATTATTATGCAGAATACAAACGTAATGTTCAATAGCCTGGCAAGAGAACAAGATTCATGATCGCCAGTCAGCCCCTAGAGTCTGTGCAGCAATATGTTTATCTAAGTCAATTAATCACAGGCGATCCTGATCATGAGAAGGAAATTTACAGAAGAATAAAAATAGGTTGGACTGCATACAGCAGGCATTACCAAATCATGACTAGAAGCTTACTACTGTCGTTGAAAGAAAAGTGTACAATCAACGCATTCTACCAGTGCTAACATATGGGGCAGAAACTTGGAGGTTAACAAAGAATCTCGAGAACAAGTTAAGAACCGCACAAAGAGCGATGGAACGAAAAATGTTAGGCGTAACGTTAAGAGACAGGAAGACAGCGGTGTAATCAGAGAGCAAATGGGGAGAGCTGACATTCTCGTTGACTTTAAGCGGAAAAAAAAAAGGACCTGAGCAGGCCGTATAATGCATAGGGCAGATAACCGGTGGACCATTAGAGTTACAGAATGGGTGCCAAGGAAAGGGAAGTGCAGTCGAGGGTGGCTGAAAATTAGATGGGGCGATGAAATTAGGAAATTTGTAGGCGGAAGTAGAAATCACTAGAGCAAGACAGGGGTAATTGGAGATCACTGGGAGAGGCCTTGTCCTACAGTGGACATATAAACAGGCTGATGATGATGATGAAGCACAGCACAGAAGACAGGGACATAGAAAGGAAGACACACACTGTGCTGATTGTTTTTTGTTTAGTATTTTTTTTTTTTCTTTTCTTTCAGTGCGCACCTCCATATATGTGACCATTGCATCACTAATAAACACTGTTGAAAGTCAGAACCATTTGTGTCTTTCTTGCTTTCCCCATTTTTAGAGTTTTTCTTAGTTTTGCCATGTCCAGCTAATGTGCAACAACAGTCACATCAGCAGTTCCAAACAAGAGTCACCACTTCAAATGATGGCTGCTAACAACAAGAAAATCTTTACAAATATCCTTGGCAGCTGTACATTTAGTCCAGGTACTGAAATTAACTGCTACAACATCCTTGATACAAAGGCATTAAAAACAGCAAGAAGAATTTTATAGCACAGTTACCAGCTCTATATTAATTCCAGGGTAAACATCACCCAGAAGACGCTGAACATCTTCTGCCAACAGGGCTAGAGTTCCCCGGTCACATTTCAAATGCCAGATTACTGCATGAGAAGCCTTGCGTATAATTCTCCGTAACTTGTTCCTGGGAGTAAAGTGAGAAACAGAAAACGTATAAAGGCACAATTTCATGAAAAGCAAGCAAATAAAGGTGCATTAGCTTTAACTGCATATTTTCTTCACAGAAACATGATTACAAAAGGTGGAATAGGCACAAATAGTGAGTAGTGGTCCACGTACTTGCAGGATAGGCTGTGACAGCGATGTATGCTGTAGGTCATTCATGAATGCAATTTTCTTTCCTCCACTTCCTTTCTCTTTAAGTCCCCTTCCCCCTTTACAGGTTAGCAAACTGGATTGTTTGGTGGTGGTTAACCTCCTTCCTTGCCTTTCCACTTTCTCTCACTTGTATGTGGAGCACTACACAGGCAAGTCTGGTTTTAGAGCTCAGCTCTTATGCGGCCCTTCCTGCAGAAAGCGTTGGCGGTGTCCCTCGTAACCGAGCGAATGGGCACAGCGAAGGATGAAAGAGCAAATGCGGAGCACAGATGAAAGACGGCGATAGCGAAGAGAGCATGAGGAGGATGTGAAGCAAATAAAATGTACACCTATGGTTCACATATGATGAGAGCTGTCTATACAAATTGAAAACGAAGCCTTAGCTGGTTTGGGGTGAAGTCCACTTTCAGTTTCCTGCCTGGGGTTTTCCCCCTACTGCTGAAAATATTTTCGCAAAAATTTTTTTTTTGGTTGATTATGCTTATTCTTGATGTCTTTTGCACATTTAGATAGAAAATAAACATTTTATTTGGGTATTCATATGTCCCGTCCTTAAAGGTTTAAAATGAGCAAGACTTGAACTACTGAGCTCACCCAGCATCTGCATGTTCTGGAAGTACACCATCTGAAATAGCCATTGTGAACATACGGGCATGGTCCACAGCAGTGCGATAGGCAATGTCCACGAAACAGTCGCTGCCTACCAGGCCACTGTAAGGATTCACTCTAGCTTTCTGCAAAAGAACATTGAGAAATTTCAGGAGAAACTGTGAAACTGCTCAATTTTGATTGTAGGCAACCAACTTCACTAAGACAGCACTACATCACAGAAGAGCCCTGAAAAGTGTATTTTATTCTTTTAAATCGAGCTCACCAGATTTGTGCTCTTAGGCTAGCAACATGGTATGTTGCATGCATGTCTCCAGATGTCTTAACATGAGGCATGATCAAAGGAAACCGAAGAACTGGGACAGTGTGACAGCAGGTGGGACAGCAGTGAAGAAATCGGTGTACAATGTAGCAAGAATAAGATGCCACACATCAGATTCATATACATGTGAAATTGCTCCAGAAAGTGGTGCATACAGCCTGTGAGATGTCCTCCACTTGCTCCCTAAACCATTTGGTCACTGCAGCCATGACATTAGTGTTACACTGGACTTGTCCCTACAGCTTCCTTTTGCGTTCCAAGATGTGAAAACCACATGGATACAATATAGGCTGAATGATAAAAAGCTCACCAACTGTTCTGCATTATTGCATTTTGCACAATGGTTGTAACATGCATGGAAGCATCTAGCCTTTTGTGATAGAAACAACATTGGACAAAACTATGCAGGGGTGCCTATACTTTTGATTACAGACACAGGCCGGTCGCGATTGGTCGAGAGCGATTTATCGCTGTTAATAAAACGCAAAATGAAATACACCTTAAACGTACAGTCAACCACAAAAGTTTGCGGACCACGCGAGCGCGTGGCCAAGAGCCTCTTCGCGACACTTCCGCTACGTCACCAGCGATCGACAGCAGCGCTACGTTGAAGACGCATCCCTCCTTAAATCTATAGCCTGTCTATTTTCGCACTGTGCGCAAATATTTTCTACCTATCTCTTTCAGCGTGACGCGCTCTTTGTTAGCCAGGGCTACTTGCTTATATTTTGAGAGCAGAATATCAGTACAAGTAATCAGACAGCGTATTCTTCGGCTGTTATCAGTTCTATTTTCGCGTAGCCACGCTGTTTTTTTTTTTTTCGTGAGTGCGTGAGTGAGCGGTGAGGCAGCCATGGGACACAGATGCTTAGTCAGTAGGCAGAATTTTTCCGTTCCTCCCCTATCGCTAAGTGATAGTAGCGGCCGGGATTTGATTGCCTGCGCCCAGGTTTTGCTGCGCAAAGCCCGAACCACCGCGCTGCTATAGTGGTTACATTTAGAAAAATAAGAAATAATCGGGTGCGATGACTCTTTTTATAACCCTTTGCGACACGGCGTCCTCGTTTGGGGACTCAAACTTCGGAGGCGCGTCCCACGCCACGTGTTTCTTCAAATGACCTAAAACTCAGTGTGCACATTCGTGTCCGCTTCCTGATGGGACAACTAGCGGTCAGTTAACTTCATTGTCCTGCGTATTGCTGCAGATGATCACTTTGCTGGAGACACTACCATGTTAGACAATCGTTCGACGTGCCGCGTTCCAAGACCAACGTCAAGGGTATTTTTTTTCTCCGGTCGACACGAATACAACCGAAAAAGCAAGTGTGCATGCGTTTCGGGCCTAATAGTTGATTCTTTTTATGCAAGCATTGAAGCTGACGAATTTCAGAATAATTAGATAATGAGTTATACGCTAATTAATTTTTTTTACTGAAACTCGCACAAAACAGCACATTGCTTCGTCTTCTTTCTTGGAATGTAATAGTGAGCGTCTTGAAATGATGCCATGCGCATTTGACGCATTTGCAGACAGTGCATCATAATTCGTGTCTGAAGGGGATGAATTTATTCACAAGACATTTACAGAAGTGTCATGAAACATAGGTCTCTCAATGATCTAGTAGGAAGTGAAATGTCCGTCGTTTTCTAGCACCTTATTGATGCGTGTGGGCATCGACTCGTACAAAGATTCAGTAATCTCCGGTCGACCGCGCAGGCTTTCCCATTCTTGTGCGATCGCTTGCCACAGCGTATCAGCCGTGCGGCCGCGGTTGGCTCGTGTAGACAGCCGTTTCTTCAACATGCCCCAGACATTTTCTATGGGATTCAAGTCGGCGCCACATGGAGGCCACTCAAGCTGGCAAACAGCATGTTCTTCTAGCAATGACTGGACGATACGTGCTTTATGGATCGGGCTGCGGTCGTGTTGAAAAAAATAGCAGCCGTCGCTGAAGGGACCGTCCAGCGCATACGGAACGAGGTGTCTAGTGATGACGTCGCAGTACCGTGACGCAGTGAAGGGCCCTTCCAGACACACAAGGGGACCAAGGCCATCTTTGCTGATTGCTCCCCACACGCTCACGGAACACCGTCCACTGGATAGAACACTCTGTGTGTAATTAGGCAGATATCTGCAAGAAATAGCATACAATTGGGTTCCAGCGGCGCATCTAAAAATGTTGTGATTCCTCTTGCGTATGAACTTTATAATGCTGTTATAGAGTTGCAATAGAAAACGTGCAAACATCATTAGATAGTACTGAAAGACCCACTGGCAGCTTTTAATTAGCTTCAGAGTAAGAAGTACTATGAAACAATCGTTAATGTTTTCAACATAATACCACTACAGAAAAATCTCGTAATGTCCAAAAGCTCATTTTACGTGAAACATGTTGTGATGCAGAATTAGCTTCGTGAATTAACTGCCAATACACTGTAAACACACCTGCAGTTTAGTGGACGCCAAACCCGCTTCCGTTGGTCCCAGCGCGTGGAAAAAGTTGACTCTTCGCTAAAGATGACATCGCCCCATTTCTCTGTTGTCCAATCTTTCATTGCTGTAGCGAACATGAGTCGTTCTTGTAGCTGGCTGTCTGAGAGGCAGGGCTTCTGTGCTGCTACGAAAGACTGCAGGCCAAGCTCACTCAGCCTTCTTCTTACAGTCTCAGACGATACCGTGAGCGAGAGCGCTTCTCGGATATCCTCTGCACTTTGAAAAGGATCAGCCACGATGGCGGCCGTAATCAGGCGGTCCTCTTCCTCAGTCGTGGCCCTTGGACGCCCACTGCGCTCCATATCTGTGAATCTGTCATCGTCGCGGAAAGCTTGAATAATCCTATTCACGGCAGTCCGGCTCCTGTTGGTTCGGCGGCAGATTTCGCGCTGAGGTATTCCCTCTATAAATAAACGCACAATGTGCCTTCTTTCGTCAAGTGGAACACGCAGCGGCATCTTTCCAAATAGGCAATCACCACGTGGCCTGAAGCAAGTCTACTACGTTTTCAGCGACTGATCCGAAGATGCGCCTATGTGTGAAAGAAAATTTTCTATGCATCCGCTTTTTCTTTATTTTTGATGACAGTGAAACACCTCCCTACCCTTTCTCTCAAGACGCAGAAGCAGCAACACTCATTGGACCAAGATGCTGCCAACCAAAGTGCGCCAGTAAACGTCGCGTAAAAAAATCGTCGCAGCGCTTCGTGAAACTTATCTACCCACTGGCACACCAGTCGACAAAGGTTGCAGTGATTGCTCCGATACTGCTATCAAGCCAGATATGTGGCGGTCTTATCGCAGACAGCGCTCTGCGTCAACACAACGAACTAACAATGTCATGCACGGGAATAAAAAATTAACAGGCAGGCGAGTACCAAGAGGGCTCATATCCGGGAGAGCGCCCCTGTCGCCGCTAGGTGGCGTACCGCTAGGTGGCGCGGATAGGCAGTCTGGCACGCGCTCGCGTGGTCCGCAAACTTTTGTGGTTGACTGTACATTTAAAAAGCACGCCTCTTTCGATCATTTCTTTCGCTTGGCATGTGCTGCCACTCGACGGGAACAGGTAGAATTTTTTACTTGCGCCGATGCCGCTCCGTCTTTTCTTTTTGTTTTGTTCTTTCTACGGCAACGGCACGTCGTCTATCGCTCGCGCATCTGGGTGCTGTTGTGTCTGGCGGTCCTTCGGGACACAGGAGGCCGGCGCCGACTCAGACGCTCCAACCTGGCGCCCCTTTCTCGCGGCCGAGAATTGTCACCTGGGACTGAGGGATTAGCAGTTGGTCTCCGGGCTACCTCATGCGTGGCTAAACGGCAGCGTCGCCCCTTGGTGCGGTCCCGTGAATTACCAGCGCCGCCCGAACCACAACGAGGTCCGGCGTCGATTGCGACGCGCCAAACTGGCGCCCTTTCGAGACAGCCACCGCCCTCCCTGATTCCGCGAACTGGCCGCTATGGAGAGGCGAATCTTGAAAGGGGCCAGTGTCTGGCAATCCCGGGGGAACGACATCAACGTTCGGTTCCCAAGGTGTCAACCGCTGCCTGTGTTCGGGGGCGACCTAACAAGATTGGAGGCGGAGCCCGGCGGGAAACGACGACACATCACGTGCGGGATATGGCCACCTGATCCAAGATGCTGATTGGCTAAAAGAACTACAGTGTATTCCCTCGTCGAGTGAAAGAGGGAAACGAAAGGGATAAAACAGGGGACTTGAGTGTTGTGAGAGACGCTTCACCATGTAGAGACGCTTGAGACTTGACCATGTAGAGCACGCTTGACGATGTAGAGCACGCTCGACCATGTAGAACGCTCGGAGATGTAAACGCTACCACATGCAAAGATGTTAGCACGTAGACGGCTCCAATATCATGGAGCCCATCTTGTAATATACCATGTACAGTGTATATAAAACAATTTTCTAATCTCCCTGGATAACTCCTCCTCTTGGCACCTGGCACGGCACCATACATGGAACCTTCGAGGCCGCTCGGACCATCACAATTCGCAACAGTGGTGGCAGCGGTGGGATCGGCCGGCGTTGGCTACATCGGTGTGGTGAGTGCTACGTGTTTGCTTCTCTTTTCGCCAGACTCATTAGCGCAGGTTACTAAGTCGGTAATGATGATTTGGTGTCGTTAGTGATTTCATCTCGCAGACCAAGAATATAGTGTCTCGTGGGCTAGGTTACTAAGGGGAAGAAACACAGGGTGCACTGTAAATACGGATAAGTTTGAAATCCAGGAACTCCTCAAAAGTTGTGAGCCGATGGGCATTTTGGTTGTCCCTGCGGTAGGCAAAAGTCAACAATTGGAGCTTTTACAGAATGAGGAAGTGAGTTGGGAGAAGGCCGGAGAGGCCAGGAAAATTGTTTCGCAAGCGAAGAGAGGAAATTCTGCGATCTCCCGATGTGGTAGCGATAAGGACGGGCTTAGGGCCTGAGTTTGCGCTTCATGTCGCCAGAACTCTCTAGTACAAGTAGCTAGTTGCTAGGAGAGTAACTGTGTGTTTTCTGGCGGGCACCATTTTGGGAAATTCACCTTCTTTAAATAGCGAATTTTAGGAAGGGTGAATTTTGAAGGCAAACAAGATCGCTATGGAGAAATTCAGAGTGCAGGACCTTCTTCTCATTTGCGAGGAGTTAGGCATTTCGGTCGACTCCGCAAAAACAAAAGAAGCGGTTCTCGACGTCATGAAGGTAGAAGAGGTGACGGTCGAGGAAGCTGATGAGGCTTGGGAGACAATTGTGGAAAGAAAGCAAAAGGCAGAGGAGTGCAGGAGGCACGAGCTTGAAGCTGTAGAGAAGCGCGAGAGGCGCGAGCGTGAAGAAGCAGAAATGCGCAGGCACGATGCCGAAATTCGCGAGAGGCGCGAGCAGGAGGCAGCGCAACGGCACGCTCTTAGGATGAAAGAGCTTGAACGGGAAGATCAGATGCTCAGATGGCGGACAGCGCGACGCCAGCTCCACACTTTCGAGACGGACGAGGGTATTGTTAATTTCCTCGCCGGTTTTGAACGAGTGTGTGAGAAAGAGGGTGTCAGCCGGGACTGGTGGGCCGAGCGATTAGGAGCACTTCTCCCGTTTAGTGTCGGTGCGTGTTTCATGCATTGCTTGTCAGAGGAGAAAGCGCGCGACTACGACAGGGCTAAGAGGGCTTTGTTCAGGCGATTTGGTGTAGCATGGCAGGCCGACTTCGAAGGCCCAAAAGACAATGAAAAAGCCGAGCCTGTTGAAGGTCACATTAGCACTGAGAGGGCTAGTGTAGAAAGCTTTCGAAAAGGTGTGATGCAAGTGGCACACACACAAAACGAAGAGAGCGGCGGATTTCCCGCACCAGAAACGGAAGGCCCTTTAGGCCAAGTGTGTACGGCGGCGGCAATTTCGGCCAGCCTGCCAGACAAGGTCACGCATTGCTTCTCGAATAGGTCGGAGCAAATGCTGAGGGAACCGGGAAAATCCATCTCCAGCAAGGGAGCTTTCAGGGCAAAAGCACGTGAGGAGACTCAGGGACTGATAGGCTTATTCCCTATTGAGCAGCGGTCACAGGACCATGGAACGATTCCAGAGGCAGCTGTAAGCAGTGATGAGTTAGACGTGTTAGTAGCCGGAAGCGAGGTGAATGCGGTCACCGAAGAGAGCGGTAGTTTTCCCGCCCTAGAACCAGGGGCCGACTTTGAAGGCCAAGATGGCAGTGACAAAGATTGTTCAGACAGCGCTGAGAGGGCTGCGGTGCCCGTCGTTAACGGAAATAGTGACAAGCGCGAAGAAGCACTTGTTTCGCCGTTTAGCGAGGCTGTTTCGGAAGCAAGGGCCGACTACGAAGGCCAGCGAGAAGTTTGGCATGCTATCGACGGCAGTAATAGAGCTAGGCCAGTTGAAGATAGACTTGATGACGAGCTAACATGCTCAAAGATCAAATCTGGTTATGCTCTATTAGAACGGCAGTCGCACTGTGAAACCCAAAAGGGTAACGAAATTTCAAGTGCGTGTCCCGATGCCGCAGGCTCTGCGAAGCATGCCAAACGAAAAAGGCGTAAGCGCAGGACGAGAAAGGCGAACGCGGTCGAGGCGCTTAGAGTCAAACTTGCGAAGCGCCAAGGCGACATTAGTAGATGCGCAAAGGTCACGATCCAGCCAGAGACGGCGAAAAAGCGACGGTGGATAAACCCCAAGCTTAGGCGTTTGCTAAGATCGGGGATCGGCATGACACACGTCGCGAAACGGAGAGTTTCCCAAAGACTCAGGCGTAGTGACCGTCGCCTGACCGCAGCGCGTAAAGTGCACTGTAGACAGAGGGATGGTAACGGTCGCCTAACCGCCTCGCGTACAGCGCATTGTAAGCAGAGGGACAAAGGGAAGCGTCCTGTAGGCTGCCACCATGGCCGATCACTCGCGGGGGAAATGAAAGGCGACTGCCTAGCAGATAATGGGACAGTGCGCGCGCGGGTCTGTCAATGCATCCCCCTCCCAGTACTTGGAAGCGGCTGGTCGAAAGTCGCAGCTACAAGGTGTCTCATGCAAATTAGTGGGTTTTGCCTTGGCGACGGCACCTTGCGAAATCCCCGGAATGCGCGACCCCCTCGAGTGCGTTTGAAAGAAAGGGGTGCGATTGGGGCCCGAGAATAAGTAAACAAGGAAGACGGGTAGCAATTTTTTCTTCTTTTGTATTCATTTTGTGGGAGATGGATGTTGAAAGTTTGACAGGCGTAAAGAATGCCGCAGTTTTTTTGTTATGTTGTTAACCTTTCCCGGCTCAGGTTAGACTCACGATTTAAAGGGGAGTGTGTACGCGGCGACAGATAAAGAATTGAATTGCAAACAGTTTCAGGGTTGCAAATAGTTTAGAAGGTCACGCGCAGGTTGCGCAAGTTGATGACCAGAGCTTTTGCACGAGTTTGTAATAAGTCATAGATAGTTTGCGCATCTGTTTATTTGGCATTTTCGGTATTAGGTAGGGATTATGTAGCTTTTTGTGCTAAGTGTTACGGAATGTGAATTAGTGTAGGCCAGTTCTTCCTTCGCCTTCCTGATCTGTGGAAGCTCTAATTCATAATTACTTAGCTTTATTACATAAGCCCAGTTGGTGTCTGGTTGCGAAGACACATCATCGCAAGTTTCTTGGCACTTGTCCGGATCGACGAGCACCTTGTGTTTCAGGGTTTTCTTTAGATAGGGGGCAGTCAGATTTTTGGAATTGGTAAAGTCTGGCGATGAGAGTGGCTTGCAGTGGCGCTTGCAGCATTGTGTGTGGCTGACAAAGGTCGCTCCTTGGAGCTTGGAGCTTGTCATTTCTGCAGCCCAGTCAGAGCCCACCTATGAAGAGGCCTTTGGCGGGAAGATCATCATTCCTGGAAGCAGCGGCCCCATGGGGTTGAGCGAAGCAGGCATCAAACCGGCCGAGCTGCATGGAACAACTCGACCTCCCGATGCATCATCTGGCGGCGGGGGTGCTGTTGTGTCTGGCGGTCCTTCGGGACACAGGAGGCCGGCGCCGACTCAGACGCTCCAACCTGGCGCCCCTTTCTCGCGGCCGAGAATTGTCACCTGGGACTGAGGGATTAGCAGTTGGTCTCCGGGCTACCTCATGCGTGGCTAAACGGCAGCGTCGCCCCTTGGTGCGGTCCCGTGAATTACCAGCGCCGCCCGAACCACAACGAGGTCCGGCGTCGATTGCGACACGCCAAACTGGCGCCCTTTCGAGACAGCCACCGCCCTCCCTGATTCCGCGAACTGGCTGCTATGGAGAGGCGAATCTTGAAAGGGGCCAGTGTCTGGCAATCCCGGGGGAACGACATCAACGTTCGGTTCCCAAGGTGTCAACCGCTGCCTGTGTTCGGGGGCGACCTAACAAGATTGGAGGCGGAGCCCGGCGGGAAACGACGACACATCACGTGCGGGATATGGCCACCTGATCGAAGATGCTGATTGGCTAAAAGAACTACAGTGTATTCCCTCGTCGAGTGAAAGAGGGAAACGAAAGGGATAAAACAGGGGACTTGAGTGTTGTGAGAGACGCTTCACCATGTAGAGACGCTTGAGACTTGACCATGTAGAGCACGCTTGACGATGTAGAGCACGCTCGACCATGTAGAACGCTCGGAGATGTAAACGCTACCACATGCAAAGATGTTAGCACGTAGACGGCTCCAATATCATGGAGCCCATCTTGTAATATACCATGTACAGTGTATATAAAACAATTTTCTAATCTCCCTGGATAACTCCTCCTCTTGGCACCTGGCACGGCACCATACATGGAACCTTCGAGGCCGCTCGGACCATCACAATTCGCAACAGTGCGCGCGCTCGCGGCGGCGGCAAGTTTCGGTTTTCTCCTGCGGGGGCTCCCACTTGCTGCATGTGCTAAACTGATGGCTATCTGGTTTCAAATCTCTCAAAGAGTGACCGCTTGTTACTCTATCGTTTATTGCACACCGCAGCGTGATTACACCTGTTCCCGGGCAGGCGCGTATATATACACAAACAATGCTGCCGTTATTGCGTTGCCTTTTTTGGAGACCACAAAAGCTCTATTGCACCTTGTTGGCGATAAGACGAAGGCTTCTCACTTGTTTCGGTTTCCAGACATGCACACAACCATTTTTCAGTGCGCTTATCTTCGTATTCATGAATAAACATTGTGTACTTTACAACACAAATAATTTTTTTGTCACTTTATGGCCACCCTAAAAACATTACGATCATTTTTTTTTCGAAATAGGTTCTTTTGAAGAATTTAAATCAGCAATAAAAAAAATCGGCCCTGGGGGGTCGCATTTGGCAAAAAAATTCCACCCTCAAAGGGTTAATGCCGTCCATCCTACATGCAAAACGGAGAATAGTGGCAGCCTAGCCTTTACAGGCGTGCTGGTACGTCAGAGTGAAGGAGGTTCAGTGGAGACAACCATATATAACAAAACTTGCGATAGCGGGAGTGTGCTGAGTTTTGACTCACACCACTCTACAGAACACAAATATGCCGTGGTACGTAAGCTCCTGTTCCGTTGCGATGCACTGTCGCCAACGCAGACATTGAGGGAACAAGAAGTATCTAATGTTGCTCCTCTTTTGAATAACGGAGTTACCCTCAGCGCTTTGTCAATGATACGCAACGCCACATGCAAAAATCACGCGAGAGCACAGCTAAACGCCGGCTTCCTTTGTGTGCATACCATTTGTCCGCAGTGTCTCAGTCGCAGTGCGTAGGGCTTTGCGGCAGTTGGGTGTTCAAACTATGTTCAAACCCATGTACACTCTGGCAAGTGTGTTCTCGAAGCCAAAGGACCACACATCTCCGGACAAACAAAGTGGTGTCTTCTACAAAGTGAACTGCTCGGACTGTGATGCCAGCTACATCGGCGAGATGGGGCGGCAACGTCGCACTCGCCTCAAGGAATACATAAGGGGCCCAAGAAAACTTGTAGAATCATGGTTTATCCGTTGCAATCGATCTGCATGCAATTCAAACCATGGCTACCTGCCAGATGTTCACGGCAGTATCATACATAAATAGGATGTATTCCCCCATTTGTTGCCATTTGTGTACTGACGATGCCACCCACATAGGTGGCGAAACGTCTGTTTTTCTTATACTTTTGTTGAGTAAAGCCAGTGATAAAAAACGTTGAAGCACAAAGAAAGATACAAAAGACACGTGAGACTTTCATTTTATCTGATTCATTACATTCACAGAAGCTCAATATTTCTAGAAATAAAGACCACAAGCTCGTACCTTCGGAATTCCTTCAATGCACGGCAAGCAATGAGATTTGTCTGCTCCATATAATCATATAGGTACTCCAAACAAACTTACTTTAAGAGATTGTTGCAGCTCTTAAGTTGTAAAAGAAGTCAAACCAAATACATTCAGCATGCACTCAGCCATAGTAAGATAAAACGAGAAATCTGTAAAGTGAAGAGTCCATGCTAGGAAAATAAATAATAAACCACTACCTTTTGCAGTGCCGTAATGAGAGGTGAAAACAAGTCCGTGTCATAGTTTGATTTCACATTCTGAAGAACTGCAGTAAGGCGTTCAAGTCCCATTCCTGTGTCCACATGTTTCTTTGGTAGTGAGTGCAACTGACCATCAGTGTCCCTTATGAAAAAAAAAAACTTTTATTTCTCTTTCTACATTCTCAAGACAGGATGTCAATGTTTCCAAAAAAAAAAAAAACTGACAGTGGGTGCTTCCCACTGCAGGAAAAGGCTCACTATGATGACTCTAGAAAATAATGCAGCTACACATTAAAAAAAAAAAATCAGATTGTGGCAAAATGCTTACCTGTTGAATTCCATAAACACAAGGTTCCAGAGTTCCACCATGTCACTGTGTCCAGCATTGACTCGATGCACAGGAGGTGATGAAGCAAAGCTGTGCTCAGCAAGGTCAATGTGAATTTCGGTACAGGGGCCACATGGTCCGACATTGCCCATTTCCCAAAAGTTTTCTTTCATTCCAAAGGGAAGGATATGTGCCTGCGGCACACTGAAAATTATAAAAAAAAATGATGCTGACATGGAGCACAGGATCAAGAAAACTGCGACTTGACATTTTTATTTCTATTAATCCTTGAAGCTGACCGAGTAAAATGATGCAGTAACTGCTCAGGCAAAAACCTTACCCCGCCTCCACATCCCTCATCTCTAAACCCACTGCCAAGTGGGCGATCACAGCCACTTCACACAAAGACCAAAGGTATTTTTCGGTCTTCATCAACGGCATAATGAATGCTGCAAACAAGACTCGGGACTGAGGGCCTCAACAGCCTACCCACCTTTACTGCCAATAAAGCCTTGGCTGAGTCAACAGTCAACTTCGTTCACTTCAAGAAAAGTAAATGACGCCCTTCTTGTAAGTTAACTATGTTCAAAAGTCTAAGAAAGTGGCCATGCTTTTAAATTTCCCAATTTAAACTCTCAGATGAGTCAAACCAATTTTGCATGTCTGATGGGCATTGAGTGATAACAACTCGACTGAGAAACACAAAATGCACTTCATATGCCAATTTCCATGAAAGCCATATAAATTTTTTGGCACGAAAAGGAGCACTGTCATCCATCTGAAAGTAGCCCTGAAGCTCAAAGGAAACCCATACAGGTTCCTAAAATGCAAGCAACACAGTAGGAGACCATTTTGTTTCCCCTTTGCAAGTTCCTCCACCCTTGTATATTTATACAGAAATTATTTGCTTATACATTTGATTAATTCGCTCTCATACTATCATCAGCTAGCCTCCTGGTTAGTTCAGTCTGTGGTTAGTGTGACTGCCCCAGAAAGGTAGTGATACCAGGTTCGTTTCCTAGACCATAATAACGTATTTTCTAGTGTAAAGCTTTCTTTCTAAGGAACCCTCATGGGTTTTCTTTATAGCGTCATGCCCTTTCCATGCATATCAACTCTACCTTTCAAGGACATTCTTCCACCTTGTGCATTTCTGCAGAACTTAATTGCTAATTCAACATAGCTGGCACTTCCTGGAAACAAAATTAGGGGCCACACATCACAATTAACACACCTCAAAAGTTGCATCTCAAGTAATGCCATTTCTCACTTGCTGGAACCAATAAACATCCATGTCACATTGAATTCATAAGCATGCCTGTACATAGCAGCCATGCAGAACACATTTCAAAGACAATGCCTAGACATTGCAAAATAACTTGGGTGACTGCTTGCCACAGCTTTAAAGGGACACGGACACAAAATCCAAAAATTTAACGAAAATGCTGCAAGTGAATCCTCAGTGTGTGATTACACCGAAAAGAAGTAGTCACTTAACCCATTTTTGAGCCGATGGCTTTATTTTTGGCGTTTTTGTGAGCACGCGCCTCATCGCTCGATACGCGGGAGTTGGAAGGCGTGACGTCACGACACCCTCGTCGGAAAGCCAGCCGGCCGGCCGCGGTCATTAGAAGCGCGCTGACGCCGCCATCGCAAGCATGGATTTGAGTTCTTGTGCCTCTACCAGTGATGAGTAAACGTCTGAAGACGAGGACCATTCCAACTTGGCAAGAAATATTACGAGCCTTCTGCGTCAAGCGACGAAGAAGAGCAGGCGGCCATGGAAGTGCAGGTCAGATTTTCGCGAACCGTAGTGCGAAGATTTCGCTCTGCACCAGACACTCGTGCAAGAATTATTTGTCATTTCCTCTGTAAACTTGCTTTTTCAAGAGTGCACGCAGGCGAGACAGCTGCGGGGTACTTCAGCACTGTGTGGATGACTGAATAGTAGTTTATGCCATCGGCGTGAGCAACTGCTGTGAGGTATCAGTACCTCCGAGACTCTCACGTCCACTTCGCCAGCCACCCAACAGATGGCAGCATCTGTCTGGAGTTCTCCCCAGTTTTTCCCGCTTTTAGCCTGAGGAGAGGCGGAGCTGTGTCTGTGTCTGCCCCGCTGCCATGTAGGACTGATCTCGTGAGTCACGCTCGCGCTCGCTAGCCCTGTATTGTTTTACTATGCTTTGCCAACATTTTTAAAGACATTACTGCCTCCGTGCCCAGCCTCGCCCTCACACTGCTCAAGGAGGCTGCAAGTGAACGAAAACAGTACTGACATTTTTTTGCCTCCTCTTTTCAAACGTGCCGCTGATCATTTCTGCCTTGCGTTTTTGTGAGAAGACCGATCGCACAGCATCAGGCTTTAGACGTTGCCTTTTGAGCGGCATGCCAAGGCTTTTCAGCAGAGCCGGGCTGGTCACATAATCATCGTCGACAAAGTGGTCTGCGCAAATGAAGTCATTTTTTAGAGGTCTCCAGGCTGGGCGTGATGGCTGACAGGCAGCTATCCAAAGTTTACACACCTTCTCGTCTCTGGGAAACGTGTGCGACAGAGTGTCCCGACCGACGATGCTGTTATAACAGCAATGTCTGGGCATTTCCTTCCACCGTGACGAACGAGTCAATACCGAGCGACGATCGCGAGAAGGCGCATGTAAGACGCACCACCTGCATGGAGCACCGACGGGGATGTTTCAGATGGACCACGTGCGAAGATCGCCGAAAGGGGATAAACAAACGCTGCAAGGGACCGACACCCCCGGAAACACTGCGACGGCTGTGGCCGTCCTTGGCAGCGTGCACGGGTGGGAGTTATGACGTCAAATTTCAGCTTCTGCCGGTGGCCACTTGGAGGCAAGGTGCAACAGAAAATCGCAAAAAAAAAAAGATGTTTCTCGTTCTTTTCTTCAAAGCAGCTTGTTGTATTCATAATTTTCAACAGTTCAACTTTTGTTCCGACGCAAAAAACCACTCGCCAACTTTTGTGTCCATATCCCTTTAAGACACTAGCACATTCAATGAGACATAGTTTCCTAATACAAAATTGGTGGACAAGGCAGGCTAAAAAGCTGAGAGCACAGTCGATGTGCATTTGAGAAAGCAAACTGTCGAAAATATTTATTGTGCTACTGTCAAATAAAAGAATATTAGTGAATGCAGAAATTCTGAGCACTATGTTCTCATGCATTCATCGCAACAACTATTAATCATCAGTTTCACTGCTCTGGTTTCTCAAAAGTACACTGTCGGTACCGTCAATAAAAGGTAAGATGTAGCTAATTGGTTTTTAACACACAGTAGTACTCACAATGCTTTCAGTGTCCTCACTGAACAGGCAATAACGTGGCAGCAGTTTTATGTAGCTGTTATCCAAGTACATACACATGAACGGCTAGCAGTTAATGCCCGAATAGCTTACCCAAGGTCCAGCCACACATGTCGGCACTCTTCATCTGGCTGCAAACCTAAGGTATGATCTCCAGCAAAGTAAGTTACATAAAGCCTTTCCTTCGGCAGCTGATAAACTTTTGTGAGCAGTTCCCAGGCCATTGCACATGCTTCCTTCTGTTAAAAAAAAAAAGAGTGGGCGTTCCAAGACAGAATTTTTTAAACATACACAAGCAGGACCACTGCCAATTAAAGGAAATAACTGATGTGTCACATAACTGACAAACAGCAAGTATCAGTAGTAGTGGTGGTGGTAGTGGTAGTAGTAGTAGTAGTAGTAGTAGTAGTAGTAGTAGTAGTAGTAGTAGTAGTAGTAGTAGTAGTGGTGGTGGTGGCAGTGGCGGTGGTGGTAGTAGTAGTAGTAGTAGTAGTAGTAGTGGTAGTGGTGGTGGCAGTGGTAGTAGTCCTTATGAAAGGATGAAAAGGCATGGTAGCTGAAATTCTAAGAGCATAAATAAAGTGCCTAATTATTTTTTAAATTTAGTAATTAACTATCTTTAAAACTTTGTGCCTACAGACCTGCAAATAGCGATACAGATACAATGTCAAGTTGTAGGGAAGGCAGTAGCTCACAAAAAACAACATGCCAAGCACATTCATGTGATCTCAGATACAAACCTTTTTAAACGCATCCTGAAAAATGTAAGATGGAAGTGCATAGCTAGGAAGATTCAAGGAATTATTTCCCAATGCTGCCAAAAGCAGAAGCCTTGTGCCCAAGCCTTTCAAATGTTTTCTGCTACATTGGTGGAACAATCTGATTCAATAATGTTTGCAGTCGCATATACATGGCCTCACTCTGTCAAGGATGACATAGGGTATTCCTGCTGTGTGGCAGCAAAAATACAGGTCTTTTTTTATAGAGTGAAACAATATTTTCGTGAAAAAATAGTGCAGCTGGAAACATTTTTGTCGCAATCAGTTGCAATGGGTACAATGAGTACAAATGTGACCAACCAGTGTCGCATAGTATGCCATATAGAAAACACAGTAATACCCAATGACAGCATCAAAACCCCTCAAGGGAACTGCCCAATGCTTAGAAGACACAGCTAATGTACACTTGTTGTTCACAGATGTGAAAAAGAAGCTTACAAAGCTAAAAAAATTTAAATACCTGCCTGAAAATATGACGCTTTTCATCATGATCTTGAACCAAATTTATGCCCACAGTATCCGGATAGCACATGCTTACATACACACATTCTCTCAGTGCTCCAAATTTTATCTTCGCAATCATGAAACTGAAGCTCTTTACACTTAGATTACTTGAAGGAATGCATGCAAATATCCCCCCAAAAATACCTACACAACTCTAAACATTTGTTAACATTACAGAGAATTCAGAAGAACCAACTCAAGAATGAGGATCATAGAAAGCAAAATCAATAGTCTATGCAATCAAAGTCAACTACAACCACTTTGATCTAGCTTGCTGATGATCTAGCCTGTTGCCGGTTTCCTCCACTTGAAATAAATTGGCATAGCAGGCCAAGGCAAAGAATTACAGCATAGCTGTAACGAGAGATACAGAGTCTGACAAAAATTTATGGACAAGTTTCTGTATGTCCACATGTTTTACCATAGGTGGGCCTGTGTACAGCTACTTCAAGTTTTTAATCACCTTAATAGATATTGATGGGCTAGTTGGTGAGCCATGATATTGATGAAGCAGTGCGCTTGAAATAGACACGTTCATGCACACATGAAAAAGGACATACACAGGCCATTAATCATCTGGTGGGAGTGTCAACCCAGCATGACAGTCAGTGCCGTGCGTAGGTCAGCATACTCACTCACGGGTGCACTGACTCCTACTTGGTCTACATTCATTTCACAAGCATGAGATAAAGCATCATTGAGTGACGAAGGGTGTGAGTGGACGTGAGCATGAACGGGAGTGAGTACTGCTTAACATGAGCAGGAACAAAAGCCAGTGACGGTGAGCTTGAATGGATGCATCAACGTGAGTGACTATTTATTGGCAAGTGTGAGTGGATGTGAGTGGGAGTTGATGCGAGTATGGGCGTGAGTAGGAGCTAATAAGTGTGAATGGAAGCGAGTATGAACACAAGAGGGTGTCGGAGAGCATGAGGAGGAACGTGAACGAGTGCCGATGAATAGGAATGCACACGAGCATGAGGGAGTACATAGCCTAGAAAATTATTGGTAAGTGAGTGTGAGTGAGCATACACTTATTTTGCTGACTTATGGTGCCATGTCACGGAGTGTGCCTGCGAAATTAGCATGCACACAGAGTGTCCTCTTGTCCACTCAACTACTGAATTCAGTCCACCATAGTCCCTTGCTGTTTATAAGCTTATCTGTCGCTTGCAATCTCTTACTGTAACCGTTATGTGTGCACAAGAACCACAGGAAACAATGATCAAACGTAGCAGATGGGAGTCACATGCTACTTCGTCACAAATGTGTGCACATTTCTGCTTGCATTGTAAGCACATAAGCAGCAGGGGTTATGTTGAGCTGTATAGAATAGCCTAGCAGATGAAGCATGAATAAGAGGATAATGGGTGGGCGCATATGCATACCCTCGCTACTTTCATAGGCACACTCCACGACACGGTGCTGACCATTATTGTCGGTTGACACTCCCTAGAGCTTTTAAAAACTTGAAGAACTGCACTTATCACAAGTTAGAGGAGCTGAACATTCATCACAGTAGCAAGCAAAAAGTTACACAAAAGTTTCATTGACCTTGAAATAGTCTCCGAACGACCAGTTTCCGAGCATTTCAAAAAAGGTGTGGTGTGACAAGTCCTTTCCAACATCGTCTAAGTCGTTGTGTTTGCCACCAACCCTGATACACTTCTGATAGTTTGCTGCTCGTTGCAAGTCATACAACGGGCTGGATGGTTCCACCATTCCAAGGAAGACTCCCTTAAACTGCAAAACAAGATAATGTGAATTAAATTTGTACTAAAATTGTCAGAATGCAAAGAAATTAAAAATAGCCACTTAATTACTCTTTTTGCTTCCCTAACAATTCATTTAGCCTCCATTCTTTTGTCTGCAGTGAGCTGAATGAAGAAGAGGAAATAAAGTAAAGCAGCTTGTTTAAAATGACATCAGGTATTACAGCACAGGAAGGAGAGACACAGTTGAGAATAAATACCACCATCAAAACAAACAATCTGCAGTTGGTACACCCGTGAGCCAAAGTATACGGACCAGGGATTACACGATAAAGCTGATCTTGTCCTCTTCCTGTGAATGTAACTTGAAATTAAAGACTGCAGTTCCCACTTGGAATTGCGAACTTTCCAGTACACTCGTCAATTTCAGTTTATGCATGTTAATGACGAAGAAATTCAGTTTTTGTGGTGACCCTGTGGTCCGCATACTTTTGCTCACGGGTATACATGCTACATTTCATATACCAGGTGCACGAGGTATTTGAGATCAAGGCTTTGAATTACCATAGACATTTACATTCTCACCCTTTCTGCTTATGTGCTTAAGTTCGTCCTCACCAACCCCTCGTCACCTATCTAGCACATTCATTCCAGGGTATCAGCCTACAGTCCGACACAAGTGATAAAACTGTACGCTGTCCAAGTCTTTTTACACATCTTCTTGCACATTCTAGTTGTCTTACACATGGAGATTGCCACCTTCTTAAATGTCGTTATATCCTTCATTTTCGGGTGAGACTAGATTTTATAGCCAATTATCATCTGTGACAAAGAGAAATAAGCGCTGCCAGCGGACAGACGCAGGGAGTAGTCTCTCAAGCAGGTGGAAACTATGACGAGTGAGAACCCTGAAAGACTAATCATAGCCACTGCGCCACAGCTTCAAATCGCCGAGTCAACAGCCAAGGTTTTGGAGAGTGATGTCATTAGGCGCAACTCTTAATTGATTTGCTTGCTCCCACAGGGCCTGTGCCACCCAAGAGTGGGTGAAGTTCTGCTGCCACATCACCCTCAATGTGGTGTCTTAGCTCCCACTATAAGCATGCTACGCTGCTATGTATTGGGGGCGCCACTGATAAGGAGTGGTTCACACCTATACAACTTCAATCTTGTCATTATTTTTCAGTTCGGCTACAAGAAGTACTTTTCAGAACAACAGTGCTCAGTATATTTGTGAAACAGGTGTGTGAAAGGTAGAACTAAATTAATTATTGTTAATAAATAGTGACAGAATGCAGCCTTTTAGGTGTTGCATGCCTAAAAGAAATTATCCTAGAATAAAATGTGATCTCCCATGACAGTCAAACACTATCACAGCATCTGCCCAGGGCGCCTGTTTCACAGTAGGGACATCCGTTAAAATGTCTGTCTTTGTTTACTTTCGACACGTCACAAGAGAACGCTGCACATGTATTGAATCTTTACGTATGTGCACCCAAGTTAGAGACAAAACAACATGGCATAAAGAACTGCTGGACTTGTTTACACACAAATATCAGAAAACTTCCCGTCATGAATAAATGGCTTGCCTGGTTCATGCCCGCATTTGTAAAAAGAACAGATTTGTCCGCGGTTGCGGGCACAACGGAGCTGGATGGGACGAACTGGTGCGTGTGGCCTTCGACGAAATATTCGACAAAGGTCTGGCGAGCTTCACGGGCGCTGAATTTTCTAGTTGGACGGGTACAGAGACCACGCAGATGTTTAAGTCTCAGCCACGTAAGGTGTCTTCCACACAACTTCAGTGTTTTCCCCGTCATTTTCGATGCCAAGGAACACCTGAAAGTAGGAGAATGTTGCCGGTTCGTAAGGTCATCAATAGCACGTATGAATCATAATGCAAACATACAGCACACATGCGCGCATAAAAATGAACCCTGCAATCGTCATAATTATGTCATAAAAGTATCTCGAGGTGATAAATAAAAGGACACGCGCCAATAAAATATTTCGTTACCCGAGTTACGCATTCAAAATAAACACTGACAAGGCACTGATATTTATACAACAACTGTTCAAGACACCTGCATTAAATAACCAGTTTCAGAGTTTATTTAACGGCTGCCTATACGACATGAAGAGGTTAGAGCATAAGCAAATTGATTTTGTTACCAAATAATCATTACCAGGTTTCGCGGCACCTGGGATTACACAAATAGCACAACAAGCAGATCACTCTCAACACGTTGTAATGCGCCTGTATCTCATCACCTAAAATCAAACCTAACGTAGCAATCCTTACCGTATCAGCGATAACTTTAGTATAAATTAAAACACATCATTCGCGTGATGTATGCACGCCGCTTGCTGCATGGTTAGCATGGTCGCCGCCATTTCTGCTACTGCTAGCGTTGTTATGGAAACAAGAACTGTTGAGTGAATAATGTATATACACATAATATGTTTATTATTAGAAAAAAAAAGGTTTTTATTTAAATGGCACAAGCACTGGGCCTTAGTTTCACCAGTTCTTTCATCCTGCTAAACAAAGCGCGCGAGATTCAAACGTTTTATCAACTGTGTCTCCCTGCTTTTTCTATGAAATATCGGTTCTGACGCTCTAGCACCTGTTGTAGTTGTCTAGTAGATCATACTGACGATGATGATGTGCCGCTCGTATGGCCCCTACCCACTAAATCATAATTCTTTCAGCGTACCTTCCCTTTCCTTACTTCCCTTCCCTTACCCAATACGTCCTTCCTCTTCGCCTTTCGTTCAATCAATGCAGATTACCACACTCTTCGATCAGCATATTTCATAATATGCTAGAGCAAACAAAGAAAGAGGACATCAAGCTGTATTGTAAAGCGGAGATATTAGTCTACTGTAAATGAGAAGCATTGTTTGCTCTTGAACGTTGCGATCCACGGGCGCCAATTGCAGAATCAACGTAGTGTCGCGTCGTTGAGTTCCGCTTGTCAAAATAACCTGAATGTGATGAACAATCCAAAAAAAAATGTACCCACGAAATCTCCGAAATTCTTTACTTGTCCTGCCTTAATTAATTATTTGTTGTGGTTGTGTGCAATGCGCTTGCTTCGTGTTCACTGCGTGCAAACTATTAAACAAGCTCCGCAGCGTGCACTGGTGAATTGCTATGATGGGCTGCTGCAGCGCAGTAGCGCATCCAGGATCTCTGCCAGGGGGGGGTTGACAGTTTGCCAATACCATCTAAACAGCACTAATTTCGATTTATTCACGGGAAATTGTCAAAAAAATCCGCTTTTTGCGAGCGTGCAGACGATTGCGCGTCTTACATCTTAGTTGCAGTACTGAAATGCGTAAGGAAAGAAAAGGGGTTAAACAAAAGGGGGGGTTAAGTCGGCCTCAGGGGGGGGGGGGGGGGTTACAATCCCCGAATCCCCCCCCCCCCCCCCCCCCGGCGGTGCGCCACTGCTGCAGCTTAAGGGTACGCGCAGCTGGAGCCGCGCGAGAGGACGACCTCGTAGCATAACCAATATATTAATGCGAAAGCATTATGTGCTCCATTACGTGAAAATCCGTAGTTGTAGTCGGCGGCGTGACCTAATGATGGTACCAAAAATGGCCGACGGCAAAGAGTAAAAACGCGTCAAAAAATGCTCGAATTGAGGTTACATTTCTCAGGCGGGTTCCTGTAAACAAAATAAATTATTGCGTTTGGAAAGAAAATCAGGTGAATGTTTATCTGGGTGGGAATCGGGCCCGGGCCTCCGGGGGTACGAGACGAGCACGCTTGCCCGACGCCACGGCGGGTCCACAGCTGAACGGTGTGCCTAATGCGTGCGTCATTGCGTACGCCACCTGGCTGAATCCATCTGGCTGAATAAACGTGTGGCCTAGTGGGTGCGTCGTTAGGCACATGGCGGCGCAGCCAATGGGTAGGAGGTGGCGCCTCTTCATGAGTCTATAAAATCACTATATGAAATAAAATGTGTTAATGTGCAATTGAACGCCGCTGAACGGTCCTTCGATTTATGAACTCCTCGCGGGGAAGCGAGTGCGTTGAGACGCTTGGCGCGTTTTCATTTGGCCTCACCGAGGCGCAGTTAGAACGCAGGGGAGAGCTTGCGCGGACACGGAACGTGCGTCAAAACACATTTTACCAAAGGGACTATATTGCTTACTCATTCCCACACGTAAACAGTCTTAAGTGTGTCTGCTGAATTTTTTCACCATGCAGCAGCGCAAAAGAATTAACGAATACTGACAAGAAAAGAATGGACGACACAAGCACAGATGTTGTAAGTCAGCCCTCCATTTCTCTATCTAACAAAGGAAGAATGAGTATATCTTAATCATACGTAACCATGCGCGGATCCAGGGGGGATATGTCCGAATGTCCTGACCTTAAAATTTGTGTGCGCAGCCTATGGGGTTCACCGGCGTACGGCCGGTGAACACTCATGTAGTCCTTCTTCCATAGGCGCCGACTACAGGGGGCTCCGGAGACCGAGACCCCTCCGACGTTTTCTGGGAGGGAGGCAGAGATATCCCCTCCCCCCCCCCCCCCCCCCCGCCCTGTCTTCTGCTCGATGCCGAAGCCTACCCCACCTACCCCTCCCCCCTATAGTGTCAGTACCAGAGTTCTATTACCCACATCATTTGAGGTTGAGGCATGATTGTTGGCGTTTACGTGCACGGCTTTTAATGCATATTTTCGCTTTATTTCTGCAAATCCTGACAATAGGAAGACAAGCGCACGTTCCTATGGCGAGCGGCGGCGGCGTAACCGAGTGAACGAGCACAGCGAAAGATGAAAGCGAACGCGGATCGCAGCGGGGAATGAAAGACGCGAGGAGGAAAGCGGAAAGGAGGGTGCGGCAACGATGGCTACGAGATGGCGCCAGAGTAGCGCGCGTAGTAGCGCGTAGTCTTGTAGATTTGTCGGCGGCCGCTGATCGACGACATCGACGACACAGACGCTATTTTCGCGGCCAGTTTCGGTTTCAAGGAGCCTGCCAAGGGGAACTAATCGTTCGCGTAGCTCCCACATGAACTCCGCTATTCAAAATTTGTTCGTTGGGATAGGTAGTGTCGAGGACGGGCCCCAAAGTACTCATTAGCTGCAGCCACCTATTGTTGATAATTAGAAAGGAAATTACCGGAACTTTGATAATTACGCACGCAAGTGCGAAAATTGCTCTGTATCTAGAGGCCGCCAATCCGTACACTCGAATGGTAAACATAACGTGACCAAGATATGTATTTTTCTAATTTTAAAAATTTGGTGCTGCTAAAAAAAGCCATCCTGTAGTGCAGAAACTGGCGTTCAGTGCTGCGTAAAGCCACAGACTTGTCGGTGACACTGATGTCACGTTTCATAGCAATGAAATATGCCCCCATTAATTCCCGAGCAAGGGAATCTTTGCTTTTGCCAAGAATGCGGATATTGAAAAAGTCTGCCTCACATGTGCAGGACTCACAGTGCATATGTAAATGTGCACTAATCTTATTCTTGATAGACAGCTCATGTTCACTTGCCCTATTATTGATGTAACGGCCTGTCTGACCGATATAAACCCTGCCGCAATCAAGTGGAATTTCGCACACCTCACCGACCGCGCAAGTCCCATGCGGCCTTGTATGATTTTTACCACGGTGGGTCAACTTCTGCGGGTCTGCGATGCGCGGGCACAGCAAGCTTCCGTGGAGCCGAAAAAACAATAGGTACTCTGTACCTACTGGCCACTTTTTTTAGATTAAATTATGGGGTTTTACGTGCCAAAACCACGATCTGATTATAAGGCACGCCGTAGTGGGGGACTCCGGAAATTTGGACCACCTGGGGTTCTTTAACGTGCACCTCAACCTATAGAAGTACACGGATGTTTTTTGTATTTCGCCCCCATCGAAATGCTGCCGCCGTGGACGGTATTCGATCCCGCGGCCTCGTGCTCACACTTTTTTTTAGATTGTGGGACACTTTATACATTATATATATATATATATATATATATATATATATATATATATATATATATGTCGACACAAACGCATAAAATCGCGCGCGATAACTAAAAAAACAACACAATATAAATTTATCAGTGATTTGTTTCCCAATATGAATAAAAATGTTACTATGGAAGGCTACGGATGGTTAAAGTAGACATTTAATACAGTAGTTTCTGAAAACAAATGTGTCTGTGAACATTGCCACGTACTAGCTAATAAAAGAAAAGTAAGCCCACAAAACATGGTATATTGCGATGAAACGCATGCGCGTGCATCGAATCTTAATGCAAGAGTCAAGATCCCGCAGGTTATATTCGAAGTCGGGGACATTTAGGGTGTCGTAACCAAACCTCTATTTTATATAAGAGATGAAGCCGATTAAGTAGCTGTGCGACGCTCAATCGCTGTCTCTTCGGATATTTCCAATTACTGTGAATCACTTTGGAGTGGGTCGTCATTTGTCGAATGATAAAAATACCGCCGCCCCTCCTGCGTTACCGTACAAAAAGCTGTAACAGAAGGGCGGCCAGGAGCGCGGCGCCTGAAATGAGTCGCTTCAACGGGTCTGCGGACAATTCGCTGTTGTCGGCCGACGGGTCAGCATGCGGCAGTGGGTCTTCGGCCGACCATTGTTTTCCTTGTCTTGATCGATGTTGGAAAGCTTCAGGTTATTCAAGCCATCGATACAGAGAACGTTCTCAGCCGAAAGAGCTTGTACGCCTTTTCTCCGAGAAATGCAAACAAACTCTGAGCTAGAGCGAACGGATGGGCGCCTGCGCCGAGCCCGAAGGAGAAATTCTGGCGCAGTATTTGGAGCAACAGCGCTGTCAGCCAGTGACTCATCAATAAATCACGGCGAGCTCGAGCAGCGTGTGCGGGCTGTTCGGCAGGTCCTTTTTGTTCCCCGCAACGACGATGGGCACGCTGGAGCAGAAGTGGAGCACCTCCGGGCTCCCGGGAGACAGGCGAGTCGATGCTGAAGTGCACAAGGATCCCGGCCGTGTACGAGTACAACAGCGGACGCAACCGGTCGTAGTCCTCCTGCCGCCCCTCTTTCTTCGCCTTGGCGAGCTCGAGCAGCGTGTGCGGGCTGTTCGACAGGTCCTTTTTGTTCCCCGCAACGATGACGGGCACACTGGAGCAGAAGTGGAGCACCTCCGGCCTCCCGGGAGACAGGCGAGTCGATGCTGAAGTGCACCAGGATCCCGGCCGTGTACGAGTACGACAGCGGACGCAACCGGTCGTAGTCCTCCTGCCGCCCAGCTTGCTTCGCCTTGGCGTGCTCGAGCAGCGTGTGCGGGCTGTTCGGCAGGTCCTTTTTGTTCCCCGCAACGATGACGGGCACACTGGAGCAGAAGTGGAGCACCTCCGGCCTCCCGGGAGACAGGCGAGTCGATGCTGAAGTGCACCAGGATCCCGGCCGTGTACGAGTACGACAGCGGACGCAACCGGTCGTAGTCCTCCTGCCGCCCAGCTTGCTTCGCCTTGGCGTGCTCGAGCAGCGTGTGCGGGCTGTTCGGCAGGTCCTTTTTGTTCCCCGCAACGACGATGGGCACGCTGGAGCAGAAGTGGAGCACCTCCGGGCTCCCGGGAGACAGGCTAGTCGATGCTGAAGTGCACCAGGATCCCGGCCGTGTACGAGTACGACAGCGGACGCAACCGGTCGTAGTCCTCCTGCCGCCCCGCTTGCTTCGCCTTGGCGAGCTCGAGCAGCGTGTGCGGGCTGTTCGGCAGGTCCTTTTTGTTCCCCGCAACGATGATGGGCACACTGGAGCAGAAGTGGAGCACCTCCGGCCTCCCGGGAGACATGCGAGACGATGCTGAAGTGCACCAGGATCCCGGCCGTGTACGAGTACGACAGCGGACGCAACCGGTCGTAGTCCTCCTGCCGCCCCGCTTGCTTCGCCTTGGCGAGCTCGAGCAGCGTGTGCGGGCTGTTCGGCAGGTCCTTTTTGTTCCCCGCAACGATGATGGGCACACTGGAGCAGAAGTGGAGCACCTCCGGCCTCCCGGGAGACATGCGAGTCGATGCTGAAGTGCACCAGGATCCCGGCCGTGTACGAGTACGACAGCGGACGCAACCGGTCGTAGTCCTCCTGCCGCCCCGCTTGCTTCGCCTTGGCGAGCTCGAGCAGCGTGTGCGGGCTGTTCGGCAGGTCCTTTTTGTTCCCCGCAGGGATGGTGGGCACGCTGGGCCAGAAGTGGAGCACCTCCGGCCTCTCCGACTCCGGGTTGTTCTCCAGGGGGACAGGCATGTCGATGCTGAAGCGCATCAAGATCCCGGCTGTGTGCGTTACGACAGCGGCCGCAACCGTCGCAGTCCTCCTGCCGCCTCTTGCTTCGCCTTGGCGAGCTCGAGCAGCGTGTGCGGGTCGTTGCGGAGGTCCTTTTTGTTCCCCGCAAGGATGGTGGGCACGCTGGTACAGAAGTGGAGCAGCTCCGGCCTCTCCGACTCCGGGTTGTTCTCTAGGGAGACAGGCGAGTCGATGCTCAAGCACATGCAGGATCCCGGCCTTGTACGAGTAAGATAGCGGCCGCAACCGGTCGTAGTCCTCCTGACCTTGGCGAGCTCGAGCAGGATGTGCGGGTCCTTATCTTCTTCTTGTTCCCTAGTGAAATGGCGCAACCCCCTCTGGGGGATCGGCAGTAAATCGGGCGGTGAAGAAAATGTGCGCGAGTCATTGCGAAGGTCCTTTTCTTTCCTTCTTCTTCTTCTTCGTCTTCTTACATTCTTACAACTTTAATTCGTTCAATGAAAATCCGCATGTCTATATATGGTTCACACTGAACGATTGAGTTATAACATCCCAAAGCAATCGCTTGGCTATGAATAACGCTGCATTGAGGGCTCCGGATTAATTTTGACCAGCAGGGATTCTTTAGAAGCATAGAAAAATTACCGAGTTTGGGTGGATTAATAGCTGCTTTCGGTGGGAAAAAACACGAGGAAAAAGAAGTTGTGGACACAGTACATGTCTTAACAGTACAACAATATGCGCTGTTCTCACAATTTTTCTCACAAAGCGGTAACATGCGCCAAAAAATAGACAGCATGGCTTCAGCGATTCCTTCGGCTCTAAAATAATTCACTGCGACCGCTGCATTCTCCCACAACAAATGCCACAATGTTGTTCTTATTTTGGCCTTAACACAAGGCACATACCCAGCTGGGATTGGTCACACTGGAGTTAAAGAAAGCTGCACCTAACTATAGGACAAAAAATGGGGTAAAAAGCTAACGATAAAAAACTAAACATTACGCAACAGAAGCATAACAAAATTATGATGGAGCTTATTTATAAAAAGGTGGAAAAAATAAAATACACTATACTGTTGGTACCTTATATGTATATTATAGCAATGCAATCTTGCCGACGCTTCAATGCACATATGCAGAGAAATAATTAACAGACCAGTGGCTTGACATTACTAGCTGGAAGTACGAGAAACATGATATGCTGCGGAGGGAGGAGAAGCGCGGGCAAGAAAGACAGAAATGGTCAATTGTTTTTCGTTCTTTACAAAAAGAGTAGCGGTTACTTACAGACAAACCAGATATATATAAATATATGAAGGCAAAAATTTAAGCTGGGAACTCTACAACAGAAGCATGATAACGTAATCTCTCATTGTCGTCAAAGGCATTTGCTCGTGTTCCACGGGAATTTTAGGTGGCGAAAACCATCACATGAAATTAGAGATGATTTACCACATTTCAGAAATAAAAGACGCTTAAATCTTTCTCTTGTTACAAAAGAAAAATTGGGAAGAACATTTAAAGCTGGACAATTGAGTGATGACGATGCGATCGAGTCAGCGGACTCATTTCGGAAGATTCCATGCTGTGTGCGGAGACCCAGACAAGGCGGACTTCAGACAAGCTGTTCGGCACATGTGCCGAAAATACACTCAGCAGAAGCGACCACTTATTATAGAAATAAAATAGGTACGACAATAATAAAGGAGCGCAACCTGGAACGTGGACGAAGAATGAGGACGGGACGAGCACAGCACTGTAAAACAATTCGCACCCTTAAAAATGAGAAAGGGTGTAAATTTGTCTATAACTCACACCCTTACACCTTTTTGGGTGTAAGTGTTTCAGACATCAGATAATGCATCGAGCATGGATGTGGAGTCGTGGGCCCCCAAAATTCGCGGGTCCCCCATGAATGCTGCCTCAAGTCCTCATCCCCATTGAAAACCCGAGTTTGAATGTTGCTGCCCCGGGTCCGCATGGCGTTGCCACCGCAATGGTAAAAATTTTGTAACAGGAATATCCCGATGACTTATTGGCTCTCGGCAATCATTGTATATTAGGGCTTCGACACCATTTCCGTGGAAACTCACTAAGTAATATTATTGCTCAAAAATCAAGGCAGCGGATATGAATTGGGGCACATTCGGCCTGTTTTGTTATCGTCATACCTTGTTAAGCTAATCGAAAGAATTTACATGTCCGCATCATGACGTTCGTGAACACCAGAGAATTGCTGAGCCCTTTCCAAATTGGTTTTAGACCAGGCTTGTCCTTCTGGTGTGCGCACGCAGATATTAGAGTATCGAATTCATCTTGCACGACAACGCGGACAATGTGCTGCACTGGTTCGCTGGTCACGCTAGATGTCGCCAAAATTATGCCAGTGTGGATCATTCAATATTGTTGGCCAGAATGAAAGCCCTAGATCTTCCTGGGTACTTTGTAATATGGCTAGCCGAGTTCTTGAGGGGGAGAGAAATGTGTCTCCCTGTTTTTTCAATGGAATGGGGCTGTAGGGCTCTTGCATCCGTTGTAGTAGTCTAGTAGATCGTACAGATGATGATGATGATGATGATGATGATGATGATGATATGGCGCATACCCACTAAATCATACTTCTTTCAGCATACCTTTCCTTTACAAGACAGGAACTAATACGTTCTTTCTCTTCGCCTTTTCTCTTTTGCAAGAGGGTCATTCAACACTGCAGATTACCACACTCTTCGATCTGCATCTTTCATAATATGCTCGTGCAAACAAAGAAAGAGGACAGCAAGCTGTATTGCAAAGCGGAGATATTAGTTCATCATCATCATCATCGTCATCATTAACATTTTTGATGTTCACTGCAGGACGAAGGCCTCTCCCTGCGATCGATCTCCAACTACCCTGTCTTGCGCTAGCTGATTCCAACTTGCGCCACCGCAATTTACGACTACTTACTACTCTACTGTAAATGAGAAGCATTTTCTCGCATTCTTGTATACATCTCCTTAAACTATTTGCTATTCAGCGAGTGACTAAAAGACCAATGTCTGACGAGATTGTCTTAGGTCCTTGGCCTGACGCCAACAGCGCAGCTGTGGTCATATCGAAGCGACTATAGCCTTCCTTCAAGCCACTGGACTCCATGCACGGCTATAGTATGACCTCAACGGGATGGACATGTACATACGCACCTCCTAATCTTATCATCATCATTCATCGCTCTTTTTATCCCCTCCCCCCTTCCCCAGTGTAGAGTAGCAGGCCAGAGCAAACTAACGCTCAAGCCGACGTCTCTGCCTTTCTTCAAATAAACCTCTCTCTCTCTAAACTATTTGCTCTTGTACGGTGTGATCCACGTGCGCTAATTGCCGAATCAACGCAGTGTCGCGTCGTTGAGTCCCGCATGTCAAAATAAACTTGATGGGATGAATATAGCAAAAAAAAAAGAAACAAAAATTGTACCCCCGAGATCTCAGAAATTATATAGTGGTCCTGCCTTAATTATTTCTTGTGGTTTGTGTGTACAATGCGCTTGCTTCATGTTCACTCTGTGCAAACTATTAAACAAACTTAGCACCGCGGGCACTGGTAAATTGCTATAATCGGCTGATGCAACCGTAAGGGTAAGCGCATTAAACAGTTCCAGCGGGATCGCGAGGATGACCTCGTAGCGTCACCAATATATTTCATCATGTAGCAGCGCAAACGAATTAACGAACATGGACAATAAAAGAATGGACGACGCAAGCACAGATGTGGAAGTAAGCCCTCCATTTCTCGAACAAAGGATGAACGAGTATATCTGAATCATACATAACCATGCACGGATCCAGGGGGGAGATGTCCGGATGCGCTGACCTTAAAAGTTTGTGTGTGCAGCCGCCAGCGTATGGCACCTGACAAACTCATGGAGTCATTCTTCCAAGCTCTTACTGTATTATACTATAATAAAAACGTCACTATGGAAGGCTACGGACAGTTAAAGTACACATTTAATTTCAGTGCTTTCTGAAAACCAACGTGTTTGAGAACTTTTCCACTAGCTAAAGAAATGTCGCAGTTTTGCCCGAAAGGCGAAGCATCAGTTGCGATAGCAAATTGGTAGAGAGCTATTCGGAGTAGGGATAGTAGTTTTATCGGCTGCATAAATTTGGACACATTCGCTTTCTAACTGAATTGACAAGCGTGGTGTCATCGCGCACAAGCAAACATGAATAGATCCCACTGAATGACCGCAGACAACGACTGTCAAAACGCTGGCAGCAAGCCCAGCCGCTGCAGCGGGCGAAGAATCGTGCGGTCTATCGCTTCAACGGAAACTGAGCGGCGAATGCACAGCGCATACAAAGGTCAGAGCCGTGTGGAGAGAGAGACGGTGAGGGCGACCGCCACCACAGCCAGTGCAAGCGTATTTGTTGGCTGAGTAGAAGCTGCTCTCTCCTCCCCCGCGCTGCCTTCCGGCTTTTTTGCTTTCGCGTGAGAGATTGCGTTGCCAGTTCCCCTTGCGCTCGGTTGCAAGATACGCATTTGTTGCCGTAGCACAGCGTCGCCGCGCCTCCCTCCCCCATACCCCCACGGCCTTTCGCGCGACGGTCGCGTTTGCTTTCCGCCGTGCGTTGGCTCTCCGTGATAGCGCGGGTCCCCCGCGCGCTCTCACTCGCGCATACGGCGCGCGGCGACGATTTTATCGCCCTTGGAATCTATACGGAACCTCACGGCGACGGCGACGCCGACGGCAGAAATCCGGTTGAAGTGTCCATATAATTGCTATCGCAATAAAACAAAAGTAAGCCCACAAAACATGGTATTGCGATCAAGCGGACGCGCGTGCATCGAATCATATTGCAAGAGTCAAGATCCCGCATGCTATGTTCGAAGTCGGGGATATTTGTCGCCTCGTAATCAACTTCTATGCGAACCCGGTTAAGTATAGTCCTCCGACGCTCAACCGCTGTTTCGTCGGAAATTTCCATTTGCTGCCAATCACTTTGGAGTGACTCGTCCTTTGTCGAATGATAAAAATACCGCCGCATCTCCGGCGTTACCGTACAAAAAGTTGTGTAACAGAAGATTGCGCGCATGCGCGTGTGCTATAGGGGGAAATACGTTCGAGCAGATGTCGTTTCAAGGACACAGGTGGCAGCTAAAGCGCGCTTCGATGCGATGGAAACAGATGCGATGATGATAGTTTTTTTTTGCAAAACGGAGCCAGCTGTGGAAGAAGAAGATGAACGCGCGAGCAGTGGCACGAGCGCGTTCGCGCGGTTGCGCCGAGGGGCGCCACCGAGCTGTGGAAGAACACGACGACGCTCGAGCCATTGCTGATGATGATAGTTCTTGTTCGCGGACAACGGACATGCCCTAGCCATACAGAGCTTCGCTGTAGAGAGCGAGAGAGAGAAACGTGGTGGGAAAGGCAGGGAGGTTAACCCGAAAAGATTCTGGTTTGCTACCCTGCACTGCGGGAAGGGGAAGGGGAAATGAAAGGCGGAAAGAATAGCGAAAAGAAAAGCAGTCACGAAAAAAAAATTCAAGGAGTAAAAAGAAGGAGGAGGTTGGAAACGTCTGTAAGAACTATAGTCTATCAGATAGTCCACTCGACCGCAAAAACTTCAAGAGTGCCTTGACTGACTTGTTGTGTGACGACTGTATAGGCCGGCGTTCCAGGACTGTCTGCTCCGAAAGCGGCCGGTCAAGACGTACCAGCGCGGTCGCGAGTGACTGCCTATGTGCGCTGTATTGGGGACAGTGACAAAGCACGTGCTCGATTGTTTCCTCGTCGCCGCAGTGGTCACACGCAGCACTATCCTCCCATCCGATGCGGAAAGCAAACGACTTGGTAAATGCGACACCAAGCCACAATCGGCAAATATACCGTTGTTTCAGGTCGGGATAGTCCAGGTGGAGGTCGAAGTCGAAGACAGGGGTCTAGTCGATGCAGACGTGTGTGTTGCAAACTAGGTGTGTTCCACAACGATTGTGTGGCATCGTTTGCAAGCACTCGAAGTTTCGCTGCTGCATCTGTTCTTGACAGCGGGATTGGTTCCTGTGCGCCGTCTTCATGAGCAGATCGAGCAGCTTCATCGGCATATTCGTTGCCCATTACGCCACAGTGGCTAGGGAGCCACTGAAAGGTGACGTCGTGTCCTTGCTCGACGAGGCGATGAAGGAGCTTTCGAATTTCGAGGACTAGTTGTTCGTAGGGTCCACGGCGTAAGGCGTAAAGCAAGCAATGTAGCGCTGCCTTGGAGTCGCTGAAAACACTCGTTGTAAAAATCTTAGCAAGAAAGGTGTGTAAGCAAGTTTTAACAAAAATGCGACAACAATAATTCGTGACTATCACTCGCCCTAGATTAAATACCATAAAATGACACATCACCAACCCGAAAATCGTTTGGGACGAAGCGTGCGCATGTGTGTCGAGTGTGAGAACAGCTATTCTGGCGAAGTGACATAAAAGATGCGGTTAAAAACGAGCTTTTTAGTCTGAGGACGATAAGATTGCAATTCTCTATTTCACGGACAAAAAGGTTAATGTGCCCTGGTTTTCCTTTATCTCAGAAGCCATGGCACGAAATTTATGGATTAGAAATGATTCGCAAACTTCCCATTCGTGGTGCGATTTGAAACCAGATTTAAGTATGGTGGCAGGTGGCTTGTCAAAAGAGTGGCCCGGGATATATAGTGACATGTTTGAATAGCGGAGATTAGGAAGGCTCACGACGTGCGATCTATGATTGTTAAAATTCAATCTAAAGGATGCTTCCATTTGTCCAATGTACTGTAGCTTGCACGCTGAACATTCTAGCGTATAGATAACATTGGTCGTGTCGCAGTCGAAGTTACGTTTTAGCTTAAGGCTAAAATTTGACGCGGTGCTCATAACACTCTGCGAAGTCGTCATGTGAGCGCAACCTTGCACCGTGACTAGTTGCAAGGATGGCAGCCTATGGGAACAGGTTTTGTTGTCTTAGAAGACGTTAGTATGTCGCGTAAATGTTTTTCACGTCGGTAGACTGCGCGTGACGGCTCTGGAAGCACGTCTCTGAAGCGATTACTCTGCATGAGCATGCTATGATGTTTTAAAGCGAAGCTTTCTATGTCTCACTGATTCGTCCATGAGCGCCGACGACGCACTGCAGGAAAGCCAACTTATACAATGCAAATATCTGCGTATCTGCGTACACAATAGAACAACGGCGCACGACATACGTATCGTAGAACACTACAGTTTACATTCGCAGTTGTACCGATAAGAACAATGGGAACCACAACGCCACGCTACCCAGACGAACTGTATATATCTGCATTGCATTACCCGCGTCACGCAATGCATTCCCGGCCGTCACCATGGGTAGGCCGCGGGTGGGGCGCACGGCCGAAGGCTGCCGTACGCGAACGTAAGCGCGAGCGCGATCGTGCCCGTAAGGCTGATCCCGTGTATCGGTAACGGCAGTGCCTCTGACCGTCTACCACAGCGATCAAAAGGCACTACTGTGCAAGTGTATATAGAGTCGTCTGTGAGAGTGTGAGTGTGTGCGTGTAATCAACGGCTACATGATCTAAAATAAACGCTATGAAACTTAACCAAATGTGTCTTCATACAACTTCAATGTTAAAAAAAGGAGTGGCACGCGATAGCATTCAAAGATCCCTGGCTGCTTATCAGGCTTTTTTTCTCGTATATTCAAATTACAATCCGACGGTATCACCTCTGTAGGTTGGGGTTAAGTCGTACTTTACGATTTTTCTGACAGATGTTACTTTGAGAAATTCAACTTTTTTTTTTTCTTTTTTTTTTTTTCCCGCTAACGTCTCGCGCCACGCGAAGGGCCTGCCCGGTCGGAGCGGTTCGGGATGATGTGGTGCGGGATGATTATTTCCGCCAACGACGCCTGCACTTACGCCGAAACCAACGCCGACGCTGGATTTACTGGGATAAAATATCACGATAAATATCGCGTTAAAATACAATCCTAAACAAGCAATCAAATCACATATGCAACGCATCGGGTCACTCAGCATTTCTTGGGTTGGTTGCATGGTCGTTGGCTTTGGACTTTTATTCAGTATCCATGGGAGAAAGCTTCGCGTTCAACCATCGTTCTTTAACTAAGGGGCTTTGATTTTTTGTTTTATGGATGACATTAACGTTTGATATCAATGAAGAAACTAAATTACTATACCTTCGTTGCTTAGTCCGCTTATAAAGTCTAAGAAGTGCACTGCGGCCCCTGCGTCGGCGCGCTTAATCGTGTCATGCACAATTAGGAACGGATACTTTCACATTATCAGGGCAACTGTCGAAGTTGTTAATGAAATCGGAGTGTTCGGAACACAGCCTCTTGAAACGAAGTGCTTGACTATAGAGTATGCTGGTTTTGTTGTGCTTAACATGGCTACATTGAAAATGAAAGTACCGGTGGACGTCAGTAGGTGTCTTATAAGTTGTAGTGGTTAGTTTGTCGCCGCACAGGGACACTGTGACGGCCAGAAAACATATAAGTATGAATATGATTGCGAAAACGAAATGGATGGAGGAACCGTATTAAAGTGCGCAATAACCACCAGCACTTCCGCCTCCCCGTGGTGCCAGATGAGAACGATGTCATTAGTTGACGCGTTGAAAGAAATGCGTGTTGTAGTTGTCCCATAAATATATTGGCGTAATTGGGACCTATTTTGGTCTCCATTGAAGTACCACTTGCTTTGAGAGTGACAATTGAATAAGAATATATATATATATATACAGGGTGTTTCAGCGAATACTTTCAAAAATTCTTACAGGTTGCCTGAGGCTGAAAGCACCATTTTCGTTCATGAGCTGGTCTACTCGAAGAGGCGGACGTTACTTGCACAAGAAACTGAAATGCATAATTGAATAATTACCAATATTTACTAATAAAGTTTTTAACTAATTACCTGATGGCCCATATTGCAATTTACAAATTGTAGCCCTGGAGTTCGCAAGGCGGATCCACTTGGAATGAATTCTCGGGATGACACCAGTTTCGAGATATTAATTATCGAACTTTGCGGAGAAATGCATTGGCATTCCAGTTAGTATCTTAACAAAACGTCGCTTTATGCATTCATGCACAAATTTAACTGGAACGGAAATTAATATCACGAAACTGGTGTCATCCTGAGAATTAATTCCAAGTGGATCTGCCTTGCGAACTCCCCGGCTACATTTTGTAGATTGCAATATGGGTCATCAGGTAATTAGTTAAAAACTTAATTAGTGAATTATTGTTCATGATTCGATTATACTTTTCAATTTCTTGTGCAAGTTATGTACGCCTCTTTGAGTAGAGCAGCTCATTAACTAAAATTGGGCTATCTGCCACAGGCAACCTTAAATAAATTTTGAAAGTGTTCGCTGAAACACCTTGTATATATATCGTCATTTCAAGCCCAAGCGCACACACAAACGCGCGCGATAACTAAAAAAAAGCAATACTAAAGAAATATATCAGTGGTTTGTTTCCCAGAATGAATCCAAACGTGAATATGGAAGGCTACGGACAGTTAAAGTGGACATTTAATACAATACTTTCTGAAAACAAACGTGTTTTTTTCCGCGAGCTAAAAAAAAAAAATTTCCACGAAACGTGATATATTGCGATGAAGCGCATGCGCGTGCATCGAATCCAAATGCAAGAGTCAAGATCCCGCAGGCTATGTTCGATGTCGGGGACATTTAGAGTCTCGTAACCAAATTTCTATTCTATATCTGTATGAAAGAGGAACCCGGTTAAGAAGTTCTCCGACGCTCAACCACTGTCTCTTCGGAAATTTCCAGTTGCTGTCAATCACTTTGAAGGGGCTCGTCATTTGTCGAATGATAAAAATACCACCGCCTCTCCGGCGTTACCGTACAAAAAGCTGTAACAGAAAGGCGGCCAGCTTCAACGGGCCTGCGGTCAATTCGCCGTTCTCGAGTCAGCATGCGGCAGTGGGTCTTCGGCCGACGATTGTTTTTCTTGTCTTGATCGATGTTGGAAAGCTTAAGGATATTCAAGCAATCGAGACAGAGAAAGTTCTCAGCCGAAAGGTGTTGTAGGCCTTTTCTCCGAGAAATGCAAGCAAACTCTGAGCTAGAGCGAACGTGCGGACGCCTGCACCGAGCCCTAAGGAGAAATTCTGGCGCAGTATTTGGAGCCACAGCGCTGTCAGCCAGTGATTCGTCAATAAACCCGCACAAGCTGCTCGAGCAGCTTGTGCAGGTTGTTCGGCCGGTCCTTTTTGATCCCCGCCAGGATGGTGGGCACGCTGGGCCAGAAGTGGAGCACCTCCGGCCTCCCCGACTCCGGGTTGTTCTCCAGGGAGTCGGGCGAGTCGATTTTGGAGCGCATAGGGATCCCGGCCGTGTGCGGGTATGACAGCGGCCGCAACCGGTCGCAGTCCTCCTGCCGCCCCTCTTGCTTCGCCTTGGCGAGCTCGAGCAGCGTGTTCGGGTCGTTGCGAAGGTCCTTTTTGTTCCCCGCAAGGATGGTGGGCACGCTGGGCCAGAAGTGGAGCACCTCCGGCCTCCCCGACTCCGGGTTGTTCTCCAGGGAGTCGGGCGAGTCGATGTTGGAGCGCATAAGGATCCCGGCCGTGTGCGGGTATGACAGCGGCCGCAACCGGTCGCAGTCCTCCTGCCGCCCCTCTTGCTTCGCCTTGGCGAGCTCGAGCAGCGTGTGCGGGTCGTTGCGAAGGTCCTTTTTGTTCCCCGCAAGGATGGTGGGCACGCTGGGCCAGAAGTGGAGCACCTCCGGCCTCCCCGACTCCGGGTTGTTCTCCAGGGAGTCGGGCGAGTCGATGTTGGAGCGCATAAGGATCCCGGCCGTGTGCGGGTATGACAGCGGCCGCAACCGGTCGCAGTCCTCCTGCCGCCCCTCTTGCTTCGCCTTGGCGAGCTCGAGCAGCGTGTTCGGGTCGTTGCGGAGGTCCTTTTTGTTTCCCGCAAGGATGGTGGGCACGCTGGGCCAGAAGTGGAGCACCTCCGGCCTCCCCGACTCCGGGTTGTTCTCCAGGGAGTCGGGCGAGTCGATTTTGGAGCGCATAAGGATCCCGGCCGTGTGCGGGTATGACAGCGGCCGCAACCGGTCGCAGTCCTCCTGCCGCCCCTCTTGCTTCGCCTTGGCGAGCTCGAGCAGCGTGTTCGGGTCGTTGCGAAGGTCCTTTTTGTTCCCCGCAAGGATGGTGGGCACGCTGGGCCAGAAGTGGAGCACCTCCGGCCTCCCCGACTCCGGGTTGTTCTCCAGGGAGTCGGGCGAGTCGATGTTGGAGCGCATAAGGATCCCGGCCGTGTGCGGGTATGACAGCGGCCGCAACCGGTCGCAGTCCTCCTGCCGCCCATCTTGCTTCGCCTTGGCGAGCTCGAGCAGCGTGTTCGGGTCGTTGCGAAGGTCCTTTTTGTTCCCCGCAAGGATGGTGGGCACGCTGGGCCAGAAGTGGAGCACCTCCGGCCTCCCCGACTCCGGGTTGTTCTCCAGGGAGTCGGGCGAGTCGATGTTGGAGCGCATAAGGATCCCGGCCGTGTGCGGGTATGACAGCGGCCGCAACCGGTCGCAGTCCTCCTGCCGCCCCTCTTGCTTCGCCTTGGCGAGCTCGAGCAGCGTGTTCGGGTCGTTGCGAAGGTCCTTTTTGTTCCCCGCAAGGATGGTGGGCACGCTGGGCCAGAAGTGGAGCACCTCCGGCCTCCCCGACTCCGGGTTGTTCTCCAGGGAGTCGGGCGAGTCGATTTTGGAGCGCATAGGGATCCCGGCCGTGTGCGGGTATGTAAGGAACGAAGCGACTGCGCGTCCGCCGGTAGCGGTTTATTGAACCGACTGCTCAAAGATGGCGCTAGCGCGAGCCTTTTTCTCACGCGTTCTCTCCTCTTCGTCGTCTTCAGTTTTCATCACACTCCCGCGGCCGCGCTGCACGTGTGCGCCTCCAGGAGGTAAAGCCGCTGTATGGGACGTCGCACTTGCTGGCCGTTCGATAGTAGTATCAGGAAGGACCGCGCAATACCGTCTCTTCCTTGAAACGCCTTAACGACGCGGCCCATCTTCCATGCCATAGGCGGAGTGTTTATGTCCTCGACGACGACAAGATCGTCGGGCTTTAAGTTCGATGACGGCACAGGCTTGCTGTGGTGAGCAGAGCGCAGGAAAAGAAGGTATTCCTTCTTCCACTGCTTCCAAAGCCTGCGAAGCAGCTGTTCCCGATGCCGAGCTCGTCGTCGAAGGTCAGGCGCGTCAGCAATAAGAGCGGGGTTTTCTTGTTCTGTTGGCAAAGTGACGAGACGCTTGCCGACTAAGAAGTGTGAGGGCGTCAAAACTTCTGCGGATGTGACGTCATCCTCCAAGTAGGTGAGCGGACGGCAGTTAACTGCCGCCTCAACTTCAGCAAGCACGGTGAGTAGCTCGTTGTAGCTCAAGCTGCTCCGTCCCAGGCAACGCTTCAGTGCATCCTTAATTGTGCGGATTACACGCTCCCAGAAGCCTCCCCACCACGGCGCACATTCAGCAATAAAGCGCCATTGGATTCGGTGAGAGCTGGCATAGTCTTGAACGTTGTCTTTGACAGGGGAGCACAAATGCTTGGCGCTGCAGCGGAATGTTTTCGCGTTGTCAGAGTGCACGATAGCAGGAATTCCACGTCGTGCTGCAAAGCGTCTGAAGGCTAGCAAAAATGCTTGCGCTGTCATATCTGTGGTGAGCTCCAGGTGTACTGCCCTCGTCACAGCACAAGAAAAAACAACGATGTACACTTTTACAGTGGATGGTAATTCAGCACGACAATAGAGTGGCCCGCAGAAGTCAATTCCCACCACTTCAAACGGTGTTGCTTCACTAATTCTTTCCCTTGGCAAGGGTGCTACAGGGGCAGCTTCGGGAAGTAGGCGCCGTCGGCGGCATGCTAAGCACGCTTTCAGAACGCGCTTCACTGTGCGACGCCCCTTGAGGATCCAAAAGCGTTCCCGAAGGTCCAGGAGGGTGAGCTGAACTCCTCCATGTAGGAGCCTTACGTGTGTTGCATCAACCAAGAGGTCGGTGAACCGGTGATCTGAAGGAAGCAAGATCGGATGCTTCAATTCCTCTCGGTCGTTAAGCTGCTGCAGTCGGCCTCCTACACGAAGTAGTCTGTCACGGTCGAGAAACGGCTGTAGCGTCAGCACACTGGAGGTGTTGGGAACTCGTTGTTCTTCCTCCAAGGCCTTGACTTCGATTGCGAATGCGGAGTGTTGGACATGCCTCAACCAATACATCTCCGCCTGGTGCAACTCTGACGCCGTAAGTGGTCCGGTACAAGATGGCATGTTCTGCGAAGCGTTCCGACGAAACCGCATGATCCAAGCCGTTACTCGCAGTAATCGGGAGAGGCGTCCAAAGCTTGCAACCTCAAGCAATGGCTCGTGTGGGGGCGACGAGAGTACCACTACTGCGGTGGGGCAAGCGGATATCTCTTCACTGGTCTCGCTAGAAAGGGCCTCCGGTGAAGGAGCAGAACAAATATTCGCAGGCCATTGCAAATGGGGCTGTGACAACCACGTAGGACCGGTCCACCAGCAAAACTTGCGCGTCAATAACTGGGCTGCTACTCCACGCGTGAGCAAATCTGCTGGGTTGTCGGTGCCTGCACAGTGCCTCCAAGAATACCCCGAAGTCAAGCGTTGGATTTCGAGAACACGGTTTCTCACGAAAGTCTCCCAACGTCTCGCGTCAGCAGCAATCCAGTGTAGGGCTATCGATGAGTCGCTCCAAAACACGCCCTGACAGCTGGATGTCTCTGGAATTCCTCGGAGGTAGTTCCAAAGCCTGGCAGCCAACAGGCACGCAAGCAGCTCTAGGCGTGGCAGCGAGGTAGTCTTCAGCGGTGCGACCCTGCACTTGCTCATGAGCAGCTGAACCTTAACTGTTCCTCCTCTGATCTCGTAGCGCATGTAGACGGCTACGCCGTATGCCAGTGGGCTTGCATCGCAGAACAGGTGAAGTTCAAACGGTGAAATCTGTCGCGGATTGTGACAGATGACGCAGCGTGGAATTCGCAGCGAGGAGAGCGTTGGTAGTTCGGATGTCCAGCCTTCCCACTGTTTCTCGACGTCTTCCGGTAATGGCTCATCCCACGGTGAGTTCCTACGCCACAGCTGCTGGAACAATAATTTCGCTCGAATGATGAACGGAGCCATAAGACCTAAAGGATCATAGATTCTTGCGAATGACTGCAGAATGGTGCGTTTCGTGGCTGAGTGCGCAGCGACATACTCGGAAACGGCTTTGGTGGTAAGCACGATATCGTCAGCTTCGCGGTCCCATACTAAGCCAAGCAGCTTTGTTGTTGCTTTGGCTTCTCCAATGGTGTCGAGAGAAGTGTTGTCCTTCAGGAATTGATGGCAAAGAACGCTGGAGTTGGAGCACCACTTTCTCAACTCCATACTTGCATCTGCTAAGATGGCTAATGCAGCACGGTAGATTTCGAGGGCCTCTTCTTCAGTGGAAGCTCCTATGACGAGGTCGTCCACGTAGAATGATGTCTTTAGGCGTGTAGCTATTATTGGCTGAGCCCTTTTCCACATTTCGAAGTGATGCTGCCAAGTAGCAGATAGAAGGAAAGGGCTAGACGACGCTCCGAAGGGCACACGAGTCATTCGCCATTCGACGATGGAAGGTATTTTCCCCTCGTCGCCGGGCAGTCGGTCAACCCATAGAAAGCGGAGAGCGTCGCGGTCTTCAGGTCGGATTGAAATTTGAAGGAAAGCCTTCCGGATGTCCGCTGTCAGGATAATTGGGTTCATCCTGAACTGTACAAGCAGTTGCAAGAGCTCGGCACCAAGTTTCACCCCTTTGTCCAAGATATCGTTGAGCGATGACTCGCCCCGTTCATGGGAAGAGGCGTCAAACACTACGCGTATCTTCGTAGTGATAGCTTCCCGACGGATGACTGCATGGTGCGGAAGGTAGTAAACCGTCGCTTCGGGTTCTCGAGAGGTGTCGACACGTTCGGCGTGACCTTCTTTGAAGTACTCACTGATGGTGCGGTCATACTCCTGGAGTAGCTCCTGTTGTCCGTCGAAGCGCTGAAGCTGGCGTCTGAGCCGGTTTTCGGCGACACTTCGATTGGTGCTAGTCAGTCTTCCCTGGTGCCTTATCATCAGAGGAACCACGTAACGTCCAGCTTCCTTGTGCACGTACTGTGTGAACTGAGTCATTGCCGTTTGGTCACAAACTCCAGCGGTATCCTGAGGGTCGGTTATCCCTATTGCATCGAGTCGCCACATCTCCGTCGGGTCAGCAATGTCAGGTTCGGCTTGCCCATTCCGCTCACACGCAAGGAATAGGGCAGATGCGCTGCAGTTCCAATTAGGCAAGGCATTGGCGGGCCTTACTGGGTAGACGCCTTGCACTAGCCAACCGAAGACCGTCTCAACCGCGCATAGATCGCTGCGTAGACGTTCTATTCTTCCGGTCACTATGCGCCAATAGCAATCTGATCCTATAAGGACACTGATTGTCGGTATCGGCCGATCGCCCAGTCGATTATCATCTGCGACAAACATCTTGCGTTCACGCAACTGTGCGAGGAGATCTGGTCCGATGGCTGGAGTCTTCACGGTGCAGACTTCCGGTACCTCCAACGCATCTACGGTGACGCTACGTGAGTCGAACCGACTATGAAGTTCGAGCTTGACACTTCGACAGCTGTAAGAGCGGGAACACTTAGAAGTGCCAAACGTCCAGAGAGAGAGGTCTTCTGTCCCGAGGGAAGGCAGGTCGAGCCTTTTGGACAGGTCGCGTCGAATAAAGGTTCTCTGGCTGCCGGTGTCAAGCAGTAGTCGAACTAACACGGAATTGTGTTTTCCGGACGCCCAAACTGTGGCCGTTTGCATCAAGACAGGTGCAGACATATCACTACTAGCTGGAGCACTTGTCACTGGCGGCTTGACACTTTTCGTTGGATCATGGTGGACAAGTGGATCCCTGCTCTCCGGAGACGGGTAGTTGCGATCTTGGTTCCATATGGCGCAAAGTACGGAAAGGTGACGTTTCGAGCATAACTTGCACTTGATCCACGCGGCGTTGCGGCACATTCGTGCTACATGGCCCTCTCTGCCACATTTAAAACAACAGTTCTTTCCAGCAAGCCGGCGTCTGATCTCGTGGGCTGACAAAGTGGCGTGGCAGTCCTTTATGGTGTGGTCACGGTCATCACACAGTACACAGCAGGGATGCTCGTTCGATGCTGATCCTGCGGCCAAGGCTAATGCTGACGGTACCGGCGGTGGTAGACAAGGTCGGCACCGCCCTTGTCCCGCGGAGGTAGTTTTCGGTAGGCACCTTGAACGGGAGGCGTGGCTCTCTTCTCTGCTCTCGACTTGCACCTGCAGGAACTTCATGACCTTTCTCACCTCCTCTTGCCGCGACCTCGGAGTAGCCCCGTCATCGGGCTCAGTCTCCTTCATGCGTTGACGGTAGAGAATAGCGATATCTTCGGGAAGCGATCGCATAAGAACGCGATGAAGGATGACCGCGTATTCTGACGCTGGAACGCCGAGGCTGTCGAGGCAGCTTGTACGAAAGTGCACCTCTTCGTAGAGTTCCCGCAGCTGCGATACTTGAGAAGAGCGATCAATGGGCGCAATGGCAAGTAAACAGTCGATGTGGTCGTCAACGAGGGCGGTATGACGGCCGAACCTCTCTTGGAGCAATTTCACTGCTACAGCGTAGTTCGCTTCCGCCAGACGCACACCTTCGATTGCACGCTTCGCTGTTCCGGTTAAGTATGATCTTAAGTACGAAAATTTCTCGATGTCGGACAGCTCGCGGTTGTTATGGATCGTGGCCTCGAAATGTTCCCAGAAGCCCTGCCACTCGCGAAGTTCACCGGAGAAAACGGGTACCTGTAGTTTCGGTAGGGCAACTCGGTGTAACGGTGCTCGGGAACTTGCTTGAGTGGAGACGCCTTGGGTGGCGGTGTCGCTCAGAACGCTCTGTGTGGCGCTGTCTCCGGCTCTTGCAGCAGAATTCAGAATGAAGCGGACCCGGCTCATGGTGTTGCGGATCTTGTCGTGGTACTCCAGAGCGACGGTGGCTTCCGCCTCATACTCGTCACCATCGTCCATGAGGTCGGCAATCATCTCGTTGAGCGCTGCTAGTGCCGAGTCCTTGTCCTGCAGGTCATCCAGAATAACTTGCAGGTCGGATGGCGAAGGATGCTCGGCTTGTAGCGCTTCGGTAGCGGACGAGATGAGCCTTGTAGCAGCGGCTCGAAGTACGCCTCTGCTGCGTCGCAGTCGATCCATCGTCGGTGCAGGACGCCAGTCGTCTCCCGGGTTTCACGGCACCATAAATGTAAGGAACGAAGCGACTGCGCGTCCGCCGGTAGCGGTTTATTGAACCGACTGCTCAAAGATGGCGCTAGCGCGAGCCTTTTTCTCACGCGTTCTCTCCTCTTCGTCGTCTTCAGTTTTCATCAGGTATGACAGCGGCCGCAACCGGTCGCAGTCCTCCTGCCGCTCCTCTTGCTTCGCCTTGGCGAGCTCGAGCAGCGTGTTCGGGTCGTTGCGAAGGTCCTTTTTGTTCCCCGCAAGGATGGTGGGCACGCTGGGCCAGAAGTGGAGCACCTCCGGCCTCCCCGACTCCGGGTTGTTCTCCAGGGAGTCGGGCCTCAAGTCTTCACCCTAGTGTTGCAGAACTACCGATAGTACTATCGATACTATCGATAGTTGAGTCGCTATCGAACTATCGATGATAAAAAAACTATCGATGGTGAAAAAAACTATTGATAGTACTATCGATTCGACTTTTAATAGTACTATTGATAGATTAAAATCAACCGCGCGAACTCATTGCAGCATAAACTTGGTTCCCCGAGTGCGTGGTACATGGTGGTGGTGGTAACTATGACAGGACTCTTCGTTATCGCAGTCTACCCGTCACCGAACTCTGCAGATGTACCCTACGTACAGTTGCTGGATAAAGTGTTAGTGTCGCAAATCTCCTTGTTGTGCTGGCAAAAGCAACCCGAGATGCGCCGTTTGGCGCGCCTGCTTCTGAGATGAATTCGAGTGGAATTATTACTTCAACGCGTATGCTTGCTGGGTTTCAAGGTCATCGCTTGAACTGAATCGAAGCTGCATATACATAAAAGCAAGGAACGAGCCTGCGCTAAAAACCGAAGTTGGTAAAGAAGTTCTTCGAGAGTACATCTCCTCCTTGCATAAAATAATGGAGACTTATGAAGAAAGACAGTTAACATGTCTTGCAAGGAGCGAGCATTTTCGATCAGAACAAACGCAGATCGTGCCAGTGCTTGTTTGATTGGTGAACTAAGCCGGCTATTGTCGGAAAGCCCAGCTGGTCCTGCAATTGAACCATCTTGTCAGCAGGCGGTTCCAAACGAAGCTGTGGCAGGAAGCCGAATTCTGCGGTTCCTTGAGAGACAGCAACAGGAGCCCTCAACCGCAACCTCGAACGCAGAGCTAATAGTTCGCCAGTACCTGAAGTTACATCCACAGGAAAGGAAAAGCAACCCTTTAGCATTCCGGAAGTATTGGCAATGCTCTACAACGCTGCTCTCTGGAGTGGCTAGGAGGAGGAGGAAACAACTTTATTTTGTCAATTTGGCTTAGTGAGGAGTGGCTACCAGGCGATGCCTTACAGCCACCTCCTCGGCTCTTTTGATGGCCCGAAGTTTGAACCTCCACGCTTCAGGTGAGGGAGCGGCCAGGAGATTTGGTGGCGGGGGATCTTCCCTGCAGTCCCAAAGAATATGATTTAAAGAGGCTATGAAACCCCATAATGAGCAGTGTGGGTCTGTCAAGTCAGGGTAAAAGTGCATTCCAGCAATGTCGGTACCCACAGGCGTTGTATTCTCAGCGTTTGGACAGATCATTTCAGATAGGAGGAGCAGGCTGAAGGGCAAGAAATACGACATGCTTGTGTTCATTCACCAGAATGCTTGGTTGACACATGATAATTAAGTTGAACTGTTCAGCTGTAGCGGAAAGGAAGCCGTTACATGTGGCGGAACTGCGCGGCTTCAAATTTATATTGCATTTTGTGATTTAAAAATAAAATAATCAAGATCTAAGTTTGTTGGTAAGATGTAACTAGTTACTTTTGAGTATGAATTTATTGATGAACATATTACGGCATTTTCACTGCGGAAATAATTTATTTCATTCGTGAAAAAAATTACTCATAAATTAAGCGAACTGAGTATTGCTGATAGTAGGCTATCGCAAATGTTTTGGCAATATTGCCGGCCAACAACAGCATAATTATTCACAGCACTATCGATAGTATTATCGGTAGTAGTACTACCTATGGTACTATCGATAGTACTATCGATAGTCTTTTTACACTATCGATAGTTTCAAAAAACTATCGATGCTATCGATAGTCAATTTACCAATAGTTTTGCATAACTCCTTCACCCCCATTCAAAACTTAAGTTTGAATGCTGCCGCCCAGCGTCCGGATGGGGTTACCACCGCAATGATAAACAATTTGTACACAGAGTATCCTGATGACTTCGTGGACGTTGTTAATCATTCTATATGAGCGCTTGGATACCGTTTCAGTGGAAACTTGCTAAGGTAATATTATAGCTCAAAAATCAAGGCAGTGGATATGCACGGGAGAACATTCGGCCTATTTTTTTAAGGTCAGACGCTGTTAGGCTGGTAGAAAGAATCATCATGAAGTTCGTGAACACCAGAGAGCTGCTGAGCCCTTTCCAAATTGGTTTTATACCAGGCTTGTCCATCTGGTGTGCGCAGCCAGACTTAGAGATTCCAATTCATCTTGCATGCATGCCGCAGGCAATGTGCTGCACTGGTCAACCTAAATTTCACCAAAGCTTGTGACAGTGTCGAGCATTCAATATTGTTGGACAGAATGAAAGCCCTAGATCTTCCTGGGTACTTTGTAATATGGCCAGCCGAGTACTTGAGGGGGGGGGGGGGGGGAGAATTATTTTGTGTTAGAAATTGCATCGCCTCTAGATTGTTTAAACAGACGCAGGTGTACCTCATAGGGCCGTTTTGTCTCCACTGTTTTTCAGTATAATACTTAGTGATATCCCTTGCCATCCTGACGTAAACACATGTGTTTACGTAGATGATATTGCGTTCTTTGCTTCTGCAGATGACATTCAGTGTCTTTACGGGACATTGCAAGATTATCTCACCACCCTTGAACAGTGGCTGGAAGGAACACACCAGTATCCCGGTGTTAACAAGAGTGCTGTTCTATCTTTCCGCTAAGCAGTCCAGTGCATGTATTTCTCTGTTATCAGAACAAATTCATCCCCAAAGATGATGAAACCATGTACCGCGGGGTGATTTATGATAATAAAGTAAATTGGCTACTGCATACTGAGTCTGGTGCTGCAAATGGGGGCCGTGCTCTCGGAATATTACGACGGCTGAGCAATAATCGTTCAAAAATGCGAAGAGACATACTGCGAATGATATACCGCATGTATATCAGGCCAATATTAGAATATGGGTGTGTTCTGTTTTCTGGAGGTGCCCCTTATAAGATTCGTTTCCTTGTTCTAATAAGCACGGAATGCGCTTCGCCTTTGCCTTGGCCTCCCCAAATTCGTAGCGAACGCTGTACTGTACCTGGAAGCGTGAGTGCCTTCTTTAATGGCTAGGCTTCGACTCAGCATGAATCGCAGTTTAGAAGACACCAGACAGTGTTTATTAGTCAGCCAACTATTTCTAAATGTCCATTGGCCCCGTTTTCATACGCCACAGGTGCTTTTTGCGCAGGCACTACTCGAGCCCTTGAATGTCAATCTCCATGAGATAACTGCAGCACATTCTACTACCGTCTTTCTAGAAATTGTTTTCGTTGACATCTAACCTAATAAAGTAAAATCTTTATGTTCACGAATTCTCAATGACTTGCTGGATGACCACTTTAGGCATATTTAGACGAACGCTATAATAGCGATAGATGCCTCACAGAGCAATGAAAAAGAAGGTGTAGGCACTTTTGCTCATTCGCTACATTAGTCATATTCGATTAGACTTCCTGATTTTACTCCTATCTATCTAACACAATTCTTAGCCGTAGTTTCAGCACTGCGATGATTGAGCCCCACTCATTCATCAGTAGATATTACCAACTCCCTCTCTCTATATTCATCGCTTACAACGTGCACGTGTAGTAGCTCAAAGTTTTTTCACGTTTTTCGGCTCCGTTTCATTTGCATTTTCTTCGTTTACTTTGGTTGCCTGGACACAAAGGTTTACCTTTGAATGAGTGTACCGACTCATTAGCAAAGGCTTCCCTGGGTGACCCTTTAGTTCCTGCCGTTCCCCCGACCGGCTATGTCGCTGCCGCTTGGTTTAGCAGATTAACATTGATGAATGGGTTATATAAATCTAGCCTGGCCTCGCATTCTGACTACCACCCACCTACTATTCCCCTGGAGCCGGCAATTCTGCCCAACACGCAAATTAGAGGTTACATTAAGGGGCTACGCTGCCACATCCCGATACTCAATTTCGATTACTTAGGGCTGGTTTGGCAGCATCTCCTTTGCGTATACAGTGTTCGGAACCGGAAACAATTGACCACTTTCTCCGTGCATGTCGACGCGATTTTCCTTAATAAGAAGAAGGTTGCTCGAGGTCCCTATAAACAAGCTTAGACTCAGCACTAACGTCTCCGTCCAGCTTCTGTTGGGAGCTTCCACGTCAGGCTACACCCACCAGAATGTTTGCACAGCGATAAAAGACTTTATTCTTGACACCAATCGGCTGCCTTCCTAAAACGGTAAATTATAATAATTATTTATCTATTTTTCCATTCACTTTAGCATGGTGACTGTGCCAATTCAAACACCGAACAGATTACATCGTCCCCTCTTTTCTAAAATTCTTTCGTCCGTTTTCTGCAAACCGCTAATTCTTGGCCGGTCCCCCACGGTGGGTATGTGCCATTTGTGCAGAGGAACAACAACAACATCGCCGTCCTGTCAAGAGCAACTTCTATGTGATGCACAGATTGTCATCCTCGCCCGCTAAAAAAATGTTTGTTGGCCTTCGAAATACGTGCGCAGACGCCACCGCTCTCAGGGTATACGTGTGGAGTGCCAAACCTTGCACTAATTGCACGGCGCTGTTGCTGTCGTACGTGATAGCGCATTATTTATATGGTTGTGCGAATGGTGATTTTTGACAAGGAGTTAGGAAATTTGCAGGCGCAAGTTGGAATACGCTAGCGCAAGACAGGGGTAATTGGAGATCGCAGGGAGAGGCCTTCGTCCTGCAGTGGACATAAAATATAGGCTGCTGCTGCTGCTGATGATGATGATGATGATGATAATGAGAATACGAATCGAATATTTCCAGACGCGAATCGAATCGAATCGAATATAAAATAATTTTCGAATAGTTCTCGAATAATGAATAGCCGTTATCACAATTAATATAAAACGCCGTTCACATGCCAATATTCTTGAAGTTAAGAAGTGTCTGTCATTACACAGCACGTTATGAAGCGTTGTTTATCAAAAGCAAAAATGGAGCATTAAAAGCAAACAATTACTTTCTTCGCATGCACAGGGCTCTTCATACAGTGCGAATGATCTCTGTATAGCGTGTGAAGTATGGCCACCTAAGTGACGTAGCCTGCTCCACTACGCAAGTTCTCATGTTTTATGTCTATACTATGCCCGCGGGTGTGAAAATGTACCGTACTTTCGCTCCAATTTTATGTTTATTTGGGCGCAATTGATGTTTTGAAATATTCGAAAATATTCGAAAAATACTCGCATTTACAAATAGTCTCTATAATATTCGAAGACCGACCGAATCGAATAGGACACTATTTGATTCGTTATTCAAAAGTTTTGAATATTTGGACATACTTAATTATTTACCTTATATTTACACACATACTCCTACATTACCTTATTTCCATGCAATAAATTAAAAAAAAAGAAACGTTGCACGACAGCGCAGCGGTTGTTGCACCCGGCCATGGTGACAACAACAGTCATCAACATAGCGGAATGGACCGGGACCAAGGAGGTTTAAAACCTCCTTGACCGGGACAGACACAAGGCAAGCCCGGTTTGGGGCACTTATAACCACTTCCGCTGTAATAAAGTGTGCTTTCTTTTTGAAGTTTGACAGACAAGTGGCATACATTGCAAATGTTTACACAGCGCGCGCACACACACGCACACACACGCACACGCGCACACACACACGCACATGCACATACACACGCACACACAAAAACACGCACGCACGCACACAAACACACACACACGCGCAGCACGCATACACACATGCACACATACACGCATGCACACACACGCGCGCGCACACACACACGCGCACGCACGCACACGCACACAAACACGCACACACACGCACACACACGCACGCACACACACACATGCACACACACACGCGCGCGCACACACACACGTACACGCAGACACACACACGCACACACACGCACACACACACGCATGCACACACGCGCGCGCGCACACACATACACACACACATGCACATACACACGCACGCACACATACGCGCGCGCACACACACGCGCGCACGCGCGCACACAAACACACACACGCACACGCGCGCACGCACATGCACATACACACACACGCGCAAGCACGCACGCTCGCACGCACGCACACACAGACACACGCACACGCACACACACACGCGCGCACACACGCACGCACACACACATGCACACACACGCGCACACACACATGCACACACACACACACGCACACACACACACACACACACACACACACACACACACAAGCGCGCGCATACACACAGGCGCGCACGCGCACACACGCACACACGCGCGCACACACACGCGCTCACGCACACACGCGCTCACGCACACACAGACACACGCACACGCACATACACAAGCGCACACACACACACACACACACACACACACACACACACACACACACGCACGCACGCACGCACGCACGCACACTTTGTTTTGGCTTCTGTTGTGAAATTCGGATTTCAAAAAAAAATCTGGTGTATTACATGCCAAAACCACGATCTAATATTGTGAGGCCTGCCGTAGTGGGCGACTCGGGGTTAATTTTGACTTTAACGTGCACACAGTACACCGCACGACGTTTTTGCATTTTGCCCCCATCGAAATGCGGCCGTCATGGCCGGGATTTGACCGAACTCGTACTTAGCAGCGCAACGCGAAAGCCACTAAGCAATTAACCACGGCGCGTTCAAATCGGATTTCTACTTCTCAGATCAGGAGTCACGTTTCTGTTCGTAGGCTTCGTGTTTTCTCCACTTGAAAAGTACACCTTTGAACAAGTTGTTACAGGGGACACGAAGACAAGGAAAACCAGTCTGATTTTACCCGAATCATGCGCATAAAATAAAATGGAAAAAGTCATTTACTTGTTCTTATAGGCTTACACACGCAGTTTTAGGCACTCGGTTTCGCCCTCGGAATCGGCCATTTTCAGGGACTGAGCCCGTGCAATAACCACATTCCATTTTCCCTCTGTAACAATATGTTTTCGTAATGTAGATACGTATAGGTCACGGACTCAATGCAGCCGAACGCGTGGCCGTCGGGCTTGTGTATAGCAACTGCTAGATATTTCATTTCATATCGACTGCTCTCCTTTCGGTTGGAGCTTGCACCTCCGGTTAGAATGAGTTTAGGTTACGGCGTCTGCTCGGCGTTATATTTCCCATGCCAAAATTACAGAATAACAATACTAACCGTGTGCTTGAGGCTATAGTGCACCGAATCATATGGATTTTAAATGTGACGGGTAATTATATATTTTCATCTCTTGGCTGACATCTTCATTTTCTTGAACCACTCTCTACACTTAGTTGTTTCAAGTGTACTGGCCTTAACTGCTGTCACGTGTAGTGGAGGGAGTAAGGAAAATGAGAATATAGAGTGAAGGGAGGGCGCACGTGTAACAGATGATGAGGTCACCTTCCCGTACCCTTCGTGTAGAAATTCCAGAGGGAGGTTCCTCGTAAATTTAATGTAGTTCCATGCAAAAATTACCGCTACTGATTCATATTATTATAGCGCCATAGTGCAACATCTGTGAAATCCACTATTATCAGAGTTTCGCCACCTCCTTTTCCGTCGTCATTGCTATTTATAGAGATAAAATGTCTTCTGAAATTGGAGAATGTGCAAGAATGCATGTCATGTCAAATATGTTGTGACCTTCGTTTTTGGGCAAAGCCCAATTTCGCGCGATTTTTGCGCCTTACAGGGTTTGATATATTTATGGTGAAACGGTATTGATCCCGAATAATACTGCCACAACTGGGTGGAATTACACAAAGAAAGGACTCGACCGCAATACGAAAATCGAGATTTCGGTCCGGAATGCACTCCAGGGTCAGGGATACGCTTTATCGATTTTTCCCTAATGTTCTGAAAGTGTTCAATTGCCTTCCAAAATATGCATCTAAGGACATGTATTGGAGGTGCACAGTATATTTTGAATGCAAGCGAGCCGCAGATGTTTACATAACTTCTCATAAAGTAATTCGTTTGTTTAGTAGATACTCTTGGACAAGCCGCACCGCTGATTTTGGCTTGTCTTGAGCCGGACATCCGCTCATATAGTCACGATTTTTTGGTCAGGCCTAGTGCACGGTTTCGTCTGCATGCCGCCGTCAGCTGTTTATCATACCTTGCATGGTTGTTCGATTGAATCGTAGATCCCGCAACGGGTGCACGTATCTTGCAGCTAGGCCGATACTAAAGAGGCGCGAAACTAGGAAGGAGAATGCTCGCTATTTTTGCAAATTTGCAGAACAAAAGAAAACCCGAAGAACCTTTTCGCGGCTTGACACGAACGGCGGCCATCCAGAACGCAAAGCGTTCGGTACCATTCGGAGTGCGGTGTACTCGAGTCCGTGTGGTCCGTTCACCGCGCTGTCACCCTCGCTTCCTTGCGTTGTTTAGAAAAAAAAAATGCCTGAAGGTAGGAAGGGCAGGGAAAGGGAAGGGGGGGGGGGGGGCGGAACTGCTTGCGTAGACGATCGCGTGACAGCGCTTGCCTCTCGGCGTTTTCCCTGTTTAGTGAAGCGAAGTACGGCTTGCGACGAATCTATAGGCCTGCTTCGACCGTGTCATCGTTTTCCATCAGGGAGTATATAAATGTTCCGCCGTGCGCGCGCCCGCGCACTTCATGCAACATCGCATCCAAGTCGGTGAGTGACCGATCTTCCACTGCGCCCGGCGCACCTTTGCAACCACCACGCATAGTTCACCCAACCGATTGTGGTAATATCCCATGCTTGTGATGACGACAGGGCTTCGCATTTGCGCCAGCGTGGTTACGTAGTGATGAAACTAGATAATTGCCGGTGTGGCAAGCTGCAGTCATTCTGGCGGATGTTTTATCCAACCGTCTCGCGCGGGTTTCTTGCAGTTCTTCGGATGACATTCGGGTCACCAGCTGTGGCGGCTAGATTAACTGACTGTTAAAAGAACGAGGAAATTTTACGAGTTCATTCTGCTCCTTTCGCGCGTTTTAGACACAGCGTGCACAATATAACCCACGCGCAGTGCAGCTGAAGAAGGCGAACAACAAGCTTCAGGCTGATGTCGCCAGTGCATGTGTCCGCCTTATTTCGGGCTATGATGTGAGAAGCTAAGAGCGAGGATTTGGGTCTATACATTTTTTGTGTGAAACAGACGCAAGCAGCCATCGGCAGCCGAGTCGAATAGCTGACGAGGATCTCGCGCGTATCACCCGTTCGTGGACGCCCTGTTATCTTCGTGCTGCGTAACTCTGCCAAGATAATGGACAAGGGTGGACGCCCCTGTGCACGTATTTTATTGCGATAGCAATTATATGGACACTTCAACCGTATTTCTGCCGTCGCCGTCGCCGTGAGGTTCCCTATAGATAAAATCTTCGTCGTCCGCCGTATGCCCGAGCGGAAGCGTGCGGGGACGCGCGCTATCACGGAGAGCGAACGCACTCAGCAGGAGGGGGGGGGGGGGGGGCACTTCTACTCTGCCAACAACCGCGCTCGTCGCTCCGCCCGCACCGTCTCTTATCTCCCCACGGCTCTGACCTTTAAGGCCCAACCGCATGCACGCGATTTTCGAGCGACAGCGACAGGCGACGAGCGACAGGTTTTGCCGTCGCGGAGGGCTATCCGTCGCTGTCGCTGGTCGTGTCGCCGGTTTCTGGCCAGCCAGAAAATATCGCTTGTCGCCCGGAAGTCAGCGCGACGACATCCGCTGGGGACAGCGATTGCACAACAACATGGCAGCAATCAGTCTGCCCGCTTCGATCTGAATTCGCTCTTGCAACTTGCTCTCTGCTGTGACAGCAAAAAATAAATAGTACAATCAGTCATCGCTTCACCTCATCGCTAGCTGAAGACTAAGTATCGGCGCTCTCTTGTAGTTATTATTGAGATCGGTTGTTTTGTTTCGACGCTGTTAGGCCTGAGACGCCACCGAGAGCCGAGAAAGTGTTTTAAGTTTTACTCAACAGATGGCGCCACGGCACCTTACGCTGGCGCATGGGACGGAGTTCCACTGGGGATGCATGGGACGGATTTTCACTGGGGATGATAGCATATTTTAGCTAGGTCTAGATAAAACATTGACCTTTGATAAAATTGAGATTTCTTTACGCGCGCAAGATAACATTTATTCGCACAACAATGTAAATCCGTCGCTACTCTTTTTCGCGATGTCGCGTTCATGTGGTTGCTCCACGCCGCGACACGACAGCGCGACAGGGTGTTCCTGTCGCGTCGCTTGTCGCTGTCGCTTGAATATCGCGTGCATGCGGTTGGGCCTTTATGCGCCGTGCATTCGCCGCTCAGTTTCCGTTGAAGCGATAGACCGCACGTACCTTCGCCGCTGCGGCGTATGCGCTTGCTGCCAGCGTTTTGACAGTCGTTGTCTGCAGTCATTCAGTGTGATCTATTCATGTTTGTTTGTGCGCGCTCTCACCACGCTTGTTCATTCAGTTAGTAATAGTCGGGCCACATTTTCCAACGCACGCTACACATGCAATGCTGTCCGGATCGGCAGTGCAGCTCTACAGGTGTGTCCCTTCGCACGCGCTGCCCACGGGAAGCGCTTCTCATCAACACCACCGTTTCACACGCGCCTTCTCGTGGTCATCGAGTCTCTCTTCATGTCGGTCTACTTACGCCGCAGCACACCTGATTACTTAATCAGCTCATGTTTACTACAAGTCATATTGCTACCTTACTTCGTATGACATTGCTGTGTTGCTATCGCATTCATTGCTTCGCCCTTAGGGCGAAACTGTGACGTTTTTTTTTTTTTTTCTCCCACGCTATCATTGAAGAGGGGGGGGGGGGGGGGGGGACGTCGGAACACAGCACATTTGAACCGAAATATAGACCGAGCTCTCGCTATCTGGTTTTATATAAGGTTGTTAAAGCAGTGCACACGCGTATTGTCTCCTTCAAGACTGTGCTCAACACATACAGGGTGTTTCAGCGAATACCTTCCAAAATTTTTAAAGGTTGCCTATGGCAGACAGCACAATTCTAGTTCATGAGCTGGTCTACTTGAAGAGGAGGGCATTACTTGCACAAAAAGTTGAAATGCATAATCGCCTAATTAACAAAAAGTCACTAATATAGTTCTGCTCGACTATGGTGAGCAGGTGAGACTATGGTGAGCAAGTATGGCCATACCTCCTCGACTATGGTGAGTGTAAGGGCGTGTCGACAATAGGGCGTACTCAGCCACTGAGAGGTTGCCGTAACAAGGGCAGTACTTGCACAAATATAATGCCACGTTCTTAACAAAACGTCGTTTTATGCATTGAAGCACAAAAGTAACTGGAATGCCAATGCATTTCTCCGCAATGTTTGGGAATTAACATATCGAATTGGTGTCATCATTGTATGACATGACTATCATTGTGAACTCTAACGATGCTTGCTCATTCTATATTGTTGCCCCTCCGTAGGCTCTAAAGAAGCGTTCCACCATACATGCAGAATATTGGCTGCACCGGTAAGTTGCCCTGGCAGGGAAATAATTAAAAAAAACTGTCAGCCCTTCCACTGGGAAGGAGATGGAAGACCAGCGAAGCTGTACTATATGATGGGAATTATGTATTTCCAATTATGACTATTAAGATGTAATGGTGTAATTGATTATTTGAACTATTAAAGAATGAGAAATATATATATATATATATATATATATATATATATATATATGATCCGGTGGTTTTTATTTATTTAGTGACCACAGGGAACATGGCCTTATGGTCGTTACGGTACACAGCCATAGGGTGTACGGCAAATGTTGGCATGTTCTTCATAAACACGTCACCAACGCCGCGCGCGTTCGGTGCGAACGCGGGCAAAACGCCGCCGCCGTCGATAACAGTTCTGCGCGTTGCTGGCGCTGCTACATGTCCAAGTTTATACAGCTCCTCAGAATTGTGAGAATGACAGCCCATAAACAAATGTCATGAAACAAAACACCGGCAGCGCATGCCTTTTATGTTAAATCTTCTCGACTGTGATTGAGTCTCCAGTTCCCCTTGCGCTGGGTCGCAAGATACGCATTTGGTGCCGCAGCTAAACGTCGCCTCCCCTCCCTCCCTCCCGTCCCCCCATGGCCTTTCGCGCGACGGAAGAAGTCGCGTTCGCTCTCCGCCGTGCGTTCGCTCCCCGTGAAAGCGCGCGAGGGACGCGCGCTTTCACTCTCACATACAGCATACGACCAATTAGAGTTTTTTTTTTTTTTCTACACGCGGACACGATCATCGGAGATTGAGCCCTTAACAGCTTCGCTGTAAAAGTAACGAAACTGTGGTGCATCAATTCCCATCTCGTAGGACAGTGTTTTCTGGGGTCATGGAGGGTCTAGCTATATGTATGTACTTTGGAATCAGCTAGCGCAAGACAGGGGTAAATGGAGATCACAGGGAGATGCCTTGGTCCTGCAGTGGACATAAATATAGGCTGATGTTGATGATGATGATGTACATTCTGATTTCCGGGACACAGATAAAATTTCAGTCGTGGTGCCCATACTCTTTCAACACCGTTTTCTTCGAGAGTAATATAAGCATGTATACAGTCGGCGTCACTCTTGTATAGAGCGTGGGAACGGCGGCCTCCGGGGCCCCCTGGAATATCACCCTGTCACCCTGGAATTATATTTTTTATGCGGAGTGTTATATTAGTTTTGGCCACAAGATGGACGGCGAAACGGCGACACAAGCGGCGATCTAAACCTTCCGTCGCCACAAAGAAAACTTAACGGAAAACCGCCTCCCTACCGCAGCCAATAGGTGGGTAGCAAAATCTCGGTTGTCGCAAAGGATTGTGGGGTACGGCGTATTCTGCTACAACTTCCGGTTCGAGACCACGACGCCGTCTATGCCGCCGTCACTTCACGCCCATGCTTCACGCGCTTTGTTTTTTATATACTGCGGAACTTTGGTGAAAAACCACGATGCAAGCACCGCTGGGCAGTTCCAAAACGTAGGTGTGAGCTATCGCTCCTTCGTACTTATGTTGGCGCCCTTAGACTCGTGTATTTTTAGGTGGCAGGCATTTCATGCCCTAACGTGTTTGTGTCGCGTCAAATAGTCATGTAACGTTTATCTAGCGTGAACGTCTGTCGAGCACAAATAAACGTTCGTTAACTCAAGAAGTAGTTTTTAATAAGTGGTAAGTAAACCTAATAAGTGGCTGTTTCTAATGCTTCCCATAACAAATGGTGCAGTCGATCGCTTCGTCCGCTGTTTTGTCTGCAGCGGTGCCCAGCGCGCGCCATGTCGTCGGCTGCTGTGCCTTCGCAGTCTCCCGGTTTTTTTTTTTTTTTTTTTTTTTTCAAGAGACGCATGTCGTGTATAACTGCAGAGAGAAAGCACTGATTTAGTATCTGAAAACTTCACGAATTATTTTGAGGTTACCTCTCCTCCCTCTTTCGTGCAGCCTCAGTTGCATTTTCGTTGTACCGGAATAAAGACGGCACATAATCAATGTACTGAGGATCCTTGCTGGGTGCACCTGCGTGTATTTAACTGATTGTTAAAAAGGGGGTATTTGTACAAGAACGTTAGTAGACGAAGTTATTCGCCAAAACACTTGCCTGTGGTGAAATGATCTTCACATATTCTGGCTCCTACGTTCGGTACCCACAGCTCGCCGTTCACGGCCGCTCGTTTGACGGCAACTGCCCATTTACGTTTGTGCGCTTCATTACATGGAACGAAACTTTTTTTTTTCCTTTCACGGAAGAGTTCGCGCACCCTAATGCCGAGCAGCCAACCATAATCACGTTGATGAAGCGTGTTTTATTTGCGAACAGCGGGAAATCGCACTGTAAAAACTGGTGACAAGGCTGAACGAAGCAACAGAAGCGCTAACCCTCGAACCGGAAATCGCTAGCTGAAGACATCGTCATTTTGCTATCCACCTATTTGGTCTCACTGAAACTTTAGAATTGGGGTTCTGCAGATATCGTTGGGAATGAACGACCGCGCGGCTGCACGAACTTTGTTTTCAACCGCAAAACTTCTACCTTCATTGTCAGCTAGCAAAATGTTGGCTATAGCGACAAATCGATTCATTTGAAACGTATCAATTTGCTTGTATCAAGAACGCAAGTTCACCTTCTTATTAAAGTACCTGATTAAATCAATCCTTGTTTAAAAACATTAACAAACATGTAAAAATAGCTGCGCCACTTTAAAAAAAAAAGGAAATTTTCAGAAGGCTCATAAAGGTCGGGTGGGGTCACTGCATGGGTGTCATGATTGATTTGGTGGCACTAAAAGGCGTCACGTACGTACTGGGAAAGATTGAGAAACACTGTCGTAGGAAGATTTCACCCTGATTTTAGGGACTCTGTCAAGTGAAAAGTGAAAGTGGGACGTAACTCCGTGACACATTATTTGAAAAATTTCCCTTGGTAGCAATTACACAATCGCTCGAAAATGGTAGGGAAGTTGCAAGATATCTCTATTGTACGCTTGCTCTGTGATAGGGTGTTCGCCTTTGACTCAGTCTCGTCGCGCCCTCGATACAGGATGAATTGCTGTCAATCTAGGCAAGGTGAAGTCGGCGCTCAAGGTTTCTTAATAAACTTCGTGACTGTTCAACAAAGCCCTCTATACGGTTGATATATGCCTGCACCACCGAAAAAAAAGGAAGAAAAGCGGAATCTATAAATTATTATTACTTAAGTTTGGGAGATCTCTTTATATTTGCTAATGTGTAAAATATATACGTCGCAAAAAAAGATAAATATACAAAACAGGCAGGAAGTTAATGTCCATACAACACAATTAAATGTGGCTCGCCTATGGTGAGTGTAAGGGCGTGGCGACAATAGGGCGCACTCAGCGACTGAGAAGTTGCCGTAGCAAGGACAGTACTTGCACAAATATAATGCCACTTTTTTTTTCGACGATGTCTCTTTCGATTGGGGCAGCCATAGTTGGAAGCGGAAGTGTAGAAAATGTTTTTTTTTTTTTTTTTTTCTACCCTGGGCGTAGAGAGTTGAATAGGCCGACTCATATTAGCGTGCGGGCTGCCGTACACTCTAACAACAAAGGAGTCTTGGCCAGTAATTTAGCCGGGTATAAATGCATGTCACATATTAATTGAACACCATTTTCGGGAACTCTCATACTCCCCCGAATGAGTATGTTATTCACTCTGCTTAATGCCCAGAGTGAACTACTCCATTGGGGAGTATCGAACATTATTTAAAATATTAATCAAACAGTTACTCTTACCAGAGACGTTGCCAACGTTTCCTTTATTTTAACTTATCTCCATGTTTGTCATTGTGGTCAGCATACGTATTGCAACATTAAGCGAAAAAACACCACCCAAGCACTACGCGTCCAGATGGTTAACCAGCGAAGCTGAAACGTGCGGCCCCGGTGTTTAGGAGGGGGTAATCCCGACGCTGTATTGAAGCGTTTCTCAATTATTGGTTACATGTTTGTGTTTCTAGTGAAACGCAAGCGCCAATGGCGGGCGGATGCTGCTAACCACGACGCCGAGCTAACTCGAGATTTCGAACGCATGCGACAAAGGCGAGCCGAGGAGACGGCGGTGCGGGCAGAGCAGCGTCAACGCGTGGCAATGGCGGGAACGCGTTCGCCGGGGCCAACGCCGGCGTTCGGCGGGAGTTTCTCGAGCGGCATTTTGGCTTCGGCTGCGACGAAACGTCCACGTTGAAATCGCGAAGTGGAACGCAAGCGCCAATGGCGGGCGGATGCTGCTAACCACGACGCCGAGCTAACTCGAGATATCGAACGCATGCGACAACGGCGAGCCAAGGAGGCGGCGTTGCGGGCAGACCAGGCGCGCGTGCTTGGGTACGACGCAGAGAACGACGTCACCAACGGCGCTGCCAATGGAGACGTTTAGCGAAACATGGGACGAACGGTTTTTCGTTTCGCCTAGCTATATACAGCTTACGCTACAAAACATCATTATCTTCGTCATCGTCAGCCTATCTTATGTCCACTGCTGGACGAAAACATTTCGTCAGCAGATTCCACTCCATACCTGCTAATTTCCTAATCTCATCATACCACCTAGTGATCTGCCGTCCTTGGCATTGCTTCTCAATAGGTTATAGATCACCGTGGTTGTAGTGCGTGCGTGCGTGCGAGCGAGCGAGCAAGTGAGCGTGCGTGTGCTCTTATTTATTATTATTATTATTTATTTTTGAAACTTGAAGTATCCTACGATTAACTCAGCAATACTCATACGTGAAGCCGACAAAAACAGTGGGTGGTCGCCGAAAAGACATATCGGAGAGAAGCAGCTAGAGGTATCTGTTAAATCTAAAAGGAGAAAGCTGAAAAGAAAAACAAAAGCGAATGGGTGGACGCTTCAATCTCTCAACTTCGAATAACGTACCTAGCAGTGAAAAGTCTGCAGGGTAAGGAATGAATGTGCTTGCGACAATTCAGCGCTGGTATAGCGTAAGGATTCCTTTCGTTTGATTCCATTCCTTTCTCACCATAAACCGTTCACGGCCAGCCATGGAATGCCGGTGATAACGTGGGTGAAGCGCCACTGGACCTTTGATGAAACACGAAAAGGAATATTGTAGAATCGTTAGATTGTCCCGGCCCTGTTGTCTGCTATTCGCAAATGCCCGACGGAGTATTGGCGATACAGTAGGGCGCCGGCTTATAATGTGCCAGTCAGGGTGGTGATTTGGGCGAGTTCGTTATTAATGCTGACAGCATTCTTGGTATTATCAGACCAGCTTTCTTTCGGGCTATCTAACCTAACTAAAAGCGCGGATAGAGTCATGCGTTTCCAGCATGTCAGGCAGTGGCCGGCACAGTCGGATACGTCACGAGAGCGACGCCAGGACCGCCAAAAATTTGACCTTTGTATGCGCATTGAACGTGGCCCATCTAGCAGCGCGGCGATCAGCTGTTGCCGCAGCGCACGTCCACAAGTGCGCAATTATTTTGTCTATATAAGTGCACGGTGAACGAGCGCTTTCTCATTTATCAGATAGCCAGCCGGTACGGTGATGAAAAAACAGGTTGTGCCTGTGGAAAAACGTCCAGGTGGCAACCCATCTACTCGTTACATGCATGACGTGCCAAGACTCGCAGCTGTGTCTCAGTGGCTATGAGGTTCTGCTGCTGGCAACAAGGTCGCCGTTTCGATTCCCGACCGCATTTCGGTGGGGGCGGAATGCAAAAAACGCTCGTGTACTTTGATTGAAGTGCACGTTAAAGAACTCAAAGGTAGTCGAAATTAACAAGGAGCCCTCCACTGCAGCGTTCCTCGCCGCCCACTGAGTAGTTTCGGGGCGCTAAACCCCAGAATTTATTATTTATTTGTGAACTTCCCAAACTGCACTTATTTCTCCTAATACCAACTATCTACGCCCATTTGCTTCATAATCCACAACCTCTAGTGAGAAATGGCAGGAGGGAATGTCAGCCAGAATATTAGCTGCACTAGGTTGCTCTCTAATCCGTTTAATAAAGAATATTTTTGGAACGAAAGGCTGTGTCGTTGGGTGGCCAAGTGCGCAGCCATACTTCACTGTACCACTGCTGCAGAAGCAAGGCCAGCGTTCCATGCAGCTTCGCACTTCCTGCCGGTGGGGCGCCTGGGTCGCCCTGCTGCTGATGCTGCTGGTTTTCTGCGTCCGCGAGAGCAAACAGGGCAAGCTGCTCAAGCTGGCGGGTGCCGCGGCGCTTCTGGGCGGCCACAGGGGCTTGGTGCCCATACCCATTCCCATCCACTACGGCAGCAGAGACGACCACCATCACCACCACCACCACTCACACCATCCACACTACTACTACCACCACTACCCGTGAGCCGCCACTCCGTGGATTGTCCATATTTATATGCAACATTTGTTTCAGACACAACTTGGTCTTACACGACATGGCTGAAGGCAGATAACAGCTGCCTGACGGTGGTCCTGCCACCCACACACTGTCCAAGTGGATGCGGAACTTATAGGTAGAACAGCTGTACACAATATTTATGCTGACAAACCCAAAAGCAAGTGAAAAACTAAGTGTAATGTCACATATTTGGGTGTTCTTTTTTAGCTGCACCAATTTTTTTTTAATTGCCTGTGGCAGGTAGAAAAGACACAACGGAACGCCACCGTCTGCTTCTTCTCTGTTTGTATTTGTCTGTCGGCTCGTAGATCATAATTACGAGTAAGTTGGAAATGTGTAATGGTCGGAAGTTAAGGCTCTTTTTGGTCGAGCGCGCATTGAGAAGTAACGCACGCGTCTGGTGGAAGTCGCGGGTACTGAGAGGAATTGCTTTAGTTTGGAGTCATGTTTTACTGATCACTGTTTTACGCAATCAAAAACGCTGCTCCCAGTTACACCTCCCGATTCATTGTAGTGCGAAATAGGGATGCAAGCTCATGAAGGGCCAGAGCGCGAGTTCCTCAGGGATAAAGGCAGCGCAGGTACGCAAGATGTACAGTCCGTCTGCTTAAACTTTGCATTCGAGACTACGTACCCAGGCTTCGGCTTTTTCGCAAATGCCGTGTCCCTTTGACGTTTGTGGTCAACTGTACACGCGGATTTTGTACATAAGCGCAGTGCAGTGTACATCAGTGCTTCCCCTATTGCAAAAACCAGCGTCTTCCAGTGCCTTCCAGTGTGAAACAGCGCGTTTTTTGACACTGGATCGCAATGGGGCGCTGGCGCGCGCTGGGAGTCACGGGAAGTCACTGGGACACTGGTGAGATCGCTGGATAACAGCTGGGTCACACTGCACGAGACGCTGGTTTCAATGCTATGACGCTGAGGCACGCTGGTATACGTTTGCGCTGTACATGTGCACGCGCTGGTTGTCGCTCGAGTTTGCAGGCTCGTACTGGAAAAGGCGCTGGTTGCGTTTGTGCCGCGCTGCCGGAGTATAGGTGCTGTTGAAAATTAAATGCTTGATACAATTTTATGGCCAGGTACTAGTCTCCTGTCCCAAATAGCGCTATAATTTGGAGTCCTAAATGTCTGTTTCGTGTCGGCGGTGCTGCAGCTTGGAATAAAGGTGCGTGAGCTGCCCATGCATATGCGACACTGAAGATCACTTTCGTTTTTTGCATTTCCCTTTTGACTGTGGGGAGAGCTGTATTCGTGAACGAAATTACGCAAACGCAGATAACGCCTCGTTTTCTAGTAGTTTGTACGCACCCGATGATTGCGAGTTGTCGCAGTGTTGTGCAGTCTACACGAAACCCAGCCGCCGTTAAGACGCGTTCGAATCAGGAAGCCTGCCGCTGATTGATATTATCGCACCGATAACCAAGCTGAGGCGATTCGTGCGCTTCCACTTTCCCTAGTGTACTAAAAATAGTAGTTAAAAGGTTCTGAGGCTCAAATACAAACATTTTCGCACTGATCAGGTACCCGCGCCGAGATATTTCGCTTCCACCGAAGGTTCAGCCTACCGTACCCGCTGAGTCCGTCTACACTCTATCGGCCCGTCTAGGCTCAGGAATTAACAAGTCTAACGAGAATAAATCACTCTGTATTTCAGTTTTCCCATGGGTGTTTTTAAACAGACCATTCTTTCGTGTCTACAGTGTCAGCACAACAAGCGATGAGCGCCGATATGACGCGTTTTAAACATACCATAAACAGCCCGTACAGCGTCCCGGATCGGTGGTTCATTTAAGAGTTTTTTTTTTTTTTTCGAAGTTAAAATACCCATCGCAAAATCAAATCGGTCTTGCGGCACTTCCAACCATACTACTGAATACAGACAACGTTTTTTTTTTTTTTTTTTTTTTTTTTTTTTTTTTTTTTTTTTTTTCTGATTGTGGCGTAAGTTTTAGTTGTAGGGCGATAGCGCATCTACCATATCTGTGCGAGGCTTGTCTGTGCAAAACTGAAACTGCGTCTGCATGTGGACATGGCAGATTATGCATCGTTCACCACTAACCGGCGTGGCGTAGTGGTAAGGTGTTTGGTTTGTAAATCTGTAGGTGAGAGGATCGAATTATAGTGGTTGTATGTTCTTACTTTTTTATGTTTTTATTCAATTAAAACGCTCTCTGTTCCTTTCTGTATTTGAAAAATATATATACGGTAGCCAGGCACCGCGTATTTCTCGCTCTAGAGGTGCATTTCACACCAGTACCCCGCGTCCAGCGCCTCCCAGCATCCATCGCGCGACACTGGGCCCATAATCAGGCATATGGCACTGGACACTAGGTTTTGCAATAGAGTGTCGTTACCTTTTCCGATGGTATCTTGGACAGGATGCTCAAAAACGGTGCGCTTTCCATGCACTGCCGAAGACACCAATCTTTTATCAGAGAAATGTAGACGCTGCAATTTCATTGTCGCTCTTCAACGAAGTGCGAAGGGCGGAGGACCAAAGCCACTTCCACTCCCTTTCCTTTTCAGGCTGCATTTCTGCTTGTAAGCAAGCACGGCTAGTACGCCACGATATGTGTATTTCTCTCTCTCTCTCTCTCTGTGTGTGTGTGTGTGTGTGTGGGGGGGGGGGGGGGGGGTAAGTAAGTAAGTGCGGGCGCGCGCGCGTGCTCGTGTCTATGTGTGTGTGTGGGAGCACGGCTGCCACCTCGAGCTATCCACAGATGCGCACATATGCTCGACAGCATTGCTTGAGCGCACGAGCATCAAAGCCGATTGTTTGGCGAGTTGGTGTTGATACGCATGTTGAAATAAATAAATAAATAAATAAATAAATAAATAAATAAATAAATAAATAAATAAATAAATAAATAAATAAATAAATAAATAAATAAATAATGAGGTTTTACGTGCCATAACCACGATCTGATTATGAGGCACGCCGTAGTGGGGAACTCTGGATTTTGTTCGACCACCTGGGGTTCTTTAACGTGCACCCAATGCACAGTACACGGGCGTTATTGCATTTCTTCCCTATCTAAATACAGCCGCCGCGGCCGGGATCATTTGGCCGCGACCGGCCGCGATTTCGTGCTTAGCAGCGCAACATCAAAGCCACTAACCACGGCGGGTCATGTTGAAACTGTCGTAAACACGATGCATGAGCACAGGACCATGGCATACACCTATAAGTCTTCCGATTTACCATCCTGATTTTTGTTTTCATTGGCGGTAAGTATACTATTAGTTTTTTTACACGGAAGTAGTCTAAACATGGGCCTTTAGAACTGAAGCAGGACTGTACGTGTATATACCTGTTATATACGCATATATTTTCTGTTTTCACAATGGTCAATTGCATAATTTCTCGCCTTGATTTCTTTTCTCACAGTGCTTTGTGGCTTGCTAGAGCGTGCTAGATGAGCCCGAGATCTCTGCTTGCAATTAAATGAAGTCTCCCATCACCATGTTGTGTCAACTGCAGCTCGCCAAACAAAGTTTTGCACGTATGGTAGCTATAATTCGATCTCGTAATCGTGTTATCTCCTGTTTCTCGCCTTGACTGCACTGTTGATAAAGTACAAGGCAAATTTATCTTATACATATTTTTTATTCCGGCGCGCGCTTTGCAGGTTGCACCATTACCACCACCATGGACACGACCACCATGCACACGACGATGACTACGGAGGTCACGGTGGATACGGTGGTCATGGTGGATGGTGGTGACGTTTGTCACTATAGCGTTCCACACAACCCACATACGGATATGATCTATTCCTTAGTCCTAGACAATTCCCAGCGCCAACGTGTAATTTTCAATCGTATTCTCAGCTGTATGAATTGCTTTATTTAATACAATTCTACGCAAGAGAGTAACTGCGCACGTACTTATTCGTACGGTAATGCATGATTGATTAAATCAAGGGGTAAAAATTCGATGAACATGGAATCGGTGAGTGAGAGAAGAAATTAACTAAACCGACTCGTCTCAAGAAAGTGTGACGATCGTTCTGTTCTGCAAAGTGAATAAATCCACAGCAAGGCATTCACCAGAAGGCTCAGATGCGGTGCACACCCTGGTGCAGCCATGTGTAAGTATGTTGACGAGTTAAAAGAGGAAGAGCAGCGTCCAACGAAGACGACATTGTGTGTATTGCAACGAATGAATGAATGGATTTATTAGAAGGACTGGCACATGGGCCTGCTTTGGGAAAGAGTATGCACGACACCCGATAATACGCAGGTAGGGATGATACTCAACACCTACCGGTGAATGCCAAGATGCTCTTGAGAAGATGGCCTTGTCCGTTGCGACAGCCTCCTGCGGCTGTCGCACTCAATGAGTTTAGAGCCGGAGGAATATGGCTGAAATCGGCGGCTCCTCCCCCCCCCTCCCTCCCTGAAGGCGAATGCTTCGCCTGATTGTTTCTTGTTCCCCTGATAGACTTTTAATTTTTTTCACTGATAACAGAGAATTGTGCATGCGCGCACAAGCTGGCGCTTTAACTTAAATAACGAGTGTGTCTCCCGTACCACTGTAGGACCGCGTATGTACATACGGAGCTTAAAAATTTACCTCAATTTCGATTCCTTCGAATAAGCGTGAATTGTCAGATGGCTCTGAATGGCGCTTAGAAATGACAGAGTCTGCATGTGTTTTTGAAGGAACGTCTTGCAACATTTCAGCGCAGTCGCTTGGCATGTTCTGCGTGTTGTAAGTGCGTATAACAACGTTCCTGTCATTACAGAACAGCTTGCGGTATGAAGTAAATGCAGCTGTGACAACAGAACAGTGAGACAGAGCTCGAGGTGGAGAAAAATAAATTATATCTAGTAAAGGCGTAGAGACAACAGAGAAGTCGAATTGACGTGTTTTGTATGCAGCTTTCCATACGATGGTCACTAACGGACTAATTAACGACTTTATTATAAACACATTTTGGCGTCATGTACACACTGTGACAGTTGGAAGAGACCACAATGAAAGGTTGAATAATCAAAGACCGTCCATATTCTGTACCGCCCTCCATGGTTGATCTTCGCGGCGTCCACTGGTGAATTGAATTGGATTCTGGCGTTTATGTGCCATAACCACGATTTGATTTTGAGGCATGCCGAAGTGGGGACTCCAGATTACTTTCGAACACCAAGGGATCTTTAACGTGCCCCCAATGCACGGGACACAGGCGTTTTTGCATTTAGCCTCTATCGAAATGCGGACGCCACGGCCGGGATTTGATCCCGCGACCTCGTGCTTAGCAGCGCAACACCATAGCGGCGGGTGGCCAGTGGTGTACGCTGGCCCACGACAACAGGCTATTGTGCCCGACAGCAGGCACAATAGCCATCGCGGCGCAAAAATTAACTGAGTTAGCTATAGTTCGGCGACCCTAGTTTGCAGCAATTGTTTTGGTACATGTCGATCATAATAGCTTCGAAGCAATCCGATCATGTTAGTCAAACAATTAAAAACAGTTTTTACTACGCCAAACGTATCCTTCCGAGCAAGCGTTGTCGAAATGAGGGTTCAATAGTGGTTGCGTCGCTGCTTCTTTCCATGGCCATAGACTCGACCATGGTGCTTATGGACAACTTTGTGAGTTCGACGATGAACAGGGATGAGCATCTTGTGGTGGTGATGGACCTTGTGAACGTTTCGGCGTGTGTGGAGCCGCTCTTCATACCTGTGCAAAGAAAGGTCTGAATGGGTGTACTGCAGGCTTTCCCGAAAAAAAGAGAGAGAGAGAAAAGAAAGCTGCTACGAGCGCTTAAAAAAATGAAGTGTTTCCCCTTAGATTGCACAGGCCTGTACATGCATACATATATGCATATTCAAGCGATATACTTGCTGGGCAAATTGGTATGGTTTTCTGTACATACTTTGGAACAGCGCGAAAGACGGCATGGACAGACTTCAAGTGAGCTCTCCGTTGCGGCGATGTTATCTTTATTAGTTCCAGTGCCATTTTTTCTCATTCATTTATTTTATTCTAATTTATTCCTGTATTTTACGTTGCATAATATGGAGAAATGGAGTAGCAAAGGTACTCTTTACCTCAACATCTTCCCAGCAACCAATGTATAACACAACAGAAGAGATACATACACACAGAACACACAAAAACGCCCGCGCGCACTTTCCTTGTCGATGATATAAGAGTGCAATGCACATGGCAAAGTGAAACAACACGAGCGCATATTGCAACCTCGTCTTGCTTTCTGCCCTGTGTATTACGCTGTTTTATTCTTTGACAACGTTACACCAACTGCGCTACACTTCTAGACTTTCGCATGTTCTTGTGTATGTCTCCTGATCGCGCCCATTCCAAAGAACGTACAGCAATATACTCGTATCCATACATATAAAACTCAGGGCGCAGGAATGTACGTAATTAGTCCTCCCATTATGAATGCTTGAACACCCCAGAATTTATTTATTTTATATACGTACGTGCATTTATTTCTGTATGGACGCACAGGAGCATGAAATGATGAGACTACTTTCGACGGTTCCAATAGCGACAACATTGCAAAAAAAAAAAAAAAAAAAAAAAAAAAAAACTACATGTATATATACCCTGAGAAGATACATGCAAGTTTCATCAGACGTATGTATGAACAAATCCCTACGCACGGCACCTTTATGAACACTACTCACTGCACACCGGTACAAAAGCCATTGCACACATTTTACCAGAATTTCTGGCGACTGACAGAGTACGAGACGGTGGCTATACAGCGCCGGCCTCTCACCAGCCACAACCCTCAGCCCCAGAATGCGTACTCACGGTACGGGCAGGAAGTAGTGTACAGGGTAGTACATGCGCTCTTCGATGGGAATAGGCAGAAACATGGGCAGCAGCCGGAACCCTCCGCTGCCCACGGCAGCCAGGGCTGCCTTGAGGAACTTGCCCTGCAGGCTGGGCTGCACCAGCGCGAGGAGCAACAGCGCCCGCGGCCACTGGCCCCGCATCCTTGACGCAGCAAGCCTGTAACCGCGCATGTTCGGCCAATGATTAGCAACATATCGCCGCAATGAGCGTTAAATCGCGAGAAAGCATGTTCCGCGTCTGCTGACTGTGCCGCCAGTGAATATTCACAACGGCCACCTGAATCCCTCGCAATCACGTCATCACATCCACCATTTTGCAGAACCACTGACATCATGACAAGCCCCACCTGATGATCAGAAATTCATGGTCATGAATATTCAGAAAACGCCTGTGATCTCAGAATGTAAGATATAACGAGATGGGGGGGCCAAGAGCGCTTACGTTACAGTTTTGCGAGCTGGTCCCTGTTCCTCAGTTTCACAGGGCTCTCCGAATGCTAGAACAAAGGAGCCGTCTTTATAGTGGGCAGCAGGCAAATCGGAATCCAAACGAGATGGTCACCGGCAGTGCAGTCGGAAATCAGTGGAGTCACCCACCAAACTTCGGAAAGAGTGCTACAGCGTGCAAGGCCAGGCAGCTCACTGGCGAGCAAGTGACCGCTCCCGCACCCTTTGGTTGCATGTCCCCCCAAACTTGAATTCCCGATATCGGCTAATGTTAAACAACTTTTACGAATGAAAAGTTTTTTGAATCCAACCCTGGCCTTGGATTATTCACTCTCTCTCTCTCTCTCTCTGTTCATCCCTCTCCACTTCTTGCACCCCTTGCCCAATTCGCAGTGTCCATCTTTAGCAGCAGAAATACTTAGGACCATGTAACGTAAGATACTTCAAAACCCTGCTTCAGGCGCGCACGGGATCACATATTGCTCATAACCTGCATGTTCTTTGAATGAGTCATGATTCATGTTCGGTGACCAATGGCAAAAAGTAAAAAAACATGCTTGTTTGCGCTTGACTTTGAAAGACGGCCCTGCCACTAACCTAATCGGTGGCACTTTTTCGCAAGGCTAAGTCCACCTTGATCAAATAACCTCCTTCTATCCTTACTGAGCATGTGTGTATACACGCAGAAATATACGATATGTTTCCATATGCTTGACATCAAGTTTTTTGACGTCAAGTTTAAAAGCAAACGATAAGTGAGCGATGTTTAAACACCCAAAAAGTGACACTCCCTCGCCTCTCAGCGAACGCATAACAGCAGTCATCCTTAAATGGGTTGAACTTCCAGTTAAGAATATCGAGGTGACGACGCTTACCTTGATGCCGTATGAGTGGCAGCTTCCAAGCCGGACTTGAACCGCGTTTCTCGCTGTCTCCGGGATGGTATACTCTAAAGATGCTGTACCAATGCGCTCATCCTTTTATGCAGCAAACGAGAGCGGTCCTTTTTCTTAGTTCTCCCAGGGTTTACAGATTTCAGGCGACAAGAAACTGCTGACGCTCTTGTGCAAACTGGGAAGAGGTCTCTTGTTATTTTCTTTGTCGTTTGCAGCGAAAAGAAAAGAGACATGTACTGCGTGGCAGTCAGCGCCTTCCTCGGGGCGATTGTCTGGAAAGACAGCCTAAGGACTTTTTTACCACCGCGCGAAACTACGCACGGCTGCACACCTCTTTTTGTTTTGCTGTTCGTACCCTTCTAAATCTGGCTGCATGCTTCAAGGGCCAAGAGAGCATAACAACAGATGAAAATGGTGAAGCAAAAAAGTTACTTAGCAAAAATATAAAATACCTTGTAGGAATGCGCACAATGTGACACGAAGTTCAATGCAGTGTTTTGACCACGTGCTTGTCGTGAGCGTCTGAGGGAACAGCGCTGCCTATCGACAGGTTCCTGACGATTTACAATGGGCATTGGCATCCCTCGTGCGCACATACACGTGTCATGGATGCTTATCGAAGCAAACCATGGATCTGACTGCAAGTCACGAACTTAAGGTAAATAAGTCCCATAAGTTAACTCAATAAGTTAACAATGGGCAGTCGGGAAAACGCCAGGCTAAAAGAAATCTTGGCAACAGTTTTATTTATTTGATTTCAGTTGCACTGGGCCTGGGTCTCAAATTGACAAAATGCTTTATTGCACTCTGACTAAATTTTCTTTTTCGCTTTCTCTCTTGCTTTTCCAAGGATGATAATGTAAACAGTTTGTTCACGTGGAGTGAGTTTGCCTGCTATTTTTTTTTAACAGACTGCAGTTTTCGGGTTAAATTGAGTATTTAGATTTTCCTTAAGGCGAAATTCCCCAACTTGAACTAGCAACCACGGACGGCAGCGCGCATAGGTGGTCCCATGTTGCCCCGTTCTGTGCTACAAGGCTTGTCTGAAAAGTATTCGACCTTATTTATTTTAGAGAGAACTGCGGGGTGCAGCTTGGCCACACTGTGCGATATTGGAGGAAGGTCCGTGGTGTCTTTATCCTGCAAGTGGCGTGTCCCTTAGTTACATGCACTGCTGTGTAGGAGCAGTTGAGTACTGCCGTCTCGTCTCGGCCTGATATTGAGCGAAGAAAAATAACGGAGCAAATTTAACAAAGATAGTAGGATAGTAGGGTAAATCACGCGAATAGTGATTTTTGAGAACGAATCGAATACGAATTGAAAAGTGCCAGAAGCGAATCGAATATTTTTCGAATAATGAACAGCCGTTATCAGAGTTAATTTAAAACGATGATCCCATCCCAGTATTCTTAAAGTAAGCAAGTTTCTTTCATTACATAGTACGTTATGCAACATTGCTTATTAAAAGCACAAATGAAGAATTAGGAGCAAACCAGGAGTCTCTTCGCATGCACAAGACTCGTAATACAGCGCGAATGATCGCTGTATTAAGAGGCCTGTAAAGTATGGCTAAGTGACGCAGCCTGCTCCACTACGCAAATTCTCATGTTTTATGTCTATACTATAGTATAGACTATACTTTTTTACCATATTTTGCTCAAATTTTATGTTTATTTGGTTGCAGTTGACATTTCGAAATCGAATAGGACCCTATTCAATTCGTTATTCGAAAGTTTCGAATATTCGCACACCCCTAAAATATAGCGCATAAATTCATGCACAATGCTTGCTGAGAGGCAAGCAGAAGCAATGCGGGAGATACAAACAGCGTTTGTAGTGATGGTATGTCATGAAGCAGATTAAAATGAGGTACAACGGCTTCAAGAAAATCCAAACATCTGTGGAGAGTGAGCAGCGCTATGGGAGGCATTCAACAAGCCATACTGATACGATCGTTTATAAAGTGCGAACCACGTTAGGGGGGAGCGTCGGCTTACTGTTGGAGAAGTTGAGCACCTGGCAATAGCAACAAAGATCCCATGAATGCATTTTTAAATACGATTGGAGTGCGCATGCAGCGGGTTCCAGTCAAGTTTTACCAAGAATTTCGACAGAGGAATTCGAAAACGTGGAAACTGCAACATGAGAGCGCCCCTGTTCACGCGGCTCAAATAAGTCCGTCTTTTTTGGTACGGCAGAGTATTTAAGTGTTTCGTCAAGCTGCATAAAGTCGCACCTGGGACGTAAGCCCGCGCCTCTTTTGGTTGTTCACAGGATACGAAAGGCACCCGAAAGGAACGCACTTTGGAACCCAAGAGGACACCATGTGCAACGCGACGGCTGCCCAAGGAGCACTTCCCCCGGAGGGATTCCAGAACTCTTTCGCGAAGTAAAAAAATCTGTGGTAATTTAACGTTAAATGTGTGGGCCAACTTGAAATTTGGGGCCGGGCCGACTTAAAATTGGGGGCCACGAGTGCCACGACGGGGCCACGAGGCCACACGAGTGCCACGGTGGATGTACAGATACACAGGTGCCTGTGCGAATGCATACATATGCAAACATTTGACCAGCCCTAAAGAAAACCGATGTTACTGATAGCTGTTAAAACCATTACTGATGTTAAGCGTACAAATAGCAGGCGGCGCCTCCGCCACGAAGTTGTACACTCTAGTTCTGCTAAAAGTGTTCTGCGGTTCCGCCTGCCCACGGGCGCGCGAGCGAGAGTTACAAAAAGAAGTAGAAGGGTGAAGAGAGGGCGCCGCACGGAAATCGCACAGAGGGGGGCGCCGCCTCAACTTAGTTCAAATCGCCCGCCGAATCGAAGTCGCGCATGCGCAATCGACTTTCTCCCAGAACGCGTGAAAAAAAGCTCTCCCCTGCAGTTAAGCCACCCAACGCCTCATGTCTTTATAGGAGGCGTTGAGCCACCGTACCTCAGTTTTTCCGTCCTCCATGGCGAGCGCGCACTCCAGCCCGGTCGTGCACTCATCATGGTTCTTGTTCTCACCCTGGAGGTTGCGCCCTCTCATGACCCGATCTTGCTCCATATACATGCTTGATTGCACTTTTTAACCACGGCCGCTCGATGAAACGCACGAGGTGCGGCCTGCCACGTCGCCCAAAACCGGTGTGAGGCGCCTAGTTCTCCGCGCCATCGCAGCGGCGCCACTGCTCCGGGACAGGCGCGCGGGTGTGAGCGTTTTTTTAGGCGCCGTCCGCATGCTTCGCGCAGGGGCCGCTCTTCGCGTTTACATTTTATTGACGCGAGAGTTGTGCTTTTTGTTTCCAAAATATAAATTAAATATCAACGCTGCCTGCAAGGATATCAATATAGCCTGGAGTCGGTATTGGGCCGCTAATAGGCTCACATAGGCCAGGACGGCACACTTCTGCCGCTGGTTTCGAGCCTTATGTCCATCATTCAAGAGAACTGGCGAGTTCTTTATTGTGAGGCAGTACTGCTGATACAGTGGGCGCTTGTTTTTTTTTTTTTTTCTTTTTTTTTGGTGTGCTCATTTACTTACCTCGCTTGACCAAGTCTTGTTTGCTGGTAAAAAATAAAAAAAAAAGTTACATGAAACGTCTTACAAATGCGTGCATAATGACATAAGTTTGTATAACTATTTTCTGCTAGATTTCTTTAGTTTCACCTTTCTAGAATAATGGGGTAGGCAACAGTTTACAACGTATACATCGTACATTCAGCCACGTTGCCGGCGTGTGGCATACTTATGTAAAGACGATGCAGTAAAAAAAAGTTGTTCAGCGTGAATCGAGCACTTTTAAGAAAAACAAAGAGGAAAAAGAACCCTGGTAATATGAAACTTGTTACAAATGCGTGCATAATGACAGGTTTGTATAACTATTTTCTGCTAGATTTCGTTAGTTTCACCTTTCTAGAAAAAATGGGGTAGATAGCAGTTTATAACGGATCGTACATTAACCACCTTGCCGATATGTAGCTTATTTATGTGAAGACGATGCCGTGAAAAAAAAAAAAGTTGTTCCGTGTGAATAGAGCAATTGCAATGGTGAAAAGAAAGAAGATCGAGGGAGGCTGTATTTTCTTTATTCACACGATGTGAAGCCATGGAAAAGCGCCTCGTTCAACAGCTTTAAAATAGTTACTATCTTCCGTGACGGACGCTTGTAGGCAGTTCGCCAGTAGCAGCTGTAACAATTTGCTTAGAAACACCTTACACAGTTCCTCAGTGTGGCCGTCGGTGAAGGGAAGCGAACACGCCAATTAAAAACGTGTCCCTCGCTCCCAAATGCTTCCTTTGCCACTTATCCCTGTCGCGAAATGTTTTTTCAGTCGTGCTTTACGGCGTTCTACGTCGCACGGAAACTCAGGGTACCGGATTAATGGTTCTTTTCTTGCGTTAGTAACACACAGCGTAACGCAACAGTTGCGCGGGATAGTGCCACATGCAACACGACAAGGACCTCGACACATTTATACTACCACGTGTGCGGACTAAAGGCGTGCAAGCATGCGTGCAAGCAAAACGCGAAATCTCTCCCGCGGCGCCTTCCCGGAGGGAGAGGATGGATGGATGGATGGATGGATGGATGGATGGATGGATGGATGGATGGATGGATGGACGGACGGACGGACGGACGGACGGACGGACGGACGGACGGACGGACGGACGGACGGAGAGTGAACCCTTTAAACCGGGCGGTGGCATACGCCACCTAGCCATGACTATTACCATATTTTGTACTTTGTGGTGGGTGAAATTTCACCCCTGCCTTGATTTTATCCACCAATCAGGTAACCTCTGTTTGGTTATTTCTACCCGCTTAAAGTCTATTTTGCCTTCACTGTCCCTAAACCCCAATGCTTTGAAAAAATCAGCCCCGTTGCCTTGCACTGTAGGGTTAAGCCCTTTACAGAAAAGTATGAGGTGTTCAGCCGTTTCCTCTTCTTCTCCACACGCACAGCACAACGTGTGCTGTGCGTGTGGAGAACTATACCTTGGTACTTGGCTCGGTACATCTTAGTCCGCAATACTCCCGTCCTGGCTTCAAACAACAAAGAGCTTCCCCTAGAATTATCGTAGATATTTTCTTTGGCAATTTCTTGCTTGAAAGTTCGGTATGTTCCCAGTGCTGATTTCGTCTGCATCCCTGTTTTCCACAGACCCCTCTCTGTTTCCTTAACCTTATTCTTAACCGCTGTTTCCTGGTTTGCACCCCTCCTGCAGTCCAAATATTTGATTGACAGCTTTCTGGTCAGCTTCCTCCATTTTGTATCAACATTCCTCATGTACAAATAACTGAAAACTCTCCTTGCCCAACGCTTTTCTGCCATTTCTCTCAATCGCTCCTCAAATTCTATCTTGCTGCTGGCTTCCCTGCCCTCGAATGACGTCCATCCCATGTCACCCTGTACCCCCTGATTTGGTGTATTTCCATGTGCTCCCAGAGCCAGTCTACCTACCCCCTCGCTGCTTAACTTCCAACCTTGCTCGAACCTCTGATCTCATGCACAGGACCGCATTGCCGAAAGTCAAACTAGGGACCATCACCCCTTTCCAAATCCCTCCCACCACTTCGTACCTATTGTAATTCCACAGTGCCCTATTTTTCATCACAGCTGCATTTCTGCTACCTTTAGCCGTCACATATTTTTCATGTTCCGTTAGGTACTCAGCCCCATTGTTTATCCACACTCCAAGATATTTGTACTTATCCACCACCTCCAGCGTAACGTCCTGTATCCTATGCTCGCTGCCCTGATTATCATTAAAAGTCATGACTGCCGATTTTTCTTTACTACAAACCTAAGCTATCTCCCTCTTTACCACAGATGTCCATTAATCTCTGCAAGTCTTCCTTGCTGTCAGCCATAAGTACAATGTCATCCGCATACATCAGTCCTGGTAATGACTGTTTAATCCATTCTCCTTGCTTGAAATAGGAAAGGTTGAAGCCAAGTCCGCTCCTCTCTAATTTTTTCTCTAATCCTTGTAAATACAGCATGAACAACAGAGGTGACAGAGGGCACCCCTGCCTAAGCCCCTGCTGTATCTCTATAGGCTCAGATACCTTGTTTTCCCATTTTATAAGCACCTTGTTACTTTTATAGATATCTTTCAAAAGATTTCTTACTCCATCTTCCACCTCTAGCTCATTAATGTCACTTGATATGTATTCCAGCATTTTTTTGTTTTCCTCTTTGGCATTTGCTCCTGTCCACAGGTATACAAAGCCAAGGAGTGTCTGCTCTCCTGCAACTTTCCCTTTTAGTCATAAATGCTCCTTGCATTCCTGTTTGACCCTTTGCCAGTTCATACTTTTATGAATGAATGCACCAATTCCACCCCCTTTTCTGCTGCCCTCTGTTCTATTGCAATATTCCCATGCATAGTCAGGATTACAGGGAGGTTGCTCCATGTCCCTAAGATGTGTCTCCACAAACCCGTATACCATCAGCTTTTCTTGCCTTAGTTGCTCGTCTATCTCCTCCCACTTCAGCCTATTCCTGCCACCTTGCATGTTAATGTACCCTATGTCAGAATGACCTTGCCCCTGGTGCTTACGTCTATTTCTTCTCCTACCGATTCTACGTTTCTTGAATCTTGGGGCCTCTCTGGGTCCGTCTTCGTTTACACTGGTGGTCTTAGGGCTCTGGGTCCCCCCAAAAAAGCCGTAGCTTGGCGCCCTATCCTACTACCTACGCTCCCGCCCGTGGCACCACTGTAGTGAATGCCATCCTGTGCAAAAGGGTGGGAGCCAGACTCGTACACTTCCCGGTTTACCTCCATTGTGCCGTACCCAAGTGGTCTGCTCAGACCCCTAATGACCCGGTTAGCCTCAAGCACCTTCCATTCCATCTCGCTAGCCTGGCCCCGGACATGTGGGATTGTGCATATGGTCACATGCACATTCGCAGAGGTTTCTCTGAGTTTACGCAACCCAACCTCTAACTGTCCGTTTAGGTTCTGGCTCCTTCCCTTCAGCACATCGTTGAGACCAGCATGGATAACGACCAGATGTTTATGCTCGAGGTTGTCTGATACCACCTTCTGAGCTTTTGCCATTGCGTCAACCATGCACTTCCCTGACTGGGCCTCCACCCTCACCTGCCCGTCTGCCTTCACTGTTGAAAGGACGCCCTCCTTAACCCTAGCTACGTTGGAGTCCCCCACCACTAGGACCCTTTGCTCTACACGTTTGCCTCCCGCCTGCGATTGTCGTCCTCCAGTTCGCGCTAGCTGGTTCTCCACCCGCCGTGCGCCACTGACACGTGACGATGTGCTCCCTGCCGTTCGTCCCTTCCCACCCGAAGCCTGCCGCACTACCTCGCTGTAGAGTTGTGGAACCGCCGTGTTGCCGCCGGCTCTCGCCTGCTGTTCAACGGCCCCTAGGCGTCCCTCCCTGCTCTCATGGCATGCCTCTGCCTGAGTCTCCGCGCTGTCCCCGCCGCCCGCCTGAGCTGACCCGGGATTACGCGCCGCCTGTGCCATTAGCGCCTCCACCCACTCTTCCAGCACGGCCCGCTTTTCCCGTTCTTCTTGTAGCTCGCCAGCTTTTCGCTTTACCAGGACGGCCTCGGCCTCCTCCCTGTGAAGCAACTCGCCGATCCGAGTTTCGAGCTCAATTCGCCGCTCTCGCTCCACCTTCAGCTCCTCTTTGAGCTCTTCCACACTGGCTGCCCATTCCCCTTCCATCCGCCGCACAGCCCCCTTAAATCCTTCACACGACCTGCACGCGAAGCTAGCCTCCTCAGCGTCGGCTAAACTGGCGAAGTGCGTCTCGTCCAAATAACACCAACCTTTGCACTCCTCGCACTGCACCAGCTCGTCATCACCCCTGTCCTTCCTAGGCTGCCGCACCATTGTCTACCCGTCCACCTAACGAGAAAGCCCGCCAAAATACCTGAACAAAGCACCACGGTAAGCCATACGGCAAACTCGCTATCCGGCTACCTCCGCTAGCTTCCCGAACGGGGTTTAAAACTGCCGCTTTATTCACCATGCAACACGTGCGCCACAACCCGCTTCCAAAAAAAGAAAAATTCGCTACCTACTAACGTCCTACCAAACTAACCAAGAAACTAAAAAAGCATGAAAAACAATATATATAGATAGCTCGGGTACCCTAACACTTCTATCAACCAAATAAAAATAAACAAAAATTGAACTTATCCACTGCTCCTGCTGCGCTGAGCTCCACTCGGCCACTCCACTCGCTGCCAGTTTAGTCCCGCAGCAGTAGCGCCACCCCTAAAAAAGCGGCGGCAAATGTCAACTTTTGCTTCACAGCTCCGCGTGGCTCCGCCCATACTTCGCCGCGCGACGTGGCAGGCCGCACCTCGTGCGTTTCATCGAGCGGCCGTGTTTTAACCGTCTGTGTACCAGCAGTGAGCGCGGCGTTGTGTCTTATCGCGATTTTTTTTCACCGCTTCGCAACAGCCACGGAGCAAGAAACCGGCAACAGCGTTCCGCGCGAGACTAAATACCGACCGCAACATCGCCCAAGGTTAGCGGTATAGAAAACATCATGCTGGCAACTCTGGGCTGCTCTCTAAAATTAGCTCTTTTATGTACCCAGAATGGAGGCCAAAATTCCCTAGTGAAGTCGACCAGTTTAACAGGCGAAGTGAAACTCGCTGTGCATATTTTTTCGCTGCTGCCCATATGATTAATGATGGACCCGCCTATGCGCATTATTCTGTTTATAATATTTTTTTGTGTTTGTTTGTTTTAGCCAGGATTGCGTTATCTCGCGAGCGCTCACATGAATTCACGGGGAGATTGTTAGGACTGTCAACAACTTCATATTCGGCGATGCCTTATGTCTTGTGTGGCATATGCGATCATTTGAATGAATCGTCTTGGTGGCGACGATTGTTGACCCTTTTTGTGTATGTAAGTGGTCGATTGTGCGCGATAAGGAATCGCTTATTCGCATTAACCTGTGTGTGTGTGATTATTTGACAAGAAATTTAGGTCGCTCCGCGGTAAAGCTTCAGGCACCGTGTGTGTTCTCAAATTGCGCAATCTGTTCGTTCACATCTGTGCGCCCCTCATGATTCCAAAAAGTCACGTTAGAAACATGATCTTTCCGTTTTTTTTTTTCTTTTTCCTTTTTTTGTTTTTTTTTTGACCAGTGAGTTGTTGCCGGTTAGAGCTACGGGAAGTCCGCGTGGCAGGTCGAAAAAGTAAATCGACTATTGCAATGCACCTGTAGAACGTCAGCGCGTTTGTCAACGCAGGTTATAGGCTGACTTTATTTGAACTTGTGAATCGATAAGTCACGCAATGTGTGCTGCTATGAGATGCAGAATATGCAAAGGCACAAACGGAACCGAGATCGAGTTTTCTCAGACGTGCAAAATTTTTACAATAATCGTTCAGGTAATCCTGCTAGCTGAAACCATGCAGTGCTGATGGCATGCTGATTGCAAAATAAACTGCACTACCATAAGTTTAGCAACTGCCTTGCGGAATAGATAGCATTACATTTGCTAAATGTGTTGAGCATCGACAAGATCAAACGACCTACAGAACGCTGATTTGCGCACGGCAAGATATGTCAAGGACGGGTGTGCTAGGCCAGGGAAGCTAAGAAACCGCCACAAGAAACAGCTGGGAGGGCAGGTAGGGGAATGGCCTCGAAGTTCACGCAGAAACAAATATAGGAATGCTAGGCGCCGCCAAGCCGTTAAACATCAGGTGAATGTTGAAGAGTGCGACAGTGACTAACGTAACAGAAAATAATTTTAAGAATGAGGGGGGGGGGGGGGGGGGCCCGCATAAAAGGCGTTAAGAACGAGTCGAGAGAGCGTCTCATCACGGCCCACACCGTGTCACGGCCCGAACACCAGACGGCCGTGACCAGTCGGGCGGCCGTCGTAAGGCGCCAGCGGCGCGCCGGCGATGATGATGATGATGATGATGATTTATTGGCATCCCCTTTGAAACGGGGCGGCGACAAATAGTCACCTAGCCTGCTTGATTTAATCAGGTATACTATACATGTTCTTTATCTAGCATTTTTGTATACCTCTCATTAATATTCTTTTTCAAAAATTTACCTTGTACCTCTGCCTATGATTTTAAGAGATCAGGTCGTATCCATCTTTTCCCTGCTTTTTTTCCACCAGTACTCTAATCGTCTCTTGCTGACCTCTACGGCTGATCTGTTTATGTTTCCTTCCACTTTGAACCCAAGCGCTTCTGGGAGTTGCACGTTACCTACGGTTCTCGCTGGGTGGATCCCGTCGCATTCCATTAGGATATGCTGAGTGGTCTCTGGATCTTTACTGCAGCATACACATGTCTCATCTAGTTCCGAATATTTGTTCCGATATGTTTTCGTCCTTAGGCAACCGGCTCGAGCCTCAAATAGCAAGGCACTGCCCTTTGTGTTATCGTACAGATTTTCCCTTCTAATTTCTTTCTTCTCATTCTTGTAAATCTCCATTGTCCTTTTCGTTTCCATTCTTTGCATCCAATTCACGGTCTCTATTTCTCTCACTTTCTTTCTGATGACCCCTGGTTGTCTATTTACAGTTTCGATTATCCTGTACTTGGTTGCCAACTTCCTTGACCTCTTCCTCCATTCTGTGTCCACGCTTTTCATGTAGAGATACTTGTGCACTTTAGCCGCCCATTTATTTTCATCCATGTTCCTGAGCCTTTCTTCAAAACTAATTTTGCTTTGTGCTTCTCTGACTTCAAAAGAGGCCCAACCCATGTCTCCATGCACTGCCTCATTTGTCGTATTACCGTGTGCTCCCAAAGCCAACCGGCCTACTGATCTTTGGTTAACTTCCAAACCCGCCAATATATCCGATTTTAAGCATATAATGGCATTTGCGAATGTTAGCGCTGGCACCATTACTCCTTTCCAGATTCCACGCACCACCTCACTTATTGTGACCCCACAGTGCTCTGTGTTTCATTATTGCTGCATTCCGCTTCCCCTTTATTTTCAGATTATCTTGGTGGTTGCTTGAGTAATTCTTTCCTTCGTTTATGTGTACGCCGAGGTACTTATATTGCTTCACTATGGGTATTACTTGCTGTTGAATTGACACCACGAAGTTACTCGTGTGTTCATTAAAGATCATAATCCCTGATTGCGATATGTTGGCGAACAGCGCCGCGAACGGCACCTGTCAGAGCAATGGCATGTGAAGCAGACGACGGGACGAAGGCGCTCGGTGCTTCCAGTGATCTGGCACTGCGGGTTTTAAGGGCTGACGCACAGGAAAACGCATTTTTGTGTGTGCTTTTGAGAAAGGTCGTCACTTCTACAAGGCAGATCACATTCGTGGCATCAGGTAGTATATAAAGCAGAAAACGAGCTCAAATTGCGATGCAAATGCACCACGCGAACGGAGCTCACCGCGGCAAGCTAAGACGTGGAACTCCAGCAGTTATATTCCAGATGTTATTTTGCTTTGCACTGTAACATTACCGCGTATTTAATCATGGAAATATGTGAATGACACAAAAATTATGGACAAAAGAAAATAAGGACACATACGTCTTCCTTATTCTGTTTCTTGAGCTGCTTCGCCGATCGTACATATGTCAGTAAGTTCCCGTTCTCTGTCCGTTGTAGTTCTTTTAGCTTTGCAATGCTTCCCCATTCTTAATTGCTTATAAACTAGCCCAATATTCAGTCACGGCCCATTTTAAATAGCTTAGCGCGACGGGAGCCGTCGGTGGCGGCGAGTGTGAACACACCAATGCGTTGGCGTTCGTCGTCGATTCACAGCGCAGTCATGTGCCGGACGCAACCAGAGTTGGGAATTGCTAGAAAGGAAAATTTACATTAAAAGGAGGACTGATACACTGATATGACGGCAAAATGACTACAAATCTGAGTGTTCGCCTTCGGTGCCCAAGCCCCGGAGCCGTTACACTGCGAAGGCGAAAACAGGCAAGTGGGACACGAAGCTCTTGCGTATGAACGGCTCTTTTATTAACGTTAGAACAACTAGACCATAGAAAATAAGGGTCGGAAATGTACAGTGCCCAGCGATTGAAGCGCCGGCAGCGCGCGGCTGCCACCGTTTTTTTTTTTTTTTCGCACCACAGGTGAGCGCCGTGGGACCAAATGCAGTCATAATGCGTTACGAAAGTTCTCGCTTTCACTCTACACCACAATGCATCAGTTTGGCATCCCCAGCGCTTACAGTCAGTGCAAAAAGCGCTGGCGACCATGCGATTCGAGTATCGCGTTTCAATTGCCGAGCACTGTACGCGCTGTTGCCTACAGACCGCACATATACAGACTTTCTGCCTGAAAAACGCGATGCCGCGATGAACAACAATTGAATTGAATGGCCTAACCAGCCTCAGTCATGTTTCAGTAACTGTTGGTGCACCTAGCAACGCAACATGTATGATCAGACTTGGTTTTACGGCAGCGCCTGCTGGGCGCGGCCCGGCCGCCACATGCCATTACATTTGCGGCGCCGCCGCATGAAGGCGCCACCGGTCCAAATTCATCTCGCGCCCGGTGCCTATAGCTATAGGCGACTGGTCGATCATAGCACTTACCCCGTCGTAACACGTGCTAACTTAGATTTCTCATGAATAAATGAAACATAGTTTCATTTCTCTTCAGAATAAGCTGCAATTGTGAACCTTGCGCCCACGTTCATCTCCTGCGTGCACACACGTTGAAATCTGGCGCAGGAGGGGGAGGCGATAAGAAGGCGAGCGCTGCACGCAGTCGCGTGACTTCACTAGGGACATCTCCGCCTCGCAAATCTAGGGAACCGCACAAGACGAGATCTGGCAACACTGGTGTGTTCTGGTGGGGATTTAGTCGCTTTCCAGCGTTCCAAGCAACGTGCCTTGCATTATGGCGTTCCATGATACAGCAGCACCTCACGATGACGTTTGGGAGTACACGCTGACAGGCTTCGGCGATTTCCTCGAGCAGCGAAGCGTCGCCTTCACGGAGCCTATGCCCGCCAGCCGCGTCTGCAGCATCTGCGGCCGGGTGCCTTCTAGCTCGGTACTGTTGGCCTGCTGTCACGTTTTGTGCGATGATTGCCGAAGCAAAGCCTTCGAATTAGGAATGGTGTGCCCCTTCGACGGAAAAGCTTCCACGGAAGGCCAACTTGTCCGGCTTCGCTTCGAGCTGTCCGAGCTAGAGCAGCTGCACGTTGTGTGTATGGTAGGCGGCAGGAAGTGTACTACCTTCGCTGGAAAATTGTCCGCGCTGAGAGACCACCTGCGCGAATGCCTCAGCGGGGACGTGAAGTGTGCCATTTGCTGCCGATCCATCGCACGTGAAGCGGCCGTGAATCACTACAGGCAGTGCCGTGGCGGGAACGCTCCCCGTCATTCTGTAATCAACGCTTTAGTACACAGGGCCGTCGAAAAAATTCAAGGCATCAAAGATGATGTCGAAAGCCTGGTGCAACGGGCGGCGAACGAGCGTGACGGCGACGGCAATCTTGTGAACGTCGTCAACGGATTAGTTGAAAGACTGGCCACCGCTCACCGTGTGCTGTCCGAGGCGCAGGAAATGGGGAGCGCAGGTGGGGTGCGGAAAAGGCAGCGTTTGAATCACCGATGAAGCCACCGACGCCAGGACCGTCCCGTGCACCGTCAAAGCCCGGCATGACCATCGCTACATTTAAGTTCGCCCAATGTGTTCGCCGCGCGCAACAAACTCATGCAGACTACGAAGGAACACATGGTATGGAACTAGAAAAGGCAGTGCGGTTACACCCTTCGTATGTGTTGCCAGTTCTTGTCGGTAGCTACAGTGAAGAGGTGAAGGTAAAGTTCATTCTGGGCGTCCACTGTAGGCCCGCATGGAACGATTTTCTTGAGTAGCTTTTCTTGAGGAAAGTGACGGTGATCATCGCACACCCCAGAGATGAGACCAAGGACGTTAGGCTCACGGCACACCTTAATTATGCGAGACTCAAAATGCCGAGCCCTTCTTTGATGCACAGTGCGTGCTAGACAGATGAAGAGCTGGAAAGACATTGAACTTGAAGGCTACGTTATTAAAGGCATCGTCTACATGAATGTGTATTTTGAGTAACTGCTAGACAATACAGTTTTTGCAAATTTAGTTCCTTAGCTTCGTCACTCACCATCGCATACGAATCTGCCCTTGAAGCCGTGTCGCACACCCTTTGCTGCTGCAGAGGTAGAATAATTTTCCATCCATTTTTTTTTTTTTTTCTGGAGGGATCTCAGCAAGCAAGCTTGGAGATATTTTGTACTTTTTTATTCTTGTGCAGATATGCTCTTCGAAGGCAGTTATGTCACTGTTCACATTGCTGGTTCATTATATAAAGTATGGTCACATCTGTGATGATTGCAACTCTCGTTTGACATTTTGCATGACAGTTAGTTTCATAAGCGAACGAACCAAACAGCAGCACATGACAATGAAGTAACCACAGGATTGCGGTGCTGGCATACATGATATTTTATTGCGATGGCAATAATATGTACATAAGATGTATGGACATATTTATTTTATTTATTATTTATTTTACCTTGAAGCGCACAGAAATTTACAGAGGGGAGTGGGGTACATAAATAGTAAACAAAATACAAAATGTAATAATATGTACAATTCTAATAACGTCTACAATACACAGGACGAGAGAATGTTAGGCTAATACAACAAAAAGTAGGAATGAAGATACAATGCGAAGAACCGCGTTAAGAAAAAAAAACTTCATGCGTCATCAAATAAGTGATTGTAAATGGTTGCACAAAATAGATTATGGTTCGAAATGGAAACGATATCTGGGGGAAGGTGGTTCCAGTTACTGGACGTGCGTGGGACAAACGAATAAAAAAAAAGTGTTAGTGTGGCAAGTACTAACGTGTACCTTATGGTGGTGATCTAAGCGGACTGAGCGATAAGATGGGGTCGTAACGAACTGGGTTTTCAATACTGCATGATGGTATATCTTATGGAAAAGTGTAAGACGACATGCATTGCGACGTGAAACTAGTGATGGCAAGGAAAGGGTGCATTTCATTAACGTGATACTGCTAGTACGATTGTAGTTGAAATGATACAGAATAACGCATCACGTTTTATATTATTCAAGTGAATAAGTTAAGTGCAATTGAAAGGGGTCCCAAATGGAACATGCGTATTCAAGTTTTGAGCGCTGTAGTGTTTTATAGATTGTTAGTTTCACACTTCCAGGAGCTCTACTAAAGTTACGTCGTAGGTACCCTAGCATACGGTTACCATTGTTAATAATGTAGTTAATGTGATGTTTCCAGCTTAGATCAGTTGTGATATGAATTCCGAAGTATTTATAAGAACAAACAGATTCTAGAGTAGCGTTATTTAGGGTATAGGTAGCAGAGGGTCCGTTAGTGCGTGAAACACGTAAAACTGCATTTGTTAGTGTTAAGTTCCATGTGCCAAGTTCTGCACCGATGAGCAATATTAGAGATATCGTTTTGCAGTGAACTAACGTCTAGGTTACTTGAAATTTCGCGGTAAACACAGTCATCTGTGAAGAGGTGAATTGAGGAGCTTATACAGTCAGGTAAGTCATTAATATAGATGAGGAAAACTAAAGACCCTAATACAGAGCCTTGAGGCACGCCAGAGGTAACAGGAAACGACGGTGAGTTGGAATTATTGGCAACAACGTACTGTGAGTGATTGCTTAAAAAATTCAATCCAAGTAAGAATGCTGTCAATGTTTAGGCTGCTAAGCTTGTAGAGTAATAGCTGGTGGTTAATCTTGTCAAAGGCCTTGGAAAAGTCCAAGAAGATACAATCGACCCAGGAACCACGTTCTAGAATGACGTGTAAGGAATGGGTAAAGCAGAGCAACTGTGTTTAACATGAGTATGATTTCCTAAATCTATGCTGCCACTTGCTAAAGAATGAATTAGATTCTAGGAAGGTGACCAGACTAGAGAAGATTATGTGCTCCAGAATCTTGCATGGTATACAAGTGAAAGAAATAGGTCGGTAATTAATCAGTTTGTTTGCTTCCAGATTTATGTAGGGGAACCACCTTCGCCTCTCTCCAAGCACGCGGTACCACACCTTCATCCAAAGATTGTTGAAATATTTTACACAAGAAAAAAAGATGAGCACAGTTTTGTTTCTGTAAGAAATCATGAATTAACATTGTCAGCACTGCAAGCAGAGGACATTCAGAGGGATTCAATCATTTTCAGAATGCCAGGCACTTCGATCTCTATTGGAGACATAGGTAAATAATTGCTCATTGACAAACAAACAGACGCGCTAGTAAACGAAACTGAAAAATTGCGGGCAAAGTTTTCATTCAAAAGTGTTCCACACTTCCCAGCAGGTACGGGAAGGCCATCAGTGTCACCAAGAACAATTTCACTGTTGTTAGTCTTTGTTACAGTTTTCCAAAACTTCCTCGGGTTATTGACAAGCATTGCAGGTAGGGTGTTTGATGGAAAGTTAGCTTTGGTGGCTGAAACTGCCAAATAATATGCTTGTGTAGCAGATTCGTAGGCACTCCAGCGTTTGTCAGTACCTTGCAATTTGAACATCCTTCTTTAGGCTTACAGAACCTTCATGAGAAGTGCTTAAGTAAGTATGTGTGCATTCAAAATTTATGTGCAGGCCATAAACCAGTTGCTGGAACGGTGTGCTGCCCATTAAAGCTTGTGGGCATATATGATGTGGTAAGTATGTGTGCCATGTGAACATGCTATCTTGTTGCTTGTATACATGTTCTAGTTTTTCAGGTTGTAATCGATTCAAAACTGCAGTGGTGTTACTGCATCTGGCAATACCCAGAACATTTTTCTCTCGGCAGAACCTGGCTGCTAGAGAGCACGTCTCCCAGGTGGCGGATAGGGAGGCTCCTACCAAAAGGCAGTGTTAGGATGACGTTCACTTAATGTACACCCTTGCAATAATATTTTGCGAGTGTTGATCACGCACCATATCAACAAATTATAGTGTTGAAAAGGGCAGCGCTATGCGCCAGCGTGCAATGCAGTTTGGACTTAAAATGTCTGCTACACTATTTGCTTTAGGAGTGCGCATGCCCTGTCTTTGTTATCTGCAAGGCCAGGCCATGGAACTACAGGTATTCGCAAACATCGCTCTGCACCTATTTATCTCTCACTGCCTTTTTGCAAACAAGACTGCCTTGTAAGGTGTGTGTCCTGATGCAAACAGCATAGCTGAGCATGCTTGCATCAAAGCGAGCTTCATGTGCTTGCACATATAGTCAGCGTTATAAGGCACCAACATGCTACACAGTCTATGTTCACTTGATATACCAAAACATTACAAGGGTGTGCCGCCAGTAACAGTAATGTAGTGCTCAATTTGGCAGCAATAGAATGTCGGACACTAATAAGGCAGACTTGCTTCTTTGGTAGGAGTGGTGCTTACACCCACGCACCAACAGCTTATTGGTTCAAATAGCATCTGCAACATTTCAGCATATAATCCTGCCTGGAAGGACATGCTATAACTACTATTGTAACATTAGCATGAATATAAATTGTCATGCTGCTGCATGCAGCATCACTCATACTCGCATTAAGTGCAAGGTATATTGTTTTTGTAAATTGTACATTGTGTACACTTAGCTGCAGATCTTTATGTACAATTATGCTACATTTACATTTCAGTTTGATACCATATTTCGCGTTTGCATATTGCACATGTACATACTTCACTGTATACTCATCACCCGCACTCTTTTTTTTCCTTCTCCCTTTCTGCTACATAAATCAGCATGCCAGAGATAAATCTGCTCTGGCCAGCCTTGCAGTTTTTCTCACATTAAAAATATGTAGCATATCTACATGCCTAGCATGTCTACCATGAGAAGCAAATTGTCAGGAGTGCCCCAGTACTGCTCCCAATCTGGCATTGCAGGCTTTGCATGCCCTCAGCAAACATGATGACAATGTGGGCCCATTTTATTCAAAGTGAGCTGCTATTCTGTTTGCAAAATGGGGAAGCTAGCTAAGCTGGTCTGTTCTTTGTGTTTTGTCAATTTGATGACAAATTATTGGCAATGTTCTTTTAAGGTGGTTTTAAAAGATGTTAAGCCTACCAAAAAACCGCACCATTGGCAGTGTTCTTTGGTGGTGACAGAAAAGTGAAACTGCAGACAACTAAGGTCATGCCCGCATCTTTGGAAAATTTAAGAGCAATATCGGCACCCACAACCGTACAACTGTGACTGAGCTATGGATGGCCACATGCTTTCTGCACAAATTGTGGGCCCTTACGCAACATCAGTGAAAAGTCAACAGTCCAAGACTGTTCCCTTCGACCTAGGCAGTCTACAGTTCATTGTCGCAACAGCTGATCGCCCCACAAGTTCACAGCCTGTGCCTTCTGCTGCTACTACGGTCAACTTGTCACCCATGCACAACACTTCTAGTTGCCCCAGTAGTAGTGCCGCTGCTTCTAAATATTGAGTAGGCTACAAGGGTATTGTTGCACTGCATCTCATCTCCATGTGTGTTGTGTTGCTGTTTGCATACATGTCCTTGTTCGATAAGTGCTCCGAATTTTTTTAACTACTGCAATGTCTTGACTGCACTGTGGCAGTGTTGTATATACTATCGATTGTTGATATGTTGATATACTTTCGACCTACCTATCCTGAAGAATATGTAAGTGATGCTTCAAATTGTCAACTTAAAGCTTGATATACTGATGCCGATCAAGGAAGGAGTTGAGATTATATAGAAGGATTCAGTGCAATTCATGTTTAATCAGCTTGGCAATCCTGTCAAAACGACCATATAAAATTGTGACAGCTTTTAAGAGATTGCCATGATAACGTGATGCGGTTGCTGGCATTAGTTGGTACTTGGGAAACAAAGCTTCACAGGTATGTGGTCATTGAGCTTCTCAAAAAAAAAAAAAAAAATAGGTGTGCCACTAAAGATATCTAATCAATTGAAAACATAAACCACTGAAAGAAGTTGAGTGTGCAAAGGCATGTATGCAAACAGCGGCAGTGGCGTAGCCAGAAATTTTGTTCGGGGGGGGCTCAGGCTGCAGCGCGGCCTCCTCCTTATAGAAGTTGTCGAGGGATCAAATACATGAATAATAACTGCATTGCCAATGCCATTGTATATTAGATGCTGCAAACGAATTATTGAACGCTACGCACTCTCAAGTAAAATAAGTATTTTTTCATAAAAGAATATATTCATATGTCCTAAAAATTTTGGCAGAAATAACTGATATCAATACGGCCACGTTTTTTTTTTTTGTCTATTAATAAGGAAAGAAAATATCACACGGACATTAGAACTATCAGTTCGAAACCAGCAAAGCAGTGTATACAGCTGATATGAAAAACGTAAAGGCCATGAAATGAATAAGTTGAGGACAAATATTTTGATGAATCTTCGTCATTCAAGAACCTTGCTTACATTTTTGCACATATGCAACGGCCAGGAAAAAACCTCAATGACGCTGTCCCTCGCTGCAATAGATTGCGCAGGAGCAGCTGTTACCGGTCGTGTATTGTAATTACACCGAGAATATACTCGCAACAGTGAGTACAAATAAAAAGTAGGAGAGAGAGAGAGGGAGAAGTCATAAGGGAAAGGCAGGGAGGTTAACCATGCTGAGCCCGGTAGGCTACCCTGCACGGGGGAAGGGGGAGAAGGGATTGAAAGAGAAGGAAGAGAGAAGTTCACAGTTCACACGTTGCACATTTACAGTTAAGAGTTCATCGCTGAGTTTCGTCACAGGCGGTCATACAGGCTTGCGCACTTCAAAAAGCACAGCAGCGCCTTTGTAGCCCTGCACATAGCAGACGCACGAGGCCACGCGCTCAAGATCTTTTCCTCCGTAAAAGGTCTGTCGTCTAAGTGCCCCAAAGCCGTCCGAAGGGCAATCCTCTCATCTTCGTATCTGTGGCAGTCACATAAAAGTAGGAGTACTGCAAAATATACATTAGATATGCGAAGATAGAATGGAATATACAAATGCGAAGATACAACTCGCTAAAGGGCAAAAAAGAGTCGCTGGAAACAAAGTTCACTGCTTGTATACACAACACCTCGCAACAAGATATTTAAATATACGTCTAAGTCTCCAATAAATCTACGTGTTTAAGCAAACGTCACTGTATATTATGCGTCAAACAAGACAAATAAACAGGTTGTGGAGTCAGAGATAGTAAACTTTGCGCACAGAAAGACAGAAGATCTAGGCAAGAACAAAACTATGATCGCAGAAATCGTGATATGTACTCGGGCCAGGCAGCGGTCGCGACAACACCATACAGGTAGAATAATAGAGGAATAATACAGAAATCAGTACGAAAATGTGTAATTTAACTGCCTGCACAGCGGCAACAATTATTCTGCACCCAAAATTAAAGGAGGGTTTTGCTTCGTTTCAAAAAAGAAATAAAATCAGGTAGCTAAAAAGGAAAGAAAAGGCCAAACGAAAGCCATAGATGATGCGGCAAGTTACTACCCAATATCCGAGTGTGTTTTTGGCAAACGCCGCGTGGGCCGGGCTTTCAATTGAGCAAGGTCGGTCAAAATTGGTTATTGATGTCCTCCCAATTTCCGTATTCGCATGATAAATTTGATCATGATGCTAACTGCTAGAATAAACGGCTAAAATTTCTGCGGCTTTAAAAGCTAACGAACAGTCATACGTTTTTATAATTACGAGCTTATGGACGTGAAGGAACAGAGCTTTTTACTTGCATTGATTTTTGCTGCTTTGCTATCTAAAGGACAAACTTCTCTCGGCGGGGAAGTTAAGCGAAGCGGTCAATGACTTCGGAGACGTTGATGCCGACGTATCTGTGGGTGTATAGAAGTACCAGTCTAACCATGCGTTCCACAGACATTGTAGAGCGCAAGTAGTTTTTTAGTAAACTCTTGTTAAAAAATATTCTCTCTGCGCTGGCAGTGGTCACTGGAAGGGTGACTAGAATCTGCAACAGTTTGTGCACATTTACATAGAACCTGCAGTCGCAAAGGGAGAGGGCATCTATTCCGGTGGTAAAACCTAAAACAATCCCTCGATGTCGTTGGCATCCTTGTTTAGGTACCTTGCACAAACAGTAGGCTGTTCGATTCCAGCGATGTCCGCCGTTTCGTCAGGAAGTATGGAGTTTGTTCATATGCAATACTGTATGACTTTTCCACCCTTTATTTGCTTTAGTTTATGCTTCACTGAATATAGTGCTATGTTATGTTTTTTCCCCTATTCCTGTTTTCGTATAATAAGACTTTCTTTATGGAATCTATATTGCTCATGTATAAATTCAATATTTCCTTGTTAATGCAGACTACTTGTTTTTTTAATTGTTAAAGTGTATTACTACCTGTCTCGTATACACATTTTTTTTGTAAATTGACACCTTCCCATCTGTTTACTCACATGTGAGCGCCCGACACCATCTGTTGCCTTCGATGGGTTTTTGGGCTGGTCAAGTCACCTGCGTGCAACTTTTTATCTAGAACCCCACCATGCAATTCTTTTCATGGGAAATAAATTATTATTATTATTATTATTATTATTCCCGGCGTCGGTGGTAGTTTTGGTCGGCGGTGCATGCCGGCACGAAAAAATTTCGGAGGGGGGGGGGCTGAAGCCCCATCAGCCCCCCCCCCCCCCCCTGGCTACGCACCTGAACAGCGGCTACAGTTATATTTGCGCAGTAATAGAAAAGTAATCGGGCTGATGGTGCACAGGTGATGGATGTATGTTGCATGTTCGAGGGCTCACTTTTTCATGAGCTACTCATTTTCGTTTTCCTGTTTTGTTTCCATGTGCCTTAGTGAATGGAATGCCTGACTGCAGACTCCTGCCATCATGTACAATTACTGGAAAATAAAGTACATTTTTCTATGGAACTCTTTTTTGTAACTTCTGTTCAGTTGCAAATGACAGTAATTGTCCCTACTCTGCACTGAATGGTGAAGGGGGGGGGGGGGGGGGGTGAGCGCATGCAGGCACCCCATTTACTGGAACTTTGGGGCGCCCTCACCATGGCTGTTCACAGGCGCGGATCCAGGGGGGATGTCCGGATGTCCTGACCCCCCCCCCCCCCCCCCCCTCAGATTTCTGCATCGCCCCCTCGTGGACAGGGGGATGGCCCTGTCGCAAAAAAATATGGCCACCAGAATTCTTCAAAATATTTTTCGCGAGCACCAGTGGTATCAGCCATCTAGAAGTAAACTAGCTCGCTCACAAGCTTAGTTGTATTCCTTAGGAGTGTGGTGTCGCGAAGTTGCCGTAGTTATTTTCTCTCATGAACACCTTGGACCTCCTGGTGCCGGCCGTGCCTTACTCGTCCCGTCAGTGGCGTCGAATGAACGAGGGGACGTCCCTTTTGCCAAGCACGCCGATGTCCGCGCGAGCGCCTTCGTGCCTGATCAACTTTGTTCCCCATTTGGGGTGTCGTCGGTTGCCTCATTGGCTATGATCGATTCCACGACCAACTTGCTTAATGAAAGAGATCTCTCGCTGAAGTTTTCATATATAAATAATAACAACTAACAGCTAAACTAAGAACTACGCATAGGCAACTTTTCTTTAACTGCAGCACTCATTGTGAGCACAGTTACACGTTGACAATATCCAGTGCGAGCACCGTACCGTTCGTACGCTACAAGTTTTTCATTGTAACTTCGCAGTTTTATTGTCGTACATTAAGCATAGGAGGCTCAAGCCCGCCGGATCCGTTTATCTGAGTGGGCGTGCTCGCGGAGCGGGGCGAAGCCTCGAGCAGCGGCTGCGAAGTGGGGGAGCGTGACGTCAGCGGCCAACGCCAGCGCACGGGCCTAGGATGGCGTTGCGTGGTTAGAGAAACGGTAGCAGATGCGCGCCTTGTGTAAAAGGATGACGTCGCGTGGGAAACAAAACATGAAGACGCTGGCTCGCGCTATCGGCTTCTACGCCACATCGTTCTTTTAGGTGGCGTCGTGAGTCCTCATACGCGGTGATTTGCATATCGTAAACAACCAGCGTAGTGGTTGCCGCGTTTGAGCGGAGCGTCCTCCAAAGCAAACGAAGGTGTCTCAACCGAACACAAAGAATTTTCTTAAGGAAATCAAGGTGTCCCAACAGAACTCCAAAGACGGACCCGTGCTTACGCATTTATAACTAACCTGCGACAGATCATCCCAAACTTTATTTTAAGAAGCAATAGAGGATAGATATACCGGGTGTTCAAAATTAAGCTTTATGGTTTTCTTAAATTTAGGCACTGGGAGGCATGTGAAGACCACCTGCGCAAATAAGTTATGTGGCTAGGGGGACACAAAGTGAGATGATAATTATCGCTGTCAGCAGCCGAATTAACCACAATTGAATAATTAACTTTTTATTGACTGCAGTAAGCGTGTATGTTTGTATTCAAAAGTTAGAAGCAGTCGTGTTTCTACACAGTTTCACTTGGAAGAATTCTTCTACATGTCTATTCACCGAGATATCCAACTCCAAATTTTAATTGTCGTTCGCATGATTACGCATGCAAGAGAGTGAGGATCGGCGCAAAGCTCCTCCCTGATGTCACGCGGCTGTTGGATGTGGCGTTTAGTCTGACAACGCGGCGGGTATTTTCGGCGGACTCCGCGTTGATGAGCAAGGATGTCTTTGACATTTAAATTGATGGGATTTTGTGAGGGATAGTGTGAGGGGTTGGGGTTCGAAGAGGACGTCATCTCTTGGTTAGTAGACGCTCGAGCTAAGGCGTTAGTCTGTTCGTTCCCCTATACCCCCGCATGTCCCGGGCACCAGAGTAGGCGATGGCGGTGGTTGAACGATTTGGGGATTATCGTGAGGCTAGCCGCAGTCACGTGCCCCTTAAGAAACATGCAACATGTTTCCCGAGAGTCAGTGACCACGACCGAGTCCCTTTCCGAACGCTCCGCGTGAGCGATCGCGATCGCCACTGCTAACATTTCGGCCGAAGTGGGGGAGCCCGCCGTGGTCGACACGGTAATTTGCTGCTGGCTGATCGCGTCCAGGACTGCCAGGGCGTACCTCCTTTGGTAGCGCTGCCCGGTAGCCTCTGCATACGCAGCTGCGTCCGTGTAGTACGTATGGTACCTAGCGTTATTGGAGTACATCGATTGAATATGTTGTGCGCGTGCTTTGCGCCTTTCCTTGTTGTACTCGGGATGCATATTCTTGGGAATTGGAGCTACTGTAATTTTGGATCTCACCGAAGGAGGGAGAGGTACGGCCTCGGTGAGATAAATCGGGTATGCTGGGATATTAAGTCGTGCCAATATTGCCCTACCAGTTTTTGTGAAGCTGAGACGCTCCCTCTGTCGCATCAGAGTGGCCTGCCTCAGTTCGTCGAAAGTATTGTGTACTCCCAAAGCTAGCATGCGCTCCGTGGAGGTAGATTTAGGCAGGCCCAGAGCCGCCTTGAAAGCCGTTCGAATTATCGTGTTGGCCTGCCTCTCCTCTTCCCTGTTCAGGATTTGGTAGGGCAAGCCATATGTGATTCCACTAATCACTAAGGCCTGTACGGGCCTTAGGGTATCGATTTCTCGCATTCCCGCCTTTCGATACGTCACTCGACGCATCATTCGGGCTATGTTGTGGGTTGCGGATTTGATGGTTTTGAGCGTCTGTGCTGCTCTCCCGTCGCTCTGAAGCCACAAACCCAGGACTCGCATCGTAGGTACCTATCGGACCATTTGGCCCTCAACCACAATGTTAATCGACCCTCTGGATTTGTAGCCTTTCGCGTGTATCCGGATGACCTCGGATTTTTCGGGCGCGCACTTCAGCTCGCTCGTTCGGGAAAATTTCTCCACCGCTAATACCGCGGTTTGGAGCGACTGCCTCTAAGTTTTCAATACAAACATACCCACTTACTGCAGTCGACAAAAAATAATTGTTCAATTTTTGTTAATTGGGCGGCTCACAGCGATAACTATCATCTCAATTTGTGCCCCCCTGGCCACATAACTTATTTGCACAGGTGGTCTTGGCGTGCCTCCCAGTGCCTAATTTTAAGAAAACCATAAAGCTTAGTTTTGAACACCCTGTATTATCAGGCGCAGCCGCCAAGCACATGCCTGTATTGGACAACGTCCTCTTCCTATAAGCTCGGAGAAACCGATATCTGGCTTCGCTATAGGGCTTCTCCCTCTTTCTGGGGTTTTACGAGCAAAACCAGTTCTGATTATGAGGCACGCCGTATTGGAAGGCTCCGGATTAATTTTGACCACCTGGGGTTCTTTAACGTGCACTACAACGCAAGCACACAGGCGTTTTTGGATTTCGCCTCCATCGAAATGCGGCCGCCGCGGCCGGGATTCGATCCCGCGATCTCGTGCTCAGCAGCGCAACGCCTGAGCTGACTGAGCCACCACGGCGGGCTACAGGTGTTGCTCTATCCGTATAAAACGGGGGTTTATCGTGAGCAGAAACGGTGAATTTCGGTAAATGAGAAAGGCTACTATCATCATCATCATTGACAGAAGCTGACCCCCCCCTCAGAAAAAACCTGGATCCGCCCCTGGCTGTTCACATGCCCATTATTCTGGCTGTAACAACCTTGAGTCAGTGCACAGGTGTTTTTAACGTTCCATGATTAAGTAAACGTGACGTCACTATGCACAAAATTCAGATTACGACAGCCCAAGATGGCAACTGCCATGAACTGAATATAAAATTGCCTATAAGCATGCATTGTGCAATTGAATGCCTGTGAATTCTGTAATGCCACTTTCATGAAATTGACTGGCATGGTTTGCTTGAAACTGAAAACATGTTTGATCCTCAGTTGTGGCAGACTTCTCAGATTCACTATAACATATTTGATAATGCAGGTACAGATTGTGAAGGAATTGAAACGGCTGTTATTCTTGGTGAGAATCTGTCATGCTCATTAGAAATTATAGCTAAGGCTATATATACATTACTTCAGGTGAGATCGACTAATGTTGAGATAGGAGCTCAGCTGTGGCACATAGGTACAGAGGAATAAATTTAGAAAGAACAAAAAATTCTGGCACAACCCATTTCACGATGACGCCGACGCTAATACGATAGCATTGAAACAATGTAGAGACATTGCACTGCCACCACAGAGATCAGTCATGTATGAGCCGGGCTCCTCTCTCACGAGTCGCTCTGGACATGCTAGTCTGTTAGCAGGGCTGCCGCTAAGTCAGTGCTTGACATTCGATTCGAATCTGCCTAGCACCTAAGAAATTTTTTTTTGTCGTTGATGGGCGGCCCATACTTCGTGACCTATTTTTGTTTCAAACTGGGTGTCCTCGGCACAGCAGCCCCAGTGCTCTACCCATTATACCATGGATTACCCAGTGACCAAAGTTTACGGAAAAATGGATAAAGACCCAGACAGACAGGAAGATAGGATATTCCACACTTTTCAGGGTCTAAGAATGCTAATTCTAGGCAATATACACAACTGGCCTGTTTTGTATACATTGCTGGCATTGCAGGAGAACAATTTACAATTTAGAGCTTGTATTGGTAAAAGCACAACAATATACACAATTTTGATTTTAAACGAAACAGTAGTGCCATCTGGTTTATCTATTCATCTACGTCAAAGGCTCCAGAAGGAGTATTGCGTGAAGGGGGGAGGGCATCGCATAACAAAGGAGCCAAAAAGCTATACGTTAGAAATATAAACAGCGATACAAGATCAACACAATAACTTGAAAAGAACAGAAATAAAACCGTGAAGTAAAATTCTACCATTAGAGAGCTGGGTTATACAGTGAATAGTATGATTGCATAATTACATAAAAAAAGTTGCATACACCAGAAATAGAAACACTTGAACAATACCCAAATATACTGATTTTTTTGTCTGAAGGTTACAGTATTGTTAATGTCAGCAATGCTATCGAGTAGACCATTCCAATGCCTAATGGCACGTGGCAAAGCAGACAAGTTACAGGCATTAGTTCGACCAAAAATGTTCTGGACGCTAAGGCGATTGTGCAAGCACCTAGATGAGTGGGATGGACAAACAAGACGCAAGGTGGACGACAGCTCACTATGAATGATTTTATGTAGCAGACAAAGCGACACTACATTCCGGCATGATTCCAAGTATGGCAGTGACAATGACAACGTAATGGTAGATATGCTCAAATACTTGTTGTAATCCCTGGCAATTAAACGTGCAGCACAGTTTTGGCTATACTCAAGAATGCGGATTAGATATGCCTGGTGAGGTGACCAAATTGAACCTGCCAATTCTAGTTGGAGCAAGAATAATGTTTGATACGCAAGCTTTCTTGTGAAGGAAGGAGCAGCATGAAGGTTGCATTTTTGAAGATTGATGATCAAAGCACTTGTGTATATGGAGGTTAATCGATAGTATATACAACACTGCCACAGTGCAGTCAAGACATTGCAGTAGTTAAAAAAATTCGGAGCACTTATCGAACAAGGACATGTATGCAAACAGCAACACAACACACATGGAGATGAGATGCAGTGCAACAATACCCTTGTAGCCTACTCAATATTTAGAAGCAGCGGCACTACTACTGGGGCAACTAGAAGTGTTGTGCATGGGTGACAAGTTGACCGTAGTAGCAGCAGAAGGCACAGGCTGTGAACTTGTGGGGCGATCAGCTGTTGCGACAATGAACTGTAGACTGCCTAGGTCGAAGGGAACAGTCTTGGACTGTTGACTTTTCACTGATGTTGCGTAAGGGCCCACAATTTGTGCAGAAAGCATGTGGCCATCCATAGCTCAGTCACAGTTGTACGGTTGTGGGTGCCGATATTGCTCTTAAATTTTCCAAAGATGCGGGCATGACCTTAGTTGTCTGCAGTTTCACTTTTCTGTCACCACCAAAGAACACTGCCAATGGTGCGGTTTTTTGGTAGGCTTAACATCTTTTAAAACCACCTTAAAAGAACATTGCCAATAATTTGTCATCAAATTGACAAAACACAAAGAACAGACCAGCTTAGCTAGCCTCCCCATTTTGCAAACAGAATAGCAGCTCACTTTGAATAAAATGGGCCCACATTGTCATCATGTTTGCTGAGGGCATGCAAAGCCTGCAATGCCAGATTGGGAGCAGTACTGGGGCACTCCTGACAATTTGCTTCTCATGGTAGACATGCTAGGCATGTAGATATGCTACATATTTTTAATGTGAGAAAAACTGCAAGGCTGGCCAGAGCAGATTTATCTCTGGCATGCTGATTTATGTAGCAGAAAGGGAGAAGGAAAAAAAAGAGTGCAGGTGACGAGTATACAGTGAAGTATGTACATGTGCAATATGCAAACGCGAAATATGGTATCAAACTGAAATGTAAATGTAGCATAATTGTACATAAAGATCTGCAGCTAAGTGCACACAATGTACAATTTACAAAAACAATATACTTTGCACTTAATGCGAGTATGAGTGATGCTGCATGCAGCAGCATGACAATTTATATTCATGCTAATGTTACAATAGTAGTTATAGCATGTCCTTCCAGGCAGGATTATATGCTGAAATGTTGCAGATGCTATTTGAACCAATAAGCTGTTGGTGCGTGGGTGTAAGCACCACTCCTACCAAAGAAGCAAGTCTGCCTTATTAGTGTCCGATATTCTATTGCTGCCAAATTGAGCACTACATTACTGTTACTGGCGGCACACCCTTGTAATGTTTTGGTATATCAAGTGAACATAGACTGTGTAGCATGTTGGTGCCTTATAACGCTGACTATATGTGCAAGCACATGAAGCTCGCTTTGATGCAAGCATGCTCAGCTATGCTGTTTGCATCAGGACACACACCTTACAAGGCAGTCTTGTTTGCAAAAAGGCAGTGAGAGATAAATAGGTGCAGAGTGATGTTTGTGAATACCTGTAGTTCCATGGCCTGGCCTTGCAGATAACAAAGACAGGGCATGCGCACTCCTAAAGCAAATAGTGTAGCAGACATTTTAAGTCCAAACTGCATTGCACGCTGGCGCATAGTGCTGCCCTTTTCAACACTATAATTTGTTGATATGGTGCGTGATCAACACTCGCGAAATATTATTGCAAGGGTGTACATTAAGTGAACGTCATCCTAACACTGCTTTTTGGTAGGAGCCTCCCTATCCGCCACCTGGGAGACGTGCTCTCTAGCAGCCAGGTTCTGCCGAGAGAAAAATGTTCTGGTATTGCCAGATGCAGTAACACCACTGCAGTTTTGAATCGATTACAACCTGAAATACTAGAACATGTATACAAGCAACAAGACAGCATGTTCACATGGCACACATACTTACCACATCATATATGCCCACAAGCTTTAATGGGCAGCACACCGTCCCAGCAACTGGTTTATGGCCTGCACATAAATTTTGAATGCACACATACTTACTTAAGCACTTCTCATGAAGGTTCTGTAAGCCTAAAGAAGGATGTTCAAATTGCAAGGTACTGACAAACGCTAGAGTGCCTACGAATCTGCTACACAAGCATATTATTTGGCAGTTTCAGACGCTAAAGCTAACTTTCTATCAAACACCCTACCTGCAATGCTTGTCAATAACCCGAGGAAGTTTTGGAAAACTGTAACAAAGACTAACAACAGTGAAATTGTACTTGGTGACACTGATGGCCTTCCCGTACCTGCTGGGAAGTGTGGAACACTTTTGAATGAAAACTTTGCCCGCAATTTTTCAGTTTCGTTTACTAGCGCGTCTGTTTGTTTGTCAATGAGCAATTACTTACCTATGTCTCCAATAGAGATCGAAGTGCCTGGCATTGTGAAAATGATTGAATCCCTCTGAATGTCCTCTGCTTGCAGTGCTGACAATATTAATTCACGATTTCTTAAACAAAACTGTGCTCATCTTTTTTCTTGTGTAAAATATTTCAACAATCTTTGGATGAAGGTGTGGTACCGCGTGCTTGGATAGAGGTGAAGGTGGTTCCCCTACATAAATCTGGAATAAAACAAACTGATTAATTACCGACCTATTTCTCTCACTTGTATACCATGTAAGATTCTGGAGCACATAATCTTCTCTAATCTGGTCACCTTCCTAGAATCTAATTCATTCTTTAGCAAGTGGCAGCATGGATTTAGGAAATCATACTCATGTGAAACACAGTTGCTCTACTTTACCCATTCCTTACACGTCATTCTAGAACGTGGTTCCTGGGTCGATTGTATCTTCTTGGACTTTTCCAAGGCCTTTGACAAGATTAACCACTATCTATTACTCTACAAGCTTAGCAGCCTAAACATTGACAGCATTCTTACTTGGATTGAATTTTTTAAAGCAATCACTCACAGTCTGTTGTTGCCAATAATTCCACCTCACCGTCGTTTCCTGTTACCCCTGGCGTGCCTCAAGGCTCTGTATTGGGGTCTTTACTTTTCCTCATCTATATTAATGACTTACCTGACTGTATAATCTCCTCAATTCACCTCTTCACAGATGACTGTGTTTACCGTGAAATTTCAAGTAACCTAGACGTTAGTTCACTGCAAAACGATATCTCTAATATTGCTCATCGGTGCAGAACTTGGCACATGGAACTTAACACTAACAAATGCAAAGTTTTACATGTTTCACGCACTAACGGACCCTCTGCTACCTATAGACGTTTTCACGAGGGCGCTTCCGACGGTCTGGCGTGGAGAGTATGTGTCAGTGTTGCCTGTTCGGTCTGGACTGTGAGCTTGCCTTGCGCCTGCATTGCGGAGTGGTAGCTTTCCTTCGATGTTTCCGTTTATTTTTGTCACGAATGACTTACGCTCGTAAATAATGACATATATACTCATCAAAAGGCTACAGGCCAGCACTGTGCAGTTTATGGGTGCACAAACAACCAGCGGAAAATAACGATTTTGGGGACTAAGTGCATCCACAACACAGCACTCCGCGAGACCACTGCCGATGTGATATGTTCACGTTTCGCCGGTTTCCTGCATCACCTGAGTACTTGGCATTCCAGTCTAATGTGAACCAATGCACACACCAGTAAAACAACGCATTTTGGTAAACCTTTTTCGGCACATTTCCCAATAGGTTGCCAGAATTGTCAGCTCTTCGATGCAATATTTTCTCGTATGTAGTGGCAGAGGCTACATTTGTTATTCTTTCAAACACGACTTCATTCCAGTGCCTAATACGGGGGCCACGCGGCGCACTTTTGATCGTGATCGAGGCCGATCTGGGTCAAATTTCATGGTGGCGATTGGCTTCTTTGCTCAATCTGCGGAAGGGAGCCAATCGCGGTCGAACATTCCGATCTAGATCGTGCTCGATCGCTATCAAAAGTGGCCGTGTGACACCGGTATAAGACAAATTGAAGCACTCTGCGAAAGAACCAGTCGGTAAATACACTTCGCAACTATCTGGAAAAATCGTGTCCTATGGAAGATGTATGCAGACCCTGTGTCTACCAAAACATTGTCTCTGCGTTCACACGCACCCTGCGCGGCCCTGCCCATAAAGTTAATAACTTCAACAGTGTGGTGCTGCATCGAGCTCACCCATCTTTGAGCGTTGTCTATGTGCTTGGGCAGCAAGAGAATGCAAAAACGAACGTGTCAACCTCATCAGCGCGGCCTAGCACCAGTGCTAGAGTTCGGGAACCGTAATGCGCTAACTGTGCATGGCGTAGAAATGCGCTAAATGAGCCCGCGCAAGTTAGAACGTAAAAAATGGTATTCGCATGGGTACGCGCGGACAATAGCATCATGCTTGCAAGAATAACAGTAACGAAAAAAAAAATTATTCGCACAGTCGATCAAGTGAAATACTTACGTGCGTGCAGTGACCGCTTCGCTGACCACTAAGCGCTTTTCACTCAAGGTCAGTAGTGGTTTACACTCATATGCATATGTATTTATTCGACAATTGTTAAGACTCGACATTACTTTATTATGAACATTGCAGAGAAACTAGAGAAAGAGCAGAGATGGCCCTAACGCTGCAATATTATTGGCTTATTTCGCTTCAGAGATAGCGCACATGAACAATTCCTTCCGTACGCCGTATCTTCAATACAAACTTCGCGCACGATCTACGTTAAGGTTCACCGTGAGCGAAGGTTGTTCCAAATTTAGACATTCGAAAGAAAAGCCATTCCAGGTAAACAAATTTTAACGTAAAAATAGGTAAACAAATATCTCTTTATAACAAGTCCTGTTATAATCCCTATTGGGATTCACAGTATGTATAAATAAATAACTACTAAATACTAAAAATGAAAATCTAGCACCTGGGCTGTATCAGTTGCGCTGGCATCTGTGATCACTGTCGCGCGTCGGTTCACTGCAGGTACCGCGCTGCTCGATCGCCACGCTTATGTTTTGACATTTGGTTATAAGGACACTGCACCGCACCAGATCCAATAAATTTTGCATGATTGAGCTGTTCAGTTGCGTCGGAAGCGTATGGAGTAACCACCGCATATCTACCAACCAATGACACGCGTCGTCGGGCCGCCGGCGCCTGGTTCTAAGCATTGCCCGACAGCTACGTACGCGCCTGCTTTCGCTAAATGAGGCAACCCTCAACCGCGAAACCTAATGGTGATCAGATTCAATCGACGATACGGTCACATGTGCCCAGCAATAACAATGAAATATACCGCTGATTATCACGCCAGGTCTCGACGAAGCAGACGCGGCTGCCGCCGCTACCGACGACGAAACACCACATCCACTGGCACTGCCTGGGCTTGCTGTTGCCATGGCACACCACACTGAGCGCTCACGCGAGCACGTGAAACATGTAACAAGTCAAGCCGCACAAGACAAGCGAAACGGAAGAAAACAATCGAAATAATGCGCGTTCTGACGCTAGACGTCGCCTGCGTCGGCAAATGGCGCTGCTCAAACGTCGGTTTGTGAAAAGGTCTATACCCTAAATAACGCTACTCTAGAATCTGTTTGTTCTTATAAATACTTCGGAATTCATATCACAACTGATCTAAGCTAGAAACATCACATTAACTACATTATTAACAATGGTAACCGTATGCTAGGGTACCTACGACGTAACTTTAGTAGAGCTCCTGGAAGTGTGAAACTAACAATCTATAAAAGACTACAGCGCTCAAAACTTGAATACGCATGTTCCATTTGGGACCCCTTTCAATTGCACTTAACTTATTCACTTGGATAATATAAAACGTGATGCGTTATTCTGTATCATTTCAACTACAATCGTACTAGCAGTATCACGTTAATGAAATGCACCCTTTCCTTGCCATCACTAGTTTCACGTCGCAAAGCATGTCGTCTTACACTTTTCCATAAGATATACCATCATGCAGTATTGAAAACCCAGTTCGTTACGACCCCATCTTATCACTCAGTCCGCTTAGATCACCACCATAAGGTACACGTTAGTACTTGCCACACTAACACTTTTTTTTTATTCTTTCGTCCCACGCACGTCCAGTAACTGGAACCACCTTCCCCCAGATATCGTTTCCATTTCGAACCATAATCTATTTTGTGCAACCATTTACAATCACTTATTTGATGACGCATGAAGTTTTTTTTTCTTAACGCGGTTCTTCGCATTGTATCTTCATTCCTACTTTTTGTTGTATTAGCCTAACATTCTCTCGTCCTGTGTATTGTAGACGTTATTAGAATTGTACATATTATTACATTTTGTATTTTGTTTACTATTTATGTACCCCACTCCCCTCTGTAAATTTCTGTGCGCTTCAAGGTAAAATAAATAATAAATAAAATAAATATGTCCATACATCTTATGTACATATTATTGCCATCGCAATAAAATATCATGTATGCCAGCACCGCAATCCTGTGGTTACTTCATTGTCATGTGCTGCTGTTTGGTTCGTTCGCTTATGAAACTAACTGTCATGCAAAATGTCAAACGAGAGTTGCAATCATCACAGATGTGACCATACTTTATATAATGAACCAGCAATGTGAACAGTGACATAACTGCCTTCGAAGAGCATATCTGCACAAGAATAAAAAAGTACAAAATATCTCCAAGCTTGCTTGCTGAGATCCCTCCAGAAAAAAAAAAAAAATGGATGGAAAATTATTCTACCTCTGCAGCAGCAAAGGGTGTGCGACACGGCTTCAAGGGCAGATTCGTCTGCGATGGTGAGTGACGAAGCTAAGGAACTAAATTTGCAAAAACTGTATTGTCTAGCAGTTACTCAAAATACACATTCATGTAGACGATGCCTTTAATAACGTAGCCTTCAAGTTCAATGTCTTTCCAGCTCTTCATCTGTCTAGCACGCACTGTGCATCAAAGAAGGGCTCGGCATTTTGAGTCTCGCATAATTAAGGTGTGCCGTGAGCCTAACGTCCTTGGTCTCATCTCTGGGGTGTGCGATGATCACCGTCACTTTCCTCAAGAAAAGCTACTCAAGAAAATCGTTCCATGCGGGCCTACAGTGGACGCCCAGAATGAACTTTACCTTCACCTCTTCACTGTAGCTACCGACAAGAACTGGCAACACATACGAAGGGTGTAACCGCACTGCTTTTTCTAGTTCCATACCATGTGTTCCTTCGTAGTCTGCATGAGTTTGTTGCGCGCGGCGAACACATTGGGCGAACTTAAATGTAGCGATGGTCATGCCGGGCTTTGACGGTGCACGGGACGGTCCTGGCGTCGGTGGCTTCATCGGTGATTCAAACGCTGCCTTTTCCGCACCCCACCTGCGCTCCCCATTTCCTGCGCCTCGGACAGCACACGGTGAGCGGTGGCCAGTCTTTCAACTAATCCGTTGACGACGTTCACAAGATTGCCGTCGCCGTCACGCTCGTTCGCCGCCCGTTGCACCAGGCTTTCGACATCATCTTTGATGCCTTGAATTTTTTCGACGGCCCTGTGTACTAAAGCGTTGATTACAGAATGACGGGGAGCGTTCCCGCCACGGCACTGCCTGTAGTGATTCACGGCCGCTTCACGTGCGATGGATCGGCAGCAAATGGCACACTTCACGTCCCCGCTGAGGCATTCGCGCAGGTGGTCTCTCAGCGCGGACAATTTTCCAGCGAAGGTAGTACACTTCCTGCCGCCTACCATACACACAACGTGCAGCTGCTCTAGCTCGGACAGCTCGAAGCGAAGCCGGACAAGTTGGCCTTCCGTGGAAGCTCTTCCGTCGAAGGGGCACACCATTCCTAATTCGAAGGCTTTGCTTCGGCAATCATCGCACAAAACGTGACAGCAGGCCAACAGTACCGAGCTAGAAGGCACCCGGCCGCAGATGCTGCAGACGCGGCTGGCGGGCATAGGCTCCGTGAAGGCGACGCTTCGCTGCTCGAGGAAATCGCCGAAGCCTGTCAGCGTGTACTCCCAAACGTCATCGTGAGGTGCTGCTGTATCATGGAACGCCATAATGCAAGGCACGTTGCTTAGAACGCTGGAAAGCGACTAAATCCCCACCAGAACACACAAGTGTTGCCAGATCTCGTCTTGTGCGGTTCCCTAGATTTGCGAGGCGGAGATGTCCCTAGTGAAGTCACGCGACTGCGTGCAGCGCAGCGCCTTCTTATCGCCTCCCCCTCCTGCGCCAGATTTCAACGTGTGTGCACGCAGGAGATGAACGTGGGCGCAAGGTTCACAATTGCAGCTTATTCTGAAGAGAAATGAAACTATGTTTCATTTATTCATGAGAAATCTAAGTTAGCACGTGTTACGACGGGGTAAGTGCTATGATCGACCAGTCGCCTATAGCTATAGGCACCGGGCGCGAGGTGAATTTGGACCGGTGGCGCCTTCATGCGGCGGCGCCGCAAATGTAATGGCATGTGGCGGCCGGGCCGCGCCCAGCAGGCGCTGCCGTAAAACCAAGTCTGATCATACATGTTGCGTTGCTAGGTGCACCAACAGTTACTGAAACATGACTGAGGCTGGTTAGGCCATTCAATTCAATTGTTGTTCATCGCGGCATCGCGTTTTTCAGGCGGAAAGTCTGTATATGTGCGGTCTGTAGGCAACAGCGCGTACAGTGCTCGGCAATTGAAACGCGATACTCGAATCGCATGGTCGCCAGCGCTTTTTGCACTGACTAAGCGCTGGGGATGCCAAACTGATGCATTGTGGTGTAGAGTGAAAGCGAGAACTTTCGTAACGCATTATGACTGCATTTGGTCCCACGGCGCTCACCTGTGGTGCGAAAAAAAAAAAAAAAACGGCGGCAGCCGCGCGCTGCCGGCGCTTCAATCGCTGGGCACTGTACATTTCCGACCCTTATTTTCTATGGTCTAGTTGTTCTAACGTTAATAAAAGAGCCGTTCATACGCAAGAGCTTCGTGTCCCACTTGCTGTTTTCGCCTCCGCAGTGTAACGGCTCCGGGGCTTGGGCACCGAAGGCGAACACTCAGATTTGTAGTCATTTTGCCGTCATATCAGTGTATCAGTCCTCCTTTTAATGTAAATTTTCCTTTCTAGCAATTCCCAACTCTGGTTGCGTCCGGCACATGACTGCGCTGTGCATCGACGACGAACGCCAACGCATTGGTGTGTTCACACTCGCCGCCACCGACGGCTCCCGTCGCGCTAAGCTATTTAAAATGGGCCGTGACTGAATATTGGGCTAGTTTATAAGCAATTAAGAATGGGGAAGCATTGCAAAGCTAAAAGAACTACAACGGACAGAGAACGGGAACTTACTGACATATGTACAATCGGCGAAGCAGCTCAAGAAACAGAATAAGGAAGACGTATGTGTCCTTATTTTCTTTTGTCCATAATTTTTGTGTCATTCACATATTTCCATGATTAAATACGCGGTAATGTTACAGTGCAAAGCAAAATAACATCTGGAATATAACTGCTGGAGTTCCACGTCTTAGCTTGCCGCGGTGAGCTCCGTTCGCGTGGTGCATTTGCATCGCAATTTGAGCTCGTTTTCTGCTTTATATACTACCTGATGCCACGAATGTGATCTGCCTTGTAGAAGTGACGACCTTTCTCAAAAGCACACACAAAAATGCGTTTTCCTGTGCGTCAGCCCTTAAAACCCGCAGTGCCAGATCACTGGAAGCACCGAGTGCCTTCGTCCCGTCGTCTGCTTCACATGCCATTGCTCTGACAGGTGCCGTTCGCGGCGCTGTTCGCCAACATATCGCAATCAGGGATTATGATCTTTAATGAACACACGAGTAACTTCGTGGTGTCAATTCAACAGCAAGTAATACCCATATAGTGAAGCAATATAAGTACCTCGGTGTACACATAAACGAAGGAAAGAATTACTCAAGCAACCACCAAGATAATCTGAAAATAAAGGGGAAGCGGAATGCAGCAATAATGAAACACAGAGCACTGTGGGGTCACAATAAGTGAGGTGGTGCGTGGAATCTGGAAAGGAGTAATGGTGCCAGCGCTAACATTCGCAAATGCCATTATATGCTTAAAATCGGATATATTGGCGGGTTTGGAAGTTAACCAAAGATCAGTAGGCCGGTTGGCTTTGGGAGCACACGGTAATACGACAAATGAGGCAGTGCATGGAGACATGGGTTGGGCCTCTTTTGAAGTCAGAGAAGCACAAAGCAAAATTAGTTTTGAAGAAAGGCTCAGGAACATGGATGAAAATAAATGGGCGGCTAAAGTGCACAAGTATCTCTACATGAAAAGCGTGGACACAGAATGGAGGAAGAGGTCAAGGAAGTTGGCAACCAAGTACAGGATAATCGAAACTGTAAATAGACAACCAGGGGTCATCAGAAAGAAAGTGAGAGAAATAGAGACCGTGAATTGGATGCAAAGAATGGAAACGAAAAGGACAATGGAGATTTACAAGAATGAGAAGAAAGAAATTAGAAGGGAAAATCTGTACGATAACACAAAGGGCAGTGCCTTGCTATTTGAGGCTCGAGCCGGTTGCCTAAGGACGAAAACATATCGGAACAAATATTCGGAACTAGATGAGACATGTGTATGCTGCAGTAAAGATCCAGAGACCACTCAGCACATCCTAATGGAATGCGACGGGATCCACCCAGCGAGAACCGTAGGTAACGTGCAACTCCCAGAAGCGCTTGGGTTCAAAGTGGAAGGAAACATAAACAGATCAGCCGTAGAGATCAGCAAGAGACGATTAGAGTACTGGTGGAAAAAAAGCAGGGAAAAGATGGATACGACCTGATCTCTTAAAATCATAGGCAGAGGTACAAGGTAAATTTTTGAAAAAGAATATTAATGAGAGGTATACAAAAATGCTAGATAAAGAACATGTATAGTATACCTGATTAAATCAAGCAGGCTAGGTGACTATTTGTCGCCGCCCCGTTTCAAAGGGGATGCCAATAAATCATCATCATCATCATCATCATCGCCGGCGCGCCGCTGGCGCCTTACGACGGCCGCCCGACTGGTCACGGCCGTCTGGTGTTCGGGCCGTGACACGGTGTGGGCCGTGATGAGACGCTCTCTCGACTCGTTCTTAACGCCTTTTATGCGGTCCCCCCCCCCCCCCCCCCCTCATTCTTAAAATTATTTTCTGTTACGTTAGTCACTGTCGCACTCTTCAACATTCACCTGATGTTTAACGGCTTGGCGGCGCCTAGCATTCCTATATTTGTTTCTGCGTGAACTTCGAGGCCATTCCCCTACCTGCCCTCCCAGCTGTTTCTTGTGGCGGTTTCTTAGCTTCCCTGGCCTAGCACACCCGTCCTTGACATATCTTGCCGTGCGCAAATCAGCGTTCTGTAGGTCGTTTGATCTTGTCGATGCTCAACACATTTAGCAAATGTAATGCTATCTATTCCGCAAGGCAGTTGCTAAACTTATGGTAGTGCAGTTTATTTTGCAATCAGCATGCCATCAGCACTGCATGGTTTCAGCTAGCAGGATTACCTGAACGATTATTGTAAAAATTTTGCACGTCTGAGAAAACTCGATCTCGGTTCCGTTTGTGCCTTTGCATATTCTGCATCTCATAGCAGCACACATTGCGTGACTTATCGATTCACAAGTTCAAATAAAGTCAGCCTATAACCTGCGTTGACAAACGCGCTGACGTTCTACAGGTGCATTGCAATAGTCGATTTACTTTTTCGACCTGCCACGCGGACTTCCCGTAGCTCTAACCGGCAACAACTCACTGGTCAAAAAAAAAAAAAAGGAAAAAGAAAAAAAAAAAACGGAAAGATCATGTTTCTAACGTGACTTTTTGGAATCATGAGGGGCGCACAGATGTGAACGAACAGATTGCGCAATTTGAGAACACACACGGTGCCTGAAGCTTTACCGCGGAGCGACCTAAATTTCTTGTCAAATAATCACACACACACACAGGTTAATGCGAATAAGCGATTCCTTATCGCGCACAATCGACCACTTACATACACAAAAAGGGTCAACAATCGTCGCCACCAAGACGATTCATTCAAATGATCGCATATGCCACACAAGACATAAGGCATCGCCGAATATGAAGTTGTTGACAGTCCTAACAATCTCCCCGTGAATTCATGTGAGCGCTCGCGAGATAACGCAATCCTGGCTAAAACAAACAAACACAAAAAAATATTATAAACAGAATAATGCGCATAGGCGGGTCCATCATTAATCATATGGGCAGCAGCGAAAAAATATGCACAGCGAGTTTCACTTCGCATGTTAAACTGGTCGACTTCACTAGGGAATTTTGGCCTCCATTCTGGGTACATAAAAAAGCTAATTTTAGAGAGCAGCCCAGAGTTGCCAGCATGATGTTTTCTATACCGCTAACCTTGGGCGATGTTGCGGTCGGTATTTAGTCTCGCGCGGAACGCTGTTGCCGGTTTCTTGCTCCGTGGCTGTTGCGAAGCGGTGAAAAAAAATCGCGATAAGACACAACGCCGCGCTCACTGCTGGTACACAGACGGTTAAAACACGGCCGCTCGATGAAACGCACGAGGTGCGGCCTGCCATGTCGCGCGGCGAAGTATGGGCGGAGCCACGCGGAATGTGAAGCAAAAGTTGACATTTGCCGCCGCTTTTTTAGGGGTGGCGCTACTGCTGCGGGACTGCGTATGTATGGACTGCGATGTGTATGCTGCAGTAAAGATCCAGAGACCACTCAGCACATCCTAATGGAATGCGACGGGATCCACCCAGCGAGAACCGTAGGTAACGTGCAACTCCCAGAAGCGCTTGGGTTTAAAGTGGAAGGAAACATAAACAGATCAGCCGTAGAGATCAGCAAGAGACGATTAGAGTACTGGTGGAAAAAAAGTAGGGAAAAGATGGATGCGACCTGATCTCTTAAAATCATAGGCAGCGGTACAAGGTAAATTTTTGAAAACGAAAAATAATGATAGGTATACAAAAATGCAAGATAAAGAACATGTATAGTATACCTGATTAAATCAAGCAGGCTAGGTGACTATTTGTCGCCGCCCCGTTTCAAAGGGGATGCCAATAAATCATCATCATCATCATCAATGCTCTCTCTCTCCGGGAAGGCGCCGCGGGAGAAATTTTGCGTCTTGCCTGCACGCCTTTAGTCCGCACACGTGGTAGTATAAATGTGTCGAGGTCCTTGTCGTGTTGCATGTGGCACTATCCCGCGCAACTGTTGCGTTACGCTGTGTGTTACTAGCGCAAGAAAAGAACCATTAATCCGGTACCCTGAGTTTTCGAGCGACGTAGAAGGCCGTAAAGCATGGCTGAAAAAACATTTCGCGACAGGGATAAGTGGCAAAGGAAGCATTTGGGAGCCGAGGGACGTTTTTAATTGGCGTGTTCGCTTCCCTTCACCGACGGCCACACCGAGGAACTGTGTAAGGTGTTTCTAAGCAAATTGTTACAGCCGCTACTGGCGAACTGCCTACAAGCTTCCGTCACGGAAGGTAACTATTTTAAAGCTGTTGAACGAGGCGCTTTTCCATGGTTTCACATCGTGTGAATATAGAAAATACAGCCTCCCTCGATCTTTTTTCTTTTCACCATTGCAATTGCTCTATTCACACGGAACAACTTTTTTTTTTTTTTCACGGCATCGTCTTCACATAAATAAGCTACATATCGGCAAGGTGGTTAATGTACGATCCGTTATAAACTGCTATCTACCCCATTTTTTCTAGAAAGGTGAAACTCACGAAATCTAGTAGAAAATAGTTATACAAACCTGTCATTATGCACGCATTTGTAACAAGTTTCATATTACCAGGGTTCTTTTTCCTCTTTCTTTTTCTTAAAAGTGCTCGATTCACGCTGAACAACTTTTTTTTTACTGCATCGTCTTTACATAAATATGCCACACGCCGGCAACGTGGCTGAATGTGCGATGTATACGTTGTAAACTGTTACCTACCCCATTTTTCTAGAAAGGTGAAACTAAAGAAATCTAGCAGAAAATAGTTATACAAACTTATGTCATTATGCACGCATTTGTAAGAAGTTTCATATAACGTTTTTATTTTATTTTTTACCAGCAAACAAGACTTGGTCAAGCGAGGCAAGTAAATGAGCACACTAAAAAAAAGCGCCCACTGTATCAGCAGTACTGCCTCACAATAAAGAACTCGCCAGTTCTCTTGAATGATGGACATAAGGCTCGAAACCAGCGGCAGAAGTGTGCCGTCCTGGCCTATGTGAGCCTATTAGCGGCCCAATACCAACGCCTGGGTATATTGATATCCTAGCAGGCAGCGTTGATATTTAATTTATATTTTGGAAACAAAAAGCACAACTCTCGCGTCAATAAAATGTAAACGCGAAGCGCGGCCGCTGCGCGAAGCATGCGGACGGCGCCTAAAAAAACGCTCACACCCGCGCGCCTGTCCCGGAGCAGTGGTGCCGCTGCGATGGCGCGGAGAACTAGGCGCCTCACACCGGTTTCGGGCGACGTGGCAGGCCGCACCTCGTGCGTTTCATCGAGCGGCCGTGGTTAAAAAGTGCAATCAAGCATGTATATGGAGCAAGATCGGGTCAAAGAGAGGGCGCAACCTCCAGGGTGAGAACAAGAACCATGATGTGTGCACGACCGGGCTGGAGTGCGCGCTCGCCATGGAGGACGGAAAAACTGAGGTTCGGTGGCTCAACGCCTCCTTTAAAGACATGAGGCGTTGGGTGGCTTAACTGCAGGGGAGAGCTTTTTTTCCACACGTTCTGGGCAGAAAGTCGATTGCGCATGCGCGACTTCGATTCGGCGAGCGATTTGAACTAAGTTGAGGCGGCGCCCCCCTCTGTGCGATTTGTGCGATTTGCCGTGCGGCGCCCTCTCTTCACCCTTCTTTAGGGTTGCCAGATTGGGCTATTAATAGCCAAATTGGGCTACTTTTTTACGTGGCTTGGCGTCGAAAATTCCGAGTTGGCTACATGGCTATATTTGGGCTATTTTTGAATTAAGGACTTCCGGGTCCCGGGGACCACGTCAGCACTGACAAAATTTACCAACGCCCAAAAACCCAAAGCTCATTGATGCGAAAAAGTTATGTAGGCAATCTCGAAGGCTGTGTTTTTAAGCAATGTCGGCGCTGAGTGGATGGCGTTAAGTCATCGCTGCCATGTTTTCAAGTCTTTCCAGGCTAAGCTCTCTTTAGATGCATGGATGGATGGATGAGGCTGAACCCTTTAAACCGGGCGGTGGCATACGCCACCTAGCCATGACTATTAACATATTTTGTACTTTGTGGTGGGTGAAATTTCACCCCTGCTTTGATTTTATCCACCAATCAGATAACCTCTGTTTGGTTGTTTCTACCCGCTTAAAGTCTATTATGCTTTGACTGTCCCTAAACCCCAATGCTTTGAAAAAATCAGCCCCGTTGCTTTGCACTGTATACGGTTAAGCCCTTTACAGAAAAGTATGAGGTGTTCAGCCGACTCCTCTTCTCCACACGCACAGCACAACGTGTCTATACCTTGGTACTTGACTCGGTACATCTTAGTCCGCAATACTCCCGTCCTGGCTTCAAACAACAAAGAGCTTCCCCTAGAATTATCGTAGATATCTTCTTTGGCAATTTCTTTGGCAATTTCTGGCAATGTGAACAGTGACATAGCTGCCTTCGAAGAGCATATCTGCACAAGAATAAAAAAGTACAAAATATCTCCAAGCTTGCTTGCTGAGATCCCTCCAGAAAAAAAAAAAAAAAAATGGATGGAAAATTATTCTACAACTGCAGCAGCAAAGGGTGTGCGACACGGCTTCAAGGGCAGATTCGTCTGCGATGGTGAGTGACGAAGCTAAGGAACTAAATTTGCAAAAACTGTATTGTCTAGCAGTTACTCAAAATCCACATTCATGTAGACGATGTCTTTAATAACGCAGCCTTCAAGTTCAATGTCTTTCCAGCTCTTCATCTGTCTAGCACGCACTGTGCATCAAAGAAGGGCTCGGCATTTTGAGTCTCGCATAATTAAGGTGTGCCGTGAGCCTAACGTCCTTGGTCTCATCTCTGGGGTGTGCGATGATCACCGTCACTTTCCTCAAGAAAAGCTACTCAAGAAAATCGTTCCATGCGGGCCTACAGTGGACGCCCAGAATGAACTTTACCTTCACCTCTTCACTGTACCTACCGACAAGAACTGGCAACACATACGAAGGGTGTAACCGCACTGCTTTTTCTAGTTCCATACCATGTGTTCCTTCGTAGTCTGCATGAGTTTGTTGCGCGCGGCGAACACATTGGGCGAACTTAAATGTAGCGATGGTCATGCCGGACTTTGACGGTGCACGGGACGGTCCTGGCGTCGGTGGCTTCATCGGTGATTCAAACGCTGCCTTTTCCGCACCCCACCTGCGCTCCCCATTTCCTGCGCCTCGGACAGCACACGGTGAGCGGTGGCCAGTCTTTCAACTAATCCGTTGACGACGTTCACAAGATTGTCGTCGCCGTCACGCTCCGAGTGGGATAGCAGCATACCGCTGAGCGTACATGCCCTTGCCGGTCCCTGCCGCCTCTGCTGCTGCGCGGTCTCCCTAGCAAGCTCGCCTCGCTCCCCAGTGCATCGAAAGAGGTGTTGCCTTGCTCCAAAAGTATAGCGTTTGATGCTTTTAGCGTTGTCAAAGTGTGTGTGTGGGGGGTGGGGGGTGGGGGGGGGGTGGGGGGGGGGGGGGCTGTCCTGATGCGGTCTGTGAAACGCTGTGTGCGCGCGTGTGTACGCGATGGAACATAAGCGCTCGTGCGTTCGCGTTAATGGGCATCGGTGCCTTTTAAAGCGCAAGGCTTAACTGGCTATTAGTCGCGGAATGTGACCATCGTCGACAACACTTGCGGTAGCAAAAATCAGAAAGCGGAATACTACATCTCTACGGTTAAATAAAGCATGTAAAGGGAACTTAGCACCAAGCAGCTAAAAATAAATTAAGATTATTTCAAGTGTCCCAAATACTAATTAAACGTAATCAGGGTAATTAACAAGACCAAAACAGAGACATCATACGACCTTTATTAAAGCGTGCCAAAGTGAATTACTAAGTAACTAAGAATAATTACAACTAATTAAAGGTAATTAAGGGTTGGTAACAGTAATAGAGACTACTTAACATCAATTCGAGACTCCGTAATAAGACTGTTCACGTAAAATTAAGACTAATCAAGAGTTCCAAAGAGCAGCAGATACTACTTAGGATCAATTAATGACTTCGTAACAGCAAGTAACAAAGCAATTAATAGTTATTTAATTAATTAACCAACATAAGCAAGCTATCGCAAGTTAAATGGCGGCAACGCATTAACGCTTTCGCCGTCAAAGTCACCTTATCAATCGATATGGGACCCCACCGAACGTTTTTTTTTTTTCTACGCATTGAACTCACATAGCTGAACACCCCCTTGATTAGCAACGTATTACCACATTGAACGAAAAAATGAATGTTTGCGCCAACCAACGCAGACACGCGATCAAACGTTACGTTATTAAATGCGGGTTGGAATATAATTGCACAAGTACTAAAATACTACAGAGCGTATCACGATAATCCGGTTGAAAAGTGCGCTACAGTGCATTTATACTCCCTACTAAAACTGCAGCGAAGCGGCCAGATTTCGTAAATAAATAGAGCACTATGCTATGTTCATTGTGACTGCGAAGCATTGAAGAGACCTTTATTATAGTGCCGCATGCATAAAATTCCTGTGCATGAAATCGGTGTAGGGTGCCTCGAGCCAGCGCCGCCGTTCAGGGTGGTGCCATCCTTTGACCGCACCCGCGCCGCCGCTTTCTCGCTGCGACGCCATCTTGAGTCACAGCGAGCGGTTGCGAGTGCTTGGTGCCGGTGCTTAGTTCGAGACACAGTGTGCGCGGATGATTCGCTGACGCTTCTACTTACTGGACAGTGTTCAGCCGCATGAATGACAAGCTTGTCAAGTGCATCGAGTCGACATGTCAAGTGCATCGAGTCGATCCAAGTGCACCGGATCGACGCGTAAAGGGCTTCGTTGTTTACGCTTCCCCCGGGACCCAGAGCGAAGGAAGAGATGGGAAGCCCAAGTAAAGCGGTATCACTGGAAGGCAACGGATAACTCCTACATTTGCGAGGTAAGTGTCAAGAAAGTTTAGACTATCGCATCGTGTTTTTCATAAATAAAAAAGTATTCTCTGATCCTCGCTCACGTACCTACGTTTGCTCACGAACTAAGCACTGCACCGATGCTGAGTAGCCTATGGTTTGCGAGCGCGCGTCGCATAGGCTTTTGCCGTTTTGATCAGCGCAGTCTATGCGAGTAGTACCCTTATTTTAAGAACTGACGAAAATGCTTCGCCGCGAAATAGCCTTACATTAGCTACAAATCGTCATGTAAACCACCTATTTTACTTTTTCACGGGAAGCACACATCGTGTGTCTCTTGTTACTTTTCTTTATTTTTTCCCTCAGTTTCTTTTTTCGCTACTGGTTACTTGGGACTAAAGAACGCAGTGCTTCTGGGGAGAGCGGCTTTTGTGTACGTGGCAAGCGAAGCATTGTGATTTTCTCTATTCTCAGCAGATATCTTGCGGATCTCAGGTTGTTACGTTATATAGCTGATTTTTTAGACGAATATATTTGTAGCGTGGTGCTCGTAAGCCGATGGTCATTCGTGCTCATTCCCGATCGTAGTGGGTACTGTGACGGTCTTTAAATGCCTGTGCACGGTATGCCCAGGTGTAGTAGAGTTAAGGGGCATCATGGGACCAAAATGTTTCGGCGCTTTCTGGCCAGGTGTCTGTTGTAGCCTGTGCATTTCTTCGAAACGTGTGAAGGGAGGTAATACAGCATTACTTCTGCGAAAATGTATTTTTAAGCACTGTAATGGGTTCTCTGTATTTACAAGGCAACTTTTCATATCAATAATCACTTTTGTTGTTTTACTTGTACTTAGAAACACTTTGAAGAGGACCAGTACGAGGGAAATCGACAGGATGGGCGCCGTCTGTTAAGGTCAACAGCCCTACATCATCATGGACTATATTTTCGAAGTGAAAAACATTGCTAATCTGTATTTGACTGTCTTAGTTTCATTTACGGTTTTTGTACGCGATATGTATGCAGTGTTTATTTTTTCAATGTAGTTATCAGTGTTCTAATGGTTATTTATAAAATGTTCTGTACTCGCCATCGATGTGTTTGGCTGATGCGACGTATTCGATGGTAGCTGATGTATTCTGGCTGGATATCTTGATTAATATTACCCGCGGTTGCGTTTTCTTGATTGCATTCTTGTTTTCGATTTATATTGTGTGTAATAAGGTTGATGTACTCACTTGAACCCCCCCCCCCCCCCCATGTAATGAATAAATTAAAGAAAATCTCTCACTATCCCGAATTGTGTGTCGAGCCTACCTTGCGAATTTTCTTTATCTCGTCTTTCAACATAACCTTCAGGCGCCACACAATACATATAATTTTTCATGTACATATCTCTTTCATGATTGATTGTACTAGACATTATAAGTAAATGTATTTTGTGCATCGTTTGGATTCTTGTGTGTACTACGCAAGATTGACACAGACAAGTTACGTTACATGTTTCTCTACAGCACTAACTAAACCTTATTTTCACATCGCAGTTATTTTTACACCAGCTTAATCCTGTCAACACACAGTTTTGTGGGCAAAAAAAAGCAAAATTGCGCGTAGATATCGTCAAATAATTGCAACGAACGCGAAGAGCATGCGCAACGCAAGGGAAACAAACCGCCTTGCGCGAGTGGCTGGCTACGATAAAGGAGGCGTGACGTGTAAACCAAAATACAACAGCGAAAAAGAAAAACACAGGGGGTCGCAAACCTTATATACCAAGCATCGAAGAGCAAAAAAAAAAAAAAAAATAGTGCGTATTTCAAACATACACACGGCATGTTACATGTAAATTGGATTAGGCAACTTGGGGCATGTTCCCGACGCCATACATTTACGTCTTGGACCTTCGACGAGTTAATGGCTATTGGTTATAAAGATGTGCAGATGTGATACCGATAAAAAATCCTCATCAAGGCAAAACACTTGGAAGTGCGCCGCGAGTAACACTATTTATGAACGCAAGCGTAGCTGAGTCTCAGCTCGTGTTACTCAATATGGCGGCGCCAGCGGGGTTGTCTCCACCCTGGACGGCGGCGCTGGGCATCGAGGCACCCTAAATCGGTGTGTTGGAATACGCCATCTGATGTCATTTGATGATGATAAAATAAACTTTAATTTTCGAGACAGTGTTCCCGAGCGTTTGAGCTGTGGATCACTCTATGTGGGAGGGTACCTCATTCTAGGAATCCTCTGGCCGCGATAGCATCCCGGGCTCTGGCGACAAGACGTCGTTGTTCGTCCAAGGCCGGGGTGGAGATCTTGGCCTCCCACGTCTCGGCGAGGAAGTTCACGTCTTCGGACGTTGTATGCTTGGTAACGGCGTCTTCGGGGCGCCACGGGCACTCGAGTAGTAAATGAGCCAGAGTGTCTGGCACGACGCAGATCGGGCAGTTGTAGTGTGTAGTGTCATTTTGAAAACTTTTATTACTGCACGCAGTCATTCTTGTTAAATGAGCCGTCGTGTTGCAGTCAAAGTTCTGATCTTATTCCCAATTATTAAATGCGGGTTGGAATATAATTGCACAAGTACTAAAATACTACAGAGCGTATCATGATAACCCGGTTGAAAGTGCGCTACAGTGCAAAGGCAAGCCGTGGCGCTCGCCCACATGGAAGATAAGCTATGAATGCATAGTTTCTTTAGTCGAAATAATTGACTCAGATATGCAATACTTTAGGTATAATTAAAAGTAGAGCATGGTGAACTCACTGGTCACCACTCAGTTATGAACACTCATGGATCCATCCACGCAAGCTATCCAGAAACCATGACTATCTCTTAGAATGAAGCAGATGCCTTCTAGAATACGCCACAAGGATACGCGTGCGTTTAGAGATTACGCTGCATAACGCGTGAGCACGCTGTAGCCTACAGGCCCCGACCCCCCAGATGTGTTGTCGCAGCGCTAAGAGGGACAAACCGCAAGTTTCTTGACGCAAGGCAAGGCCTATCGAGATGCACTAGGGAGCGAGGCTTGCTATACAGCCTTGGTCTGCAGACCAAGGCTGTAGTTTTCCGCGGGTGTGCTCCGTCAACGAGCGGCCACCGGTCGGTTCCGAGTTATTTTGTGGGCACCTGTATACGTCTCAAAGACCTATCATGGAGAAAGGAATTCAACCAAGAGCGGACACCCCCATAGAGCCCAGCGCGCCAAGCGGTCGGCATCAATCACTTCCGTTTTCGGTTTTGGGAGCGCGCCTTTTGAACGGTAGCTAGCACGCCGGCTGCGTTTTTTTTTTTTTTTTTGCCCGACCGCGCACGGTTTTTGTGCGGAATCGTTTATTATTTGGTAAAAATGATTGCTAACGATCTTGTCAAGTACCATCGATTATGTGCCACGTGCAATTTCACAAAGTAGACGCAAGACTCCTTGTGAAATGAGGAAAATTTATTTTGCTCTATATAAAAGCGATCGTTCCGCGCTTTTTGTGCGTTCATCCAACGTTGTGACCCCAGGTAAGCAGTAGTTCCCGTATGAAGCTCCACCGGACGGCATCAGCAGAAAAAAAGTAAATTACAATTGTCCGAGCATGTGTCATTTGGTATTTACATATAGGAATACTGCGTGTAGAGGCGAAACGTGCGAAAGCGGTGAATGGGCGGCATTACAAACAAAACCAATTCGCTTTTACATACATGGCGTAGAAAATACCCGACTCATCCCAAACAATACCATAAAATATGAAAACATCCGATTTCCAAGCATTACCCCATTTCGGGGCATTATTTCCTGCACTTTAGCAGCACAAATACACGGGCGACTTCGCGTTTCCAAAACTTGGCCTCGGGCGACGCGACGGTACGCTACACAGAGACGAACGCAACAGACGCTCCCAGCCGGACCATGCTAGACCTTCGCAGAATGCCTTCTACTCGCACTCAAGACATACGTGGGTGCAAAGCCTGTTTTCAGTCCTTTATAAGACGGAATTTTCGAATTACAAGTTTCTGATATGTTCCTCGGCGTTATCTTTCGCGCGTTCTGCCGGCGCCAGCAACACACTCCCATGTTATCACTCTTGACAATCGCCCATCGCGTTTTCGACAGGCGTGAGTACCGAAAGAAGGTACAGTCGCAATCTTTTTGAGGGCGAACACGGGAACGCGTGGCCTTCTTAAAGTCCCTATATAGGGACTTTAGGCCTTCTGAGCTCACAGCGCGGTTCAGCGGCGGCAACGAGAAGCATTGCTCATGCGCAGTGTGTCCGGCGTGCGAAAATTCTCCCGCCGCGCGCATTGCGTCACGCAAGCAAGTGCGTGTCGTCTGCTGCGCGCGTACCGCAATAAGGTTGCCGTACGGTTCGGGATTGGTGACGATGTTGAACTTCTCATTACGCTCCCCACGATGCATCAATAAACTTGAAAATATATGTAATGTTTTGCGGGCGTTCTCAAGATCATTGTTGATCTGTAGACAGGCCACGCATGCTCATGACACTTGTGGGCGTATTTAAAAAGCGGCTTCCGTCTTTGAGGAGCGTATATATATTCTTGCACATTACCGCATCTGTCAGAGCAGCAATTGAATTTCACATGGCGGAAAGAAGAGAGGTGGAAAATCGTACAATATTCGCTCAAGGGTATTCATAGCGCTCCATCGGTGCTCTCGTGCACAGGCCGCTAAAGACCGTCAACATGATTATTCAGGCATTCAGCAAGGAAGGCCGACTCTGTGATGCCCCACACAGGCGTCGACCAAAGGTAACGACGGAGGATGAAGACGCGCTTATGGTAGCTGCTGTCGTCGAGAACCCGTTCCAGTCCGCGAGGCAAGTGCGGGCGCAGCTATAGATGTGGACGCTTCCCTTGCTACGGTCCGGCGACGCCTCCGAAGTGCTGGACTGCGAAATTCTGTAGCTGCACGAAAGCCAGTCGTCACTGCTTCGAACAAGAAGTCACGTCTCCAGTTTGCTGAAGCACGTGCACGCCTCATGGATGGCAGATGACTGGGGCCGAGTGATCTCGGATGAGTCGACTTTTACAACTCGCCAAGACCAACGGATGTGAGTTTGGCAAACCAGAGGCACACGGTAAGAAACTTTTCTTAATGCACGTTTGATCATTGCGAAGGATGGTCAAAAATACGATTTCCATGCAGTTACGAGCCAGCCAATGTGCAGGGAGTCGCCGCGAGTGGCCGAAACTGCGTGAACGTGTGGGGCGCGGTGTTAAGGCATGGTCTCGGGCCTCTGCATCGCATAGAAGGTGCCCTTACATCGCAGCGATACTGCACAGAAATTTTGGACAATGTTGCTGCACCCACAGCGTCTTTCCCGATGCCGACTTTATGTTTCAACATGACCTGGCGCCGGTTCACACGGCAAAAGTTGTCAAGGAACATATAGAAAATCGCAGAATCAGCATGCTTTCCTGGCCGGCCAAAGGCACTGACATGAACATCTGCGAAAATATACGGGGGTACATCAAAGCAGCCATGGTGCGAAAACCTGTCCGCCCGACGACTGGGGACGAGCTGTGGGCAGCCGTTCGACAAGAATGGAAAGACCTTCGAGCGCATCATGACTTTAATTGTGCCAGCGCTGTACGCGTCACTGCCCTCTAGGATGGCAGCAGTCGTTTCCGCAAAGGGTTGTATGACAAAATACTATCATCAAAGAAAATTATTCCTGCTTACTAATACTACTTCTAAACGGATCAATCTTTTGTTGAACTTGCACCAAATAAAAGTTCGGATGTTTGTGTTCCCTTGCCTGTTCGTTGTACGATAAGAACACAGAAGGAAAACTAAACAAAGTGAAAAGTTCAATTACAATTTGTTGGGATATGTGGGGGGATCGCCGACGGCCCTCTGCCTCGACACACCGAGCCCCGCGGTTGGCGCATGCCTGCGCATCAACCGCGGTCCGGTATAAGCTCGAGGAAACAATAGACAACCACGTGTACACTCGGAAAGCATTTATTACGACTGCAACTAACACTTCGAGCTGGCCAGCTAGCTATAGTTGACATCGCTGAGGGTTCCCTCGAAGAGAAGAATACACTAGCTAAAGAAGGGCTTCCGACTTACCAACTGGGGGAATACGGGGGGGGGGGGGGGGGGGGGGGCGGCGTTTGCCGCGGCAAGAACGCGGTTGACTAACCACGTGCGGGAATACGGGAGCGACGGCGGAGCCTTCCGCCGTCGCCGCTTGCTGGAGACCAAAGAGACCCCGGGCGATATCAGCGGGATCTCACGTGACCCACCCGGTGGCGCTGATAGCGCTTGCAATTCCCGCGCGCCGCCCGCGGAAGGAAAGTTTACCCTCTCCCAACTCTCCCTGGCACGCATGCGCTTGACGCGACGTTCGCTGCCCGTGCGGCGGTTATGGGACCCGAGGATTCCCACATCCCTCCACCCTTAAATATTGCCCTACGGCGGAGAAATCGCTGGAACGACGGCATTGACAAAGTATCCGGGCAGATGCGATAGTTAACTCCGGCAGGAAATGTCCGAATCCACGTTGATAGGCAGCACAGTCCTGTGTGGCGGCCGCCGACATGTGGCAGCCGTCACAGTGATTGACGATGACGGGGGCTGAAGATGGCTTGCCCTCAAGATGCGCGCCGCAATGTCCACCCGGGAACAGCGGGTCAGGACTTTCTCGAAGCGGCGCGCGCGCCGGCTCGATGAACCTCGCACCGACGCATCCTCGTGGGAGTGTATGATGGTGGGCCTCCCTCATTGTGGCTGCCATGTGTTACTGCATCGGGCCGCGAACAGGGAGTGGCCGAGACAGCAGGCAGGACGTGGACCATGACAGCAATAGCAAGTCGAGGCGGCTTCACTCGTTCTGCAAAGTCGCTCAAATGCACTCCACAAACACTTAGAATTAAGGCAGTAGAGGCCGCCGCAGCGTCGGCCGTCTGACACGATGCTGAACCACCCGTCTACCGCATAGATTTATGCGGCAACGAGAAAAAAACAATCCAGTTCGTTTGAATGAAGTTATTCGCTTCGGCCGAATTTTTCCGCTCCAATGCAGCGCGAAAGTGGGCGATGCTCGAATCGCTCTCTAGTCCCCCGAGATTTCGGTTATTCCGCCCGCAAAACATTGAGTTCAACTGAACAAAATAAGCTCGAATGAATGAATGAAAAACTTTATTTCACGAGCTTTTCAGCGCATGCGCCGGATGGAAGTGGTTCCCACTTCACGGGAATCCATATGCTGCTCTCGCCGCCTGGCCCCTGGTTACGAGCCAAAGCTGGTCTTCCAGGGCGGGGCTGGACAGCAAGATCTTCCATCGCTCTCTAAGGGGTTGGATGGGTAGGGGGATCATGTTGGGGTTAGGATTGGTGAGGAGTGGTGGGTGTTGTTGGCTAAATTTACATTCTGCAATCATGTGTTGCAGTGTACCTGGCTCGTGACACACGGGGCATTCTTGCCAGTACTGGCTGGGGAACATGCGGTTTAGTAATTGGGGGTGGGGAAACGACTCTGTCTGGCTCTGCCTATATATAGTCTGCTGCTCCCTCGTTAACGTGAGGTGTGGCTCGGGGAAGCTCTGTCTCCCGTTTCTGTAATATTCCACTATGTCTTACCAGTGGTTGGCTCTTTGCGTCCTCCTCTTCCCTCTCCGCGGCTGCGGCTCGGCGTGATAGCGCTCGGGCCTGCTGGTGGGCAAACTCATTGCCCTCCACTGCGGAGTGGGCCGGAACCCAGATTAATTCTATCTCCTCCCCTTTCGGGGGTTCCTTGCCTTTGAGCGCCCGAAGCACCAACCGGGACACCCAGCCCGACTGGAAGCTCCTACACGCTTGTTGCGAGTCTGTGACCACTCTGGTCCTGCCTTGTGTAGTGAGGGCCAGGGCAATTGCCAGCTCTTCTGCTTCGTCGACATCGTTTGTTTTTACCGTCGCGCAAGTTAGCAGCTTTTCTGTGGTTGTCACCGTTACGGTCGCCCAGCTTTTTCCTCTGTTTGGGAGGCGTCTGTGAACCCCCTTCTGCCCAGCCAGCAGCCTGTTGTAAGCTTTTGCTCTGGCCTCCCGTCTGCCGCTGTGGTGTGCTGGGCTCATGTTTTTGGGGAGTGGTTTTACCTTGATTGCTTCTAGCCAGACGTCTGGTAGTTGTCCTCGCTCCGTCTGTCTCGTCTCCTCCCAGCCGATCTTCTTCAGGACTCTTCTGCCGGCCTTCGTTTGACTTAGGTGATGCTTCTGGCTGGAGAGGTGGCCCTCGATCAGTTCGTCTACCGTGTTATGCAGGCCCAACCTCATGAGTTTGTCCGTGGAGGCACTTATCGGGACTCCGATGGCTTGCTTGATTGCTTTTCGGATTATCACGTCAATCTGGTTCCTTTCGACCGTGCTCAGCAGGAGATACGCTGCCACGTACGTAATTCGGGAAATCACGAAGGCCTGTACGAGCCTCAGGGTGTCGTTCTCTTTCATTCCTCTGCGTCTCCTCGCCACTCTGCGGAGCATGTGCAGTACTTGCTCCGTCGTGTGCTTTAGCTTTCTCACAGACGCTTCCGCCTTGTTGTTTGCTTGTATCACCAGTCCCAGGATCTTGACACTGGGGCCCGGCAAAATGTCTTCTCCGTCTAGCACCACTTTAATATCTTCCTTGAGTCTTTTCAGCGCCCGTTGTCATACTACCACCAGTCCCGACTTCTGTGGCGAGCATCTTAGGCCGCATTCCTTGGCATATTTGTCCACCACTTCCGCCGCCATCTGCAGCGTGTCTTGCATCCATCCGTGGGATCCAGCCTTCGTCGTCCAGAGCGAGACGTCGTCGGCGTAGAGCGCGTGCCCCAAGCCTTCAATCGCTTCGAGCGCCTTGGGCAGGTGCAGGAGTGCCATGTTGAACAACAGGGGCGAAAGGACCGAGCCTTGAGGGGTCCCCCTACTGCCCAACTCGATAAGCGGGGATACTTCCTCCCCCACTCTGATTCTTGCTTTCCGATCTGTTAGGAAACCTCGAACGTAGTCATACGCCCGTTCTCCACAGCCAGTGCTCTGGAGGCTGGTCAGGATGCTAACGTGGGAGACGTTGTCAAACGCTCCTTTGAGGTCAAGCGCCAATATGGCGCGTGGCGAATGCCTCGTGGCCTGTTTCATGACCTCCTCTTTGATCTGTATGAGCACGTCCTGCGTGCTCAGGTGCTTTCGGAAACCAAACATGGTGTCCGGCATTTGGTTGGTTCTGTCCAAGTGTCTCAGTAGTCTATTTAACACCATCCTTTCCATCACCTTGCCCACGCAGGACGTGAGGGAGATGGGTCTCAAGTTGTCGATGTGCGGGGCTCTTCCCGGTTTTGGAATGAACCTAACCTCTGCCTCCTTCCATCTTCTTGGCAATTTGCCGCTTTCCCAGGTCTCATTCATGTGCCTGAGGAGCTCTGCTCTCGCTCTGTCGCTCAAGTTGTTCAGTAGTCGGTACGTGATGGCGTCCGGCCCCGCAGCGCTTTTCTGGTTGCTCTCTGCTATGGCTGTTCTTAGTTCCGGGCCCGTAAAGGGCTTGTCCAATTTCTCATTGGGGAGGCCTCGGTACGCTCCTGGCCGATCCTTGTTCTTCTCCGTCTTGATGTATTTGTTTTTCAAGTCTTCTATTAATTTCTCCACGTCCCCCTCGTAATTGTTTAAGGTCCGAGCCAGACTCCTGTTTGTCTCGCTCTTGCTTGTCATCGGGTCGATGAGGTGCCTGAGGAGCTGCCACGTTCTGCGGGTGGATAGGGTTCCTTGTAGGCCGTCGCACAGATCGAGCCAGCTTTCTTTACATAAATCCGCCGCATACTCTGCCGCCTTGTCGTTTATTTCATGTATCCTCTTGCGTAACTTCTTGTTGTGTCTCTGCCTTTTCCAGCGTTTGGTTAGGCTGCGTCTCGCTTCCCACAGGTGTGCCAGTCTGGCGTCTATACGGGGGGTTTGGTGAGTGGTCGCGATCTTTTGCGTGTGTTTTTCTACGATGTCGAGCTGCTGTTTCTCCCAGGTCTCGTACGTTTGTCTTGCTGCCCATTCTTCCTCATCCGATTCCTCTTCTTGCTCCTTTCTCAGCTTATCCCAATTGGTAATCCTCGCCGTGCCCGTCTTCACCTTGAGGGTGGGACCTCTGATTGTGATTCTGATTACGTCGTGGTCCGACCCCAGATTCGTTCCCATGTTTTGCCATGAGGCATCCAGAGTCCCCATCAGGAGCGAGAGGTCCGGCGTGGTGTCTCTGGTCGTGCTCGTGCCCATGCGGGTGGGTGTGTCGGGCTCGTTGAGTAGGGTCAAGTTGTGCTGTTCTATCAAATGTGCTAGTTCTCTCCCTCTTTTAGAACAGAACCGGTATCCCCATGTCGTGTGAGGGGCGTTGAAAACCCCCAGTACGAGCAGCGGCCGGGAGCCTGCCTTGCTCACTGCGTCCTGATTTGTTCCCGCCATGTCTATTCCTTTCTTGGTCGGCCTACAATACATATTCAGTACAAACACGTTCTCCGTGTTTCCTATGCCTCGACTGTGGAGCTCCACGAGGGTGTGTTCGCATCCCCGCTGTGCCGTCAGGTGCTGAGTTGCCGCTATACAATTGCGTACCAATGCTGCCGTCCCCTTCTCCGTCGGATCCACATACGTTACATAGCCAGGTAATCTGGGTCGCTGGTTTATCTCTTGTAATGCTATCACGTCTGGTTTGTTCTCGAGTGAATCCACGTGTTGTTGCAGCTCACCCGCCTTGTTCCTGAAGCCACGGCAATTCCACTGGAGAATCACCGTGTCTTCTTTCCCCCTAATATTAGTTCGCTGCGCCATCTTTGGTCAGGTCCAGGCTGCTGCCTGAACGGTGCACTTCAGTACCTGGTTTGGTGTACGGGGCGTTCTTCCTGCTTTTCTTTGCGAGCATGAGTTCGTTGACGTTGGCTTCTAGTTTGCTACCCTTCGCACTGGTCTTTGCGATCTTTGAGCAAACTTGCTCCACTTGCGCTGCTAGCTGCGCCATTTGGCATGTGAGTTGCGCCACCGCGTTGCTGACCTCTTGTAGGGGTCGGGCCCACCTTGGTTCTCCCTCCGCCTCTTGTAGACTCTGCGTGTCAGGCTGAGTGTCCCGCTTGGCTAGTTTCCGTTTCACGTTCGTTTCCTCCTGTCTGTTAGTTTCTGCAGCTTCGATTTTGGCTAGCAGTGACTTAGTCATCTCGTCTTGCTTATGTAATTGTTCCGTCAGTTTCGCTATCTGTTTGTTTTGGTGGTCTATTTGCGCGCTCTGTCTCTCTATCATCTTTTTCAGTTGTTCACATTCCTCGCACTGACTTTTTCTATCTGCTTGACCTAACTTGGGGAATTGACTTATCTGCGATGGAAGGTCTCCCTGCCCAACCCACCTGTTTGTCCGCGTTGTTCCTCGCCGGTGTCGGGGTCCTGCCTCTCGATCTCGATCTTTTCTTCCTTGTACTACTTTGGTCCCTTGCAGTGGATCTGGATGTGCTTCTCACCCCTCCTCCTGGCGTTGCCGACCGGCCTGCTCCACTGCTCAGGGTCTGGTCTCGCCTGGACAGGTGCGTTGACAGTGCCTGTTGCTCATGCTGCTTCTGCCGCTCTCGTTGCCGGATGAGGTAAGGCGTAATGAAGCGTTCCGGGCATCCTTTGGTACCTGTGACGTGACCTCCTCCGCAAAGCGTACATTTGGCCACGCAGGTGTGGCCTGGAGCTGGGTCTCGCGTGCCACACTCGTGGCAGGCTCGCGTTCCCGGCCGTGGGCAGGCTGTGCTGCGGTGTCCCACTTCGTAGCACACCCAGCATACGGGCACGGTCTTCTTATGCAAGGTGAATCGATATTCCGCTCCGTACAGCCAGAGGTAGTGCGGCACATCGGGTCCCGCGAACGTTAGAATGACTGTTGTCGAATCCTTTCCCATTCTTCTTACCGTGTAAATTTCGAATCCGTCCTCCATTATGTTTTCCTTGATCTCTTGGATAGTCAGTCGCGTTGGCACACCATGAATCACTCCCTTCACTGCGTCGTCGGGCGCCAGTCCATACATTTCCACTGAGTGTTCTGTTTCTCCGACCTTGATCTTGCTCACTTCGATTAATTTCATGGCCATGTCCTTGGTGATGATGATGAATGGTGTTTAATGGCGCAAGGGCCAGGTATGGCCAAAGAGCGCCAGGCCAGTGTTAATAGGTTGACAATGGAGCAATGAATTGCGAAAGATAGATGTGTCGTGGCTGTAAAAGGGCCTAAAAACAATCGCTGTAAAATGCGTAAAATATATATGTAATAAAATTATGGCAATGGCTAATGAGGTGCACTATGAGACGAAAGAACAATTTGCAAGATAATCATGATAAATGAGAATTTATCACTGATAAGTCTTTTCAAAAAGCACTACTGCCTTGACAGGCCCTTTGAAATGCAAGGGCCTGGAGGCTCGTGCTATACAAAACTACTATCGCAGCGGCATCCTCTGGAGAGAGGATGCGCTATGAAACTATTGGGCAAATAACATGCAATATAACATCGCTAAGAAAGCCCAGGACAGCTTTGGTGTTAAAGAGGGGTTTGTCACCCAGAAACATAGCGGGATGGAGAGGGAGACAGTACCTGTACGCTAGAGGAAAGTGCCTTTTTCTCTCTGTTTCGGCTTCCCTGCACTCCACGAGGGCGTGAAGCACGGTAAGCCTCTCTCCACATCTACCACAGGTTGGTGGGTCATTTCCAGTTAAAAGAAAATTGTGGGTGCCGTATGTATGTCCTATTCTCAAACGAGAGAATAGGACATTAGTTCTTCGTATTTTCGTAACGGGATGCCAGGGACCTATCTGTGGCTTAACTAAGTGGAGCTTATTGTTGGTTTCGGCATCCCACAAGCGCTGCCAATGGCTTCGAAGTTTCTTTCTCAAGTAGGGCTTGAGGTCTGCGGCAGGGATAGAAGCGGTAGGGTTAAGGGCTCGCGATGTAGTTGATGAGGCCATTTGATCAGCCAGAACATTGCCCTCGATGCCTCTATGGCCAGGCACCCAGCACAAAATAATATGCTGGTTAGACATGTATGCTTTGCACAGAGCAGAATACAGTTCAATGAGTACAGGGTTTTTGTGTCTATGTAGAGTCATGATAGCTTTCACAACGCTTAGGGAGTCTGTAAATATTATTGATCGTTTGAGTTTTGACTTGCCTATACTCTTCACGGCTGATAAAAGTGCATAGGCTTCAGCCGTAAAAATGCTTGTTTCCGGGTGCAGTACATCGGACTCGGAGAACGATGGGCCGACTACTGCATAAGAAACCCCTGCATGTGACTTGGAAGCGTCAGTGTAAAACTGAGTGCAGGACGAGTACTTGAACTGGATTTCTAGAAAATGCATCTGGATATGTGCCTCTGGAGCGTCTTTTGTGACCTCTACAAACGAAGTATCACACTCTATGAGTTGCCACTGCCACGGTGGCACTGGATTTGGTGGGGCCATCAAATTATTTTCTAGTGGGATATCCATTTCTGCACTAATTTTTCTTATACGTAGTGAGAAGAGTTCTCTTACTGTCGGCCGGTTATTAAAGAGTGTGGCACTGGTCATATCATTTATGATTGAGAAGGACGGATGTTCCGAGTTTGAATTTACTTTCAGGAAATAGGTAAGGCTTAAGTATGAACGTTGCATGTCAAGCGACCACACGTCCTCTTCTACGTACAGGCTTGACACAGGACTTGTCCTGAAAGCACCAGTGGCTAGGCGGATGCCTAGATGGTGTACAGGATCCAGCATCCTTAGGGCGCTTGGCGTAGCGGAATGGTACACTATGGCGCCGTAATCTAGTCGTGTGAGTATGAGGCTCTTATACAGATTTAAAAGGCACTTTGTGTCACTACCCCACACGGTGCGTGACAACACTTTTAGAATATTCATTGTTTTCATGCACTTGTTTCTTATATACTGTATGTGTGCCACAAATGTAAGTTTCGTATCTAGGATCACACCTAAAAATTTATGTTCTGTTTTTACGGCCACACGTTGTCCCTGCAACTCAATGTCAGGATCGGGGTGCAGACCCCTCTTCCTGGAGAACAGGACGCAGGTGGTCTTTTGTGGGTTAAGGCTAAATCAATTCTCGTCTGCCCACTTAGACACCTTGTTCAGACCAAGCTGAATCTGCCGCTCACAGACGGCAAGATTGCACGAGGCGAAACCTATCTGTACATCATCGACGTATGCAGAATAAAACATGTTTCTTGGGATGTACAGACGCAAAGAACTCATTTTTACGATAAAGAGAATGCAACTGAGCACCACGCCCTGTGGCACTCCAGTTTCCTGCACAAATGGTCTTGATACAGCATTTCCCACACGAACGCGGAATGTGCGATTAGATAAATAATTTTCTATGACATTTAACATGTTACCACGTATACCAACGTGTGAGAGGTCTCTAAGTATTCCAAACCGCCACGTGGTATCGTAGGCTTTTTCCATATCAAGGAATACAGACAGAAAGAACTGTTTATGGACGAAAGCTTCACGAATTTGCGTCTCAATACGTATCAGATGGTCGGCGGTGGATCTACCCTCTCGAAACCCGCATTGGTACGGGTCAAGCAGTTTGTTTGATTCAAGGAAATGTATTAGTCGTCGGTTTATCATTTTTTCGAACAGTTTGCAGAGACAGCTGGTTATTGCTATAGGCCGGTAACTTGAAGCAGACGATGGGTCTTTGCCCTGCTTCAGTATAGGAATGACAATGGCCTCTTTCCAGGCAGAGGGAATTTCGCCGGAGGTCCATATAGCATTGTATAGGGAGAGCAGAGTTTTCTTTGTTTCATGGGGAAGGTGTTTCAGCATTTGATAAGCTATGCGGTCAGGGCCTGGGGCAGACTTGTTGCAGCAACTAAGCGATGCATAAAGCTCAGCAATGCAGAATGGCTGGTTGTATGCCTCGTGTCCGGTACATTTTCTTTCTAGTTTCTGTTTTTCTATTGCAGCCTTGTGTCTTTTAAATGTTTGTGAATAATGGGATGAGCTGGCCGCATGTTCAAAATGTGCTCCCAGGCAGTTAGCTTGGTCTTCCAGACTGTCGCCTTGTGTATTTACCAACGGGAGTGAATGAGTTTGTAGCCCTTTTATCTTAACTTTCTTCCAGACTCTGCCCTCGTCTGTATACGAGTTGATGCCTGACAAAAACTTCTCCCAACTCTCTCTTCTGGCCTGTCGACGCGTTCTTCTGCCCTGCGATTTTATCTTCTTAAAATTGTCAAGATTCTCCGCAGTTGGGGATTCGCGTAGCAACCCCCACGCTTTGTTCTGTTTCCTACGAGCGTTCCGACATTCCTCGTTCCACCATGGGACACGGCGTTTGCAGGTCGCAGCACTTATTTCAGGTATACATCCAGAAGCGGCATTAATTATAAAAGATGTAAGATACTCGACAGCAGCATCAATTACCAGCGAAGATATGTCAGACCACGAGATACTACTTGTAAGACTTTGGAATTTCTCCCAATCTGCCGTATCCAACTTCCAGCGGGGTGCCTGTGGTGGAGGTTTGTTTTGTAGTGGTGATCTCAGCAGTATTGGGAAGTGGTCACTCCCGTAAGGATTTTTTATAACTTCCCATTTAAGTTCAGCAAATATAGACGGGGAAGCTACGCTGAGATCAATGGAAGAAAACGTTTTGTTTGCGAGATTGTAGTAGGTGGGTTCCTTTTTATTCAGGAGACACGCACCAGAGGAGAAAAGAAATTGTTCGATTAGGCGTCCTCGCGCATCGGTACGCGTGTCGCCCCAGAAGCTGCTGTGTGCATTGAAATCGCCAAGAACAAGGTAAGGTTCTGGTAATTCATCTATAAATGACTGAAATTCATGTTTGTGTAGAGGATAATGTGGGGGTATGTAGACCGAGCAAATGGTTATGAGCTTACCCAGAAGTACAGCACGAACGGCTACCGCCTCAAGTGCCGTATTCAGGGGAAGTTGCTGACAGGCTACACTTCTGTCGAGTATGATGGCCACACCACCAGATGATGCGGCAGAATCCTCGCGATCTCTTCGGAAAACAATATTATGACGTAGGAAGTTGATGTTTCTGGAGTTTAGGTGCGTTTCTTGAACACACAGCACCTTTGGATTAAATTTATTGATAAGTTCTTGGATGTCGTCTAGGTTGTGGATTAGTCCCCTAACATTCCACTGCATTATAGTGTTCATGTTGGAGAAAAATAAAAGGTGCTGTGTGTCTCGAAAGGGAGGAGAGTGACTTTACTTTACAGGGCCTTTGTTAGGCCCTGTAATTGGTGTTTTGTCTTTTTTGGAGCGGTCGAGAGAACCTCGCCGCTCCTTCGACGCTACCTGCACCGTTTGGCTTGGACTGGTGTCCATAGCCTCTTGCGAGGCACTGGACACCCGCTCCAGAGAGCGATGTGTGCGTCGCGTAGACTTCATCTCGAGCGACGAAGTCTTTGTCCCCACCGGGCCGGAGGTCGAAAGGACCCCTGTGGCCTCTGCGGTGCCCTGGCTGCTGCCGGAGCTTGTAGATGCCACTGGTGTGGAGACTTTGAGAGATGGCAGGGCAGCGTTAGCTGCTCCCACCGTAGGGGCGGATGGCGTTGACCTCGGCACGCTAGGCGTGGTCCGGGCTGCCGCCAGAAGCCGTTGTGGTGCCGCCCCCCGTTGCACCACTTCGGCGAAGGATGTTTTCAGTGAGAATAATGATGAGATCCGTTGTCGAGCTTCACGGAATGTTATATTCTCCTTAACTTTTACTGTAATTATTTCCTTTTCTTTCTTCCAGGCTGGACAAGCTCTGGAGTATGCAGGGTGACTGCCGTCGCAGTTCGCACAATGTAGCTCATCATTATTGCAGTCGTCAGCAGAGTGAGCGGTTGTGCCGCACTTTGCGCAAATAAGCTGCCTTCTGCAGCTCTGGGATGCGTGACCAAATCTCTGACATTTGAAGCAACGTCGCGGGTTTGGAATATAAGCTCGAACATGAAGTTTTACATAGCCGGTTTCGAGATTCTCAGGTAAAGTAGTTGAGTTGAAAGTGAGTATTAAGTGCTTTGTTGGGATTTCGATGTCATTCCGCCTGATTTTGATGCGCTGCACGTGGATTACGCCTTGGTCCTTCCATCCATCCAGGAGTTCTTCATTCAATGTCATTAAGTCTTCATCTGATACCACGCCTTTCACTGTGTTCATAGTTCGATGTGCGCTCACAGAAACAGGTATGTTACCAAAAGCTACGAGGTGTGCGAGTTTGTTGTGTTGTTCCTTCTCTTTTAGTTCGAGGAGCAAATCTCCACTTGACATCTTTGTTACCTTATAACCAGCTCCAATGCTCTCTTTTAGGCACTTGGCCACAAGAAATAGGGAAATTGCTCTAGCTTTCGTAGATGACTGCTCACAGTGAAGGACGTGGAATTTGGGGAAAGTTTCTTTGTTTTTGGGCCAGAATAGCGAGGTTGCGTCGGTGCGTACCCTTTTCGAGGCACGATCGGTAGAAAAGGGGTTTGAGGATCCCATGGAAATAAGTGATTTATTCGGCAACGGCGTCTGCCACCCACCACGGAGCCCAACAAGGGGACGTGGCAGAACATATAAACAAGTCTGCACAGCGCCAGCAGTATGCCGTTACTATAACCCAATATGGTATACCCAAGGTAGGACAGCCACACCAGGTTAACCCTTGCCGCCAGGAAAAGTGGAAGTGAATAGAAAAGATGAGAAGACAGGAGAGATGAAAAGCGGGAGAAAAAGACGAAGATTGGAGAGGAAGACAGGAAAAGGCGACTGCCGATTTCCCCCGGGTGGGTCAGTCCGGGGGTGCCGTCTATGTGAAGCAGAGGCCGAAGAGGTGTGTTGCCTCCGCCGGGGGGCCATAAAGGTCCGAACACCCAGCATCGGCTCAGCCCCCAGGATCCCCCTTTCCCCAGACACGGCTAAGCCGCGCACGCTACACGCGGGAGGGTCCAACCCTCATGTGCTCGGGTCCGTGGTGTCGCAACACACCAAACGCCTGCTTACGCAGACGCCCCTGCGGGGGGCCATGTCCTTGGTGGGAGTACTCACGGTTGCCGTGTTTTGGTTATGGTCGATCCTTAGCCGAAGGTTTGCTTCTCGCCACGTCGTGTTTGTGGCCTGTAGCTGAGCCAGCGAGAGTTCGGACGGCGCGAGCTTGGCCACGTCGAGTCCACTTCGCGGCCGCATCACTAGTTTGTAGTCGTCCAGGGGAAGAGGCGCTGGCCTTGGTGCTGGCTTTCTCATCGTTAATATCGGCTGTCGCTCCAGGGGCGAAGACGGTGGCGGCTGGCCGGAGGTTGGATTTAGCTTTCGTCGGCCTCGTCGGCGTTGCGCCTTCGAGGCGGCCGTCATCCACTCACCTGCCGCCGTTGATTCCTGGCTCTCCTCGTTATTGTCTTGTTGCATATCGTTGCCTTCGTCATCCATGCCTTGGTTGTACTTTACTCCGCACGCGGGAACCGCGACGACCGTGCCGGGCTGGACCTGCTCCTTGGCCGTGCTCATCTCTGGGCCTACCAGACTGGCGTTAGGCTTAGTTCGCGCACACGGATGAGTGTCTCTAAATTCGTACAAGTCGCACTCACCGGCGTAATTTTAGTGTCCCCGGGCGCCTTTCACTTGGCTGAATCCGATGGTAATACTAAAATTGCCCAAATAATAGCTTTATCGCGACTTTCGGTGTTCGTTTCGGAGCTCATGGAACGCACGTCTAGCTCAGCGCGTGATGCACGCGCTCCCCCTATAGTCTGAAGCTAATCTAGTAACTATAGTAGAACCAACGTTACTAGATTAGCTAATCTAGTAACGTTGAGTAGAACTAGCGAATCCGGTTGCACCCGCTAAAAGTCACGGCATGGTCGTCTTCGAACATGCGACCGGCAGCTCCACAGAGCCTTAGGCCTAATCGCGTCCATGACGGATACCAATGCCACAAAAGACCCATAAAGGGTTCCAATGAGCCGCCGCGAGGAGATGCAGGCCTAGCTAAGTGGTCCCCGCTCGCTGCTCAACACGCAGCTACCGAGCAGACTCCTGGGAGTGTGGGACTGCGCCCCGCTGACGTCCTAGCCAGCGTTTCCGGCGCCCAGCTCCCAGAGCCAAAGATACAGAAAAGAGGCTATTTACATATGTACAGGGAAAATCGACCACCGCACCGGCTGCTGCACTCACTCGCTTCGGGCGTACTCTTAAAAGAAAACTTGCTGCAAATCTCAGCGTCTACACGAGTTCGGCGACACTGGCGCAGCGTTAACTCGCCCTCAAGAAAGCACACACAGATCTAGCTAGCAATCACCCCTTCGGCTGAGGCCTAACGCTGGTCCGGACAGATCGTCGTCCCGTTTTCCAAGAGCTTGCCCCACGTTGGGAACGCCAAAATGTCGGGATATGTGGGGGGATCGCCGACGGCCCTCTGCCTCGACACCGAGCCCCGCGGTTGGCGCATGCCTGCGCATCAACCGCGGTCCGGTACAAGCTCGAGGAAACAATAGACGACAACCACGTGTACACTCGGAAAGCATTTATTACGACTGCAACTAACACTTCGAGCTGGCCAGCTAGCTATAGTTGACATCGCTGAGGGTTCCATCGAAGAGAATAATACACTAGGTAAAGAAGGGCTTCCGACTTACCAACTGGGGAATACGGGGGGGCCGCGGCGCTTGCCGCGGCAAGAACGCGGTTGACTAACCACGTGCGGGAATACGGGAGCGACGGCGGAGCCTTCTGCCGTCGCCGCTTGCTGGAGACCAAAGAGACCCCACCCCGTCCCCGGGCGATATCAGCGGGATCTCACGTGACCCACCCGGTGGCGCTGATAGCGCTTGCAAGTCGAGAGAGTGAAGCCAAACAGGACGGTCGTGGCCGAGTGGAGCTCAGCACAGCAGGAGCAGTGAATAAGTTCAATTTTTGTTTATTCTTATTTGGTTGATAGAAGTGTTAGAGTACCCGAGCTATATATATATATATATATATATATATATATATTGTTTCTCATGCTTTTTTTTAGTTTCTTGGTTAGTTTGGTAGGACGTTAGTAGGCAGCGAATAGTTCAATTTTTTTAAAAAAATTTTTTGGAAGCGGGTTGTGGCGCACGTGTTGCATGGTGAAAGCAGTGTAAAGCGGCAGTTTTAAACCGCGTTAGGGAAGCTAGCGGAGGTAGCCGGATAGCGAGTTTGCCGTACGGCTTACCGTGGGGCTTTGTTCAGATATTTTGGTGGGCTTTCTCGTTAGGTGGACGGGTGGACAATGGTGCGGCAGGCTAGGAAGGACAGGGGTGATGACGAGCTGGTGCAGTGCGAGGAGTGCAAACGTTGGTGTTATTTGGACGAGACGCACTTCGCCAGTTTAGCCGACGCTGAGGAGGCTAGCTTCGCGTGCAGGTCGTGTGAAGGATTTAAGGGAGCTGTGCGGCGGATGGAAGGGGAATGGGCAGCCAGTGTGGAAGAGCTGAAAGGGGAGCTGAAGGTGGAGCGAGAGCGGCGAATTGAGCTCGAAACTCGGATGGGCGAGTTGCTTCACAGGGAGGGGGCCGAGGCCGTCCTGGTAAAGCGAATAGCTGGCGAGCTACAAGAAGAACGGGAAAAGCGGGCCGTGCTGGAAGAGTGGGTGGAGGCGCTAATGGCACAGCTAGGCGGCGCGTAATCCCGGGTCAGCTCAGGCGGGCGGCGGGGACAGCGCGGAGACTCAGGCAGAGGCATGCCATGAGAGCAGGGAGGGACGCCTAGGGGCCGTTGAACAGCAGGCGAGAGCCGGCGGTAACACGGCGGTTCCACAACTCTACAGCGAGGTAGTGCGGCAGGCTTCGGGTGGGAAGAGACGAACGGCAGGGAGCACATCGTCACGTGTCAGTGGCGCACGGCGGGTGGAGAACCAGCTAGCGCGAACTGGAGGACGACAATCGCAGGCGGGAGGCAAACGTGTAGAGCGAAGGGTCCTAGTGGTGGGGGACTCCAACGTAGCTAGAGTTAAGGAGGGCGTCCTTACAACAGTGAAGGCAGACGGGCGGGTGAGGGTGGAGGCCCAGTCAGGGAAGTGCATGGTTGACGCAATGGCAAAAGCTCAGAAGGTGGTATCAGACAACCTCGAGCATGAACATCTGGTCGTTATCCATGCTGGTCTCAACGATGTGCTGAAGGGAAGGAGCCAGAACCTAAACGGACAGTTAGAGGTTGGGTTGCGTAAACTCAGAGAAACCTCTGCGAATGTGCATGTGACCATATGCACAATCCCACATGTCCGGGGCCAGGCTAGCGAGATGGAATGGAAGGTGCTTGAGGCTAACCGGGTCATTAGGGGTCTGAGCAGACCACTTGGGTACGGCACAATGGAGGTAAACCGGGAAGTGTACGAGTCTGGCTCCCACCCTTTTGCACAGGATGGCATTCACTACAGTGGTGCCACGGGCGGGAGCGTAGGTAGTAGGATAGGGCGCCAAGCTACGGCTTTTTTGGGGGGACCCAGAGCCCTAAGACCACCAGTGTAGACGAAGACGGACCCAGAGAGGCTCCAAGATTCAAGAAACGTAGAATCGGTAGAAGAAATAGACGTAAGCACCAGGGGCAAGGTCATTCTGACATAGGGTACATTAACATGCAAGGTGGCAGGAATAGGCTGAAGTGGGAGGAGATAGACGAGCAACTAAGGCAAGAAAAGCTGATGGTATACGGGTTTGTGGAGACACATCTTAGGGACATGGAGCAACCTCCCTGTAATCCTGACTATGCATGGGAATATTGCAATAGAACAGAGGGCAGCAGAAAAGGGGGTGGAATTGGTGCATTCATTCATAAAAGTATGAACTGGCAAAGGGTCAAACAGGAATGCAAGGAGCATTTATGGCTAAAAGGGAAAGTTGCAGGAGAGCAGACACTCCTTGGCTTTGTATACCTCTGGACAGGAGCAAATGCCAAAGAGGAAAACAAAAAAATGCTGGAATGTATATCAAGTGACATTAATGAGCTAGGAGAAGGGTGCGAGGTTATTATACTAGGAGATATGAACGCACACATAGAAGACATGGACGGGTACACAGACTCAACAGGCAACATGTTGCTGGATATGTGTGAAATGCATGACTTAGTTGTACGCAACAGTACTGAGAAGTGTGAAGGGCACATAACATGGGAGGTAGGGAGCCTGCAGTTGACGATAGATTATGAACTAATGTCACATAGGATGCACGATAGGCTAAATGTAATGAGCATAGATGAATATGGCTCCAGAAGTCTAGGTAGTGATCACAAACGTATTAAGGTGAGTTTTAGAAGGGAAATGAAAGTAGGTAGGAGGCAAGATGAACAACCAGGTGGGATATTTTACTCGGAAAAGCAGCTTGAAATAGCAACCCAGCAAATTGAGGAAGTAATTTCAGAGGATACAAAAACAGAATGGACATATGCAAATTTAACAGGACTATTTGAGCTAGAGCTTACTAAGGTACGAGTCAGGACAAAAGGGAACAGAAGACGTAAACCCAAGAGCTGGTGGGATGAGGAGGTTAAGAAGGCCATAGAGAAACGTCAGGAAGCATCCAGGGAACACAGATATTCAAAGCAGAGGGGTGAACCAGAAGCTGATGTAGGCAGAAAATGGAATAACTTCTTAAGCTGTAGAAGGGAAGCATCCAATTTGATCAATGAGAAGATCAGAAGAAAGGGGAGCCAATGGTTGTCAGAAGTAAACAAAAAGGATAGAAAAGCAGCGAAGAAATTTTGGAAACATCTCAACTCCTTGAGTAATAAGACTAGCCTAGAGCAGAGGTTTATAGTTACAGCTCAAGGTGTTCGACTAGAGGGAGATGAGGCAATGGAACATATAAGAACAATGATGGCAGAAAAATTTAAAGAACGAAACATAGCATGTGCTCAATCAGGTGAGGATGGACTAGTCAGTGCAGTGGCTCCACTGGCACAAAGCGAGTGGGAAAGGGCAGAGAAGAGGGTTCCTAGTAGCACGTCGACAGGTCCTGATGGCATCCCAATTATGTTGATAAAGACATTGGGCCCAAAATCTAAGAAAGCATTAAGAGAGGCAGTGAGCAAAATGATAATGGACGGTAAAGCCCCCGACGGGTGGAGACTGAGCAGGATGAGCATGATATATAAGGGAAAGGGGGACAAAGCCGACATAAACAACTACCGTCCCATAACAGTGACGTCAGTGGTTTACAGGGTGGTGATGCAGATTATAAAGGACAGACTGCAGGCATGGGTGGAGAGCGAGGAGGTGCTGGGGGAACTACAAAATGGGTTCCGAAAACAAAGAAGGTTAGAAGATAATCTGTTCTCATTGACACAGTGTATTGAAATAGCAGAAAAGGAACACAGGCCCCTATGGCTTGCCTTTCTGGATATCAAGGGAGCCTATGACAGTGTAATCCAAAAGGATTTGTGGGACATACTGGGCACTCTAGAGGTGGAAGATGGAGTAAGAAATCTTTTAAAAGATATCTATAAAAGTAACAAGGTGCTCATAAAATGGGAAAACAAGGTATCTGGGCCTATAGAGATACAGCAGGGGCTTAGGCAGGGGTGCCCTCTGTCACCTCTGTTGTTCATGCTGTATTTACAAGGATTAGAGAAAAAATTAGAGAGGAGCGGACTTGGCTTCAACCTTTCCTATTTCAAGCAAGGAGAATGGATTAAACAGTCATTACCAGGACTGATGTATGCGGATGACATTGTACTTATGGCTGACAGCAAGGAAGACTTGCAGAGATTAATGGACATCTGTGGTAAAGAGGGAGATAGCTTAGGTCTGAAGTTTAGTAAAGAAAAATCGGCAGTCATGACTTTTAATGATAATCAGGGCAGCGAGCATAGGATACAGGAGGTTACGCTGGAGGTGGTGGATAAGTACAAATATCTTGGAGTGTGGATAAACAATGGGGCTGAGTACCTAACGGAACATGAAAAATATGTGACGGCTAAAGGTAGCAGAAATGCAGCTGTGATGAAAAATAGGGCACTGTGGAATTACAATAGGTACGAAGTAGTGAGAGGGATTTGGAAAGGGGTGATGGTCCCTAGTTTGACTTTCGGCAATGCGGTCTTGTGCATGAGATCAGAGGTTCGAGCAAGGTTGGAAGTTAAGCAGCGAGGGGTAGGTAGACTGGCTCTGGGAGCACACGGAAATACACCAAATCAGGGGGTACAGGGTGACATGGGATGGACGTCATTCGAGGGCAGGGAAGCCAGCAGCAAGATAGACGTTGAGGAGCGATTGAGAGAAATGGCAGAAAAGCGGTGGGCAAGGAGAGTTTTCAGTTATTTGTACATGAGGAATGTTGATACAAAATGGAGGAAGCTGACCAGAAAACTGACAATCAAATATTTGGACTGCAGTAGGGGTGCAAACCAGGAAACAGCGGTTAAGAAAAAGGTTAAGGAAACAGAGAGGGGTCTGTGGAAAACAGGGATGCAGACGAAATCAGCACTGGGAACATACCGAACTTTCAAGCAAGAAATTGCCAAAGAAAATATCTATGATAATTCTAGGGGAAGCTCTTTGTTGTTTGAAGCCAGGACGGGAGTATTGCGGACTAAGATGTACCGAGTCAAGTACCAAGGTATAGACACGTTGTGCTGTGCGTGTGGAGAAGAAGAGGAGACGGCTGAACACCACATACTTTTCTGTAAAGGGCTTAACCCTACAGTGCAAGGCAACGGGGCTGATTTTTTCAAAGCATTGGGGTTTAGGGACAGTGAAGGCAAAATAGACTTTAAGCGGGTAGAAATAACCAAACAGAGGTTATCTGATTGGTGGATAAAATCAAAGCAGGGGTGAAATTTCACCCACCACAAAGTACAAAATATGTTAATAGTCATGGCTAGGTGGCGTATGCCACCGCCCGGTTTAAAGGGTTCAGCCTCATCCATCCCTCCATCCATCCATTCCCGCGCGCCGCCCGCGGAAGGAAAGTTTCCGCTCTCCCAACTCTCCCTGGCACGCATGCGCTTGACGCGACGTTCGCTGCCCGTGCGGCGGTTATGGGACCCGAGGATTCCCACAAATTACAATAAGAAGCACAACGTTCTGAATTAACAGCATCAAAATCGTGGTTTCTGTCATAATTTGGTTTCTATTGAGGGGGGAAAAACTGCTAGCAGACGACACACGCGCGCTACGATGACGTAATGCGCACGAAAGGAGCCTACCCTCCCCGAGCATGCGCGCAGATATTGTGGCTGCCGTCTGACGGCGCTGGTGATATAGAAAGCCACGCGCTCCCGTGTTCACCCACAAAAAGATTGCGACTGCATATGTTGTTGCGGGGCCACAAAAAACGTCACAACTTGTCTCTCTAAGATTCATTACACGCCAAACTATAACCTTGTCACCACGGCCGAGCAGCTTATCGCTAACTGTGCCACAGCGCGCTGTGCTGCCAGCGTGCCTCAAAAGCTACTACCCCAAAAAGTAATGAAATTACTTTTCAATAATGTCTGGCCAATTGTTCTGGCGTCAGAGAAAGCGGCACGAACTTCTAGCAAGATGCACTAGACTATACATAGGTTGCACGGACGTCATCGCGGACGCCATATTGGGGTACCAGTCGGTCGAGAAGGGGCGTAAGCAAGGAGCATGACAGCAACAAAAAGCGCGTCTTGCGTCGAACGTCAGAGCGTTAACAATGATAAACCGGTGAAAACCTATCCGGCGCCGTGAAAAAGCAAAACAGTTTGCGCGTGATAATACGTTGCACTGACGTCATCGTAGTCGTCATCTTGGGGTACCAGCGCGGTGAAATATGGCTGCCTGACATCACATGAATACTATCTATACGCACCACGGCCGAGTTGGTTCTCGCTAACTGCATCACAGCGCCATGTGCGGCCAGTGTGCCTCAACAGAACCGAAATAAGTTACAATAATTCCCTAGGAATCGTCGGAAACATGTCCCAGCACGATTAATTAACTCAAATTAACTGCGCCAGGACGGCCGAGCTGTTTTTCCCTCACTGCGTCTTAAGTCTCGGTCCCGTGCCGTAAGCCTAATTGCGTCGTAGACTGTGAAACAAAATTTCTCACCTTGCCGTAGTCCAATAGTGCAGTGTTGTCTTATCCGAGTGCAGAAGGAACGCAAGAATACGCCGGGAGCCCAAGAGACCTGGCTACATTAAAAAAGAGAGAGACAGACAGACGGGTCGCCGCGGGCGAGCGCTCAAACGCGCGCCCAGCCGCCCTCGCTCGCCTCGGGGGAGTGTCTGGCGGATGACGCATGCACCTGGCACGTCATTAGCCTGTCGCTAGGTGAGGCAAGAAAAGTAAAGGCTCTATTCTGAGCCGCTATTCTGGACATTCCGCCATTTTCTTCAAGGCGTGACGTAGGCGCGACGCTTACAAAATGGCGCTCATGGCCCCGTTTTGCTTTCGTAACGTGACGCAAATTTGACGTTTCGCCTAAGAAACTGTAATGTAGGCATTTAAACTAGCGTGGTTGATAAAGCAAAACAGTTTTCCTCCCCAGTAAAAATAAAGCAGCTAGCTCAAAGCGTACGATTATTCCATCAAAATCGTTTCTCGCTTCCGTCGTCTGCATGCGCGCAGGCTGTCGTCTGCTTCATTAGCTAGGATGCGTCTCCTCGGGAAACTGAATGCGTCATCGTATATTGGAGCCCACGCGCTTGCTTTCTACCTTGAGACAACATACGCGACCTGCCAGTGATGATCAGCGCACGCTCTAGGCCGCGTTATCGCTATCTCGTGAACCGCAAGTGACTCAGCCCGACTCGTCTGGCTGAGAAGCGGCCGAATATCATCGATAGCGTTGCGCGCGCCACAGGTATCCGCTTGCGCAACGCAAGCGCCGGCACTGCCATCTCTTGTTCACTTCGCTGCTTACTCGCCCCGCGAGAGGAAACATCAAGACGCCGCCTGGCGTACATTTATTTTTATAAATTAAAAATTCGCCGTTGTCATAGCCTTTGATGAAGCGAAAAGACATTAATATTGATTACAATGCAAACGCAGTAGCGAAAAGTGCAATAAGTCGCAAGAAGTTTGCTAGTTTCAACAATTATTATTTCAAATAAACGTGTTTTTATTAGAAATAATGGTTCAAAACACAAATGCCAACACAACCCGAGAGCGATGCAAATGCTATGAGCACGCGTTGTGAACAAAAAATTTTCATGGCCCCAAATGACAGGAAAAATGCGGCGATACGCATGCCTCACGACTGACACTGCATATGGCCGCTCATTACCATAATTCGCGCGGCTCGTCGCACCACAAATTATGGCGGAAAATCTCTGCAATGACGGCCCAGCGCAACGTCACGCAACGTCAAATTGACGTTTACGAAACAGCCCTTCCTGTGACGCTCCTCACGGGATATTCTTTCAGCCAATGAACAAGCTGACATGCCAGCTATCTTGGAACGCCACCACATATTCGCGAAATTGCAGATGCATTCCACGGGCTTCTGCACGCTACCGTCCACTTTCTTTTTAAAGCGCTAAAGTCGCAATATAGGTGCCAAGGACCACAAAAAAGTATTAGTCGATAAAACTTGCAGCTTCACGTCACGTTTCGTCATTCTGACGAAAACACAAAATTGCATTTTGCAAAACTTCCGTTTCCCGGCACAAATTTCGAAACACGTGACCTCTGCACAGCCAATGAGACAGCCAAGATGGCGGATAATGGCTGCCGTGCAGCCGCCATGCGTGTCCAGAATAGAGCCCCTGGACACGCATGGCGACTGCATGGCCGCCGTTATCCGCCATCTTGGCTGTCTCATTGGCTGTCCAGAGGTCACGTGTTTTGAAATTTGTGCCGGGAAACGGAAGCTTTGCAAAATGAAATTTTGCGTTTTCGTCAGAATGACGAAACGTGACGTGAACCTGCAAGTTTTATCGACTAATACTTTTTTGTGGTCCTTGGCACCTATATTGCGACTTTAGCGCTTTAAAAAGAAAGTGGACGGTAGCATGCAGAAGCCCGTGCAATGCATCTGCAATTTCACAAATATGTGGTGGCGTTCCATGATAGCCGGCATGTCAGCTTGTTGATTGGCTGAAGGAATATGCCGTGAAGAGCGTCACAGGAAGGGCTGTTTCGTAAACGTCAATTTGACGTTGCGTAACGTTGCGCTGGGCCGTCATTGCAGAGATTTTCCGCCATAATTTGTGGTGCGACGAGCCGCGCGAATTATGGTAATGAGCGACCATATGCAACAGCAGTCGAGAGGAATGCGCATCGCCGCATTTTCCCTGTCATTTAGGGCCATGGAAATATTTTGTTCACAACGCGGGCTCATAGCATTTGTATCGCTCTCGGGTAGTGTTGGCATTTGTGTTTTGAACCATCATAAATTTCTATTAAAAACATGTTTATTTGAAATAATATTGGTTGAAACTAGCAAACTTTCTGCGACTTTTTGCACGTTTCACTACTGCGTTTGTATTGTAATCAATATTAATCACTTAGCGTCATCAAAGGCTATGAAAAAGGCGACTTTTTAATTTATAAAAAGAAATGTGCGCAAGGCGGCGCCTTGAAGTTTCCTCTCGCGGTGCGATTAAGCAGCGAAGTGCACAAGAGATAGCAGTGCCGGCGCTTGCGTCGCGCAAGCGGATACCTGTGGCGCGCGCAACGCTATCGATGATATTCGGCCGCTTCTCAGCCAGACGAGTCGGGCTGAGTCACTTGCGTTTCACGAGATAGCGATAACGCGGCCTAGAGCGTGCGCTGATCATCACTGGTAGGTCGCGTATGTTGTCTGAAGGTAGAAAGCAAGCGCGTGGGCACCAATATACGATGACTCATTCCGTTTCCCGAGGATACGCATCCTAGCTAATGAAGCAGACGACAGCTTGTGCGCATGCAGACGACGGAAGCGAGAAACCATTTTGATGGAAGAATCGTACGCTTTGAGCTAACTGCTTTATTTTTACTGGGGAGGAAAACTGTTTTGTTTTATCGAGAACGCTTGATTCAATGCCTACATTACAGCTTCTTAGGCGAAACGCCAAATTTGCGTCACGTTTTGTAAGCGTCACGCCTCGAAGAAAATGGCGGAATGTCCAGAATAGCGGCTTAAGTCGCAAAGTTCATTTATACGCAAAACGTTTTAGTTTTCGCGGCAAAGAATTGTTTCAAAGAATCAATGTTTGTTAACTTAATTTCACTTTCTTTTTTTTTTTCATGCTCGCGGCAGCTATAACGTTCGGCATCAGTACTATAGCGTGACGTATGGTGACGTGTTTCCTGTTGCCAGTTATTGCCGAGTGTGCCCTCTTGTTGAATTTCTTTCTCTATAGACCTATGATGCTGTCGTTCGGCGACGAACGCACCCCGTAACTCGGTTTCGGGAGAGCACGCACGCTTTTCATCGGTGCCTTTGTATCGCAAATCCACCGGGTGGCCGCCAACGACGAACAAGAACAAAAGAGGTAAACAAAGCTATTCGCTCTAAAGAAAGCTAGTAAGTAACCACAAAAGGCAGAGCTGCTTTCTTAAGATGCGTTTTCATGCTCGAACTTCGAATCCAATGTCAAAAGGATTGAGCTGAATCGTAAAAGTTTCGTAATCACGTTTCACACGCAGTTTCGTGTGCCCGCGAATTCAAGTCTGTTGGCGTACAAAACGATTAAGCTTCCTGCCTTTGCTGAAGCTAATTTGGCATCCGAAGGCACAGCAGGTCATATTGATGGAAATTGCCGTCAAGGAACGTCGCACTTACCGCAAAACATAGTTCCAGGCGTTCGCAAACCAAAGCAACACGGAAGAGAAACGGCGCCAACATGTGCTCCTCGGCAGTCGGTAGACGCTTGTCAGGCGAAAATGGCGATGGAGCGCGATCGTAAACAAACGCAGCCGGCGGTGCGACGGCCCACGTGATGCCATTAGGCCAATACCGACGCGGCGACGGCCTTGGACAGTGCGTGCGAGGAGGAGGCGGCATTCTTCACAGCGTGACGCTACTTTTTACATTGAGGGGCTTTAGCTGACACGAGCGATCGCAAGACTCACGCGAAGCACCACTCCTGGCAAGGACGGGACCACCAACAAGTTGCTCCGTAACCATAGAGAAAGAAATTCAACAAGAGGGGACAATCGGCAAAAACTGGCAACAGGAAACACGTCAACATACGTCACGCTATACTTTTGACACCGAACGTTAGCTGCCGCGAGCATCGAAAAAAAAGAAAGTGAACTTAAGTTAACAGGCATTGATTTATTTTTTTTATTCTTTGCCGCGAAAACTAAAACGTTTTGCGTATAAATGAACTTAAGCTTTGCGACTTATTTTCCTTGCCTTACCTAGCCACAGGTCAATGACGCGCCAGATACATGCGTCATCCCCCCGAAGCCAGCGAGGATGGCTGCGCGTGCGTTTGAGCGCTCGCGCGCGGCGACCCGTCTGTCTCCCCCCCTTTTTTTTTTTTTTTTTTAAATGTAACCTGGTTTATTGGGCTCTCGACGTATTCTTGCGTTCCTTCTGCACTGGGGCAAGACACCACTGCACTATTGGACTACGGCAAGGTGAGAAATCTTGTTTCACGGTAAAACAAGCAATCGCAAAGAATTGTGGGGCGCGCCATCTGCTGGCAGCTTCCGGTTCGACGGACGACGCGGCGGCATGCCCGGCGCATGTGTTTCTGCGCGGTTTCAACTGTCAGTCGTGCGAGGCTTTCCGTCCGCTTTGTCGACCAAGCAATGTCGTACTATTCATGCATCTGATTTCTAGGTTTCAGTTCACTCTGGGCGCGACGATGACAAGCCAAGAGGGGTAAGGACATGCTTATATTCATAAACGAACTTCGGTTTTCGTTTCGTCAGATTTTTTTTATTTCTAACAGGTTTAGCTCTACGACATTTGCCGCTGCTTGGACGCATCGTCACTGACTGCTCTGCCTGCGGGTCAGTCAGACAGATGAAAAAGTTATCTTTATCCGATAATTTATCAAGCGTTACCATAGAGAAAGAAATTCAACAAGAGGGGACACTCGGCAAAAACTGGCAACAGGAAACACGTCACCATACGTCACGCTGTACTTTTGACACCGAACGTTAGCTGCCGCGAGCATCGAAAAAAAAGAAAGTGAACTTAAGTTAACAGGCGTTGATTTATTTTTTAAATTCTTTGCCGCGAAAACTAAAACGTTTTGCGTATAAATGAACTTAAGCTTTGCGACTTATTTTCCTAGCCTTACCTAGCCACAGGTCAATGACGCGCCAGATACATGCGTCATCCGTCAGACAATCCCCCGAAGCCAGCGAGTGCGGCCGCGCGCGCGTTTGAGCGCTCGCCCGCGGCGACCCATCTGTCCCCTTTTTTTGTAAAGTAGCCTGGTTTCGTGGGCTCCCGGCGTATGCTTACGTTCCTTTTGCACTGGGACAAGACACCACTGCACTATTGGATTACGGCAAGGTGAGAAATTTGGTTTCACAGTCTACGACGCATTCAGGCTTACGGCACGGGACTGAGACTTAAGACGCAGTTAGCGAAAAACAGCTCGGCCGTCCTGGCGCAGTTAATTTGAGTTAATGAATCGTGCTGGGACATGTTTCCGAAGCTTCCTAGGGGATTATTGTAACTTATTTTGGTTCTGTTGAGGCACACTGGCCGCGCAGCGTGCTGTGACGCAGTTAGCGAGAACCAACTCGGTCGTAGTGCGCAGTGTAGTGCATCTTACTAGGAGAAGTTTGTGCCGCTTTCTCTGGCGCCAGACATTACTGAAGAGTAATTTCGTTACTTTCTGGGGTACTTTTGAGGCACGCTGGCCGCACAGCGCGCTGTGACGCAGTTAGCGATAAGCAGCTCGGCCGTGGTGATAAAGTTAGTTTGGCGTGTAATGAATCTTATAGAGGGTCAAGTTTGTGACGTTTTTTGTGGCCCCGCAACAACATATACCTTCTTTCGGTACTCACGCCTGTTGAAAACGCGATGGGCGATTGCCAAGAGTGATAACATGGGAGTGTGCTGCTGGCGCCGGCAGAACGCGCGAAAGATAACGCCGAGGAACATATCACACTTGTAATTCGAAAATTCCGTCTTCTAAAGGACTGAAAACAGGCTTTGCACCCACGCATTTGTCTTGAGTGCCTGTTGCGTCCGTCTCTGTGTATGTCACGTAGCGTCGCATAACCTGAGGCCAAGTTTTGAAAACGCGAAGTCGCCCGTGTATTTGTGGTGCCAAAGTGCAGGAAATAATGCCCGGAAAGGGGGGAACGCTTGGAAATCAGATGTTTTCATAATGTTTGGGATTAGTCAGGTATTTTCTACGCCATGTATGTAAAAGCGAATTGCTTTTGTTTGTAATGCCGCCCATTCACCGGTTTCGCACGTTTCGCCTCTACACGCAGTATTCCTATATCTAAATACCAAAATGACTCATGCTTGTAACATGCTGTTACGTGCTTGCAAATGTAACATGCTTGTAATTTACTTTTTTTTTCAGCTGGTGCCGTCCGGTGGAGCTTCGTACAGGAACTACTGCCTTACCTGCTGGTGTCAACGTTGGATGAACGCACAAAAAGCGCGGAACGAGCTTTTATATAGAGCAAAATAAATATTTCCTCATTGCACAAAAGGTCTTGCGTCGACTTTGTGAAATTGCACGTGGCACAGATTCGATGGGACTTTACGAGATCGTTCGCAATCATTTTTACTAAATAATAAACCGATTCTGCACGCAGAGCAAAAAAAAAAAAAATAAAAAATAAAAGGAAAGGGGGGGGGGGGGGGGGGTCGCAGCCGGCGTGCTAGCTTGCGTTCAAAATACGCGCGCCCAAAACCGAAACCGGAAGTGATGTAAGTGATCGACACCGACCGCTTGGCACGCTGCAGTTAATTCGGCCGCTGGGCCCTATGGGAGTGTCCCCTCTTGTTGAATTCCTTTCTCTATGGCGTTACTTTGAAAATCGGGTGCTGAGGCGATGGCTACAGCGGTCTGGTAAATGCTGCTCTGTGATCGTCGCTGCAACCGATATCGTCGCATAACGGCTCAGCTAGCGTAATTAGAAAATGGAGTGCTGAAAATGTTTGAAAACTGCGCGCTGTCAACGGCATTTCTCGGTCGAAACTCGAGGTTCATTTGCAGTGAGAAGTTTTCGCTTTTTTGTCAACTAGATGGAGGAACGGCCGTATCGCCGACATATTACGGCTGCGCATTTCCTCTATCTGCTTTCAAAGAAACAATGTGCGCTAGTTGGTTACGATCGAGTATTAAGTATCTCGCTGTTAAATTAAATTATGGGGCTTTACGTGCTAAAACTACGATTTGATTATGAGGTACCCGTAGTGGGGGGGGGGGGGGGGGGGGGGGACGACTGTGGAATAATTTCGACCACCTGGGGTTCTTTAACGTGCACCTAAATCTAAGTACACGGGTGTTTTCGCATTTCGACCCCACCGAAATGCGGCCGCCGTAGCTGGGATTCGATTCCACGACCTCGGGCTTAAAAGCCCAACACCATAGCCACTAAGCAACCGCGGCGGTTTATCTCGCTGTGTCCCGTTTGAATTTGAGCCTTAAATCCATGTTTCATAATACCGCTATATGTGCATGCGAGTACTGAAATAGTTCTGGTTGTTTGAGTAAATGTTAGAGAAAGAAATATCTTGGGGAATGATTCCGTGTCGGCCCTTACACAGCTCATCGCCGCCTGATAAGTGGCACTGTATACGTTCATTTTCTTTCTGTTCACTGATGGTCTCTGCCTTGTTACAGTATGGAAGTGGCAGTCATGCCTCTGATGCTTGTGCGTAGCTGACTCAGCAAGGGATGCTGCAAGGCAGTATAGTTACATGCGTTTACCTTTAACGCTTGAATTTGAACAGCCGACAATGGTTTGGTAGGCGCCTGCAACCGTGTAATATTAATGCGTGACAAAGCCGGACTGCAAGCGCATCAACGGGCTTCAACCGCGAAGCGGCGGCTGCGCTGACTCGAACCGGAAACAGCTAGCAGGCAGCGCAACCCAGAACCCCTCGCTCTTTTACGGGTCACCTATTAGGCTTACGGCACGGGACCGAGACTTAAGACGCAGTTAGCGAAAAACAGCTCGGCCGTGGTGCGTAGTCTAGTGCATCTTGCTAGGAGAAGTTTGTGCCGCTTTCTCTGACGCCAGACATTACTGAAAAGTAATATGGTTACTTTCTGGGGTACTTTTGAGGCACGCTGGCTGCACAGCGCGCTGTGACGCAGTTAGCGATAAGCAGCTCGGCCGTGGTGATAAAGTTAGTTTGGCGTGTGATGAATCTTAGAGGGACAAGTCCGTGACGTTTTTTGTGGCTCCGCAACAACATATATCTTCTTTCGGTACTCACGCCTGTTGAAAACGCGATGGGCGATTGCCAAGAATGATAACATGGGGTGTGCTGCTGGCGCCGGCAGAACGCGCGAAAGATAACGCCGACGAACATATCAGAAACTTGTAATTCGAAAATTCCGTCTTCTAAAGGACTGAAAAAGGGCATTGCACCCACGCATGTCTTGAGTGCCTGTTGCGTCCGTCTCTATGTATGTAGCGTACCGTCGCGTCGCCCGAGGCCAAGTTTTGGAAACGCGAAGTCGCCCGTGTATTTGTGCTGCCAAAGGGCAGGAAATAATGCCCGGAAATGGGGGAACACTTGAAAATCAGATCTTTTCATATTTTATGGTATTGTTTGGGATGAGTCGGGTATTTTCTATGCCATGTATGTAAAACCGAATTGCTTTTGTTTGTAATGCCGCGCGTTCACCGCTTTCGCACGTTTCGCCTCTACATGCAGTATTCCTATGTCTAAATACCAAAATGACACATGCTTGTAACAAGCTGTTACGTGCTTGTAAATCTAACATGCTTGTAATTTACTTGTTTTTTTTTTTTTTTTTTTTTCAGTTGGTGCCGTCCGATGAAGCTTCATACAGGAACTACTGCCTTACCTGCTGGGGTCACAACGTTGGATGAACGCACAAAAAGCGTGCAACGAGCTTTTATATAGAGCAAAATAAATATTTCCTCATTGCACAAAAGGTCTTGCGTCTACTTTGTGAAAGTGCACGTGGCACAGATTCGATGGGACTTTACGAGATCGTCCGCAATCATTTTTACTAAAGAATAAACCGATTCTGCACGAAGAGCAAAAAAAGAAAAAAAAAAGGGGGGGGGGGGGCGCAGCCGGCGTGCTAGCTTGCGTTCAAAATACGCGCGTCCAAAACCGAAACCGGAAGTGATTGACGCCGACCGCTTGGCACGCTGCAGTCAATTCGGCCGCTGGGCTCTATGGGAGTGTCCCCTCTTGGTTGAATTCCTTTCTCTATGACGTAACCTGGACGGTGCAACCGTGCAGGCAATACTGGAACTCTTAAATGCGCACAGCAGCAGAGGGACCTTACCCCCGGAATTCAAGCATACGGAGATTACGCTGATACCAAAGCCAGGAAAAACGCCATGCCTGGCGAACCTAAGACCCATTTCGCTTACGTCTTGCATCGGTAAATTGATTGAACGTGTTATCTTAGACAGGCTACAGACGCATCTCGAAGAACGTCAACTGATGCCGAACACGATGTTCGGTTTTCGGCCCAACTTGTCAACGCAAGACGTGCTTCTGCAGCTCAAAGAGGAAGTACTGACTGCAGCAACGCCGTGCTGCCCAAAAGCAATTCTCGCACTAGATCTAAACGGAGCCTTTGACAACGTGGGGCACGAAGCCATACTAGCCAATCTCACTGACACGAATGGCGACTGAAGAGCGTACAGCTACGTGAGGGCTTTGCTCACAGATCGCACAGCCACAATTGGGCTGAGAAATATGAGATCACAGCGAATAGACACACCTAACATAGGAACGCCACAAGGAGCAGTGTTGTCGCCGACAGTTTTCAATATGACCATGATGAAACTCCCAGCCCAACTCGAGAAAATACCGGGGATCAGACATGCCTTGTGCGCCGACGACATCACGATATGGACGGTCGGAGGGTCCATAGGAGAACAAAAAGAGACATTACAGGAGGCAGTAGACGTCGTAGCAAGCTACGCGGAGACATGCAGACTACAATGCGCGCCGGAGAAGTCGGAGCTCCTCATAATCGAGAAGCGCTCACGAGGACGATCAACAGCACCGGCACCAAGCATCCACCTGCGAATAGGTCGTAGAGAAATTACCAAGGTCGACAGACTTCGGATCCTCGGCTTACACTTACAAAAGGACGGGGGCGGAGGATACGCCGTACAGAAGCTACAACACACGACCACGCAGATCTTGCGCATGATTCAACGAATTACCAGCAGGAAGAGGGGACTCAAGGAACAGGACCTTATCCGACTAGTGCAGGCTCTAATTGTGAGCCGCACTGCGTACTCGGCACCATATTTAAATTTCAGTAACGCGGAAGTGGAAGTACTCGACCAGTTGATACGCAAGGCGTATAAGCAAGCGATCGGACTCCCACCTGGAACGGCTATAGCTACTTTTCGGCTCGAGGAGACACGGGTGTACAACAACGCACGGGAAATCATAGAGGCCCACCTGGTAAGCCAGAAGTTCGGTTCAGTTCAGTTTATTGTCCTTAAAGACCCCCGGAGGGGGTATTACATAAGGCGTGGGTTTAACATAAGTTCCACATTTTGTACACATCATTAGTTATATCCAAAGTGATCAATCACACGCTGTTGGAACAAAGACGGGCAAGTGATGTTAACAATGTCAGCAGGAAGGCCGTTCCAGTCTTTAGCTGTTCGAGGAATGAACGAGGCGGAAAAATTAGTGGTTCGGGCACGCGGGCGTGTGACTTGCTGCGGATGACTGGTGCGATGAGAGATGCGTGCCGCAGGAATGATGTATGGCGCATGATGAAGGGCGCTGAAAAAGAACTTGTGATAGAGCTCAAGACTAGCAATGCGTCGACGATTAGATAGTAGTGTTAATCCGGATTGTGTTTTAAGTGCAGAAATACTGACATCATATGAATATTGTGAGTGAATGAACCTAGTTGCGCGGTTCTGAACAGATTCAAGTGAGTTGATAAGATATGTTTGGCGCGGGCTCTAGATGGCAGATGCATATTCCAGTTTTGCTCGAACAAGAGATTTGTAGGCAAGCAGTTTTACATTTTGAGGGGCCTGACGGAGATTACGCTTTAAAATACCTAGTGTTTTATTAGCATATACGATTATACGATGTTAGAAATATGTTTATGCCAGGACAGATACGGTGACACCTAGGTAGTTATAAGACTCTATACTATAGTTCGAGAGGCATGCTTCCGATTTGGTAAGGAAATACCAGGGGATTACTGCTACGAGTGGAAGACATAACTTTAATTTTTTTTTAACATTAAGTGACATTAACCAATCGTCGTCACACCATGTTAGTATATTGGAGAGGTCTGTCTGCTGGGATGTTTGATTGCAGGTGTTACGTACAGTGCGATAAATGACACAATCATCGGCGAACATTCGGATATTACAGGACACATGTGAATGTAAGTCATTAATATATATTAAAAATAATAGAGGGCCAAGAACCGATCCTTGAGGGACGCCTGATGTTATATGGCACAGGGTTAGATAGGTGATTATTTATAATGACAGATTGGGAGCGGTTACTAAGAAATTCGATAATCCAATGCAAAACATCAGGATGCAAATTAAGCCTTGTAAGTTTCAATATTAGACGTTGATGAGGGACTTTATCGAAGGCCTTAGAGAAATCCAGGAAAATTATGTCAGTCTGTATGTTACTGTCAAGGTTAGTGTGAACATCATGCAGGAAGACGGCCAGCCGTGTTTCGCAGGAGAAACCTTTGCGGAATCCATGCTGGGCGGGATGGAAAAAGTGCTTCAAGTCGAGAAAATTCATGATAAGAGAGTAGATGCACGTTCCATGATTTTGCAAGAGACGCTTGTTAGGGAGATGGGGCGATAGTTAAGAGGCGAGTTTCTGTTACCTGATTTGTGGACTGGAACGACCTTCCCGATTTTCCAGTCATCTGGAATGAAACCTGAAGAAAGAGACTGGGCAAATATCAAAGACAAATAGGCTGCAGAAGTAAGCTTAGTGTGTTTTTTTTAATTTTGAGTTAATCTCGTCCATGCCGGAAGATGATGAACACTTGATTTTATCGATGACCGCACAAATACGGTCTACATTGAAGGCAATTGCTGGCATTGAGGAGTTTATACTAAGCGATGACGAAGCGGGAGGCGCATTAGATTCGTTAGTGAACACAGAAGCAAAGGCGGTATTAAACACGTCGGCGCAATCGGAATCATTAATAATTTCGTTCTATTTGTTAGTTATCTTAATAGTGCGCGTTTCGCTATTGTTTATGACTCTCCAAAATTGCCTCGGATTATTGATTAATAGGTTTGGTAGATCATTGTGATAAAAGGAGCGCTTAGCATGACGCGCAGTGCGTCAACGTAGCTCTGTTCCGCTTCATAATATTTATCCCACGCGCATGGGCGTCCACTCTGTTTGGCGGCACGATACGCTTCTTTTTTTTTTTTTTTCTAGGCGTTTTAGGGCTTTTGTGAACCATGGTTTTTGCTGAGAAGAACGAAAGAAGAACGAAAGGTGACTTTAGGAATAAATTTCTTTGTAAGTTCATTTAGTTTGTTTTTGAAGCGCGTCCAGTCCAATTGCTGTTAACGGAATGATGGTGAAAAGTTTATTCAAATACAGGAAAGAAGGTATTCATAGCTTCAGTTATTGCTTCGTAATTTCCTTTGTTGTATAGACATATTGTTTTCTTAAAGGTATCCCGTGTTAACAAATTGAACGAAAAAGTGGCATGGATGACTTTGTGATCACTGATCTCAGGCAAGTAACAAATGGATCAGTAGCGCACCCAGGATCTCTTCCAGGGGGGGGGGGGGGGGGGGGGGGGGGTTGACAGTTGGCCAATGCCATCTAAACAGCACTAATTTCAATTTCGTCACGGTAAATTGTCAAAAAATGCGCTTTTTGCGAGTGTGCAGACGATTGCGCGTCTTACATCTTAGTTGCAGTACTCAAATGCGCAAGGAAATAAAAGGGGTTGAACAAAAGGGGGGGTTAGGTCGGCCTCAGGGGGGGTTACAACCCCCGAACCCCCCCGTCGGTGCGCCACTGAAATGGATGAAAGGCTGTCAGGGTGGTCGGTTAGTATGAGATCGAGGACGTTAGCAGTTTGCTGCGAAATCCGGGTTAGTTCGGTTACTAGCTGAGAAAGGTTAAAGTTAAGGCAGAAATCAAGAAAATGTTTGGCCTCTGTGTGTCCGGTACCGAGAATGATTGTATGGTACGCCAGTCTATTTGCGGGAAGTTAAAATCACCGAAGAGCAGGATTTGCGCATTTGGGCGGGCGGTTACCAGTTCGCTTATGACGTTGTTAAGTTGATGACAGAAATCAGAAGTAGCACCGGGCGGTCTGTAACAGTAGCACATTTTTTGGAGAGGTATGGATTATCACCTATATATAACATCTCAAGATCTGACGTAACGTTAATTAGCGAGCATGGCAACTGCTCGCGAACAGCGGCTAGTACACCACCACCACGGGTTCCTGCGCGGTCGTTCCGATAGAGGCAGAAACCGGGCAGGTCTGCTAGAACTTCGCTATCAGTAACGGCGCTGCTCAGCCATGTCTCAGTTAGTAATAGTATATCACTACCGGTTGATAAGACTATGTTAGACACCAATTCACACTTTGGGAGGAAACTGCGCACGTTGGTGTATATTATAGAAAGCGAAGCGCTATCTCTGGAGCAGGCCGGTGTTATGTTATTTTTCTGTTTGGGGTGATGTAACTGCTATGCCACCTCTTTAACACTACTCGAGGCGGCATCAAAAGTATATCTTCTTGAACCAATGAACAAGGTCTTGAAGCGGAGAGAAAACGTTCCGCATTTACCTTTTGCGAATATGCAAGGAGATGTTTTCGGGAATTTCATACTACGTTTTCGGGAAAGACTACTACGCACAATAGCGGGACGCTGCGTCTTGGAACGTCTTGGATATTCCGTACGAAAGACCAGCGCACTGACCAAAATCCCAAAACAAATACAAGAAACTATGCACGTCTCACCGATTCTCAGGAACATGCACCCGAACTTCCACAACGGACAGATACAAGCCCGAGCACAGGCAACCCGCCGCGGTGGCTCACTTAGCTAAGGCGTTGCTCTGCTGAGCACGAGGTAGTGGGATCGAATCCCGGCCGCGGCGGCCGCATTTCGATGGAGGCGAAATGCAAAAAACAACCGTGTGCTTGCGTTGTAGTGCACGTTAAAGAACCCCAGGTGGTCAAAATTAATCCGGAGCCCTCCGCTACGGCGTGCCTCATAATCAGAACTGGTTTTGGCACGTAAAACCCCAGAAAGAAGAAGAGCGCTTGCGAGAAAGCATGGAGACCACCCCAATGTCTTGTACTGTACGTAGACGCGGCCAGCACCGCAAGAAGCACCGCATTCGTCACCAGCGTATAGTCTACAATCATGGGACCGAAATAAATGCGTCGTCGGTTTCCAGAGTGAGCCCTGCGGAGGCAGAGGAACTAGCGATATAGCGTTAGCCATCACGACGAGACCGCACTGGGATTACGTCATAGTTCTGACGGACTCTCAGACGGCATGCAGAAATTATTCCAGGGCCAAAATTCCCAGGGTTTGAATGAAGCGCATCAGCTGCCACCATACATACAAATCGTGCGGACTCCGGGGGCATGAGTCCTTACGCGGCAATCAGCAGGCACACGCCTAAGTCCGAGCGCATGCACACCGGGAGCCGCGAGATGACCGCGCCGAGCAGTTCCATCCAGAGCCCATACCATTAACCTACACGCACATCCTACGACACTATCGCCTTTCACGAAGAACACTACCCCCACCGCATAATGCTCTGACGCGAGAGGAAGCCGTAATATGGCGAAAACTCCAAACAAACACATATCCACATTTGAGTCTTTACCACGCCATACACCCTGCGCTGTATTCCTATAAATGCCCACACTGCGATCAATGCGCAACGCAAGCCCACATGGTATGGGCTTGCGCAAACACACCGCAGCTCACACCCATAACACACCCCACCACACGGCAATGGGAGGCAGCGCTGTCCAGCTCCGACTCGACGGACCAGCTCAACCTGGTCAACCGAGCGATAAGGGCAGCTAAGGCCGCTGGACTTCCTGACTGAGGGGACCACCCACTAGAGAGCGGAGGAGATATATACCTACGCTCGCGTGCTCTTTTGATTATAGTTTATTCTCTCTCTCATCACCTCACCTGGAGTAGCATACCAATAGGCTAGCATGTCAGCAATAAACTTTGTCTCTCTTGTTGCGTCCCGAATCGGCCGGGCGCATTCTTTGATTGTTTCCCATCAAGGCAGGCCCTTTCATGAGCGTCGCCCAGACGGCGACAGTGCCCGACACCGGCAGTGACGCGATGACAAAGAAGCTCACTTAGAAGCGACCGACCACAACCGCCACCCTTCGTTAGACGCGGGGATTAGTGCGAAGGCCATTCTCCCGACCCTGGCAAGATGACCGTCGGAGGGCAAGAAACAAGTCACCGACTTTCGTGGAAGGAATGTCAACCCCCTGTTTCCGGATTGCCTCATCCTTGCTTCGAAGGTGCAACATTAGAGGCGGAGTTCAGCGAACAAGACGGCCCGTCTGATTGGCCGCATCAAGGTCATCTGATTCCCTAGTCGGGTCAACTAGGGAAGACTGATGTTTTATAAGGAGACACCTTGCGTGCAGTGGTGTGTCCTGACATGTTCTGATATGTGCTCAGACATGTAGTGAACTGAGCACTGTAAATATGTAGAATAAACCCTTTTATTGCGATAGCAATTATATGGACACTTCAACCGGATTTCTGCCGTCGCCGTCGTCGTGAGGTTCCCTATAGATAAAATATTCGCCGCGCGCCGTATGCCCGAGCGGAAGCGTGCGGGGACGCGCGCTATCACGGAGAGCGAACGCACTCAATCACCCACGCGCAAGCAAGGAAGCGGGAAGCCAGCGCCGGAGGGAGCGCGGGGTGGGGGGTGGGGGGGGGGGGTGGGGGGGGGGCGCACTTCTACTCTGCCAACAACCGCGCTCGTCGCTCGCTCGCACCGTCTCTTATCTCCACACGGCTCTGATCTTTATGCGCCGTGCATTCGCCGCTCAGCTTCCGTTGAAGCGATAGACCGCACGTACCTTCGCCCGCGGCGGCTTATGCGCTCGCTGCCAGCGTTTTGACAGTCGTTGTCTGCAGTCATTCAGTGTGATCTATTCATGTTTGTTTGTGCGCGCTCACACCACGCTTGTTCATTCAGTTAGTAATAGTCGGGCCACATTTTCCAACGCACGCTACACATGCAATGCTGCCCGGATCGGCAGTGCAGCGCTACAGGTGTGTCCCTTCGCACGCGCTGCTCACGGGAAGCGCTTCTCATCAACACCACCGTTTCACACGCGCCTTCTCGTGGTCATCGAGTCTCTCTTCATGTCGGTCTACTTACGCCGCAGCACACCTGCTTACTTAATCAGCTCATGTTTACTACAATTCATATTGCTACCAAAGCCGCTCACCTTACTTCGTATGACATTGCTGTGTTGCTATCGCATTCATTGCTTCGCCTTTAGGGCGAAACTGTGACATTTTTTTTTTCTCTCTCGCTCTTACTCTTGGACGTACTCATCCCTCTGGCTGAAGGATCACCGGCCTAAACGCTACCCGAGTCTCAACACTCTATCATGTTTGACAGGATGTTTGACGTGACGCGTTCAGTCAGCAATGGCGAAGTATAGTTTTCCTGCTTCGTTATGCCTGCAGCCCATAATAACTTGTGTGTGTGCTCTGAGCCAGTGTTCCAATTCTTTTTGGAAAAACTGCGACATGATTGACTGTCCATTACATTGTGATTTAATTACTTCGATTACGAGGACTCATCGGAATATGCACAAAGGAACATTTACCATTGCATCGCGCATAGAATAATATTTTGTAACTTAGACGCATTTGTTCAATGGCAATCATAATTTGTGACTAGAGGAAATATGTCTCTTCTCATAAAGCATTTTACTTCGTGGTTCACAAGCCGCGACAGATTCCCCTCCCATAGCTCCTTGTACGGTTTCATTTGTAGTTTTTTTTTTTTTTTTTCATAGGTCCTGACAAACCCCTGGTTGTATTTTAAGGTGAAAGCATTACATGGCTCCTGAAGCGGAAAATCCGGCAGCGTCCCCGGTGGTGGTGGTGGTGGAAAACTTTTATTGAGAAGGCTCGAAGTAAAGAAAATTAAAAAGCAGCGTTGTGGGTGGCCTTCAGGCTGCCGGTTGTGGCGTCCAGGCCGTGCCTAGTCGCGACGTCCTCTGCCCAGGTCACCAGCCGGAGTTGGAGATCCGGCTCGGTGCTGGACAAAGCAGCCTCCCACTGCTGCGGACTGGTTAGGTGCCAATAGGCAGGGGGCAAGTGCGCCGGGCAGGAGAAAAAGATGCATGTAATCGTAATTGGCGCGGGAGCTGTCACATAAGCGGCAGGCCGGCGAGTACGTCCCGGGGTGGAAGAGGGCAAGACGTGCAGGAGTAAGAAAGGTGTGGGCCTGAAGGTGGCGCCACATGTGTTGGTGGTGCTGGGAAAGGGATCTGTGCAGTGGGGGGGAAGGTGAGACGAGATAGGCGTAGTGCAAGGTGATATCGTGGTACGTGAGGAGCGCGTCGCACGTATCCATTCCCGGCGGCAACACTACATTTGCTAGTAGGTACAGCGTTTGACCGCTGGCGCCACGCTGCGCCGCTCGCACGTACCGCGTTTCTAGGTGGTTCCGTTCACCGAGGGCGCTCGAACGCAATGCTTCCCGGCGGGGGCAGGCTTGCTCGGTCAGTCGAATCGCGAGCGATGGAATTGGCCGCCTCGTTGCCAGGATGGGCCGCGTGAGCGGGCATCCAGATGATTTGGATTGGGCGAGAAGGAACAGTGTCGGAACGCAAGATACCGGAGGCCGGGGATGCCACCCGTCCAACCGCGTAGTTGTAGACTGCAGGCTTGGAATCGCTGAAAATGTATTCCGCGGAGGTTTGCGTGATGGCAAGGGCAATAGCTGTCTCTTCGGCCTCGACCGAGGTCGAAGTGTATACTGAGGCAGTAAGAGTGGGTCGGAAAGAGTTGTCAGTGACTGCAAGGGCATGGGCTCGGTAGTGGCGGTACGGGGCGGCATTCACGTAAGCCACGGCGGGTTGCCGTTCGTACTAACGCCAGAGCGCGGAGGCTCGCGCTGCTCTACGGGACGGGTGATGTTCAGGGTGCATATTCTTAGGGAGAGGATTAACGGTTAGCAGGGAGTAGACGTGGGAAGGGATGGGCAGTGAGGTGGGAAGAGGGGTAAGAGGGGAGAGTTTAAGGGTAGAGAGAAGTGCGCGACCAGGCCGAGTGCGGGAGAGACGGAGGAGCTGGGCCGTGCGATGGGCCTCCGTCGGCTCTGTAAGGGAGTTGTGGACGCCCATCGACAGTAACCGAGTCGTTGAAGTAGATGTGGGAAGAGACAGGGCCGACTTATATGCCTGGCGAATGAGGCTGTTGACTTTGTCTTCCTCGGTGCGTGAAAGGAAAATATACGGAAGAGAATAGATGAAGCGGCTGAGAACGAAGGCCTGGACTAGGCGGCGGAGGTCGTGTTCGCGCATGCCGTGGTGACGGTTGGCAATGCGGCGTATTAGGCGGATGGTCTGGTGTACAGTGTTTGTGAGGCGAGTGATGAGGGTGGTGTGCTTGCCATTGGACTGAAGAAAGAGTCCAAGGATGGCGGAGAGTGGAGACGAGGGGAAGGGGTGTGCCGTGAAGGGAGACTGTGAGTAGAGAAGAGGACAGGGGGGCCATCCCCCGAGGCAGAAGGAGCAAAAGCTCCGATTTGGCCGGGGAGCAGCTCAACCCGATAGACCGGGCGTGAGTCGCCACCGCGTCCACGCCCGCCTGGAGAGTGGTCTCCATGTCGCCAAGATTGCCGGTGGTCACCCATAGGGTGATGTCACCGGCGTAGAAAGCATGAGACAGAACTGGGATAGTGCGTAGTGCACGTGCCAGCGGGAAGAGGGTGACGTTAAATAGAAGAGGGGACAAGACAGAGCCTTGGGGAGTACCCTTGTTGCCAAGGGAGAAAGAAGGAGAAGAAAGTGGGCCGTACGAGATTTCGGCTGTGCGGTGGGCGAGGAAAGCGGTCACGTAAGCATGGACACGGGGTCCGACATGAAGGGAGGAGAGAGCGTCCAAAATGGCGGTGTGGCGTACATTGTCGAATGCTTTGGTAAGGTCCAGCGCCAGGATAGCTCGAGCGCGTTTGTGGTGGGAGGGGTGTAGGACATCTTCGGAAAGCTGGAGCATGACATCCTGGGTGGACAACTGGGGACGAAAGCCGAACATAGAGTCCAGATATAGGTCATGATGATCCAGATAGGTCTGGAGGCGAGCCAGGATGACGGGCTCGAACAGCTTGCCGAGACAGGAGGTGAGAGAGATGGGGCGGAGGTGCTCGAGGGCAATAGGTTTACCGGGTTTGGGGATGAAAGAGACACGTGCAGGAGGAAGGAAGAGTACCAGCCTGCCAATGCGTATTGAGAAGGTCAGTAAGGGCTTCGAGGGAGGGGGTATCTAGGTTTCGGAGTGCCTTGTTAGTGATGCGGTCCGCCCCCGGGGCCGAGGTGGTGCGGAGCGTTAGTATAGCGCCGCACGAACCTGTCCCAGGGAGATGTCCGCTTCAAGGTCAGGGTTGGGGGAACCGGTGTAGGCGGGAAGAGTTGTAGGGGGGTCGGTGCAGAGGTAGCGGTCCCGGAGGGCCGCCAGGAAGTCAATATCGGTGAGTGGTGAGGAGTGGAGGAGATGGGATATATCCTTGCGCTGGGAAGCTTTGGTGTGTGTAGGGTCTAGCAGCACCCTGAGAAGTGACCACGTGTCGCGGAGACCCAGGTTGCCGGCCATGCGGTCGCATGTCTGGCCCCACTGTTGTCGAAGAAGAGAGGAGCAGTGCTCCTCCATGTCCGACGCGAGCCGGGCCAAACGGAGGCGCACGCGGCGATTGTGTTTCTGAGCCTGCCACCGGCGGTGGACAGCGTGATAGGCCTCCCAAAAGTGCAGTAGACGGCTGTCTGCCGCGGTGGAGTGTGGTGCTGCAGGGAGTGTGGATGTGGCAGCATGGACGTCTGCCAAAAGGGTCTCAGTCCAGGCAGAGAGATCGGTGATAGGAGCACAGAAGGAAGTAGAAAGACGAGTGGAACGGAAGCGGTCCCAGTCAACTATCTCGGTGAGACGAGTAGAGGTGCGGAATGGAGAGGGAAAGTGGTGCAGAGGATGTAGTGATCGCTACCGAGGGAGACTCCCGTATTAGACCAGGTCGGATCGGCTACATTTTTGGCGAGGGTAAGGTCCGGATTGGTGTCTCGTTGGACACTGGATCCGATCCTGGTGGGGCGAGCGAAGTCATTAAGGACGGAAAGACATTCTTTGTGGATGAAAGTCCAGAGAAAGTGGCCCTTGCGGGTGTTCTGGGGGTAGCCCCAGCTAGTATGAGGTGCGTTGAAATCGCCCAGAACAATGGCGTTGCGGCCAGCGCAGGAGAGCGCTTTGCGGAGGACGAGGAGTAGAGGGGCTGAAGGGGCTTTGGGAGGGCTGTACACATTGAGAACAAAGAGGCTTGCCTCAGTGCGACGGCGGGGAAGGATTTCGAGGAGGAGATGGGCACAGTCTGAAACGTTCAGCTGGTGCAGCACGGCAGCAAGGTTACGGTGCACCAGCGTGGCAACGTTTGGGTGGGTCTCAGAAGAAGGATGAAAGTCGCGCAGCTTCAATGGAGCTAGGGGTTCCTGGAGTGCTAGGACAGAGGGGAGAGTGTCGGGAGGGATGTTCTGGAGGTGGAGCTGCAGGGTGCTCCGCTTGCCGCGGAACCCCTGACAGTTCCACTGCCAGAGATTAAGGTGCGGGGGGTGTCTGGCCATGATGGATGGCGGGGTCACCGGACGGAGTTGGGGTAGGTGCCGGGTTGAGGGGGGTGGGGAGCGAGAGGTGCGCGAGGGTGGCCTCAGTCGCGCTCTGGCGGGCCTCTAGGACCGCGACGCGGGTGTCTAGGGCGGTAAGGTGGGATTCGATGGTGGCCACGCGGTTGTCGACACTGGCGATGCGCTCCTCAAGTCGCACGAAGCGCAACATGACGCGCTGCTCAAACGCCTCCAAGACGCAGGCTGTTTTGCGAACGATGTCACGCTCGGGCGCTACGTCATCGGAGGAGGGTGATCGGCGTTTGTGCGGGGGGTGGCGGGTGGGAGAGGAAGCGCGCGATGACGCAGCCGAGGGTGCCGTGTTCATTGGCTCCTCTGCTGGCGCCGGCTGAGGCAGCGTTTGTGAAGGTGCGGTAGTTGGGCAAGGAGGAGGAGAAGGAGCGGGGGAGGACAGACGCGCTAGCGCGGCCTGCAACTGGCGCGACAGCTCCTGAATTTGTAGCTGCTGGGCAGCGATAGTGGCCTTGAGGGCCGCGATTTGGGGGTCCGACGTGTGAGGCTGCGATTTCCTGCTTACCGGTGATGTGGTGGTGGGGGCGGTGGACGCCTCGGACCTGGGCAGAGGCGGGAAGGAGACGGAGCGATGGCGGCTGGCAAACCGGGCACCACGGGAGGCAGAGCGGCGGCGGGAAGGCCGAGAGGTCTTGTGGATGGGCCCGGTGGATGGCGCTGGTGGGGGAGGCTGAGGCTTAGAGGTGGCCGGGGGTGACGACGGGCCGTTCCGGTCGAACCGGAGCTTGCACGGACGCTAGCCCGTGACGTGGGCTCCCTTGCACAAGATGCAGCAGGGGACGCAGGTCGGGGACTTGACTGCCTTGTGAGCCTGGCCGCAGCGGTGACAGAGGGTGGACTTGGGCTTCGTGCACACGTCCGCGCGGTGGCCAGGAGCCCAGCAGTTAGTGCAGGCCTCGATCGGCTTTCGGGCGGAACGGGTGGCAGCGGTAGATCCCGCAGTTGAAGACGATGGCACTGGGGGGTGTTGTAGTGCCGACGAAGGTGATGAGGATGGATTGCGAGCGCCCCATCTGGCGTGCGTCGGCGATGGCGTAGGGGGTGTTAACATTCATGGATTGTAGATCTTGGACGATCTCGTCCTGGGTTTGGGAGTCCACGGCGTTGTATATGATGCCGCGGAGGGCGTTGTCGGGTGCTGCCATGTAGGCACGCAGGGGGTAAGAGGTGGGACCCAGGCGGAGTTCCGATACCCGAAGGTAGAGACGAGCGCGGGGCTCAGATGGAGTGCTGACAGTAAGGGGAGCTGTTGTACGGATTGATCCGTGCACGGTCGGCGGTGCGGGCGGTGGCATAGTCGATGGTGGCAAGCGTGCAGAGGATTTGTAGCAGGGCTGCGTTAGTGGTAGTGCGGAGGTCAAGCCCCCCTCCCGGTCTGCAAACGATTTTGAAGCCTCTGCTGGGAGGCGAGGGAGGGGAGCGTGACGACGGAGAGTGGTAGTGCTAGGGGTGGCGGCTGGCGGTGGAGTAGGGGTCTTGGATGGGGGAGAGGCAGGCGGCGTCGAGGCGATGGCCTGGTGTGCCGCGGCTGCGCGGTGTGCTTTCACGCCACGGATCCATCGTGAGTCGGCTTCTAGCTCAGCAGGAGTGATGGAGACGCCTTCGACTTGGTTTGCCATGTCGGCGGCTTGGATGGCTGCGAACGGTTTCGGCGGAGACGGCGAAAACAGGCGGCGTCGGCCGCAGGTGTGGCGTGGAACGCAGCTGCGCGTTGCGCAGGCGCTCGGAGTCGAGCGTTGCGCGCTAGGCTTAGCGCGTCGGTGGCATGGCAGATCACAAAAAAAGGTTCGAAATGGTCAAAAATGCGCGTCCTCGGAGATGGTACAAAAAGTCACGTGGTCACAGCCGATCAACGGGAGGCGCGCGCCGCATGGGCGCTGGGTTCCCTGAAGCACCACCTGATGGCGCTCACCTCCACGTGTCCGCGTGTATGCTGCAGCGTAAATCCAGAGACCACTCAGCAAATCCTAATAGAATGCGAAGGGATTCACCCAGTGAGACCGTAGGTATCATACAGCTTCCAGAAGCGCTTGGGTTTAAAGTTGACGGAAGCATCAACCGGTCAGCAGTTGAGATAAGCAAGAGACGCTTAGAGTATTAGTAGAAAAAAGCAGGGAAGATATTGATACGACCAGGTCTGTTACAGTCATAGTTAGCGGTACAAGGTAGATAGAGAAATTTGCAAGGGCACGTTGCCGGGCTAGTTGGTTTGGATTCATACTAGACATGGAGCAGCGAAACACGACAAGGACCAAGAATAAGACACATACAAAGCGCTAACTTTCAACTAAAAAGTTTTATTTGATCGCACGTGTTCTTTATAGAATGACAGCGAATCGATAATAAAACCAAGGAGAGAAACATATAAAGATACGTACGGTACAGTAACCACACGTGTCATCACTCTAATCACATCGCACCTGGTCATTTCAAGGCAATGATTCTAGATGTCCCTTTTCTTTCTCCGATAAGGCCAAAGATGGAACGCCGACACGTGTTTCTTTCAAGATGCAAGTATAATTGAAAAATACACTTTCATCTTGAAATATATGGTATCTCGTATAGGCGCGCAGCAAAACAAGGACACAAAATGAAACGACAGACGGACACAAACCTTTGTGTCCGTCTATCGTTTCTTGTTGTGTCCATGTATTGCTGCGCTATACGAGATACCATTCCATGATGACTAACCAACGAGCCCAATATCGTCACCCTCGCCGAATACACTTTCAATTCATATTCATAACACCACCCGATTCTTGGCCGATCACTCACTGTGGGTCTGTGCCACAGATCTTGAGGTCATTATCACCATCATCCTCTCGCGAAAGTCCTTAGGCATCGTCACCAGCAGTCCCTAGCTGCCACTCCCGAACAATCTTGGCGACTGCTACTCTGCGATCATCGACATGGGAGACAGGTCGCCAGACGTGAAATATGTGGAGCCGCGCAGAGAACCATCGTCTCCAGCGGTGCTACAACTAGGCGAGCAGCGGAGCCGAGGTGAGCCGCTGCCTAAGAAGAAGGGTTCGCCGCTCGGCGAGTCAGCCCTGCTTGGCTCCAAAACAACCAGGCTGCTCCGCTTTTTTTCTCGAATACGCAATGAACTCCGGTTGCGGTGCGCGGTCAAGCAAAGCAGCAGGCGAAGCGATGGCCACATCAACAAGCTGGCATCATGGATCCGTGCACTGTGGCTCGCGAGAAAGACTCTTGATGACGGACCCGACGTGCGCGACAACGCACTAAACACTGACGAGGAGTGGTCGACCTCTGTGACTGCCGCCGAGCTATCACTAGACGACTCGGACATCTTCAAGGACGTAGAGCTCTGAGTTCTTTGAACTCCTACCTTTCAGTAGTCTTTTTCCCCTCTCATCTTTTTTTTTTTTTTATGCCAATACAGCGCTATTGCAGACCACATGACTTATAATGTTGATTCCTTTCTAGCATGGCACATACCCACGCGGGGGATTGGCCACATACGTGAGAAATTAAATGAGGTAAATAAATGAGAAATTAAATTAAACAGACTGAGATGAAAATATTAAAAAACAAGATAATAAACCTGTTTACTGACAAGATGTAGCAAACTTTTCAAAAAATTGTGATTGAAAGAATATGTGACAAAATATCAGTAGAGAAATAGAACCCCTAGAAACATATCTGGCTTGATGCTTCTATAAATTTGTGGAGTGCATTGCAAATTGCCGTGTGGCTGCGGCCAAACTGCACATGTTCAAATGATAATAAATTTGGAACAGTCATTGAGAACGTAAGATGACGTTCAAGGAAAGTTTTGCGCGAGATGAAACGGCGGCAAGAAAGAAGGAAATTATCTATGGTTTCGTCTTCATTACAACAGAAGCAAAGTTTGGAAGTCGACGAGACCAGACTGATAACGATAAAAATTTAGAGGTGGGACTCTGCATTAGAAGCTGGTCAACGTAACCTCGCATTGACGTTAGAGGCATTGATCCGCGTGTAGTGGGTACTGTAAATGTAAGTCGACCATCGCAAAATCACGAGTGCACGATCCAGTGCACTTCAACGATAGTAGCTGCCTGAAACGGGCGTTCGTTAGTAGTGAAAAGCAAGCCAAAAAATTAAGAATAGGTCCTAGAAGGGATGATGCTGCCAGAGAATCAGCAAACCCATTCATGTAGATTGCTGTATGTCCAGGCACCCACAAGAGGCGAACATAGCAAACGTTCGGTATCAGCGTACAAAACAAGTGTAATAAAGCAGAACCCTTAGGGGGAAAACTAAGCTCGTACAAACTCACAGGGAGTCAGTCACTTGTAGACCGCTTAGCACTTATAAGTCTTCCAAAATTACAGACTTTGCTACGTGTTATATACTCTTTCTTCAGTATGTGTGAGCACAGCTTACGCCCACCTACTTCTGTGACTCCGGCGCCGCGAAGCGGTCTTGTGATTTTGTGACGACATAATTATACAGATGTTAAAAGCGCCTTTGCAGTTGATGCAGCTGCTAATGAAATATTTACTTGCGGGTACCTTTTAATGTGAAACGCCTTTAAAATGCTCAGAGAGGGTCGCTTCCAAAAGCCGCATGTAACGGAAACACATAGCACTAACGCTTACATCTTTGCAACCGTACTACCCACGCGCCTTACTTTGGTATTGTTGTGTTGTGTAGAGGAAAGAAGCCATTAGTCGATCATGCATGTACCATGTGCACAGATGGCGTAGTTGTTGTGTCACGCAGGGCACAATCGGAGCTAAATTTATCCTCTCGCTCGGCCATGCGGACCTGCCGATGGGACATGCCGATCAACGTCGTCACTGACTCGCAGACAGCCTGTCACCATTGCCGGGTAGGGAGAATTAGCATGACCGCACTCAACATCATCAAGAACCCAAGACATCCCTGAAACATGCATTGTCTGGTATAACATGTGCCAGCGTGCGCAGATACACTCGCGCCCGATATCAGACCGGGGGGGAAGGGGTTGAGGGGGGGAGGTATTCTGCAAGTGTCCACATAGTGGACATGTCCATTTCGTCTGCTGCTGAATTTCTGATTGGCTGGGCTGTGGTATGCGTCAGGAGGAGACAGGCACCCCCAGCAAATCAGAACTTCAGAAGGCAACGAAATTGACATGTCCGCTAGGATGGACACTGTAAAAATACACCCCCCCCCCCCCCCCAGATAACAATGGAAACTAAATTACCAACATATACATGCATATTCTAATATACATATACTCGAATAACTGATGTTTATTTAGACCGTATCACTGAGGTTCGTTTCTGCCAGGGCGTTTCTTCATATAGTTTCGCGTCATAATTTTCCGTCATAATCAAGATAAAGCCCAAGGCCTCATATCAGGAGTGCGTGCATGCGAAAAAAAAAATTGACTCGCCATCCCGGCCCTGCGAAAGTGGATGTCCAGCGAAGCTGCTGAAGACCACCACAACTGCTGAGAGGGAGCATGCAATGCTTTATTGATTTAGAGTAATGGTAGTAATGGTAATTAAGAGTGATGGTAATTGTGACAGCACGCCGCCGCCCACAGCGGTGCTGCAACAACAGTACCGCTGTGGGCGGCGGTTCTTTTACATACGAAATGATAGGATTGTCATGACCTACATGACACGCATGTCATGACATTTTTGTCATGACCTATCACTTATGTTAGTCATACACTCCTGTCATAATATATCAATTTTGGTACCTACCAAGTTACCGAAGCAAACATGAGAGCACAAGACGTAGGCGGCTGTTTCATGACCTACATGACACGCATGTCATGATATTCATGTCATGACATATCATTTATGTTCGTCATATACTCTTGTCATAGTATGCGAATTTTGGTACATACCAAGTTAACGAAATGACCATGAGAGCACAAAGTCGTAGGCGGCTAGATCCGGTCAAAGTAGCAAATGTTCGCCAAGAAATGCTTCGCATTTAAAAAATGCACCCGCGATTACGATACTCCGTAATGCGAAATTTGAGAGCAGCTGTATACGTGTTTTCATTTCGCGATATATTGGCTGGCACGACAATTTATCTCGTGCGGCACGTTGCTAACGGAGAAGTGTGACGCGACTGCCTCGCTAATCGGGAGATCGCGAGAGGCAGCGCGTTGGTGGCGCGTGGGCGCGATTCATAGCAGCCGCCGCACACAGACCTCCGCTCATGCAGCGTTTTGTTTCCAAGTGTGGTTTCGTTGCACGCGCTCGCCGCATGCCATCGGTGAACAGACGACGGCGCGCTACTCTGGCGCCATCTCGTAGCGATCGTCACCGCAAAGCCCGTCTTGCGTGGCATTACGCTTTTCTTCTCACGCTTTCGCCATATCCTCCTCCTCCGCCTATGGTTCCGCTGCACCTTCCTCCTCCGCTTTCCTCCTCACACTCTCTTCGTTATCGCTGTCTTCCATCACCCGTTGCGTTCCGCGTTCGTTTTCATCCTTTGCTGCTCATTCGCTCGGTTTCCATGGTCAATACCGACGATCGCTGCAGGAACGAGCGCCTAAGAGTTGGGCTCTAAATGTGGTTTCGGTGCTTTGGAGCAACGATCACAAAAAAGTATCAGTTTCGCCCGAAAGGCGAAGCATCGATTGCGATCGAAAATTAGTAGACAGCTATACGAAGTAAGGATAGTAGTCATATCGGCCGTGTAAACTTGAAAACGTAGGCTTAATAAATTACCAACAATGGTGTCACGAGCGCACAAGCAAACATGAACACATCTCACTCGATGACCGCGGAAACTCGCTGTCAAAACGCTGGAGTGAGGAAGCGCGGCTGCAGCGGGCGAATTGACCTTCGTGCTGCATCTCGCATCAACGCGAACTAAGCCTCGAAAACACAGCGCACGGCGGACTCTGTACGCCCCCCCCCCACCCACCTCCCCTCCCCCCGGAGCCTTGAGTGCGGCGGGAAGGCGGCGCGCTTCCTCCCTTGCGGGCGCGAGATTGAGCCGCCATCCTCGGCTCACCCTCGCACGCTTTCACTCGCACTTAATGCGTATACGGTGCGCGGCGATGTTAGCCTCACGGCGACGACCGAAATGCACCTATCGCAACAAAAATGTCACAGTTTCGCCCTAAGGGCGAAGCAATGAATGCGATAGCAACACAGCAATGTCATACGAAGTAAGGTGAGCGGCTTTGGTAGCAATATGAATTGTAGTAAACATGAGCTGATTAAGTAAGCAGGTGTGCTGCGGCGTAAGTAGACCGACATGAAGAGAGACTCGACGACCACGAGAAGGCGCGTGTGAAACGGTGGTGTTGATGAGAAGCGCTTCCCGTGGGCAGCGCGTGCGAAGGGACACACCTGTAGCGCTGCACTGCCGATCCGGGCAGCATTGCGTGTGTAGCGTGCGTTGGAAAATGTGGCCCGACTATTACGAACTGAATGAACAAGCGTGGTGTGAGCGCGCACAAACACGAAGAGATCACACTGAATGACAGCAGACAACGACTGTCAAAACGCTGGCAGCAAGCATACGCCGCAGCGGGCGAAGGTACGTGCGGTCTATCGCTTCAACGGAAACTGAGCGGCGAATGCCGTGTGGAGATAAGAGACGGTGCGAACGAGCGACGAGCGCGGTTGTTGGCAGAGAAGTGCGCCCCCCCCCCCCCCCCCCCTTGCTCCCTCCGGTGCTGGCTTCCTGCTTCCTTGCTTGCGCGTGGGAGATTGAGTGCGTTCGCTCTCCGTGATAGCGCGCGTCCCCGCACGCTTCCTCTCGGGCATACGGCGCGCGGCGAAGATTTTATCTATAGGGAACCTCACGGCGACGGCGACGGCAGAAATCCGGTTCAAGTGTCCATATAATTGCTATCGCAATAAAAATAAAACGCCCATGCACAATTTTGCCGACCGCAGTACGTGCACGCTTCCAGTCAAACTTAGTCACCCAAGGTCCTTGAAATCGCGTGACGCGAAAGCCATTAGACATAAGGCAACCTCCAATCCTGCATTCTCTGTGACAGGGCACCACGCAGCAGAAACTTCGGCAACAGTACTTACGCGAAAGACCCCACGAGCACTGCCGCCCGCAGTGCAGTACAAGCGTTTAAGTGGAAGCTTACATGTAAAACTTAAAAATTATTTTCTAAGATAACCCCTGGGCCGATCTTAATTAAATTTGCGGCATTTGGGAGAAAAAGGTTAAATCCTAGTGACTGATGGGAGCGGAATTTTGATTTATGGCCTGAATTTTTCTATAAACCTGGACGAAAATTGGTAAGTCTGAACATAATAGAAGCACGAAGTTTACAAATCCGCAACTCGGCACCAAGAACATATATCGCAGTTCTGTGATCTCCGTCAGAACATCCAAAGCGGACAAATCTGATATATTAATTTATATCTTACGTACGTGAATTTGTAACACCGGTTTACGAAGGTTTTGCAGAAGTGCCCCTCACCTATTAGTGGTGTATTTGGGAGTCATATATCACACATCTAATTTGTCTGCTTTGGATGTACTACTAGATGTAATTCTCGATTTTCAACAATTTTTATTGAAAAATTGACGGCCTAAATAAAAATTTCGGTACCAACAGTCACTAAATTTTAACTTCTAAATACACTAAACCTCATGAAATTTGGTGCAGCGGTTGCCGATAAAAACGATTTCTCCTTTCCCATGTATTTAGATAGGAGCTCCCAGGCTAGAGCTTCTGCTGAAAACAAAAAAATCAAGAAAACAAGGGGCGCGTCGGGCAGTGCGCGGACGCTCGCGCGCTTGTTTCCGCGAGAAGAAGAAAAAATAAGCTTTATTATAACGTGAAAGGGTGAATGTGGTTGGGGCCCTCAGGGCCCCAATGGCTGCCGCCACCGCTTTTGCTCGTCGGATCAGGAAAACCGCGAGGACGGCGTGAGCGCAACCATGCGACTCCACTAGGGAGGCGCGGACCTGCCCTCGCTCGCCGGCTCGGGCGGCAAGATAAAAGAATGTCGCTACCTTTTAATTTCATTCAGGGGGCTTATCTGATGACGATTATTTATTTGCATCGCCTTTCAAACGGGGCTGGGACAAATCGCCTCCTAGCTTGCTCGAGTTACTCGGGTATGCTATCAATGCTTTTCCTTCTAGCATTCGTGTATACATCTCTAATATTCTCTATCTACCTTGTACCAGGGAAGAGACTCATCGACCGGATCCATGGATCCGGTCGTATGAGTCTCTTCCTTGTTTTCTTTTTTCCACCAATACTCTAAACGTCTCTTGCTTATCTCGACTGCTTACCGGTTGATACTTCCGTCTACTTTAAATCGAAGCGCTTCTGGAAGTTGTAAGTTACGTACAACTTCCATTCACCCAACGTGGTCTCGCTGGGTGAATGAATACCTTCGCATTCCATTAGGATGTTCATTAGCATACACATGCCTCATCTAATTGACAATATATTTGCTCCTGTATGTTTTGTCAGTAGGCAACCACCTCGAGCCTCAAATAGCAAGGCACTTCCCTTCGCGTTATCGTAGATTTTCCCTTCTAATTTCTTTTTTCTCATTTTTGTAAATAACTATGGTCGTTTTCAGTCTTTGCATCCAATTCGCTGCCTCAGTTTCTCTGTCTCAACCACGGTGTAAGAATGCACCGTGGTCTCAACAAGCGCAGTAGCGCCGCCTGGCCGAAGTTGTGAGGCCAGCTTCTTTCTCTTATTTGTCCAAGCACGGCAGCTCGATAAAACGCACGAGGTGCGGCCTGCCACGTCGCGTGGCGAAGTATGGGCGGAGCTGTGAAGCGAAAGTCGACATTTGCCGCCGCTTTTTTAGGGGTGGCGCTACTGCTGTGGGACTGCTCTCCCTCCGGGATGGCGCCGCGGGAGAGATTTCGCGTCTTGCTTGCACGCCTTTTGTCCGCACACGGGGTAGTATAAATGTGTCGAGGTCCTTGTCGTGTTGCATGTGGCACTATCCCGCGCAACTGTTGCGTGTCGCTGTGTGTTACTAGCGCAAGAAAAGAACCATTAATCCGGTACCCTGAGTTTCCGAGCGACGTAGAAGGCCGTAAAGCATGGCTGAAAAAACATTTCGCGACAGGGATAAGTGGCAAAGGAAGCATTTCGGAGCCGAGGGACACGTTTTTAATTGGCGTGTTCGCTTCCCTTCATCGACGGCCACACCGAGGAACTGTGTAAGGTGTTTCTAAGCAAATTGTTACAGCCGCTACTGGCGAACTGCCTATATACAAGCTTCCGTCACGGAAGGTAGTAAAATCTGTTGAACGAGGCGCTTTTCCATGGCTTCACATCGTGTGAATAAAGAAAATACAGCCTCCCTCGATCTTTTTTTTATTTTCACCATTGCAATTGCTCTATTCACGCTGAACTTTTTTTTTTCACGGCATCGTCTTCACATAAATACGCTACATATATCGGCACAATGTGGTTAATGTACGGTCCGTTATAAACTGCTATCTACCCCATTTTTCTAGAAAGGTGAAACTAACGAAATCTAGCAGAAAATAGTTATACAAACCTGTCATTATGCACGCATTTGTAAGAAGTTTCATATTACCAGGGTTCTTTTTCCTCTTTTTTTTCAAAACATAACAAGTGCTTTATTCAGGCTGAACAACTGTTTTTTACTGCATCGTCTTTACATAAATATGCCACACGCCGGCAATGTGGCTGAATATATGATACGTTGTAAACTGTTACCTACCCCATTATTCTAGAAAGGTGAAACTAAAGAAATCTAGGAGAAAATAGTTATACAAACCTGTCATTATGCACGCACTTGTGAGAAGTTTCATATAACGTTTTTTTTTTTTTTAACCAGCAAACAAGACGTCAAGCGAGGCAAGTAAATAAGCACACTCAACAAAAGCGCCCACTGTATCAGCAGTACTGCCTCACGTTAAAGGACTCGCCAGTTCTCTTGAACGATGGTCATAAGGCTCGAAACCAGTGGCAGAAGTGTGCCGTCCTGGCCTATGTGAGCCTATTAGCGGCCCAATACCGACTCCTGGGTATATTGATATCCTTGCAGGCAGCGTTGATATTTTATTTTATATTTTGGAAACAAAAACCACAACTCTTGCGTCAATAAAATGTAAACGCGAAGCGCGGTCGCTGCGCGAAGCATGCGGACGGCGCGTAAGAAACGCTCCCACCCGCGCGCCTGTCCCGGAGCAGTGGCGCCGCTGCGATGGCGCGGAGAACTAGGCGCCTCTAGAGTGAGTGGAAATTTTCCAGTGACTCTAGGCGCCTCACACCGGTTTCGGGCGACGTGGCAGGCCGCACCTCGTGCGTTTCATCGAGCGGCCGTGGTCCAAGCGTCGTGCCCAGTACGCATACGTGAGTTGCGAGAGAGACATCTGGGTTCTTTCACTGGGGACGTAGCTTCCAATGTGCGTTTGCCTAAGTGAGATTTCAAGCTCTAGTGGTACGTATCAAAATCCATCAGACATCGCAAATGATTTAATAATTTCTTTTCCGATAATAATAAGCCCCTTCCTACCAGTGCTATAACAACACCCCAGAGACAACCGCAATCTTTTTGTAGCGTTAGCTACACTGGCCTAGCCAAGCCCGTTTCGCGCGGCACATCAAGAGCCGTGCTGCGCATGCGCAAGGATCAGTGATGTCACACGGCTTGCGCACCGGAGCCGGCACCTCTCGCGCACTCCGCCGCCGCCGCGCGCGACTCACCGCCGCCGGTCTGCGCATTCCAGAGGAGTGACGTCGTACCCGTGGTAGACGCACTGGCGCCGGCGCGCGCTCGCTGTGCAGTCGCCGTCTGACACTGCGCAGGAGCCGCTGCGCTTCTGACTGGCGTTTGTGTGTGTCATTGGATAAGCAGTAAGCATGACAATCAAGCTAATCCTTGACAATCTAGACAACCAGGAAAGCTAAGAATAATCAGCTGAACCTTTGCTAATGCTACGTATATCCTGGCATAGCCGAGCTAAGCCACTGCAAAATTTTTTTTATATCCTACCATTCCGCATGAAATACATGTCATACAACAATTGAAGCTAACAAGTGCGGGTCTTGATGAAATACAACCAGTGCACCTAAAATATGTTGCTGATATCGTTGCTGACCCATTTTCTTATGTAATTAACCTTTTATTTAAATACGGTGTATTTCCATCTAAACTTAAGAAAGCCAAAATAGTCCCTGTATTTAAAAAAGGTGATAGGGGGTTGATTTCTAACTATCGCCCTATTGCTTTATTATCCGTGTTCAGCAAAACTATACAGAAATGTTTTGAAAAGCGTCTAAGTATCTAACAAAATTTTGCATTCTTTGCATCACGCAGTTTGGCTTTCGTGCAGGTTACTCTACCAATCTTGCGCTTCTTTCATTCACTGATCGCATTAAGCACTACATTGACGAACGTAAATATGCTGGAGCAGTGTTTATTGACTTCACCAAAGCGTTTGATTCAATTCTTCAATATATTTCAATTCAATATTTTAATTACTAAATTAAATGCAATAGGTGTAGTAGGACCGGTGCAGGCTTTTGTTCACGATTATTTAACTAACAGACAACAGGCTGTTAGCATTTCTAATCACCTAACTTCAAATTAATTGATAGGGGGAGTTCCTCAGAGGTGAATATTAGGCCCATTACTCTTCACTATCTCCATTAATGATTCAACTGCCCATCTTTCGCATTGTGAACCTTATCTCTATGCGGACGACAGTACGATTCTAACTGCTGACACCTATATTAATAGTCTAAAGCTCAACACCGATAAAGAAAATATTATTCACTGGTGTCGTCGTAACTCTTTAGAAATTAACCCTAGTAAAACAGTCTTCATGCTATTTCACCCCCCACTCAAAAGAAAATCATAAATACTCCGACCATAGCTATCAATAGTTATCCCATCAAACCTGCCAGTCATTGTCGTTTTTGGGGGGTTGTTCTTGATTCCAACTTAAAGTACATTAACCATATTTCACATCTAAAGCAAAAAATGCGATATGGTATCCAGATTCTTATAAAAGCACGTTCATACTTTAGTCTACCAACCTTGCTTTCTCTTTATCATGCATTCATTCAGTCACTTCACCTACTGCATTGAGACTTGGGGCAACCATTATAGCTCTCATTTTGCTCCTTTACAATACATTCAGAACCAGGCCATCCACATTATTACTTTCCAGTCACCCCAATATAGTGTATCTGCTCTTTTGCAAGAGCATCGCATTCTCACAATTCATAAACTATTTCAATTAAACATGGCAATTCTTGTCTACAATTCTCTTCACTCAAACATTCCCCAAATAATTTTTAACACTGAACTTGCTAATCATAATAAAACTCGATTTGCATTAGCAAACAACTTATTACCTAAAATCAGAACTAACTATGGCAAATTTACTTCTGCGTTCACAGCGACGTCTTTCTGGAACTGTATTCCAATGGACATAAAGCTGTCTCCTAGTATAGGCAGCTTTAAAAAGCAGTTATTCTCACATTTACTTAACTTGTCAATGCTGTGGTGTAATTTAACATGTTCTGTTTGCTTCATTTACGTGTAAACCATTATATCTGTTTAACATTTCACCACATAACAGTCCACTTGTTTCCTTGTGTCAGTACTTGTTAAAACTCTGCCCCTTGGCTACATTTCACTTCCCCTGATTTGTTTTGTTTTTAATTCATTACAAGATGTAATTCTGTACAGCATAATGCCATGTTTTCAATTTCCTTGTTTTCTTGCATGAATACATGTTAAGAATTCTACCTTTTTTGCATTTGCATTAACCTGAATTGTTTTGTTACTTTTTATTTGTTGAAAGCGTATACTATTATATGTTTCAATTCTTTTGCTGTCGTGTGTAATTATTTACGGACAACTTTACAACTTTGCTGCATTTGCTCTAACCTAATTTGTTTTGTTCTTATTAATTGGAACAGGAGGTCCCCTTACAGCCTTGAGCTTTGGGACCTCCTTCTGTATATCTTGTTACTGTGCTTTTATTTTCGTGAATGAATAAATAAAATTCTTCTTCTTCTACAAAAAAATTCAGAGCCCTTCCACTATTGTGAAAATGGAAGCCAGCGAAGCTGCGACTATGGTGGGTCTGCTGTAGTGAATATTGCTATAGTGAATTTAATATTATCATTATTGATTATATTGAGCGCCTGCGGCATATTCATCAGAGAGCAAGGACACCGGCGCCTTGTTTTCGCCCGGCGCGATGACCAAGTAGTGTGTTTGCTGCGCCAAGTCCACCTCATCGTCATGGACTAGCGTATGAGCCACAGCATTCATAGCCGCGGCACACTGCACGGCAGCGTCAGGATCCTGCGAGATCTCTCCCGCTCCTGCTCTCGGTGGCTCATACCCACATATCCAACTCGGGTATGAACCACACATGATTTCTTTCTTACCTTCCTTCTCCCTTTCTTTCCTTGCTTCCTTCTTGTTCCTGGCTCATACGCGCATATCCAATGCGGGTATGCGACACACGATTTTATTATTGTTAATCGTGACGTAACTGACAAGCATGCGATATTATTGATGTCATGACCTATCAGTCATGTTAGTCATCCGTTTTGACACCTGTGCTAGTGAATATTGCTATAGTGAGTGTCTCTTTTTTTACATCTTTTCATGGTGCTGCCGCACCTGCCGATATGCTTTATACACAACAGCACAGCCAATGTCTCCTGCTGCTACTTCTGCAAGTCTCCATTCCCAGCACCACCTACCTACTTTAGCAATTTAGCACACCTGGCGGGAAACCGCCATGCACATGGAGCCGAAATGCTGACAATGATAGTTTCTTACTAGACGCAGACACGATCCTGGGGAACTAGCCCTTGACGGCTTCGCTGTAGAAATATATTGTTTTGCTGCGCGGTTTATTTCCACTGGTAGCGTTGCGCCTCCCGCATGGGATGATTAACCGGTCAAGTGCCACGTTCGGTGACGTTGCACGCAGTTCGTCTCGCGTAGAGGCATCTGTACATGTGCCCTTTTCTCTAGCTCGAAGCGCAGCTCCCTCGAGAGGAACGGCGCGTGGTCTTGTTTGAAACTTCGGACGTTTTCGCAACCACGCAGTCGTTTCATATTTTGTGAACACGATTGCCGCCGCGTGATCTAGGAGCCGGGCTTGTCTGCAATGGCCAAACGTGATGAGGAGCACTTCAAGGCTTTAATAATTCTCCCTGCACTCAAAAGATCACTGAAAGGAAATTAGCAAGCCTGGCCCAATTAGCAGATAACACCTGCGAGATGAATTCACGACTCGTGCCGTTTTCAGAGGTTGGAAAATAATGCCAAAGAACCGGCCATTCGCGACGCGATAGTCTCACAGTTAGCTCCATCATGGCTCAGTCAATTATTTTTTAATCTCTTTTCATGGTGCTGCCACACCTGCCGATACGCTTTATACACAACAGAACAGCCAATGTCTCCTGCTGCTACTTCAATAGCCTCCATTCCCAGCTCCTTTAGCAATTGCCACACCTGCTGGCATGCCGATTGTCACAGCGCAGTTGGGGAAACTTGATCCAGGTAAGAGAGCTCTGCTCTTAGGTGGAGCTCTCATCTCAAAGACCCATGTTTCAAGGCTGTAGCAGATACTCTGTCTGCTGATAAGAGGAAGCAGCGAGGGATGTACCAAAAAGCAACTATATTTCCAGTATGCATTGACGAAATGGGTCTTTCTCCATAGTGGTCCTCACCACTTGAACAGAACATGGCTACAATTTTCACAAGAACAAATCCTTCCAGAGTTATCCAAAACAGATGGATTTCTTCAAGATTCTTGCATCTAGTAGTCAAATAAAAAAGAAACGGGTTTAAAAGTAAATTAAACTCCCAAGCTCCACCTACACGCACACTTGCAGTAATGCTGGCTGTCATTTAAATTTCAGGAAGCAGAGTTCTTGCTCTTTTATTTAAAGGCACATTTTATGTTCTGCATAAGTGTCTTCTGTTCCAGGGCAGTTGATGTTGTGGATCACAGTCTCGTTTGTTTTCATGCTGTTTCCCTCAGACATGCACCCGCTGGCCAAACATGTGCTGTGTATTTACAGCACCTAGCACAATTGAGGAGTTACAGAAGATAAATAATCAATATGTGGCAACACCCACATGTTCTCAGAGTGGTTTGTTGTGAAGCCATCAACAATTAGACCTTAGGCTTCGAGTACATTTAGGACCAGTGCTTTGCATGATTCTGCTTTCTGATGTTAGGGCAACATGTGGAACACACTGTTCAATGATGCCCCTTACTTTTTTTTGCGTTGATATTCATGACAAAGCCTGCACACATTGTTTGCGTAGTTTAAATTTCGTTACAACAAATTTATTAAAACTTGCAAAATCTCAATGTCACGGCAGGTTATTTAGTTACTATCATTTAAAATGAATTTTGGCATTGTCATTCTCGATTGTTTACCCTGGTTTAACCTTTCTGTTATGAACGTAAATCAGGGAGTTTGCAGCAAAATCGACTTCTGTTCAATTGTCAAGTTAGCAGACTACTGTGATGGTTGACACATAAGAAAACTTGCTAGGAGGAAGACAATGAATGAAGTAGAGAGATCATGACAGACTTCATCCGTTGCCTTCCTTTATTTTTGCCAGCATTAAATATCATGCATTAAATAGCCCAGCAAGAAGCCATACTGTGAAGGTCACATATGGAGCATGATAGTGTTCATAAGGGAAGCCATTTGATTTCAAAGCCCAGTACAGCATAATCAAGGCTGATTCATCAGACTAGGTTTAACTCTTGCTCCAGATGACATAGATGAAAAACAGTCTTTCTTTAAAAAAAGGCAAATTATTTGCTAGTGATTTAAGTGCTAGACAGGCAGATTGAGCCACTGGCACCCTGGTTCTGTGTGCCAAATTGTAAATGGGTAAAATGGTATCCTGGTGGCTGAGCGAATGCCGTGCGTTTTGGACACAAAGCCCCTTTAATGAGGTAACGCTAGTTGGAAACTACACCTCCGTGTAGTTGGAAACTACACCTCCATGTTATGATCAAACTGGGTGAATATGTAACAAGACATAACAAGGTGTTCGCTATACCAGACCTCCTCCTTACAAACTCAAAGAAGTCAAGCCCACAAAGTGCCCTAACATTTCTATACATCTTGTGCCAACATTCACCTGCAACATGGTCCAACTCAGACACCAAGAGCCATCAGTGCCGGTCATCCAGTGCCGGGATCAAATGCACTGGATGACCCACATTAGTTCTGCACCCTTGCAGCTGGTCCATATCACAAGTGTCAACAAGGCAGAGCCAACCTGCAGCCAATGATGTCACAGCAGAAGGGACTTGTGACACATTAGCCAAGCCAGCAGTGACCTATATGAAAATTCAAGTGGCCCTTTCACAAGGGGCCCCATAAAAGGGAGAAAAAAATGAGAGAATTTCACAGATCAGTTGTAGATGACTGTAATGCATATTTTTGTACAGGGTGTACTACATTGCAAGACGTGGTCTGCCATCACAATCAGGCCCAAAGGTCCTAAGTTCACTGCTTTCCACATACACAATGCCAAGCACTTCCAACCTTTGCTGTCGATGTGAATGCAAGCTCATGTCTTATTTGGGAAAATGAAACACGTGATTCACAATGTAAAGCTACTCTGTTAGTATGCCCTATTTTGACTACATCCAGAAGCCCCCACCGAGCTAACATTCAACTTGTATGATCATAGAAATGGTCAGTTTACAATGAAAGTGGTGCAGATAATGAATCGTTGGACCACTGTGAGCAACAAACACAAAAAGTCCACTGGCCTACATAGTGCGTAAAGAGCCGAAATCGGGTACGGTGATGTAACAAAGGTAAAACCTCCTTTGCCAGATTTATTCTCGTCTGTCAAACGCAGATGTTACAGATAAAAATGGTTAATGAGTCTGTGACAATCCCTGTATATAACAAAGACTGGCTCATCTGAACAGAAATATTTATACAACACCTCACGTCTTCCTTTACATCATGTAGCCGATATGTTGGCAACTAGCAGACATAAAACTTTTCTGTTGCCAGTGTCCTCACAGAAAAAGGCCTGCCTCTAATGAGAACTATGTGCAACCACAGTTTAAATTTAACTGCCTGAAACAATACTCTTAAATAATACACATCCCAAACTTCAAGAACAGTATGGAGATGGGAAAACAAAAACACCCGGCAGAATGTGCGTTACCATTGCATGTTGTGCAACATTTTGTGCGTGTACTTTTAAAATCTGCTATATGAAGTAAACTAACTAAACACCATGGATTAAATAAGTTTCCCCAGAAAGACAAATCTTATGTTCTTGGCCATGTACACAAAATAACTTTAAATATATGATATGCAGCTAAAGAAAACACAGGACAATGGCCTGGCTCCTACTTCTGTTTCGTGTACAAAAGTACAATGAACTGATTTTTGCCACATCACCCCTTTGTACAGGTTTCTTCCTTCGTTGTCACTAAACACAAATACGGATGGTGCAATATGCCTGGGTGAGACACTAAGTGAAAGCACAAGGTGCAAGAGAGAAATAAAACTGGTCCAAAGCATAATGTTCCACTATAAACAAAATGGTGTGCCATATACCACAGGACCTAGACATAAGCACAACAGATCCCTATCAAAACATGCCAGAGTAAAGAATAACTTAGAAAGGAGCAACTTTTGCAAATAATCTGCCACTTATTGCACAATCTAGAAACACCAAAATGGCCAGCTCCCTTCAGTGCAACCACAATTGCAGGTGTCTTCCTCACACTCATCTGCTAGAAAAGCTCAAATGATACCATAGGCTTTGAGGTCTCTGCACACGTTTAAATCTTAAAACATTCACCTGTAACCCTCCCACTCCCCATGTCCCTCCCACCCCCCAAAGTTCTGAAAGCACACGACAATGAGACAGCACCACGCATACCTGAAACAAATGATGCTTAAACTGACCTAGAAAAGCCAGCACGACTTGAGGCTGCTCCCCATTTTCACTGAGCTGATCACTGAAGACCAGGAAGGGTGCAGACGCACTATGCACCAGAATTCAGTTTTGCCCTGCTACTTGGCCACTTGCAAGGCCTGGGCCTCACAACTGCGTCCAGACATTTCAGTCACCGACGCCAGCAACCTAGCCAGTGCACTCAAGATTGAAAAAAAAATGGGGGTAGGGCAACACTGCTATAGCAATAGAGATGATGGTTATGGGCACAAGCCTGCCATCCTTCCTTCACTTCCGAGAAATGGAAGTGGCACCGTCCAACCATGTGGCCCAACATTCACACACGCTTGGTGCGCCTACTGGCTGATGCTTGGAGAGGTCTTTTTGTCCTCGGGCGGTGGCGGTGGGCCCGGAGGCGGAGCCGAGGGATTGCGCTCGGGGGGTGGCCCGGGCGGTGGGCCCTGCCAACCGGGCGGCGGTGCCAGGGGACCGCCACCAAACTCGTCACCTTCTTCGAGGCCATTAGCAGCTGCTGCTGAAGCATCGTACTGGGTGTTCTCCAACCGTGTGATGACACGCTCATCTTCATCTCCAAATTCTCCTCCCATTAAGGAGGGCTCCCCAACCACCATTACATCCTGCAATGAAAGAACCAGCCACGCTTACAAAACGCTCAGCTAAAATAGTACACCTTTCTAGTTTTAGAGAGAAGGCCAAGAACTCACTCTAAATGAGCACTAACATGCCACTCGAAGCTGTACAACAGCAGATTGGTCAGAAGGGAAAAGTGGGGGTGGAATCATGGAAGTAAAGAAGTTTAGGACCATGTCTTCAACAGAGCCCTTATTTGGTTAACATTCAGAGTGCATTGATTGTAAATGCCATTGAAGATATTGTCATTTCTATGTGGTAAAAAGTGCTAGTATTGCCCGAAGTTATTAACCAGGAATGCTAGACCTGGCTTCACAGGTGAGATTAACTTTTGCGTCTATGTCAATGCATGAGCTTGCATTAACACTTTAAAGGTGCACTAAAACACTTTTTGAACATGGTTAAAATTTTTTCCCAGTGTACAATGCTGCTGTAAACATGTCCGATTATTCCACTTGGTGCAGCAGAGAAGCCAGCTTTGCCAAAATGTGGGAAATTTCCCATAATCTGGAAAAAATTAAAGGGCTAAAGGAAAAAGAGAACTTTATTTTATGGCAGTGCGAAATGTGGAAATACTTTTAGTGAGGTTGAAAGTATTGTTTCATCCCTTTTTCACAGTGCTGAGTACCAACTGTGGCAATAATAATTGTCTTTGGTGGTATCTAATTGAATAAATCTCAATCCCATATGCCAAAATTTCCACACAGACACTCTTTCATATACAGTAAAACCTCAGTAATTTGAACTCGGTTAATTTTGGTTAATTCGAAGAATTTGAGCGGTCCTATCATTTTCAATGCAAATTCTTCCGGATAATTTGAATAGCCCACATGGCTGTATCCGGATAATTTGTAGTTACCAGCTGGAAGCAACGTGCGACTCTTAGGTTAGGGCACTACGTATAGTCGCCTACTGATTTTCCGCACTAGCGGGGACCGAACAATAGTCTTGAAAAACTCGTTCAGCAAAAAACAATTTATTATGCTTAGAGTGACTTAAAAACTCGCTAGGAGGCGATCAGACATGCTTGGATTTGCGCAAGAGTGACGTCGTCTCCGTGTACAGTTGACAAGAGCGGCGCCGCTTTGGTGATCTCTGCTAACAGAATTCGCTAAGGTGATCAAAGAAACGAGCTTTGCACCACTTGGCTCTCGCGAAGGCACAAGAGGTGGCACCAATCACACAAATGCGGAGCCGCACAAACAGCCAGAAAGATTTGACGTTGTCTTGGAGCCACACGTGCTCAGTGGACACACCACATGCAAAATAGCAACCGAAACTTTAGAAAGACAGATCCTGCATTAAGTGATTATGACGGGAGTGCTGACCGGAAAAAGAAAGAAAAAAGAAAAAGTGCCACCTCCTGGAGTGTTTTGTCAGCCAAGGAAGAGCGGGCATAGCCTCTGAGACGGGAGGATGGCGTGCACTCTCTAGGTACGTTCATTCGCCTGCACCACCTGAACCAGTTCGCGAGGTGCTGCACCCTGCCATTCGTGTCAGCAGTGCAGCAATGGCGCCTGCTGAACCATGTCGTTCGTTTCAAAAGGTGCAGGGCTGGTTCATGATTTTGCTGCACCCACTCTACTGTCGGTGCCGACTTGGTGCAGGTGTACATGTGCAAAGCAGCAGACGACGCATTACACAGGCGCGAGCGCCGTTAAAACCCCGCTTACGCACATCTGATGTGTCACGTCTGATGTGACATGTATTGACACCCCAGAAGCCAATCATACCTCCAGTTAGGGACCTCTCAAACTAATGCACTCCGTGTACATTAGTCGGACATGGCATAACGCTTGCACCGCGTCTGCACCTTCGCATTCGTTCCGAATGTCATGCTGTGCCTGCACCACAGAAATTGAGCCGCACAATTTGTGAACTTTTCGTGAATCACCATGAACTGGATCGCAGTGGTGCAGGTGAATCGAACGGACCTTCTATTGATTGTGTGTGCCTCCCAATCTTGGAGGCTACCGAGTGGGCCACTGTAAGCCAAGCCACTGAAAAATCCAACTCGCAAAAAATCCAAAAAGCGATTTAGTCCGGAATATCTAACTTTGGGGCCTCAATTCATCTGAAAACCGGTAGCAAAAATGGATTAGCCTAATGGGAATCCTGACAAAGTTGGAAATGTCTATCAAGTCCGAATTTTTGGAGTCACGCACCCATTTTAACAGCGGTTATCGATTCTGTGAGCATCGTCCGCAGTTCTGTTGAGTGCAGCGGTGATTTTTATATGCTACGTGTTGTGAGCAAGCTGGAGGACATGGCACTGGGGGCGGGCGAACTACCGTGCCAAGCAACCCCGCATCAGTGATTACTTCAAGTAATCTTTCTCGGGCGTGGAAACTAAAGGTGATTTCTTTTTGCAGCACGCTCTTGCTTGGTTTCTTTTTTTTTTCATTTCGGTTAATTCGAAAATCCACTTTTTTCGATGAATTTTCATCGTCCGGCGGCCTTCGAATTATCAAGGTTTTAGTGTAATTTTGAGATAGGAAGCAGTATGCATACGGTTAGCTCCTTTTGTGCTTGTGGCAGCTGGCTCAAGAGATCTTTATAAGGACAGACATTCCCTCGGGCTCACATAAGTGACCTTACAATTAGTTTACTCGTGATCGCAGTGAAGGCAAAACAATCTATGAAGAACTTTCAGCAAAGCTGCTTGGAAGATCCTTTGTTCAAAGGCTTGCATGCTTCAGTGAAAGGCGACGGCCAATAGTGCAGACGTGTAACATGCGATACTACATTGAACAGTGGCAAAAGTGGTCTTGAAAAGCATAAAAATTAGAAGCTTGAGAAAGGGCTTGGCACGTTCTTGTGCCATCGGTGTGTGTGTGTGCTTGACAAGGACATGCCTGCACATAAAAAACTGAACCTTGAATGTTATTTATTCTTTGCTTTCGCAGATAAGTATGACCTTGAAGCTTGCTTATATGGAGTGGAAAATATAACTGCTTATTTACGAATGGCGTTACTTCAATAAAAGCTTTGAAAACGTGAAAGGCTGACAAGTGCTTTATTTCCAACGTTTAGGAAGGAGGTGTTATATCAAGGCACTGTAAATGGCTTTCAAACTTATCTCCAGACTGCCACTGATACAGGAGCTTATGGTGCTCTTAGTACTGCCTGTTGGGTGTTTGCTAGTCGGATGTACAACTGCACAGAGGAATCTCGTTAATTCGACCTTTCGGTATATTTGTACTGTCGTCGTAGTCCTGTCAAAATTATGTGTACTTCATTGTGCGAAAATGCCCAGTAATGCAAACACATAAGCGTTTACGATGGCTAATTCGAACATACTGTGCTACCAACCGTGTTCTCCACAGCAAGCCAACTCATCCAGCAGGTGCTTCCGACTTGGCAGTGCAGCCACACACCGGCTAATTCTCCAGTTGCTCGTTGCAAGTACCACATTTCAAAAATTTAACAGTAAAGTGGGGGTATGGGTTATATGCAAATTTTGCCATGACGTGTAGCTTCACAGCAGCAGTAATTTTGCTTAGAATTGTGGCTTCATGAACCACGCTGCAAAGAAACGACACTTCCGAAACTCGACACTCATGTTTTAGCCATTGGTGCCTTTGTCATGCAGCTGAAGAGAGTCGTACAGAAATACTACTGAAGAATTTGCAAGCCCATGTGATTCTGCACTTTCTCTTCATGTCCCTCAGACACAATTCTTCAATTCATAAAAAAAGTTTCTAATTAGTTTTTGAATGCACATGGAAACCAGTCAGTGTGGTGAAACCTACACTAGACTGCAGACTGTGACTCCCCGATACAGCTACCATATGCTAGGCAGTGCAGTGCACCACATTCCTATATAAAAGGATTCTGTTTGTTTCAAACTGCAGTACACCTAAAATTTTGTATTCCCTGAATAGCACTGCACATACAATGTTGCCCCACAGTGTTTAAGGAAACTAAGAAGCACTTTTTCCTCACCAGGTATGGAATCACAATTATATAGTAAACAACAGAGCCCTAGGAATGGGTGTACACAAACTAACAAATAAGTTAACAGGTGATGATGATTTGGCTTCTTTATTATTGCTCTTACTGAGCAGACTTGGCCACTACTATAAGGAGCAAGAAGAAAGGCAGCCGGGTGCTAGACCTCATGGTATAAGGTTGTGCTGTAATGCATGCTGGCAAAGCCAATTTTTTCCCGACTTATGTTTCCCCATAAGCTGATAGCTCACAGGAGCACATCAGCTATGAGTGAGACCTCTGTGAAGATGTGAAACACTATTTAGGCTGCACGAGACTTGCTTTCTATGTGCAGAAGAAACCAAAAAAAAAAAAAAAGTGCTTGCTTACATTCTGGTCCCATAACTCTATCCTATAACTATAGATTCAATTCTTTGGCATCTATCTTTTTGAACATTCAGCTGGCATTTATTAGCATTTATTTTCCCCTGAAAATTCTGCACTTATTGGTACTTATCTTTTGATAGCGCCACCTTTCCAGCACTTTCGGCACTGGCTTTGAAAAAGTGCTCCCACATAATTATATTGGGAAGGAAACATTAGATTAGAAATCTACAAGTTTGATTGACTGCATAAATTGCAGTAAACATTCTCTTCCTAATTAATTTAGCAAGCGTGGTGTCACGCACGCACAGGCAAAAATGAATATATCTCACTCGACTGCAAACACTTGCTGTCAGAAGGCTGGTGTGATGAAGAGCACCAACAGAGGTGAGCGAATAGTTCTGCTGCTTCTCGCTTCAACAAGTCTCCGAAACTTGAGACCACATGACCTCCAGTACTAGGCACATGGGAAGACGCGCACATGCCATCTCGGCACTCCTATCTTTGCACCCGCCCAAGATTGCCTCCAAGATAGGGTGCAGGAGGTGTGAGAGCTCAGCCGCGTGGACAGCCATGCGCAGCACGGCCAGGCTAGCGGAGGAGATGCATGCTCACCTTCCCCCTAGCATGCGCTAAAAAGCTGCACTCTACCTTGACTATAGATATGGGAAAGAAAAGCCCTTTAAGTGCTGCATCTGAGAGGGTTGCAGCACTTAAAGGGCCATTCAGGATGATGCATTTTCCAGAAAAGGTTGGACTCAACTTTGTCCAGCACTTTATAGTCTCAAGCGTCCCTTCCTTGCTTTCCACCATAGGCTCTAGAGCGCCTCAGTACCTGTGAGACTTCAAAGTTCTGGATCAAGAGGATCTGAGAACTGAACCACTTCATTCAACCCTCCCATAAATGGTATGCGTCTATCATGTGCATCTTGCATGGAAAGACGTGCTGGTTTCACGCAGGTCTGTAGATGCCGGGTGTCAGCATATGAGCTTGGGGTGGGCAAGTTGCGCATTTATTTCAAAAACACGTGGACAGTGGACTGGGAATAAAAATGGGGCACCCACAATTACCTGGAACCATACTCTATTCACAATGGCTTGTGCTTCTTGCAAATAGGCTCTCGGGTTGTGTGCTCGCCCTATTTGTGTCCACTAGCTGGCGTGCACTTATATGCCTCCTGCATGGGAGGCATGCTAATGGTCGCTATTGTAAATATTGCAAAAATGGCAAACTACCCCACATTTCTTTTCCCTGTAATTATTTCTCTCTCCCTCTACTTTCAACCATTCCCTCCCTGTCCACTTCTTACCCCATCTCCCAGCTGGCCCATGTTCAGAATTAAGTGTCAGAAACATACAATTAACAGTTGGTTTTTCCATAATGCAATACGTTAGCTCACAGGCAGCAGTAGCGGGGAGAAAGGGATTCGTACACGCACAAAGCTCCCTTATCCAATATCCTTTCGCCATGACGCGGCTGGCGAAATAAAAACGAAGGAAGATAGGTTCGAACAGTGCTGGTACAGTGAACTAGATTCACTGTAACGCTTGCAAACCTGAAAAAAAAAAAAAAAAAACCTGCTCAGCCAGGCACACTACTCCCAAATGCGAAGAGAAGCTTTTGTATCAGCTGAGCACAAGCACCCAACCCACTCGAGAACGTCCAGTCATGTGATGCAGACCCATTTCGACCACCCATGACAAATTCCTAGATTTGGCACTTTATGGCACAAACCAAAATTTTCAAATTACCATCAGCTGATACTTCTTTTTTTGGCATTTATCCGTAAATACCGAAAACTCCAATTCTTACTTATAGCATTACCCTCATCAGTCAAAACTCTGATCAAAACTTTCAAAACAGTGTACCAGCACATGGAACAACAAAAAGCGTCAAAGCATACCTTTTGGAAATAAAACCCTAAAAGTTATCAAAAGAAACAAAGGAGGGAGAGAAACAGTGTAAAAATAAAGGTGGATGTGCACCCTCTTTCGACCCTTTGGTCCAAAATAGTTCACAAATTAAAATTGCAGAATGGAAACTTATTCTGAATACAGTCGAAACCCACGATAATGAAATCCCACCACAATGAAATATTTTGGTATCCTCGGCAACCTCGGGGGTCACGTGCAAGTATGCCCAAGTCATGCCATGCTGCGTAGCTACGCACACCAGTGCGAAAAATTAGTGCATTCACTTCTCTTCCTCCACAGCGCGCCGTGCAGGCAGCCGCAACTGGGCCTGGCCTTAAGAGACCTCCCTGGCGCAACCTCGGGGGTCCCACCCAGGCCATGCATTCGCTTCTCCCTCTACCTGCAGTGCGCCGCGCGGGCTGGCTGCTGAGCGTGGCCTCAGAGACCGCATTGGCATCGTGCAGTCTTGAAGGCAACGAGCCAGCCGAGCCAAGCCAGTGTGGCGAAGTTCGCTAGCCTCTTCCATTCTTCCTTCACACAGTGAAGCGTGAAGTGTGTTGTGTGCCCCGTGTTGCTCAACAGTGACGAGCCAAGTGGAAAGCGGACACGAAAGACTATCACAATAAAACAGAAGACAGCTATCTAAAGGCTGTTGCGTCCAGTGCTAATTTGAGTGTTGCACACACCGAAGATTCGCTTGTTGTTTTATTCAAATTTCATCGCACGCGTGGCGGTTCCGCAGACCGCAAAGCCATCTTATTATTTCCATGTTTATAACTGTGCACCCCATTGGGCATATATTGCAATAAATTGTAAAAATGGTTACAGTCAAATCTCATTATTTCGAACATGCTTAATTCGAACTTCCGGTTTATTCGAACTGACGCTGTGGTCCCGTCAAAGTTATGTGTATTTCTATGGGCGAAAACACCTGGTAATTCGAACGCGAAAGCATTTGTGATGATTTATTCGAACATACGGCGCACCGACAATGCTCTCAGCAGAGCGCCAAATAACGTGGCGGCGCCTACGACTGGCATTGCTCCGACACCGCCATAGAGCAAAAGCTTAGGAGAGACCCCTCAACGTCGCGCGGAGAAAAAGAAAACGAAAGAAGAAATGCGGCGGAAATTTCACTCTCAAATGGCAAGGTCGCTGTTTCACCGTCGCGCAGGAACACGCGTGTATGTGCTGACATCTCAGCCAACGCTGAGGCTGCGGCGCAGAGGGAAGTAGTGGCGGAGGCCCAGTCCGGCCAACTTCTCGATAACGGCAGAAAACGAAACTTAGGGAGCGGGGTAAGCTGGCGCCGGGCCGGCATGGCTGCGAGCGTGCACGCAGACAGTCGAAGGTGGGGGAGCTACGGGGGAATTGAGAGGGAGGGCGAGGGGAGCCACCGAAGCGATGGCGTTGCCAAGGACAAATCCGCTTCTCTGCCGTCCTCCTCCCTCTCCTTCGACTATCTCCGCGCGCACCGGTTGCTGTGCCGGCGCCTCCCACTCCCTGAAGTTTCGTTTTCTGCTGGTATCGGGAAGCGAGCGTTGGCCGGCGTGGGCAGTTTCGTGGCCCTCGCTCGCTATGTGCTTGCTTGCCGCATTTCACGTCTCGCACCGTTCGTACATCGTGCACGAATACTTCAAAAACAAGTCTTTCTTTTAATTCGAACAAATTTTCGGGCCCCTTCGAGTTCGAGTTATCGAGATTCAACTGTATAACAAGTAACGGGTATAACCAAGTAAATTCGGTTCCCCATTCAACTTCATTATAACGAGGTTCGAGTGTTAAGTTGAACCCCACTTACAATGATCCCAGATATAACGACCACATTTCAGTACATTTACGATTTTCCGACCCTGCCTATTGAAATTGTGTCCAGATATAACGAACTTTTTTTAAATCACTGTACTGTTACAACGAACGCTTCAAACCTACACGCGAAGTACCAAAGCACAGAAGCACGACCAAACGGCGCATGGCAGCGCGCTCGCCTGCCCCGCTCCAGTCCAACAGTGACGATGACACGGCCTTTGAGATGAGCAAGCGACCTCTGCGTGCAGATTTCGGAAGCCCGCTAAGAAGGTCACGCGCTTTCAAGGCACGCCTCTGGGGAGGAGGCATACTGCATGTACAGCATAAACAGCATGGCAGAGGGCGTGCACTGGCGCGTGCACCGGTGCGATATTGGATGCCACGACGCCGCCGCTCTCGTTTTTAGGCAATTGTTCGTGCGGCACCATGTGCATTACACCTATTTCAACGATTTGGAACAACCACTATGTCCTTCCATCATGGGAACAACGGCTGCTCAAGCGTTCCTGTTGACGCGGCCCGAGTCTGTGAGAATGCTGCACCTGCACCCCGCACTGTCACCACGAAATGTCATAAAGGCTCGGCGGTGCTTCGTTTGCACGTTGCTGATTGCTGATAACGGTTCGTGGTGACGTTCTTTCGAACATCGCATTTCTTTCGCCCAGACGCAACATAGAAAACGTAATTTTACAGCTCTTGTGTGGCTCTCCTACGCTTTCTATATACACTGCCATACAACAGCCGCCATCTTGCTTGTTGATTGCCCGTTGAAACCGAAACTAATACATTGCCTACCACACAACAGCCGCTATTTTGCTTTTTGATCGCCCGTTTCAAACGACACAGCTGCATGTCCCTACTGACATGTGATTACAGTTTTTGCATGCCTAGCACAGTGCATAATCTACGGCTCAGTGAGAAACATACAGCAAAAACAAAGAAATCCACATCCCACTGACGTGGACTTGTTTATGGCACTTCAGATGGCAGCCGCAGTGTGGGCTGCCACACATCCGGCTGTGATTGAGCAATCGTACGAGAATACACATCCCTTACTTCAAGACTGCTGGTTTCGGATTCGGCGTTGCCAGACGCAGGTTTGAGCGAAGGGCCGAATTCTCGGTCTAACACTTTTAGGGATACGAGATACCATCACTTTAGAGCTTGGCACCTGACGCGTCAGCGTTTACGGGCCAGAGCGTGCGCTGGAGGAACGCTGTTGCTCCGTGTGCGGTGCTGAGTTACGCGCAATTTTGCAAAAGTGATTGAATCTTCGAAAATGATTCATCAAGAATACCGCTCCACGGCAGTGCTGCCACCGCTGAACGACACATGAGCTTGCTTGCCGATAGAGCAAGGCTTGTCAAAGTAGGCTAACGAAATTTTGACAGTAAATTTTTATTTTGCGACGCACTTCCTGTCTGTGCTGTCATTTAGCAACAATAAAATTCTCACCAAGTTATTATTTTTTTTTTTTTGCTTTCCACGCCGAGTTCATTATTGCGGGGTTTAACTGTATACCTTAATTCAAGGACTGAATTATAGTAAGTAAAGAAATGCTCTTCTCCATTGAATGAGACTATTATAGCAAGCACACAGACTATAACAGACCGACTCGAGGATTACTGTGAATGCCCACATGCTCCATGGTATCCAAATTCTACAAGGCTCCTCCCCATTTCTGTTTCACTGCTCACCTGTGATGCAAGCGAGAAGTTTGGAGGCCCAGGCGACATATTCTTTTTCTTGCCACCAGAGCCTGCATTGCTTGCACCACCGGCATTATTGGCAGCAGATGATTTCCTCTTCCGGCGCTTGCTTGGGGGCCGCTGGGTTTCTGATTAAAAAAAGGGCAAGATCAGAGAGTTACCTAATTCTCGTCAAGAATGCTAATGGCAAACAGCAGAGGGAAGAGTGCAAGACATACAAAGCAGCCCAAAACCAGGACATGAAAAGCAACTAACAATCGCATGCTCACTCGCAGCTCAATCGCACCTGCATTTTATGTACTGTGTGGTATTTCACACAGCGCTACGTTGCATAATATACTACAAAAGTGCAACAGTTCTCTCATGCACAAGCCCTTCAGCTAATACATGCAAATCAGTAATCGCATGCAATTGCACTAATATGCAGTGTGGTGTACCAAGTACTACTCATAGAAAATAAAAGCAGAAGCCAAACAAAAAGAGGACAGACAGCTTGAAATAAGCAGAACCAGAATGGGAAATAAATATTTAAAAGAAAGAGGAAAGAAAAACTATATGTGCCGTCACCAAAGAGGAAGGATTCAAGAGCAGAGCACAGGGCATCTTTTGCTGGCATCACTTAACTGTTTCATTAACTTTACTTTGCCACTGACTGGCACCAGTAGCTTTTGTGAATGTAAAGAGAAAAATGTGGCTCCAAGAGCTACACACCTCACTGTGAAGCTTAAAGTATGCAGCTGCAAATACTGTCAGATTCAGTGGAATCCCTGTCAACATATTTTTTACAGTTGTGTTTCCTTTTTCACCAGTTCATTACAAATTACTAGCAATGTGCCTCAAATGAATTCACTTAACTGTTACCTACATAATACAAGCCAAATACATAAAACACAGTCCAATGATTGATGCCATAAAATGTAGAAAACCTAAACCATAGTAACCCTTACAGATAAACTCGCTGTGCACAGTTTACACTAGTTTCCTGATCTAACGATGTAACACAGACGAGATGCTTACAAAATATTAAATTACACTTTCTTCATGAAAACTACCATGAAGATTAATATGCCTATCACTGCACATCTCCTGAAAACATGATCCAAAGCAATGCCAGTATAACCCGATGCCTAGTGTTCAACTCCATGCTGTTAGTAGCCCAGGTAGAAATTTGCTTGCTTTTGACAGAAACAAGCGATCGAAATATTGACCCACAGTGTGAAACCACATACCTATATCTTGAGCTGATTTTAGGTCATTAGGGGCTCCGCGGTGTGCGACACCTGGCAGAGTCAACCAATCAAGTTCATTAACAAATCTGTTTCTTTCCTTCGCCACTTCAGCATTAGACACTCTTCAAATGACTAAAAAGCATTTGTACCATATGTCAGCAATGGCAGTGGGAAAACCATGTTTCCCACCACTGTAGTCAACTACGTCTTGAGCTTAAGTGCACTTAGCCTGAGCCACCGCTCTTTAACCGAATCCTTCCAACTGAATGAAAACAAAACAAAGAACTAGTTGAAGAATGCTACGAGAAAACTTAACAGGCTGAATAAAGATACAAAAAAAAGACACAAATAAAAAGCTGAACAAAAATTTCAGTAAAATTAAAAGAAAAATCACCAAAAACTGTGTCCTGAGCATGAGTCTAAGCACATAAGGAAAGGGATTTCAAGTGCAAGTGCAAACACAACTATTCTACTGGAAGAGTCTACAGCAGTGCTCACCTGGTGGAGCAACCATTCGTTGCCACTTCTGGAATAGTGTGGTCTTGAGGCAGTCTCGAGGGCTTAATGCATAGGCCTTGTGCCGCGACATTAGCTCTTGCATTGGCTCCAGGATGACACAAAGCTGCACAGCGATGCCCATATGCCATTAGGACAAACACATTCACCACGGCCTTAGGCCATCTTCAACCAACAACCAGGGCTCAGACAACATTTCTTTTACTTTTCATAAAAGTGACAAACGCTGCAGAGTGTGAACACAGAAGAAAATTCAAACACAGTATTCAAAAAGAATACCAATATAAAAACTGAACACTTTCCAGTCACTAAACACAAGTTGCTTTTTTTTCTCTGCCAACTATGTATAGGCAACACAAGTTTACCACACTACTGTTTCATAGTAGGAGAGCAATTCCGAACAAAAAGTTCATAAACACAACACTAATGACTGTTAGTTTATGCCTTGATTTCTCAGGATGCTGTACGTTTATTAGAATCTGAATGATCAAAATTTGTTGGCAGTTTTGTGTCTACTTTTATGCACCGATATCTGCGGCAAACTTTAAACGTTTACCATTTTGCAATTTTGTTGAAGATCAAACTGGTTAAGTGAGAATACTAGAACAATTAAAATTTTTGAAAGTGCTATATAAGACTGATTTCCCTGTAAGAGGTTGATTATTACAAGAGGAAATGAAGGGAAAAGTTCCAGTTCTTGAATTTCGCACTGAAACCTGGGTGCCGGTACACCAGTGTGATTGCACGGATTTCGAACTATTTTCTCGTACTTGGGCCACTGTGGCTCAGTAAAAGTTCTTGAAACTTGTTAAATTCAGTCTTTGACTCTTTCAGAATACAGTGCAGTCAATCTTTATCAATAACAAGTTCACCAGTTTCGAGCAGATGCTGTCAAAATCCATAATGTCACGGTGAGTTAATGCGGGAACTTGAAGGTGGCGTCGCCACCAGTCTTTTGTCCTGCATCTTTTCTGGCTTACCAAGCCCCTTTAACGGTAACAGTGTTTTTTTTTTTTTTTTTTTGCTATTGTAGAAAGGTAATTTATACCAGCTCAACTTAATTTTTCTCTTCAGTGTCCCGTTATACCCGACCCATAATTTTGTACGACATGCAATAGAATGAAATACGAGGCATGATATAAGAACACCTGTTGTGAAGCTGTGCCGTACAGATTGCAGGAGTGAAAGAAAAAAAGCATGGCTGAGTAAGAATTCAAAGGACTAATGCACTTTTTAAAATAAGCAACAGCTCAGGTTTACAACGTGCTTTGGGTAGTCAGAAGTTTCATTCTTAGCACGGTGCAATGAACGCTGGGAAAGTGTCACTTGTTAGAGGTTTCACAATGCCACAATTGCGAAACATTGTGCAAGTGTTTTGTGCGGTCAACTGCAATACAGTGGTAATTTGGAACACATGGAATGCTGAACAGCAGATTCACTGTTGTGGGGATGCGTGACTCTTGCGCGTCCCCTGATGTTGTTTTCCCCACATGGCTCCCATCTCCTGTAATCCGGCTTCGCCGCGTAGCTTTACGGCGGCGGAGTTGCGGCGCATTGCGAGAGATGGCGCTAGTGTTGCGCTGCTAAAGCCACCTAGCGGCGGGGTTACTTGGGCGCAAAAGGAAGCAGGCGCTTCCTCTTTGGGTTGTGGTCGGCGAGCGATGCAGACGTCCCACGTGTGCGCCGATCCACGCTTTGCGAGACCGTCTCGCGTGGCTAGGAGCAGGGCACCGGTATGGAAGAACACGGATCATTCGAACATGCCACCGTTCGCGTGACCGTACACGTGAACGACTAGGCGATGGTATGATAGCATGGGGCGAACATATTCGCTCGCTATCCAGTCGCGGTGAGTCGGACTTCCTTGACTTGTCGGCGCGCCCATGTGAATGTTCTATGCATGGTAATTCGGCTAGCGTGTATTAGTGTATGAGAGGTGCAATAAATGCCCTTTTGATTGTTTGCACTACTGTGTTGTCGTTCCTTTGTCCCAAGAGCATGTGTGAGACCCCACACTGTTTATATGAATGCTGTGTCTGTGCAAAGAAGTCTAAAAGTTAAGAACACTACCAGAACAAAGGGCAAAAATTCTGCATTTTCCTGAGCGCATGATTTATGTGGCACTAAGAAATCTATGCTATAGTCATTTGTGTGTACAAATTTCATTTCACGACACTGAGAAAGCGAACCTTGCTGATGCAGACACAAGTACTTCATACGTGTGAAGAAACTTCAGTGACACCTACTTACACACCCTTGAAGAAATAAAATGTTCCTTTCTGCAGATATGTCAGCATGCATGCATTCACGGACACTTAACACTTCTTCAATATTGCCAAGGAAGTGCAAAGAGTTTGCATTACTGTCAAGAGTGCTTTGTTGTCAGCAGCAACGTTTCCTGTTACATTACAACAGGTGTATGCTGAACGGAAGCATAATACGCCAATATACATGCAATTTAAGTAATAATGGGGCAGCTTTATATCAATGAAACCAATTACATGTAGTTATCACTTGCTTACACTAGTTGATAGTATAGTTACAGTAAATGAGCATATTATCAATTATCACTGAGAGATAAGGTGACATATCTTTAGCTGAGCCCAGCACCGAAACTTAGACGAATTTTAGCAGACAAAACATATATATATATATACAGTATAGACCACTTATAACGTAACCGCTTATAATGAAGGACTGGATATAGTGCGGTCTTTTCAGACTCCCGTTAAGTTTTCCATAGCACTCCATGTAGACACGTATCACTTATAGTGCAGTTGTGGGAAACGAAATACCGGTTACAGTGGGGCTGCTTGGTAGTGCGGAAGTCAGTGGAGACGGTGAACGCTCCCGTCAAACAGGTGCCCCAAGGAGTGCTCGAGGAAGAAAGAGAGACGAAGTGGAGGAGAAGGGCACATGGTGTGAACGAACAGCCAGTGAGGCTGAAACCAGAATCTTGAGTGCTAGTCGTGAAATATCACGGTGCACATAGCGAGCGAGGGCCACGAAACTGCCAACGCCGGCCAACGCTCGCTTCACGATAACGGCAGTAAACGAAATTTCAGGGAGCGGGTGGCGCCGGCACGGCATGGCAAAGGGCGGACGCGGAGACCGTGGAATGTAAGGGAGGAGGGCGGCAGGGAAGCCGATTTCGCCTCGGCAACTCCGCCGCTTCGGTGGCTCCCTTCGCCCTCCCTCTTAGCTCCCTCACTTTTGACTGTCACCGTGCGCGCCCGCCGCCACCCCAGCCGGCCCGGCGCCAGCTCCCCGAAGTTTCGTTTTCTGCCGTTATCGGGAAGCGGGCGTTTGCCGGCGTGGGCAGTTTTGTTGGCCGGCCTGAGACAGCACCGCTGCTTCCCTTTGCGCCGTAGCCGCAGCGTGCAAGGTCAACACGTGACTAGAAAGTAGAGGAAGCATAAAGGAGAAATAGCATAAAGGAGAAGGAAGGGTTCACTGCCGTTTTCTACGCGTGGCTGAGACGTCGGCACGTACACGCATGTTCCGGCGCAACGCAGAATCGGCGACCTTGCCATTTGAGAGAGGGTGACATTTGCGCCGTGTTTTTTTTTCTTTCTTTCTTTCTTTTTTGTTTTGATCGCGCGCGACGGAGTCTTTCCTAAGCTTTTACTCTACGGCGGTGCCGGAGCAATGCCGGTCGGAGGCACCGCCGGGTGATTTGGTTCGAATTAACGAGGTTCGTCTATAAATTGAATGCAAACGTTCTAGCCGTATTCCTTGACTGTCGCATACGTGTGGCGGCTCCGTGCACATGTTTTGCATATGTGCGGGCCTTGAAAATTGTTGCTTCGGTTATAGTGCGGTACCGCTTATAGTACAGATATTCGCGACTCCGGCGACTTACGTTATAAGCAGTCTACACTGTATATATATATATATGGAGAGAAAGAGAGATTTTTATTAGAGCACAGCTCTGAGGCACCCGTTCCTGCGTTGGTGTACATCGTAAACGAGCTAACGCGGCGCATAGGAGGAGATGAAAGATGGCGAGAGCAAGGAGAGCACGAGGAGGAAAGCGGAGGAGGGTGCAGCGGTAACATAAAGAGATTACGTATAGCAAAAGGGTGAGGAGGAAAGAGGAGTGCCACACGAGACATGCTCAATGGCGGCGACCAAGCATGCGGTAAGTGCTATGGAAAGAAAGCGCTGGCATGAGCTTCGGTCCCACTGCGCATGTGCTACTTAACCTGCACTGCCGCCACTAGAGAATGCACTCCCGCGCGCACCACACATTCCAGTGTTCACGCTTCCTTTCTGATCAATGAGTGACACAACCGGTTTGGAAATGCTTCGTCTGCCACTGCTGCTAAACGAGCTGTCTGAGCAGATGCTCAGCGCCGCCGCCAAGAGGACCCTGTCGTTCAGAATCTCTTTGCCACAATATATTACGAATTCGAAACACCTAAAGAGCTGCGCTCAAAATTTGCATTAGGGAGCATCGTAATCGTCAGTGAATTTTTTTCCCCCCAGCAGTTTACTTTAGGGCCCTCGACAGAACTACCTGTCAAGGGAAGCTTGGTGAACACAATTTACTTTCATGACATGAAAATTAGACGAATAGTTATAAAGAAATGTTTGCAGCTTTCGCTTTTTTTTTTTATGTGCAAGGAAAAAGTACTGCCAACTCAGTAATCCAAGTGGTAGCCACATGCAGTTGGTTCCATTTGTGTAGAGTGTTAAATTAATTTAAAAATCATGTGGACATATTGTTGGGCCAACCAGTATTACCTTCATTATAATGTTTATGCCATTTCGACGTGCCATGAAGGAATATTTAGGGAACTCCATTGATGGTGGTGCTAGCAGAACCCTACAACAAATGTAGTGCTTCACTTACGCTGTACTGGTTCTAGTCATTAGATGCTGGGATGTTGTATGATCATTCTATGTTCAACTAGTAACCTTGTCATGTTTATATGCGCTTCCAGTTCCTAAACTGCGTCAAGTGTTCCTGAATGATCCGCAATTATTTTTCTATGTACTGTCACTGTAACGGGGAAGGGCACAAAACACTATATTGTACACTTAGTAATTTGACAGGCACCAAAATATTGCATTACATTTTTCTTACAGAATGATATGCGGTACCCCTACCTTTATTCATTTTAGTTAAAAAAAATAAGAAAATGACCTTTCCTTTCTTACAGACATTTCTCAAAGCAATTATTTTTATAGGTTAGCTAAGTCTTGGATGGAAATTTTAGAAAAAAAAAAGCATTTGCTACAGATATAAAAAATGACATGCAAGTATAAGACACTAAACTGAACCGTCAATATGTTTTACACATTCAGACGTCTTGAAATACTGAGAAATCAAGGCCTCCAGTAACACATAATGCACAGTGTGTAATGCTTATGAACTAGTATTCAAATCAATCTTTTGAAATGAGACAATGTAGCATGCTTCACCTCAATTTTGTACTGCACTTTAGTGACTAAAAGGTTACTATTAGGGGTGCACTATTATTCAAAACTTTCGAAGAATTAATCGAATTAGTAACTATAAACATGAAGATTTTTCTAATACTTTTCGTATATTAAAAATTTTCGACTGAGCACAATCAAGTATAAAATTGGAGCAAAAATGCAAGCAATTCAATCACTGCAGCCTTAGCAGGCAAAAACACAAGTTTAGTGGAGCATAGAGCCAGGCTTTTCCAACTATATACCACTACCGTTCACACTCGACCAATAAGTGATTAATATGCAAACAAACTAAGTATTTGTTCCTAATGCTCCCTTTGTGCTGTAAATAAACAACACTTCGTAATGTGCTATGTATGACAGAAACTTGCCAACGTTGTGAATACTAGGATGTGGACATAACTTTATATTGGAAAAATGTATATTCATTACTTGAAGACTACTAAACGAGTGTTCAATATTCCATTCATATTTGCTTTGGCCAGGAAAATTACTATTAGCATACCCCTATTTCTGATACTGCAATAACATACATAGATGAGACATCATGCAATTCCTCTTAGAACAGGAGTCAGCAGCATTAAAAACATTTTTTTTTTCTTTATAAACACACTAAAGCTGTATGCATAATAATGCAATATGCATTTATACATACATGCAATAATAATTATTATCGTTATTTTTTCTAATGGAAAAAAAAGAAAGGAATGAAATTTTGTGTACCACTCTAGTCTCTATGCAAGAATGGTTGCTGTAAAAGAAAGCTTAGGAAAAAGAGGTCATGAGCAATGAACAAGGTAGTCAGTAACTCACTGGTTGTTCCTACCCTATAAGCTACAGCAGAACTTTAGTATGATACTGTATGTTCACAGCACCATGGCTACCATCAATACGAACACACTAAGAATTTGCTGAGAAAGAGGCAAAAAGTTCTGCATCCCAAAGTAGAAATTGTAGATGACCATTACCTCACAAAAGAATTTATATGGATGCCATTACTGGCCATTTTGTCTTGCGACTGTACCACTTTAATATGAAGTATGGCAGTTCCAGTAAGAGGAAAAAGAGCACAGGCAAGACATTCTGTACAAAATATACCAACCTGCCATCATGGCACATTTACATGGTTTACATACCCTCAAGTAATTCAGTGTAGAATTTGTGAGGCCTTGTCTCGTGATGTTCTTGGACAGCTGTTCTAACATGCCTGGGTCTTGTTGTTGAGCCTGAAAGGTACAAAGAAGCACCACACACGCAAAGTAACGCAGATGCATAATCATGCGTGAAACAAGAATGGGCACTGCATGGATTTAAAATAAGTAGAGTTATACCAACGGCCACATTTAAGTAGTTAGCGCACACTATCAATAAAGAGCGCACACCATCCTCTAGTCTTGGAGGCCATGCCTGCTCTTCCTTAGCTGACAAAACGCCCCAGATGACGACACTTTTTCTGTTTTCTATCGTTTTTCGGTCAGCACTATTGTCATAACCACTTGTCATTGCGTGTCAGCGTGCAGTTTGAATTATTAATAGAAGAGGCAAAAATAACGAGTTGGTTAACCTATCGACGCCTATGCTGCATGGCTGGACCGTGACAGTCAGTTCGAATTAATGAGGTGCGAATAAATGAGCTTTTACTGTAATACACCATGTGTAGTCATCTAACCATTAGATCGACAGAATTTTATCAAGAGGCTCTGGATAAGACTATGGCAGAGGCGTTAGAAGCTTAGGCCTTCCTCAGAACTACATTAAGGCTGGTGGGTTTCTTCGGGTCAGATAATTTAGAAACCACTGCTAGATGTGTACACAATCTATGAATACATTGTTAGCCCATAACTATGGTGCTAAGGAGCGTTAATAAATTGCTGGAATAAGGTGCATGAGGGTCAACAAAAGTACCTTCAAAAAGTTAATGTGTTACATTAAAGTTACATTGAAGTGACATTCCTTTAGAGTGGTCGGGGTTTAATAGTCACTACTCCTGACTTCTTTAAAAATTAAACAAAACTATTCAGGACTCTCAACATCTAGTAGCACTTCTGATGCCCACACTTGCCAACTCTGATATCACACTTGGAGGGATTTGTTGCACACACCCTACACTACTAAAAATTCTGGAAGAGTGTGTAGCATTACCGGTAAATAAACTTCAAATTATTTCACATTTACATTCAGAAAACATTAGTAGCTATTATTTATTGCTTATTAGTTTTGCGATAACAGGAAAGTCAGGAGTCTAATCATGCATTAGGTAATGCAACTAGCAAAAATGTTTCATTTTGCTTAATCATAGTACACCTAAAATTCTCAGCACTGACCATCAATGGCCAATGAGGGGGGGATATGTCACTGTGCTTTATCATTAGCTGCTTGAAATGAAAGCACAACAAAATTTTGTGCACAAACTGCTCTGAATAATACCGCCATGGTAAAACCTAAAAAATTACCAGAATATCTTTCCTTCCACTGAATGCTTTGAAGTGTCTCAAATGCAGCAGTAACTGCCAAACATAAGGCCTTCCACACCAGAGCACCAAGTACTGTAGCCCCAAGTTGAATATTTTGCCTAGTTGTTTCTATTTTATATGTACACATTAAATGTAAGCCAATTTTGATAAAGGGCACAAAACCATGTTTTCTTACAGTGGCTTGTTCCTTGCTTCGTTAAAGGATGCATGTTTTTGCAGAAGTATCAGCACCTTCATGTGACTTCATGTAGAGTCAATCTCGCATATGTCGAACTCGAAGGGGATCGCAAAACAGATTGATATATAAATAATTCGCAATATGAAATACATCTATCTGAACCTTATCTGAAAACTTCGCATGCCTGGGTAGTCTACCAAGATGGCAAAAAGCGAGAATTTACTAATTTGTTTCCCCAAGGCAGCGTCGAACTCACAGAAGTTTTCAGGCGAATCTTGCAAGTCACTTGTACTGCGGTACGGTCTTTCAAAAAGTGATCGTACCGCTAGCCCTAAAACCCCGTGTCACCCAGCCACGAGACCGCTGTACTGCGAATCGTGTGTGGATGTGCCCAACTGCGTGTCTGTTACAATACCCTGTTTCAACGGCAATTGTCATTTGTCGGCAACGAGTCAGTCAGGCAGATGCTGTTAGATTCGACAGTGGCTTTCCGCCTGGAGAACAGCCGAGTCCATTCCCACAAATGTGTCCCTGCTAGCACGAATGAAAAGCGTTCCGCACGGACTGTGGATCTGCGACTCACACAGCGATGAGCCTTCTGTGCCACTGCCACAATGGTCTTTCTGTGAAGGGCGGATGTGGTGTGCAGTGGTTTTGTTAAACCCAAACTGTAATGTGAAGATCTGTCCAAGTGAGAGTTGAGATCAAATCTGTTTTGGCCGACCGTAAAACCCTAAAATGCCATGCGCGGAAACTTGAAAAAATTGAGTGTCATGCACGCCTTCTTGTGGAATGCGCTTAATGGACCAAGAGGCTTATTGGACCAAGAGGCCTATTGCGATTTTGAAGCAGCATGCCAATCCTCTTTCCAATAACGAACAGCCCCAGGTAGTATGCTTCACTGCATTGCATGGCTGTGCTGCGGTGAAAGTTACTAATGCAAATCTGCCATTGTGGAGCGCAAATAAGACCCTTGCTGCATGAGCCCTCCGTATTTTGAGGCACACACCTTGCTAATTTTTCCTGCATGGTATGTACTGCCCTTCAGATTCAATGCATTATTTGACAGCATCTGCCAAAACAGTGCTGTTTCATTGGCATAAGTATTTACGATGACGCGAGAGGTGCTTGCGTCATCGTTAGAAGTGCACTTGCAGAGCTCGATATATCGAATGCGGCGGTGAACGAGATTTCGATATAAGCGTAGTACAGTGCCATACTCTTGTGTGGGATTTCCAAGGTGATGCTAGGACTGTTCACTATAGACAATAATTTGATATATCCGACTTTGATATATATGGGATTGACTGTAGTTTACAGCTTTCACACTGCACCAAACTGACAAGCATCACTTGCTGCCCCTGTGTGTGACCCATCAAACAAAGGTAGTTTCTAAGGACATAACCTGCCAATATTTCCTACCTTGACCCACATTACTGTAAAGCCATGCTTTTCAAATAAATTTCACTCATGGCTTACTGACAAAATCAGCTGATTCTATGCCGAATTAGCCCAAGCTTGAATCATTCCTGTTTGTTGGTAGTCAAAAAGTCTTGTTTATTTTGAGCTAGCATTCTATCTTTAAAGCACACAAAAGGATTCTTAGAATGATGCAGGCAAAAAGCTTCTTCCTATGGCCTTATCAAAGCATAACAACCCTCTTTGCATCCGCTTGCACACTAGAAAATAAAAACCCTGAATGCAGCTTGCTCAGATTTAAGAGAAGACGTGCCAAACACAACTTACAAGCACAGCCTAAATGTGAACAAGGGAGCTATTGTATATTAAAGGGACAATGAAAAAAAAAAAAAAAACTATAAAGTAAACATGGACCGGTAAATTATGCTTGTTGAATACTAAATAGGCAAGTCTTACCCCCGTATTCAGAAATGCATCATAACTTAAAGCTTATGTCTGACTTGATCTAAGTGACGCCTGGTGAGAATGTTTCCAGGACACTCAAAGCGTTTCCTTCGGCATGTTTGCGACAAGCGTCATTTAGATAAAGTCAAGCATGAGCTTCAATTTAAGATGCATTTTTGCATGCAGGGTTACTGTGATGCGAGGCTGGGTGAGCCAGAAAGGACGCAAAAATGATACAGATGGCAACATCAACTTTTCAAACCTCTACACTAGCTTCACATGACGTCATATTCTAAGTTACTTGTTTATAATTAAAAGAGAATTACATGGCATTTGAAAGTAAGTCAAGACTTAACCTTAGAACTTTTAGGAACTTTTCAGCTCAAAATGTTTGCTGAATATGTGAAAATATCTTGGAGCTAACGACCTCATACAGACTTCACAACAGTCAATTTGGGCACGGCATGAAAAAAAAAAAAAAAAGGAAACTTCCTTCATTTTTGTTGCTAATAATGAGTCATTTTGCACCAAATATAAGCGCATATAGTTTAGGGGGGGAAATAAAGACCCTAACATTCTTAACTAATTATTTATTTTTCTAGCTCGTCAAGCTACAGCATTTGTCACATTGATGTGAGAAGCCTTGCACTAGCAATGGGTACTGCACAAAGTGTCAGGCAAGGAAAATATTCCTACTATTTTAGGGGGCACCCTCAGTAGCCAAACAAATTAGTAAAGAGATTATTACACTGGGTTTGTTTACTAATACTGCAAGTATCAATGATGATGTAGATGTGCACATGTGAGCATTGTTGTAGTCTGGATGTGAAGTCAGTTATACATTTCACTGTCAGTTGGAAAGGGTAACAGTGCTGCAATTAACACAGGACACAGCCACATATTTATCATAGTATAGCATAGTATAGCCAATAAGTGTCTAGTCATGTCTCGAAAATTCTGTGTGACAATTCTGCTTGTGGCAGTCACTAACTTTCTAGCATGCCAAGCTTTTTACAGCGAGTACGACTCTGTAGTGTTTTCATCGTGACACACCTGATCTAACGCTGATACCACAAACATTAGCAAGCATTTAAACAACAATAAGCACACTGTCACATTAATAAAACAAGCAAGATGTCCCACTAGTGGAGTATTTGCATGCTGCACAAAAATTACTGAAGTGATGCTTGTGATCTGGTGATTTAGTTATCTGTGTTTTCAGTTCCCAGCATGAAAGCTCCATGAAAACAGTTAATAATAAGCTGTATAAACTGCATGGTGAAAGGTCCAAGTGGCCTCCTAAAAGCATGGAATCATGTTTTTAAGAGACCACATGGACAATATAACAGCAGTGCATATCACTAGCCTACAGCCACCCTAGTCGCTCCAGTGGCACATCCTTTTGAAGGCATTCTATTTCTTTAGAATTATTTCCACAAACAGTGTTAGTGCTAGTCCAGGAAGATTAGATTAGATTATGGGGTTTTACGTGCCAAAACCAGTTCTGATTATGAGGCACACCGTAGTGGGGGGACTCCGAAAATTTGGACCACCTGGGGTTCTTTAACCCTTTGAAGGTTTTTGCCGTATGTGTACGGCGGCGGTTTTCTGTCCCGCAAGGTCTTTGCCGTACGGGTACGGTTCCGATCCTCCGTTTGAAATTTCGCGCCATAATGACGATGCATGCTTACCGGGAGGTGCTGCCACCTTTTAGGACTTACAAGAAGCGTTTGACATTTGTGCTACCTTCTTGCGGAGATAAACAGAACTGATTTCTAGTTTCAGCGCGTGCGTCGCGCAGACTGCGGCAACACCGCTTTCGCGCTTTCGGTTCCGCCGCGTGATCGCAACGGAGGCGCGCGAAACGTGAGTTTTCTCACTGTCGGCACTGTCTTGCAGTGGCGCTGAAGTTGATTTCTATATTGAGTGGCGCTGTCTTAGCTTGTTTATCAGCGCCGCTCATGAGGTATTCTCTCTCTCTGCGGCAACGCGCTTACGCGGTTCCGGTTGCGCCGCGTGATCGCAACGGAGGCGCGCCAAACGTTAGTTTTCTCTCTGTCGGCACTCTCTTACAGGGGCGGCGGAAGTTGATTTCTATCTTGATTGGCGCTGTCTTAGCTTGTTTATCAGCGCCGTTCACGAGGTATTCTCGCTCTCTGCGGCAACGCGCTTACGCGGTTTCGGTTGCGCCGCGTGATGGCAACGGAAGCGCGCCAAACGTGAGTTTTCTCTCTGTCGGCACTCTCTTGCAGGGGCGGCGGAAGTTGATTTCTATCTTGATTAGCGCTGTCTTAGCTTGTTTATCAGCGCCGATCACGAGGTATTCTCGCTCTCTGCGGCAACGCGCTTACGCGGTTTCGGTTCCGCCGAATGATCGCAACGGAGGCGCGCGAAACATGAGTTTTCTCTGTCGGCACTCTCTTGCAGATGCGGCGGAAGATTTCTACCTTGATTGGCGCTGCTCTTTGATTGGCGCTACCTTGATTGGCGCGATAAGGCGCTGTGCGTAGAACCGTGTTTCAAGGAATACCACACTCTGAAATATTATTGAACATTTGGAGTTCTGAGTGATGCCGACATCAAAATACTGTTTCTAATTTTTTTTCACTATTTATTCCCGACTTTATACATTTTTTACATTCAATATCCGCAATAAAGTAATTTGACCATCTGGGAAAGTTTTTTTCAAAATAATTCGACCTTCAAAGGGTTAACGTGCACCTAAATCTAAGTACACGGGTGTTTTCGCATTTCGCCCCCATCGAAATGCGGCCGCCGTGGCCGGGATAGTGCTAGTCCAGGAAGGCAGATAAAGTTATGTGCCTCCCTATACAGTCTTTGACTCAACTGTCATAAAATAATTTAATTATGATGCATCTCTGGAATGCTATACTATATGTTTAGAATAAAAAGTTTGAGCAACGTACCGCATATCTCACCTGGATGGCAATTAGACTTCGTGGAACCAGCTCTCTATGTGTGCGTGTTGCAAAGTGCCAAGACTTGATGCGCATCAGATCATCAAAAGTGAACTCAAGGATGAGGCGGCCCTCTGTGCAAACCTATATGAAAGGCAGAGCCAGAAAAGCAGCTTTTAATGCACCATTACACACGGACACCTAAAACAGAGCACTATAATGTCAATAGCTAGATGTGTAAAAAAAAAAAAAAAAGAGAAGAAGAAAGCAACCGGGACATTGCACAGCTTTTTGCAATAAAAAAAAAGCAAGCACACAGGTCATGCATGAAACGTACAGCCACACAGAGTTGAAGTTTTCAGAATGCAGTTGCCAAGAGATATCTGAATTGCTTCACAGCCTACTCAAGGAGTTGAGAATCAAACAGAATTTCCACTTGTGCAAGCAACAGATCTAGTACCCCTTTCACATCCAGTCTGCATGCTCAGGTGTTGAAGGAAATAAAATTAGTCTCAACTCTATTCTAAAAACTTCTGTGAGGAGCTGCAGTCTATAGCATTTACAATAATCTAAAATGAATGTTCCAAAGCAGACTATTCCTCTACAATATGTATATGGTTGAACCAAAAAGGAATAAGGTCATTTTTAAAGCTCGTTATTATAGTGTAGCATTATAGAGTTCTGTAAAAGCACTCACACATTCTGAACATGTATTTTATGGTATCACTTACAATGACAGCATTGTCTTTGGCAAGTTGCTCCTTTAGGGGATCTGTTGGGTACTGCCCACCAAGGCCCTAAAATAAAAAAAAAGAAAGAAAGTGGAAGAAACTTGCAATAAACTAAAACAAAATTTATATCAGATAATGAATATCCAGCAACCAGAGGAAAATAAAGCAACCAAAACAGACACTTTATCTAGCAATACTCAGAGGAATCCATAATTTCTAGCATCTTAGTGCTTTCTATCCCCCCCCCCCCCCCCCCTCTCTCTCTCTGCTGCAGTGCAGCAAATCCCGGTCAACTTTAGCCAAACTGTATGCAAATACTTTGACAAAGTTTTACTCCCCTTCGCTTCCTCCAAAGGGGCGGGAAGCAGTCTGCAAAGGCCCGCCCTTTAATCAATACCAAGGAGGGGACAGAGAGTGAACCGAGAAGCCAAAACACGTGGAGCAGTTGCCGTGGCAACGGGATCAATACAGTCAGCTCGCCATGGCAACCCAATCAATTAAGGGTAGGCCTCCTCTCCCATATCCTCAGTCGGAGCAGACTCTTCTCCACCTGACCCCCACCTGAGCAACAGGTCATACTACTGAAACTCCCTCCTAGCTCCCACATTACAGAAAATACTGCACCGGCTTAAGCACATCTTCACAGACAGTAAACTAGCTTTACCAGTGAAGTAAATATCACAGGCAGCTTTACATGGTAATAGCACTCGCACGCTTATGACCACTTTCTGCAAATCTTGGTTCACATGCTAGGCCACACCAAAATTTGGCCACCTCAAATACCAGGAAAGCAACATTAATTTCTCAATTGATTTAGCAAGCCCAAGACTAAACAAAAGATATGCAAAAAAACCCACACCAAACAATGGCACTGTGCATATTAGACTACTGACAACAATCCAGGATGATTTGAATAAAGAATCAAAGTTTAAAGAGCACACATTCATAGTCATATTGCTTAGGTGTGACTGTCCTATATTTCATAGGGTGCCCACATATTTAGCCAGAAGACCCCCTTGCACTCTCAGGCTTGCAGCACAGCCATGACAGCACTCTTGAAGTACACAAAAGTCCTGAGGAATGTAGATGTTTGGCCTTGTTAATGAGGCATATTGAAGAACATTCAAGCCCAACAGACCCAGATGAAGCAAGTGGACCCACATAAGCCACTTGCATTGCTAGTGTCACCTGTTGTGTTTGAATGTTCTTCAATAGCTCTGAAGAAGCTGGCAATGCTTGCAACACAAAAGCACACATGGATCAGTGCGGATGAGAGTGGAGCCTCAACAAATAATAACAATTACAATAAAGCATTATTGGGCAACATTCACTTCCAACACAGGTTCGTACTACCCTGAAAGTCTGAAAAGATTAATAAGCTTGCAGCCGGGTAGCAGTAAAGATAATTAGGCAGAGCATCATCAGTGAGTGGAAAACATTTAAAAATCCTCGGGGAGAAAACACTTTTTATTATGGTTGCTATCATATGCATTGGCTATGTCCTATAAATAAGGAGAATCTCCATCGGCATATTTCTGCAAAATGCAGACTTCAGTGTACCAACACAAATTCTGGAAGCAAAGAATGGGCTATGAACTTTAGCACCATTAGGGAAACCATTATGAATAACTAACATTATTATAAAGATCAAAGAAACTTTCCAATTACAAATGTGTTTCCAATGAAATGACATCCATAAGCATGGCTCAGTAAGAAATGTTAGCACATGAACTATTTATTAACCAGGAAAAGTAATTTGAGTGTTTTTTTTTTTCAGTTTCTAAACAAAAATACTAACATAAAAGCAGGTTAACTGCCCAATCATAATTTAGCATTTCTTGGCATGACACCACTTTTACGTTGCATTAACTGAATAACATGCTGCTGCTAAATACATAAATAATAATAAAAAAAGAGCCTGTTCACGAGATATACAAAAAGAAAAAAATAATCTTGTTTCAATTCATAAGTTTTGCATTTCCAGCTGCACAGTACATGCACTTTCTTTAACACCTGACAGCAACACCATCTGCTCAACTGAATTACAATAAAAAGAAACCCAAGTCAAGTTTATTTTTACCCTTAGAGTACAGCAGCTTTTTCACTGATTGAGATTGTGCACCATAATATGCTAAAGTGTATTAATTCACTGTTTAACATAGTCAGATGTGTAAGCATGCCAGAACAGTTTTCCCATATTTAACTAGTTCGGTACAGCACTTGTGTTGTACTGTGTTATTTGGCCGTCGTTTTCTACAAGTGTTTGCCACATCCCATGTTCCCAAGCACTCATCCTACAAATCTAAGAAGCAAGCACACTGCGATTATACCACTAAACATAGTTCATAGTCTTTCAACACCATAGTATGCCTATGAATAATGGCACGCTGATACAGGTCAAACCGTTCTTATTGCAATCTGAAACACATCTTAGGTGCAACATTAGGTGCAGACCCTTGCATCAAGGGGCACATTCTTTAATTGGGTGGTTGCACTCCCCGTATTCTAGTAGAACTACAGCTTCACCCATATTGGGCGTGATGGCCACCACTGGAAGTGCCAGTGCTGCAATCATTCTTGCGTCGAAAGTGGGATCACGTGATATTGCTTCACCGCGGCGAGAACGCACACAGCAATTTTATTCCGCGATTTAGGATGTTTATTTAATTTTAATTGCCCATTAGTTTAGCAGCTTGTCCTTGAATAGTACTGACTACCGTATTAGAACAAAAACAAAGTTGCTGGTGGCCTTCTACATTATCTTTAATAGACTCGTCATCGCGGAATATATCCAGCCAATGCCAAGGTTTGTTCTTGTTTTGCCCAATTTTTCATTCAGAATGCAGCGACAACACCTGGTGTATTCAAAAATAAACTGACCAGAAATTTTTTAGACCGCCTGAATGAGTTAAAGAAGAGGGCTACTTGGAATTTTGTTTTCACTAAGTTTACTTGTCAAACATTTTCAGCATTCAAGACGCGGCCAGATTAGAGTTGGTGACAGCGATAGCTTTAGGTTAAAAAAAAAGTATTAGACGTGTTTTTTTTTTATCATATAGAGTAAATAAGGATGGCCTTGACTACTACAAGATACAAAAAAAGCGCTAAAGCTATGTCTACGTCAAACTTATCATACAAAACAAAACTATGACAGTAGTTTGGTGCTTTTCTTTTTTTTCTTTTGTACTTTTGAAACGTCGGCTGTGATAAAGCTGAAAAATTACAGCAAGTTTCACTGTCTGTGTCATGGTGCACTGGGGCAGGTGTGAAGAGATAAAACTATGTAACAATACGCTTCTTATGCAAGAAATTAATAAGGGGGCTCACTGATAAAACCTAAGAATGCCACTACAGAGATTTATCTACCAACGATGCTGCTGGTAAGTGAGGAAGACACTTCCTGCGTAAGGTTATGCACAGATTGGAGCTGCATTTCATGGCACACAGATGGCAAAAGATAATCTGACTGAACCTAACGATGCGATACAGGCGTGTGCACACGTTGTCCGAGAGAAAGTAAAATAAGAATAATAAGAATAATAAAATGTACCAGTAAATCAGGAACATCTACAGCAAGATCCCTTAACAAGCTCAAAACCAACTAAACAACGTAGACATACGAGATAAGTCGCTGTGCCACGGGCATGACTGGCTGCATTAGTCGAATATATCACGCTTTTATATTCGATTGCTTTACACTTGCGACTGGAAATTGTTATTTCTACATGTATATGCATGCTGTAATCTTTGCTACAAGGTTTAACGACCGCTGAGCTTCCGTAGAAGCTACCATGCTTTTTATGTTGGCGATAGTACAAAGAGCAAAATATGGCCCGAACTGGCACAGAGAAGGACCAGATATTATGATGCAGTGCACAAAACCTTAAAATCAAAACAAAGAACAAGCACTGTTGCGTAAAACAACTACAACTAAACGAAACTCCATGGTAGTACAACGCAAAACTAAGCACATACGACGGCGCTGTAGCAGATGCTCCGACATGTTATCCAACTTTACATGTCATTCAGGTGCTGCTGGCAGATGGTGCCACGGTATGTCCTTGCGCCCAATAGTGGCAATTACTAAACTTCCCTTACATCACATTAATGACTATTACAATACAACATTTTTTTTCTAGTTTCATTCAGAATTATAAGCATACGTAATGCAGAACCTCATTAATTTGAACTACAAGGCGACTGTAAAATTAACACAACAAAGTTTGAACAAGAGAGAGCCCTTTTGAATATTGCACTTGGTAATGTTTGCGGTACAGCACACACTACGGTCACTGACCAATAATTTGCAAAAGTTGAAGACTGGGCAAGTTGGTATGGCATACTTGCCAGTGAAAACCGCACTGAATCACTTACCACAAAAGAAGAGGTACCTCAGAAGAAGAGGAACATACACTCTGTGTGTTATTTCGTGTTACATGATTCAATGCGCTTTTCACTAGCAATAATTTGCAATCGACAGGGATCATCTGAACACTTGAATAAATGGACTGTGAAATATTGAATTCGCTAGAAAATGTCTTTATTCCACAAGAGGCCAGAAAGACCTGTCAAAATTTTGCTGCACGCATGCACATATGCTCGCATACGACCTGGTCAGTCTGTATTTTGACCATTGTATGGTGTCCCAAATCCACCAAATCTCCATCCCCTGCAACCTAAACATAGGCCAACCGCACTCCGATAGCCGTATGATCATGGGTTTCTTTGCAACAGTCAGTGTCCGGCAGTTCCCTCACTTAATCGCTGCCTTCTTCAATAGAGACATTGAGGGTAAAGAGACATCGAGGTAAACCGCTTGACGATTGCAACTAATAAAATTTATAATAGCAGACAAAGAACTTGCCATAGATCGTGTTGCAGTTTAACACTTAAATGAACAAACCTAGATGCCCAGAATTCGAGTGACAAACCACAAGTGCACTTATTCACAACTTAGCGGCATGGATTGGATTGTGCCATGATTTAGGCGAACTCGGCTATGACCGTATCAGCTAAGTGACTAGGCAGGCCGTTACTTTCGGTTTCAAAGAGGCGCCAGCGACATATCAAAATATCACTTTTCTGTTCGACTCGGTCAACTCAGTGGCCAAATTGGCACGTGGTCATCCAGGTACAGTGGAACAGAGTCCAAATTCTCAAACGGCGCAGCCGGTAAGGGGTCTTAAATTTCCTCGACGCTGTCCGAATTATTGGTCAGCAACTGTACAGTATCATGAAGGCCTAGTGCCTTAGCATGAAATTTTAGGAAGCCCTGCCTCAAAAGTTATAGATCCCTGAGCGAGTGCAGCTAATTCGAATGCAATGGGAAGGATAAAAGCAATGGTGTGCCCCGTGGACTATGTGCCTATCAGATAATGCCACAGCATTTAGCGCTGATCATTCATTGGCGATGTGGAACACCTTAAAGCCCAATTTTTACTCCATCATTAATTTGCTTGTCCGTTCCGCGCGCAGAACACAATGACAGTATGCTAATACAGGCTTGCACGGTAATTTACACCACTTCCATGAAGAGGCGGTGTATTCACTGTGGGGCTAACGTATAACGCAAAGCTAAAAGACAAAATTTCCATGGTATGAATTATTACAGTAGCTAGCGATCAGATCTTGGCCTTAGGCTTGGGTTTGTCCGAAAGGCTGTCTGTGAGAGCAAAAAATTTTGTTCAAAATAACTGTTGCACGGTCCTAGAAGTTCGAATTTGCGGAAGTTTTTCCCTATTCAAATACATGCGACTCTGCTAGCACCGTAAATTTTCCGTCAATTTGAATGAAGAGATTTCTAATTACTGGGACTACACTGTACAATGTAAATGTTGGTTTTTCTGGTGCAGTAGCTCTGCCAACTGTATGTAAAAAAACAAGCTTAAACAAACAAGCTAAAAAACAAAAAGAGAGCAATAAAAAAAAAAAAAAGATTAAAATCAAGACATCATTTTGGTCATGCAGTATGTTAGATATGTAATGCACAATGACAGATATAGCAATGCATTTCCACCACAACTGAAAACTACAGGCAATAATGAGAACAACTTGGTCAGAGCTGTGCTCACCTTTGCCATGGGAAATTAAAACACTTAAATTTACATGGTGCAGGCTGATGTATCATGTAGTCACATTTGCATCACTGCGTTTGGAACTAAACCCTGCTGAGGTGCTTATAGCTACTTAAACCCACTGGCATCTTGCTCCTGTACACCAGGCTATTTTCTTCCTCTACCAACATTACATACAAGTCTGTAAAAGCAAACCCTTCAGCCAAAATTAAAAGACCAAGACAGACCATACAAATTATCTGCAATATATTTGAGGCCACACATTACCAGTGAACAAAAAGCCTACTAACAATCAACACAATGACAAGAAAACTGTCAATGTGAATGCCTGCTTGTGCTTTTAATACACAGGATGAAATGCTGCTGGTGCCTAGTTTTCAGTCCCTTACTAGACTAGATCCCCACAGTAAAGGAGTAAAAAATTTGAATTAAGCAAAGTAAAATGTTCCAACACAACAAACCCTTCTAGAGTACTCGGAAAGCAGCAAATAGATATGAATATGTCTGGGAAGAAAATATTCAAATTAAAAGCCTTTGAACAGTTTACAGGACAACAATAGCACACACTTTTAGCATAACCATTGAAATGGGTAGCATATTGTGGGAGGCTAACATGACAAAGTCGAAGACAATAGATTCATCAAAGGCTGCTGCTCCAGAGAGACAACCCTTTTTAGAATGTAAAACCAATGAAGGAAGCAATATAAGTTTTTTAGCAATCTATAGTGACACTCTCATGGTACTGTTCACAGCAATTTTCACCTGAATCAACTAAAATACTAGTATTCCAGCATTTCAACAGGCACAAAGTCATTATCATTATTTATGAGACTACTAGTGGTTCAATTCAAGATGGATGGTTAAATCTTATCTGCTGCAGTTGCATCGCCTTAACCCTGCATCAGGCACCTGAATTAGAAGTGCTACAGACTAGACAAAACACAGGGAGGCCACCTTGTGAGTGTGAAGTCTGGAACACTTCAATTTACAGCGAACAAACCCAGCAACACAAGATACTATACAGAAGTTTTTATGTTGTGATATGCTCCACATATGCCTGAAGAGCATGAAAACAAAGTAAAAGCACAAACTTTTTTCTAGACCTACACTGTACTGGCCAAAACCCCAACGCAGAGACTGTAGCAACATTCCTCTATAGCAACATGGCAGAATAGCTTCAAGTTTAAATATAAAACAGATCAGCCTGACCAACAAGTTGTGTTTAACGTTTTATGCTAAGGACAGTATTGCAGCCACATAATGTAACAGCGGCTTATTATTTGCACAGCTGTTGAATCAAAACTTAAACTTAATATTTCAAAGTGCAGTTCTTTGGTTCACTAGTAAAAAGTGACTTTATCCAAATATGCATGTGAAAACTATCATTTATAGATTTAATATGTTCAATAATAAGTCAATAAAAGAGTTTGTTCCTCCCATTGATGGGCCAGAATTATCAGTGTGAGGACGGGCCACGTGGGCCTACAACTCATCTTTGAGACACTTAGTTTTACTTTGTTTTAACCAGCAATTGCAGCTAATATATATGGAAGTCATACATTCACTAATGTTCATCTACATGGTACAGCCTCCCGCATTTTGAGCTATATCATGCGAGAACACTATCATATGGTCATACGTTGTCCTGAAGGGAACATCGCATTAGACGACTATTGCACAGGAGATTGTTTAGTGCACTTGAGAGTACTTCTGCTGGTCTCGCTGATTATCTCCGCTTAAAGGCGCTAAAATGACGCATGATGGACCCTCGCGCGATATAGCTAAAAATTAGGGAACATCAGCCTATATAACAACTATGTTCAATTAAAGAAAGTAAGAAGTCCCCAGATTTCAAACTACACCAAATAACCACCAACAAGACAGGAATAATTAAAAATAAATTTAACATGATGCCCACGTCTAAGCAACACAATATTTACCCCTAGAACATGCATTTACAACTTAAGTAGGCAAAATAAACAGTCACTCTGCTGCAATGTCACATCTTACTACCAAATGAACACAAGCTCATGACATTACTCAATGCACAATAAATGGCAAGCATTAAGGCTACAACAACTGCACACCTTCCTGCATCGTCTTGTTTTGTTTTGTTTTTTTTTTGACAAAGGCACATGCCCTGCAGCAATGAACAGCAACAACGTCATTTTGAAGAAAGTTTTAGCTGCATTACGTGTACTATTAGTAGTCACATATTCAAGAACACCCTGCATGCTCGAATCACATACTTCTACATGCAAGCCTCTACTCAAGCATCTTTGTTCATCCTTGCACTGACAGCCCAACAAGGATTCACTGGTTTGCACACACTCACAGGGTCAGCGTCTCTTAGTCATTTTTGCTAAAGCACCTGGCAAAGGGACCATTCTTTATTTCTAAGGAGAAGCCACCAAATGACCGAACCATGGCCTAGGCCAATGTAGTTAGCCATGCAAGTGCTGCAGAGAGTTGGCAACTTATTCCAATACCGGTCATTGTGGCCATAGTAAATCAAAAGTGCTTTTGTGAAATATGCTGCACGAGGACATGTTGCTGGGCTAGACGGCTAGATAGAGCATTACTTTACTTCTCTTTGGATGCCTAGAAGACTAGAGCCACATTTGCAATGCACTATTATACTCCTGTTAGCATTATAGGCATACTACTGTGTATATTAATACAGTAGATGTGGTACAGTGGGCAAAATATCAGACCACCTACCGTGGTGGCATAACGGCTTTGGCATTGCATTTAGCAATGTAGCAATGAAAGCGCCCAAAGGCGCGGGATCTAATCCCGGCCGCTGCAGCCACATTTCAATGGAGGCCAAATACAAAAACGCCCACGTACTGTGCATTGGGAGCATGTTAAAGAATCCCAGGTGGTCAAAATCAATCTGGAGTCCGCCACTACAGCGTGCCTCATAATCATATCCTGGTTTTGACACTTCAAACCCCATAATTGTAATTAAAATATCAATAATTCAGCCAGTCAGCCCATCGCATGAGTTCCAAAAAATTTAATTGGAACAGACCTCCAAGCAGAAAAGTAAACCATTCTACTCAAGTTCAAAAGTTGCTTTAACAATAGTGACAAGGTAGAAAACACAACCAGGGATTGCATTTTTCAGGTCTGAGCTTGTACCTGGAACTGTAGGCTAGATCATGAATGAGCATTTTGTTTTGTATTTAAATAACATGAGCTTCAACCAGTTTGCCTTCATGACCTGTAATGCAGGAGCCATGCATCAAACTATAACATTGCCACGTGATGATTTTGTATGTGACAATAACCAACACAGGCAGTGATTAGTGCAAAAGTCAATCTTAGCCAGTAAAAAAGAAGGTTCTAAGTGGACACTGAGCTGCTATTGCCCATTATTATAAGAACCCTTGATATGCTATTTGTGTCACTTGGGGCCATGTTTTGCGACAATTAATGCCATTTTCCACGCTTTTTGTCAATGGCCCACATGCTGCCACTTTTGCTAGCATTTTGCCTGCCACTCAGTGCAACAGATGATAATGAAGAAATGAAATTCATTTGTACAAAATAAGTCCCTTGGTGTACCTATCTAAGGCACTGAGACGCAGCTTTTGCTTGCTTTTCAAGTGCCACTGTCGTAACCCGAAATTGTAAAATGGCATATCTTGCTGTTTCACCTCCTTTTAACTAGCTCATTTAACACAACTAATACTGATATAATCACCACAAGTACACTGTTCTGCAATAGCACCTTGCCTGCATCTATTATATTATGTGTATAATGTCAAAGCGACTACTTCATGTCATACAATCACTCTATATGCATTCGCATCATAATACATCGTTAGAACAATGCGATGCTTGTATATGCTGTTGAATAAACCAAAATTGCATGCAAGACCAGTCTGTTAGCAACTAAAAATGGACATCCACAAGTCATTCATATTGCTTTCATTGGAATTTTGCACCAGTGAAATACTAAGCACCAACGAATTGCACTGCACTGAATCCAAGCACACGGTGAAGCAAAGTGGGGCTGCAAAAGTGCCCCTCTGTAGGAAGCGTACTCGACTCTTTGTAGGAATTGAGTATGTGACACACCAAAGAAGAAGTTAAAAGAGAAGCTCAGATGCTGTGACATCAAAGCGCTGCAAATTTCGGGCTTCAACTAGTTACACTAACTTCTTTCACAGTTCTTCAGCCAGTGAACCAATACCCTGCTACCATGCGGTATCATAACCAATATAGTAATGTGTGTACCGTTTTTGAGCACTGTTAAATGAAACAAGTGAGCGAGTGAGTAAGAGAATTATAAAGGTAAGAGCTGCAGCATTTCCTTGTTCCAATGGCAACCTCAGCATCGACCTCAGCCAGCAGCTGATTAAACTGTAAGTGGCCATTTGCTGTGGTCATCCCTACTTAATGACATTATTTGGGCAAAATTAGCTGCCGATTTCATTTTCTTGAATCTGCGGAATCCCACAGCAGAGCAAAACAAAAAATGAAAGCGCCCATATTCTCTTAGAGACAGCTGCACGTGAAACTTTGCACACTGTGAGTGCCAGCAGCCGAATTAACCAAAATTGTTTTGAGATCAGGCCCTACAACAATACCACAAGTGTCTGATGATGCTATCCCCCAAATGTATTCCTGATAGCTCCTCAGACGTAGTAGCTACTAGGGCTTAACAAATTTACAAATTCATAGCATTCATAACCATTCTGCAACAAATACAGAACATTTAAAAACTGTAAAACATGGTTCCCCAGAAGGCTGCTGTGTACCAATACACACACACTACATTAATACACTACAATATATTAATTATAGCTAAGAGATAACATCCTGGTTACAAAAAGGAAAAGTGTAATTCACCACATCGAAGCAGCATGCAGATTGCCATTGAAGGCACACACTCTCCCTACTGCCCTCCCATGTTCGTGTTTATCATGGACACTCACCTTGCTATAAGGAGACTTCCCATGGTGTGTTACCATGGTGCACTGGTCACAGTCCAGTGTGATAGTGGTGTTGTGAAATGACTCTTTGGGGTGTTTTAGGTTAAAGTAAAGATCCGTGACGCCGCCCTCGAATATGCTCCGGAAGTAGCGTGGAATAAGGGTCCGTCCAATGGCTGTGGTGAGTAACAAAACGTATTATGAGGCAACAAACATGGCAATAAGAACGTAACTTTTTTTCTTTTAGCCATAAGGAATCTGACAGCATTTGGTAGGGGATGCCCAAATACATAAAACGAGTTCTGCAGTAACACACTCATGGATCGTGACATGAAAATCAAGTCAACAAGCTAGCATTCGTATGAAAGAAGCTCACCCACATCTATGGTTGCTCTGTGGGCTGCTGTGTACAGTTAAATAGTCATTTAACATTGTGCCACTTGGAAGAATGAATAAAAAATTGGGTTTCTGACTGCCATGCACTACAGTTGATATTTGGCGGCTGTGTCACCTAAAGCTGCACAAGCAAGCCAAATACTCAGTCTACTTCCCCCTTCTCAAGCAGAACTTTTGGCTGATTGACATCTGCCAGCTACAAAACACTTTATGTACCTCCAAAAAGCCTACATTTTAAGGTTACCTTACAATGTACCCCTCCTCTCACAATTCTTTTTTTTTTCCCCAAGCAGTGCATTACAATATCCGACATGGCCCCCAGGCCACTGGCACAAAAAAACACCCCAAACTGCACAGTTAACTAGGAAAGTGAAAGCTTTTCCGACGGTTACCGAAACAAGCTGCTAAGTAATTCACAAGGTCAAATGAGCAATGATCACACAGAAACATTTAAAAGGTGGCATGCAAGTAAAATACAAACAACCGATGCTTTCTGAATAAAAATTGTACAAATATCTAAGATTCGAATAAGAATTAAATATTTTCCATATTCAATTCATATTCAATTCAAGAATTTGGTAAGAAGCAATCTAGCAATACCTTATGAGCGAACATACTAATCCACTATGATTAAAGGCATTTACATGGGAAAAGAAGTGCTGGTGGCATTATTGGTCACCTCAAATACTTGCCACATCAGCCAGCATAAACAACTGTTCCTGCAACCACTACTCCAAGTAAAAGCTAACATTTTGGCTGCAGGACACATTATTGATGGGAAGCAATCATAATGCTTCCCACAATACCTATGAGCGAACATACTAATCCACTATGATTAAAGGCATTTACATGGGAAAAGAAGTGTTGGTGGCATTATTGGTCACCTCAAATACTTGCCACATCAGCCAGCATAAACAACTGTTCCTGCAACCACTACTCCAAGTAAAAGCTAACATTTTGGCTGAAGGACACATTATTGATAGGAAGCAATCATAATGCTTCCCACAATACCTTTCAATGACCTAAACAAAGATGCATTGTTCTAAGGTAGCCTGTGCATTCATTACGAACTTCTAAAAGTGATGTCTTGCTCCTTCCGCAGGGAGTTCACCACATTCCAAATGTGATGTGTGATGTTGCAAAGTGATATACAGTTTCATTCTAAAGTAGTATTGACATCGATTTTTTAATCTCATAGTAGTACATGAACAAGACTTTATGTGCAGCTAGTCAAATGCACCTCCTTCCTGTGATCCATCATTACCACAGCCATTGCCATGCAAGCTATCCGTACACCTCCGTTCTGGGTCCTCAAAACAGTGTAATTATCCAAAACAGCTGGCCAAGTCATTGAAATACTGGATCGCAAGCATTTATGTGGGTGAAATGAACATCATTAGAACTGGCATGTGAACATTAACTGCTGATTCCACACAGAAAGCACTAAGATGTTTGATGCTGTACCAAACATGGCCCCTTATAGATATTTTCCTCCTTAAAGCATTAATTAGTCCATGTTGGAATGAATGAAAAGAGTTTAAAGTGGCAATGAACTGAGTAAGCTCATCGATTCACTCTTCTCGAATGGCCATGTAATACAGTTAAGCTCAAATGTTGTCATACAGCAGTGTTTTCAAATCTGGGACAAAAACATCATTTACTCTAGAAGCACGAGCAACTTGCAATGAAACTTGTAGAGGACTTAAAGATGTGTTTTGATATGATCATTCTTTTAAGTAATTCCATCAAACGAAAACACTAGATGCAAAAATTTGTTACACAAGACTGTACTAATCAAATCTGAAAATTATAACCCCATACTTAATGAGACAACATACAGCTAAGTTATGCATCACTATACAACTGAAATATAAGTGGCTGCTTTGAATCCCAAAATATCAAAGGAAATAAAAGTTCCATAGATGATACATACAATGGACACTTCATGTTGCTGTCCTGCACTCGTTAAAATACCAGCAGTAATGCTTAACACTTTTAGTAGACACTCCTATTTAAGTTAACTGCTGTACCTTCGCAAAATTTCAAATTCAATCCTGTATACAAACCACTGGGTGCATTCCAGTTGAATGCAAGGAGCGCGAAAGTTTTGAGAAAACTATGTGCACAGCATGTGCACGACGAAAAACGTTATTGCATGCAAATATTGCGCTATCGCATTACCGTATTCCTGGTCATCGCCACGGAGAAGGAAAAAACTCCGTTGCATGAAGGGTGATTACGATGACTTACGCAGCTACATAGATCAGTGTAAGTAACGCCATTTGATCAGCAAGATTGATAATGCTATAAGTTTATTTTGGCTGCAAACATTAATTCACTTACTGTAACGCTTTGGCCCATCCTCCAAACAGAATGTGAGCGTCAAGGTGGCATCGTCCTCGAAGAACTCTGTCGCAAACGCGTCCCACCACAAGTTGTCGCTTTCCTGCACCAAAATAAGCAGGAATAAGACGATCCAGTGAATACGATATAATGGCTAAGGCGTAAACTGCGTTGTCGCGATTGCTAAAAAAAAGTCCACTTTTTCAAGCGATGCCTCTGAAATCAGCTCGGAGTCCCAATGCGACATAGTGCACAAGTGTGCACGATCTACTTTGCATATAGAATCAGTTTCAACACATGCAAGTCATACCGGTCTTGTGTACGCTGGTTAGGCACAACTTATTACCGAAATTAAGGTACTACATATAATCACTAAAACGTGTAAAGGCGGAAACAAAAGCCGCCATTCCACACTGCTACAATGTTGAAATAAACAGTGCACTTACTTCCGTCCTTTGTTGCAACCGCTTGTTCATCTCGTAGATTCTGTAGTCCGGCTGGCCGAAGTACGGCGTGTGTCTTCTGAAATAGGACGAAAACGGCGATGAATAAAATGGGTCTGCCGGCGGACCGCCGGGCATGCTTTGTCCGAACATCGACTTCATTGGTGGGCTTGGCTGGTGAACAAGGATCAAAACGCAGCACACTACACTAATGAAACCGAGTAACGTTCAAGAGTCCATGATTGTGCATCAGTTCCTAGGCCTTCTCTTGTGGAGCACAGGTATGCGCAGTTTTCTCGACGCAGCACGATCACCTGCGACGGACGGCATCTCAGTCAGGACGCGATGACGCGTCGGGGGAAAAAATACACGTGGCGAAGACGATCTCAGTAGCTGTAGTGGGGAACGCGGAAAATGTACTACCACTGCCGCTATGCGGTACGATGCTGTCCCGCTCAATCAACACGGGTATTCCAGCTGGCACGCACGCGGATCGCGAACGAGCAGACGCGAAACATGCCGCCTCCGTGTAGTCCGCTCGCCGATTAGGCTTAGAGTCAACATCGTTTCATAAACACTGCGCCGCTGCGACGACGAGCACTCGTGTGTACCACCACTTTCCTATTGGCTTGATGCGTCAACAGCGTGCACAAGTCAAAACGCCTTCTTCATGACCGCAGCAGGCCGCGGGCGCCCCGCAGCATCGAGGCAGCAGGCAAACGCGGCGCGGAGCGCCGCCACCGACTCTATCAACGGGCCTCCCCGCGAGCGTTGTCCAAGCGACGCGATGCTCGCCGGTTTGTGGAGCGTGCATTGTACTGGTACGGCGTGACCTTGCTCGGGTCCAGGGTCGTACCATTTTGGCCGGCGGGGGTGGCTCTCCGAAAGGGGAGCACCGCGCGCGCGCGAGCGCTCCCGACGCGCCGCCGCTCGCGCCTGCTGCGGCGGTCGGCGAGCGCGAATCCCCGGGATCCCCGTTCGACCGCGCGCGCGGGCGGCCGCGCTGTCGTGTGCGCGCCTCGTCGCTTCGTCACTGTCAGCACAGCGCCACGTTGAGACGGCTTAGTAACACAGTTGAACACACGATCAAACATTATGAACATATTGGCAAGGTCTGCTCATTGCTGCTTGGTCAGACCGTCAGGTACTTCCAACAAAATGGGCAGCAGAAGAAAACCTGTTTCTTTCGCTCACACGTACAGCTTGCTGATGACCTAAAACACACGCCGGATGATCCGTTAACATATGCAGCGAGATGAAATAAAACGAAAGGAAGAATGTAACGTTTCTTGCTGGTCTTTTGCTTTATTGTGACATGTTACGGGGGGGGGGGGGGGGTGTATTTCAACGGGGCCACGGCAAATCGAGTCTGTGTAACACGGTTTCATTCTACTAACATCGTATGAACTAGCATGCGATTCGCTTCATTTAATATTCATTCAAGGGTTATGCAGAAAATCCGCGCATACTTGCAGGTGTGCGTCCTTATGAAATAGAACACCGGCTAACATTTCGGGATGGCGAACAGCTTATTCGCCCAGGTTCTCAATACAGGTTTCTATCTCAACGCCACCAGGCTCAGCTAAAGATTAAAGAGCATCTGCATGGCTCCCTATTTTCAGGGGAGTGAACGTATTCCTCACACTGTAGTCTTCGAAAATTTACTACTGTGAAAGATAGGGGAAGCCATGCGCTACCGCCCTCCCCGTGGCCTCCTAATAGGGAGGGGGCGCATACAGTGTACACATTCTTTAGTTCCTGTGATGCAATACGAAACAGGAAGCAATACTAATGCGTATGCTTTCAGAGGGTCTTCTTTGCATCGTTGGAATCGCAGCCTGAGAGCTGGTGCGTAGCTTGGAGCTAAATAATAATAATAATAATAATAATAATAATAATAATAATAATAATAATAATAATAATAATAATAATAATAATAATAATAATAATTCCGGGATTTTACGTGCCAAACCCAAGATATGATGATGAGGCACGCCGTAGTGGGGGACTCCGGATTCATTTTGACCACCGGGGGTTCTTTTTACATTTCGCCCCCATCGAAATGCGGCCGTCGCGGCCGGCATTCGTTCCCGCACCCTCGGGCTCAGCAGCCCAACGCCAAAGTCACTGCGCCACCACGGCGTGTGCCCGGTATTTCGGGACGGGCTAGGATAGCAGCCTCCCCAGCTCTAAAGTCTGGATATTCTTTTTAACAACAACGGCATGGTACGAATAAAATCGCAAATAAGGTCTGGTAACGCGACATTTGTTTTCACTTACACCTGATACGTTCCCGCCGAAGACGGCCTTTCAGGGAAAGGTTAGAGAAAATTCTGATTTGGTGGGCAATTTCAAAAAAGATGAAGTTCAAAAAAATATATCTTTATGAAAGCGAAATGTGTAAGGGATAGCTATTTAAATAAGGAAAGCTGGATGCCAGAGAGAGACAGTTTGTGTGTGTGTGTGTGTGTGTGTGTGTGTGTGTGTGTGTGTGTGTGTGTGTGTGTGTGTGTGTGTGTGTGTGTGTGTGTGTGTGTGTGTGTGTGTGTGTGTGTGTGTGTGTGTGTGTGTGTGTGTGCGTGCGTGCGTGTGTGCGTGCGTGTGTGCGTGTGTGTGTGCGTGTGTGTGTGCGTGTGTGTGTGCGTGTGTGTGCGTGTGTGTGTGCGTGCGTGTGTGTGTGTGTGTGTGCGCGTGCGTGCGTGCGTGCGTGCGTGCGAGCGATATATTTTTGCCGAGGCCAAAACTGTGGGAAAATGTTCTTTTAAAATGTGGATATCAGAGCTTACAGGCAAAAATTGGATGCAGAAGTAATAGGTCGGAAACGTTTTTTTTTTTTTTTTTTTTTTGGGGGGGGGGGGGGGGGGTGAGAAAAATGGCACATAAAACTGTTTTTAACGTTACGACTTCAAAATTATGTTTCCAGTTACTAGGTGCTTTAGCTCAAGTAGTAAACAATTATAGAGAAAGCTTTTAATTTGCACGAATGAGAGGAATGGAATGGATCAGCTCAGCCAGCCACTCCAGGAGTGGGAATGGTCCTATACTCTCACCATTTTGAGGAGGTAAAAGGAGTGAAATTCTCCACTCTCCAAAATGGAGTGGGAATGGAATGGCGGGCCCCACACTGCAACTCTGGCTCGCATTGAATAGCAAGATCGACGCTTTACGCTGACTCATGTCAAATGGAGCTTGCACGCCCGACTTCTAGTATGCATTAACGTCAGGAAGGGTCAACTACACACGTCTCCGAGGGATGCCGCTCCCTGCTTATCAGTAGACTTAAAGAGACACCGAAAGGGAAAACACCCAAATTAGTTCAAACTGATTAAATATTCTTTCGAGGCTCTATTTTCATTCCTTCGCCGGGAAAGTGTTAATTACAAGTGAAAAAAGAAAAAAAAGAAAGCTATGAATTCTATAACTTCCATTTTTGAGATTCGCGAAGTCGCACGAATTTCAAGACCCTTGTCGACTTCGTGTTCTGCCAGGGGCTGCAGGAGCCCATCTAAGACCGAGCCTCCCCTTCACTCTATAGAGACATTGTGCGTTAGAAGTCACAACTCAAATAGAGCGCACTAGTATAGAAGTAAAAAATAAATAAAAAAAATAAAATAAAATAAAAACGGCATTATTGTTCAGAAGGCCTCGAAAACCGTGCGGGGACGGGGTAAAAATATTGCAACGCCCGTCCCTTCACAGCCGAGAGAGAATATGCACTCTCAGGACTATAGTTTGCGAATGCACAATGACCTAAGCGTTTGCGGAAGCGCATCGCATGAGGCGTGTTGCGAATGCATACGGCACAAGACAATGAGCCATACATTCGGTCCCTGACAACCGCTGGCGATATAATGTACTAAAGTGGCAGCAAATGTTCGCGGTCGCAAGACCTAGGATACCGTTTGCATTTTCCAAACAATGCAATTACTCTTTCTTGAGGGGGGGGGGGGGGGGGGGGGTTCTCCAACCTACATAACGTTACTTATACGCAAATGTTAGTTTGTTTCGACGTTAATATCGGATAATGAGCATGGTACAGCTTATCAAGCTTTTCAAACAAAGATTCAAACAAAACAATTTATCCAGCACGCTTCTAAGCACGCGACGTTGTTCCGTTGTTAAATTTTACACCTGTACACTGACCAGTAGGTCATACTTTTTTATATATATACACGTGAGTTTTCGGAGATTTCGAGTCTAATTTCAATTTGTCTACGTTTGCTTTTGACACTTAGGGGCCCGAATCGGGATTGTGAGAGACACAGTAGACGGGGGCTCCGGATGAATTCTAACAGTTGGGGCTGCACAACGTTCACCAAAACCTCAGTACACCAAGTGCATATCTTCATTTTTCTTTACTTTTTATTTTCTTCATTTATTTTATTTTCGCATTCCAGGACCGTCAGAGGGCGGCCACCGCGACGGGGAGCCCAACCGGTGGCTTCGTGCTCGAAAGCAAAACGTTCTACAGCGACCGAGCCATCGCGATCGGGTATCCCAAGTTAGCTAAATATGAAATCGCTTACACAAACTATATGGACCATATACACTGCCGACAAGCCAGGAAGGACAGCAGAAGGAGGAAAGAGGTCTCGAACTGGAGCAACGCTTTGGTTGCCATAAAGGCACACAGAGAATGCAGTCCAAATGTATACCGCTATAATGATGTCCGATAATGTTGAAAATAAAGAAGACGATCGGTTGCTGCCACCGCGAAGAATCGGTGCCGACGTGTGGGTCCCGGTCTGATCCTTTTGCGGCACTTCATATCGGTGCCGATCGAGACCCTGTCGTCTGGCCGACGACTCTCAGCGATAGATCCCCTACTCTTTTTGCTACACTTTTTGCGACACTTATTTCGCATGCGGCTGGCGTGCATATGTAATTTCACTGCATGCATCTTAACTAGCCCCAGCTTCAAACCTGACGACGTATACCTAAGAAAGATAGCCATAGCGTGTACCTTTTCTTAATCATTTCTCCTCCTTCGTTTTATTATTATTATTATTATTATTATTATTATTATTATTATTATTATTATTATTATTATTATTATTATTATTATTATTATTATTTGTTGAACCTCTAAATAAATTATGAGAAAACTCTAAGAGAAAGCATGTGCGCGGACAAACTCAAACACTTGTCGGAGCACGTTCGTCATGTGTACAGTTACCCATAAGGTATGCGGAGTGTTGCAGCAATAAAGCGGGTCAAATAAAAACAAAGGGCACAGACAGAAAAAAAAAAAAGGGGGGGGGGGAGCATATACACATCGCGCGTTTGAAACGGGCGAACACGTTAGACCGCATTTTTGGCAATTACGTATTTTCATAAAGCAGAGCGTGAAGTCACGAAGACGCGGCGGCGCTGTCGTCAAATTCCGTGCGCGGGTAACCTTCGCGTAAATTTTCTCAGAAAGCAAGATTAATAGAAGCGGCCACGTTTTCAAGCGGAAAGTCACGTGGACAATCATTACTGCCCAAAGCAGCGAATATATAAAAACGATCAAGCTAATCGACCATCTGCTCTTTTTTTTTTTTTTTTTTTTTTTTTGCGTGTACTGCGCCCCTTTGTTTAGAAACACGCACTGAGCGTGCCTATCATATGTGGCCTGGTTCCGCAAGTGCCGGATCATCGGCCCGTGGCTATACAAAGTCTGCTGCGTATATATTTACGAAGCTCATCGTTCGTAAGATCTCCTCCCCACTGGCCAGCGCTTCAGTTGCCCATCTCATTCTCCATCACTATCGGCTAGTGTCAGCGCCGTGCTGGCTTTCGAGCGGCTTTGTAAATCTGGGCCTGTTGCTTATAGCTTCGTGGCAGTGCTTGCAATTTTGCGAACCCCAGACGCAATGACATATCATTTTACGGCCAGTGCGGACGTGTGTCAAACGTCATTGCCAGCGTGCAGTCTCTGTCAAATGTTTCGAAACATTGTCTCCGACCCGTCTTTGGGTTGCGCAACCTCACGTGCCGCGGGGGGGGGGGGGGGGGGGGGGGGGGGGGCAGTGCTGATCACTTTGCTATGTGCTTCGGAGTGCGAGGCCCTGCTACAGGACACCGGCCAATTGGACCAGTAACAAAGCCTGCAATCTCGCGAAGCGGCTTTGAAACTTTTGACAAAGCCTGCACATCTGCCTGCGTACGCACATGACCGTGATGAAATCACATCGGACACGTTCGCTCACTGCGAATGCGGCCATACACCCTTCATTGCCTCAAAGCAGCATGGGGGATATGACAGCTAGAGAGGCCGTGCCGGATGGCTCCGTATTAATGTGCGACTGTCATTGCGTCTGGGGTTCGTGCTGCCACAGCACGAGCGTTTTTGCATTGCGCGCACCACTGGAAAGCGGCCGCGATGGCCGGGAATCGAACCCGCGACAGCGTGCTGCATTCTTTCAAAATTCTATTTCACGATGATAGGTTGATTGCCGTAAGAGAAACGGAACACTGAACTACCACTCTTTTTTTTTTTTTCTTTTTTTATGCACCGATACCCCAGCGCCGGTACGTCAGAGTGACGTACGTCATACATTTCGAAGTATTTTCTCGTATATGGGATCTTGTGGTGCAGCACAAGCTCTAGAAATGCTCTGCGTTAATAATTTAACTTCTTTAGAATATAATTTATTCCACCTTAACAGAGAAAAATTAAATAGCTCTCCGCGCAGGCGCCGTCAAAATCCTTGACGTCACGGCGAGCGGGTGTGGGAACTTGCCGTCGGCGAGTTCCCACAGAAACAGAACGTAAAAACAGAACGTAGAAAAGCTGCTTTCCCTTTATTATTACACAAAAACATGTTTTTTAATTTTTTATTTTGAGGACTTACTATAAGATGTACAATTATATGAAACGTAAAAAGTATCAGCTGGCCGCTAAAGTTGGAGGGCAGACGACAAGATTCTCGCTCGCTTCGGAACAACTTGCCGTGTGTTCTTGCTTTTCTTCGCTTGATTCTGTATTGTAGGTGAGTAAACTTTATTGAGAGATGTAATATGGGTGAATGAAAGCCTTTTACGTAGATTTTATTTTAAGAACGCGTTTTTTGTGTAGACGTATCCACGTTTTAGACGAAGCCTCGTACAACACCAGCCAACGCAAGCCTCGCAGAGACATATCCCATCATTCCCATGGCGGCACATCGCCCTTTAAGAAACTCGCATAGACGGTGGCGCCAGATTACCCTCTAGGTGTTATAGTGAGAAACTATGATTATTCCCTTCTTATGCGTCGACTTTGAAGATGTACTATAGCGCTCGATATGAGCTGCAACACGGCATACACCCTTCAGTTCTTACAATAATAAAAATGACAAGTGCCATTTTCTTGTAGACATGATGCTACCAGTAATCAAAACGTTGTTCAGAGAGAGAGAGAGAGAGAAACAAAGAGGGAAAGGTAGGGAGGTTAACCAAGGTCGTGCCCGGTTGACTACCCTACACTTGGGGAGGGGGAAAGGGGGAAAGGGGAAGACTAGATAAGGAGAGAAAAGAAAAAAATAGCGTAGTCATTCGCAGAGACAGTCACAGAAGAATCTCCGTTGTCACAAGCGTTCGTACAATCCAGTACTCTTCACGAACCCTTCACGAAGGGCTTTTGTGGCCTTTTGCATGCAAGAATGCATAGGCCATGGCCCAAGAATCTTTTCTTCCGAGAGCGTTCTGTCATCTAACAGGTTGAGTTTAGCTTGGAGAATACGTCGTTGAGTGCCAAAAAGATGGACAGTGACAAAGAAGGTGCTCGAGAGTCTCGTCACACCCGCACAAATTGCACGCCGCACAGTTGGTCATACCTATTAGGAACGAATAGGCGTTGGTGAATGCGACACCCAACCACATGCGGCACAGTAAAGTTGTTTCACGACGGGAGAGTCCAGGTGGTAGGCGAAGTCGCAAGTTAGGGTCAAGAGAGTGTAAACGTGAGTTGGTGAAACCCAGTGAATTCCATCGCAGAAGTGTGATGTGGCGAGCAATCGATTGAAGTTGCCGCACAGCCTCCGTTCTTGAGAGTGGTATAGGAACCAGCTGATGTTTGTGATGAGCCGAGCGTGCTGCTTCATCTGCGCTGTCGTTGCCGACAATTCCGCAATGCCTCGGCAACCATTGAAATACAATGTCGTGTCCTTCTCCGAGCGCGTGATGATGAGCGTGCCTAATTCCGTGCACTAGTTGCTCGTGTAACGCTTGTCGTAGGGAAAACTGCAGAGTTTGTAGGGCTGCTTTGGAATCACTGAAAATGGCCCAACGATTTGGCGGCTGCTGGAGCACGTAATTGAGTGCACCTTGAAGAGCCGCAAGTTCTGCTGTTGTAGACGTGGCATTGCGCGAGTATTTAAATTGCAAAGTGACGGCGTCCGATGGAACAACTATACTGCTACGGTAGAACTGTTGGAAATGGTGGATGCGTCCGTGTAAATATGTATGCGGTCAAAATAATACTCGTTGATGACAAGCAGAGACAATTGCTTCAGGGCTAGAGTTGAAAAGTCTGCATTTTTGCTAATCCCCGTTGTTCAGCAATTATGTATGTATGTATGTATGCATGTATGTATGTATGTATGTATGTATGTATGTATGTATGTATGTATGTATGTATGTATGTATGTATGTATGTGTGTATGTATGTATGTGTGTGTGTGTATGTGTGTATGTGTATGTGTGTGTAATGCGAAGATGTCGGATCGGTCCCCACCTGCGGCCAGTTGTTTTTTCATCCATTTTCATTTCCATTAAATTATGATGTCCTTCGTGTCTTCGTTTGTTGGCTTAATCTTGTGATATGATTACTCAAAATCGGACCCCTCGGTTCCCTTTCTTCCGGTTTTCACACACACAACACACACACACACACACACACACACACACACACACACACACACACACACACACACACACACACACACACACACACACACACACACACACACACACACACACACATATATATATATATATATATATATATATATATATATATATATATATATATATATATATACGCGCTGCCATACGCACGCTGTATGGCAGCGCCTACAGAAAAAAAAATAAGAAAAAAAAAAAGACGGACTCTTGCGTTGCAACTCACATTGAGCGCGATAGTACGTGAGCTTCACAGTGAATGTTTTCTGCTACCTATTATGAGCGAAGCAAAGCGACAGAAAGCAAAGACAAAACAGATTTAACAGAGAGGGAGGGAACGAAATACTTTGAAGTGCACTTATGACAGGTACCCAGTGGTCTCGTTGCTCCGTCCCAAGCTTTTCGTTTATCTTATTCTCAAATCCCCCCCCCCCCCCCCCCCCTTGTAGCTTTGTATAATAGCATGCGTGACAAGAGTATTCAGAAGGGAATAGAATCAGAATAGAATTCAGAAGGGTAACATGAAGTACGGCTCTTCTTAACAATACAACGGGGTGATGTTTGCTGACTGGGCATGCCCCCGCCCGCCATAAATGTACTGGAACCGTATGTAAAACGCTCATTTTTCTCTTCCCGTTCTCCACTATCCTTAGTCCGAAAAGCCGCCATGTTTTTTTTTGTTTTTTTTTTGTTTTTTTTTCACGAAAACCGTACGTATATATATTATAACTACTATAGGCTTCTAACATGGGTTCATCTTCCGTCACGCAAAAAATGCAAAGTGCGATATCACAGCACTCTGGATCAGATGCTGATTGAAGACACGTTTTCACCTCTCTCCGAAACGAAATAAAAGAGAGAGAGAGAGAGAGAGAGAATGTTATTTCCCACTTTCAGCTTCGCTCCTTGCCTGACTGGAAGCACACTTTACGCAGCCGAATCCTGGACATGGCCCGAGCTGGTGCAAAATCTCGGTGGCTCTTAACTGCAATTCCTGGTGTCCCGATTCCCGCCCCTGCCACATCATCGAAGTTACACGATAAGCTGCAGTGGAGTGTCCCCAATTGAGGTCCTGAGCGTCAGGCATTCTTCACGTTCGGCTGTTGCGCCAATAATATCTAATTTATCATTGTTCTTCGCGTTCGATCCAGCGCGAAGACGAACTGCAACGTCGCGGGAGCGTTCGCCCCCGTCTGACTCGTATACGAGTGCGCAGACAGAAAGAACAAAAGGTTCACGAGCAGAGCGCCTACAGGCAGCTTCCTTCTGCCGCGTGGCCCCTCCCACAGTCTTATAAGTCCCGTCTGCTCGGTGCGTTGCGTAATTCGCTGGCCGCCGCGTTACCGGCAACCGAGTAATCGCCCCGAACCGTAATACACACGCGCCAAAAGGATACAAACAACAAACAAAAAAGGGAGAAGATCAGAGGAGAAAGACAAACGATGCCGCTGTTCACTAATCAGCTCTTTCTATATTATTATTCAGCACGAAATCCTTCTTGCGGCAGCAACTTAACGAAAAATATGTGCCGCAAGGCGGCTGAGCATGCGTGTCCGTAAACTCTCCCGAAAGCTCCTTGATGCGGAGAGCGAAATTCAGCCGGAAAAGTGGTCTGACTGCGCCCGGGTTGGCGCTCTCCCCGTCGCCGCGATGCTAGCGTTCGCGGCGGATGCAGTGTGCTTCGTCGCAGGCAGCTGCTCTCGAGGGACGCAGATGGCCACGGCGGCCGAGCCCCGCGGGGGTGCTAAAGCCGCGGCTACGGGGCGACGCAAGCACAGGCCTCAGCTATGCACGTCGCCGGGGCAACCGAGACATGGCTGTGGCAGCCCAGAGCCACGCTGCCCGATCTTTGATGCGTGGCCTTCGCGCTGTATGACCCCACTCGTTCCCGTTCACTTTCAGCGCGTCTTCTCTGCACCGACCTCGCCCTTTTATCACGACTTACAACCGAGACGCCAACATCCTCCTGATAGATGGGTGTATTCGCAAGATATTTCACGTTCTCTACCCTCCAGCCCCCCCCCCCCCCCCCCTCTTGTTGTTTAATGTTTATTTATTGTTAGTTACTGTTAGTAACAGCGCAAAGAATGGGAGGTGCAGACTGAAACAGACGAAGCGCAAGTCTGCACGTCCCGCTCTTAGCGTTGTTGCTCGTTTTTTGAGACCTGTACCAACCTGCCCAAGTTAGCACTTAGATGCGTATGACAACTGTACAATCCGATATGAGATTTCTCTTCCCTGTTTCACCAAGCGCCGTGTTAAGTCTCGTGTGAAGGCCGCTTCGGTCAATAAAGCAACGGTCTAGTACAGTGATCTGCACAGCAGGTGCGCCTCAGTATATACGCAACGTGCGACTAGAAGTGTTAGGTCACCACAGGATACGCAATGCTGGCGGGCATAGACAGAGTTATTTTTTTCTAGGCTGGTGCATTTTGGAAACGACGGGACCATGTTTCAGCGCAGGGACATTGCTGTAGACGCACCATTTTAACTGTTATATACACATATCGGTACAAACAGCAAGTATAAGGCGCTATACTTCGCAGTACAAGAATCGTCATCATCCTCATAATTCTATTCTTTTTGTCCCCTGCAGGGCGAATGCCTCGCCCAACGATCTCCAATTGCCACTGTCTGGCGCCAGCTGACCCCATTATTTTCAAATTTTATCACATCACCCAATACTCTGCCGCCCTCGACTGCGCTTCCCTGAATTCCCATGGAATCCTTTCGGTAACTCTAACAGACCACGGGTAATTTCTTACGTAATACACGACCTTTCCAGCCCCACTTCTCTTTCTTTATTCTCAATCAGATGTAAATTTGCTCTCTATAATCCATACTCCGTCTTCCTGTACCTTAACGTCAATAATTTCCCGTTCCATCGGTCATTAGACGGTCCTTAGCTTACCTTTCTCTCAAATTTCTTCGTTAGACTCCGAGTTTCAGCCTTATAGGTTGGTAATGATAGAATCAACTGATTGTAGGCTTTTCTATTCAATGATACAGGTAAGTTCCTGTTCATTACTTGAGAGCGCCTGCCATATGCACAACTTATGTTCCTGCCAATACCAAGTCTACTTCTTCCTGATTTCATGCTTCCCCCGTTCTTTACGGGTTGCTTAACTTTCTAAAGTTATAGTTTCGAATGTTACTTATTATCAGCTTTTCTTAAAATCAGTGCTGATGGTTCAGCCAATTGGACATAATCTCTGGAGTTCGATACTTTCATGCTCTGTCGTTTCTTTGTTATGTCATTTGTTGGATGCGACACCTTGCCTGTTCCTTGTCCTGGTGCCTTACCCCCGACTTCGATTGTGGGTATGTTCGTTAAGGAGTCATTCATTACCTGTATACTACAGTTCGCCTTTTCTCCTGAAGCTTCATATTGGCTCATGAGCACTGGCCTGAATTCCTTCGTTTTTTTCTGTTACCAGGTTAGCACGTATACTGCTTTAACTTACTTTCCTTCTTTCTTGAAGTCGAGGACAATCATAGATATCACTACCCTTTGATCACTGCCTTTTGCCCTACTAAACACCTCCACATTCTGGACAATTCCGGGCTCGGTACAAGGTATTAGGTCAATTTCTATTGCCTGTTTCCCTGTTAGGCTTTCCCGCGTAGTACAGCTAGTTGCTGAATTAGAACTCGACGGGACACGCATTTCGGTCCGTTTAACTAAAACTCCGTTCAAAAAATGTACGCTGATTTTCGAACGAGCCCGAAGTAAGTATCACTTCTAGCGTGTTTTTTTTTTGTTTTTTTTTTTGTTTTTTTTATCATCGATAGCATTTAACGACGCCTTTTCGAAGAAAGAATGTGCACATGCCTGAAAGACCGGCGAGGAATCTCAGACAACCTAGCTTGCTGTCAACGACCCGATCGCCATTTATTGCATGCGAACTTACGATACGAGCACTAGTTTACGTTACATCACTTGCATTTGCATGTGGCGTGTCGAGAAGTGCCCGAGTTTCATGCAATCAAGGTTGCCTTTAGTTTGACAGTCATTAACGGTACTGACGTGGAGACATCAAACGGCTTTAATAGCCTAATTGTGACAGCTTACTTTGAGCAAATTATCGGTGAGCCTCACGCTTACAGCAGGCGAAAGCACCTGTAGTGGTATTTTCTGCAGACTTCCTACAACGTAGTATCGACCAAGGAAACACACAGGCGTAACGACAATAAAATTGTCCGCATGTGCTATTGATCAGTGGCGCGTGGTAGAATTGATCAAGTGGAAGCTCTGTTACAATGCTATTAATTGCTCTTGGCATTCAGATGAAAGGGGTCACGCGAAAGCATCACGCATCGGAAACACGCTACTATTTACAACCAAGCCACACCACGTAAAGGTGGCATGAAATTGCTCTTGGCATTCAGATGAAAGGGCTCATGCGAAAGCATCACGCATCGGGAACACGCTACTGTTTACAACCAAACCACACCACATAAAGGTGGCATGAAATTTCGTTACTGCGATACGTTATACAGCGCGACTGATGCAAATAAGAGCTCCAGTGACAATACTGACGCGTCGGCCAGGCGATTTTTGTTACTTTCATCTTCATGGTTGCGAAACCTCATGCGATCAAGCACACTCGTGGTAAAAGTTTACAAGTCACTGCCCGCATGACCGAAACCGTCGTCGGGTGGCCCTTGTAAATATTTCGTTAGACCAAAGCCACGGTGATTAAAGAAGACGCAGCTCCTCCCTGCCCTTCAGTGAGCTTCGACGCGTCGAAAAATCGCGTCACTCGCAGAGCGGTCTCTTTCGACAGACTGCACAGTATGATTTCGCTGGAGTCGAAGGGGCTTTCGCGAAAGTTCAATTTAACCAAAATAAAGAACAAATGTCCTGATCGTCCGAGGAACAGACAGGACAGGGGACCAACTAAAAGTGTATACGAATACATACATCGTCCTGTTTACCTCCGAAAGGCTCGCATAAGAGTAGTCTATCCAGCTAACTTTATTCTGGCTATATTTAAAGTTTCCTAATCCTACCAGGATTCTACTTTAGGACAAATAAAAAGAAAAGGGGCGAGGGTGTCCGGCGGAACGTTATCGCTTGGAAACAATAGCCCACGATTACCTTACAGTGACATCTGGATGAAAGAAGCTCAACGCCGGAAAACCCACATAAACGGAACCACGCAAACTTTCACCTGGCCTCACTCAGGCTTGTAATAACAAAGTCATTCAGGCAGCCGAATTCACTTTTGTTTTTCACTTTACTAGACCAGAACCAAATTAAAACGCTTTTGACTGTGACGAACGTCACATTAAGGACATGTTACGGTACTTGTTTCAGCGTAACGAAACTAAAGGGCATCTAATACACCGCTGTCCCCACCATTACCGGAACGCTCCGCTCGTGTTCACACATGTGGTTTGCTACACAAACAGGCGAGCGGGTCAAGCGGACTCGCCGAAGGGGAACCTGCGTAATTAGAAAAATTGCGCCTCTTTGATAGCGAGTTCCAGTGGGTGGTCGGTCAGTCGTTACGTTACCGCACGAGCGCGCGCAGTAACACGCGCGACGTCAGGAGAACGTGTTTGCAGCGGTGACGGCACTCCCGCTTTCACAGATACGCACCGCGACATCACACGGCCGGCAGCAAGTGTCCACAGGGGCAGTAATATGTCACGTAGAATTGCTACAGTGTCGCATTAGGCCGCCTCGTTCGGACGGCGCAATGGTAGCGGGAAAGGACCGCTCACGTCGGACACTTTTGCTTGCTGCGAAAATCAACTGCGCCCAACAGCTACTATATATAAATGACGGTGAAGTGACAAGCGGTCGAATGCAAAAGCGCTCGCGTACTTAATGTGCAGACTGAAGAACCGGGGAAAATTAATTCGGAGTGTTCCATGCGCTATACAGCGCCTACAGTTATTGGGACGTGATACTAAATCAGTTGCGCATACAGCAGTGGTATACGCAGCGGTAGTAGAGGCAAACCACAGAAACCATATAGGAGGCATAATTTAGTAGTAGTGGTGGTTTATTAAGGAATAATGACGACTATTTCAAACACATGGCAAGCAGCGATTGTCGCAAAGGGTTTGTAAAGGTACACAGCACTCTATGTACATGCCAGTGTGTCATACGCGAAAACTGCTGACGCCAGGCATTATTTCAGAACCACACATGCAACTCAACTTGGCCAATATCTATAGCTTCACATTTTAAGCATTAAATATTTCTGCCTGTAATCCAAGCCCTTCTGAAAAAAAAAAATGAATGTACGGACTATCAAAAAGTGAAATGCAAAAGGAAGTCAACGAACATATATATATATATACGTGGGTGCGACTTCCCTCAATGGCCGCATTATAATGACGGAGACTGAATACAATAACGCCTGTGTGCTGAGACTTCGGCAGGCGTTAAAAAGCTCATGACCTCAAACGTTAAGCTCGAAACCCGTGGTGCAACGTGGCGTCCGATGCATCTTGCGGCGTGCACCAAAGAGATGGTGGTTGGAACCTGTTGAATGCGTTATCGATGCGACAATTTGTACACCGGATCGCGAGCGGAATCGCTCTATGTGTCTTCCGCTTGATTACAGCTTTTTCACTATACGGCGTACCTCCTCTGGAACACAATACCCTATAGGTAATTCAACGCATTTCGATGGAGGTATTTACATTCCAAAATAGTCGACTGCAAATACAAACTCAATAACGTTCATTTCGGGTCGCAGTAATCGAGGACAAAATAATAATAATTCGCTGGCAAGTCAGCGGACAGCTAAGTTGGCGGACACGCTATCTAGAACAGGTTAGGTGGTGCTTGGTGCAACGCAGAGCACATGAGCCGTGAGCACATGATCAACAGCTGTGGATGAAGGATGTGCAGAGTGTTTCAGCGACGACTGTCTCTGTCAAAAAGCGGGGGATCTGAGACACAATTGTACTTTCTGCCAGCCAAGATTCACAGCGGGAGCGGACAATTTCCCCTGACGATCGAGTCATTTAGTTCGAAGTCTAAAATTCCCAGACGAATCATTTAGTTGCCTAATTAACACTTCAACTACTAGCCCAAGCTGAACTCCCTTTAGCTGTTTGTAACAACACCCCCCTCCCCTCCAAAAAGAAAGAGAAGAAAAAAAGATAGAGACGAAATAGAAGCATTATATTCTGGGGTTTTACGTGCCAAAACCACGATCTGATTATGAGGCACGCCGTATATAGCGGGGGACTCCGGCTTAATTTTGACCACTCGGGGTTCTTGAATGTGCACCCAATGCCCGGTACACGGGCGTTTTTGCGTTTTGCCCTCGTCGAAATGAGGGCCACGGCCGGGATTTGATCCCGCGACCACGGACTTAGCAGCGCAACGACACTATAATATACCCCACCACGGCCAGTGAAATATCGCCAAGGACGAGCCGTACTCGATCGTTCAAGCCACAGCTTTTTCTGCTTTGCTTGCCCGAGGCGAGTCGCGCTCGTCAACTGAGTTCGCGCAGTGCATTCGAATTCCGGTATTTGGACATACTCTTCGATGCTTTAGATTCCTCTCGGTATCGTCGATCTATTCAGATAATTACGGGTGAACCTTACACGTGTGCTGAAGAAAATCTCTGTTCCAGGTCAGATGCTTTTCGCTGGTATTTCGTACCATTGTAAGAGAGAAACCGCACAAAGATTTTTCAAATCCAGATGTATAATGCGCAATAATTTGCTGGAACGCAATATATATACATTGTACAGCTTATTACGAAAGAACATGCGAGTTAAATGACTAAGTAATATTCGCTAATTAACTTCTTAAGTATCAATGCTAAGTCACCGACGCCAATTGGACGTATGTAACCAATGGCGAGCTCATAACGAAAGGGGTTTTTAAAGTATCAAAATCCCTTATTTTAAAAGCAAGCTCGCACGAAGAGCACCGCCACCATTTTCAGCGCGAAATAACATATAGCTCATCAGGAGCGCGGGCAACCACGCCTTGCATACATCTCACTCGAATAAACAAGTTCATTGCGCGTTGCGTGTGTTCTTGTTTTTCTTTCTTTCGTTCTTTCTTAGTGCCAGCATTCCGTAATTTTTGTATCTCACGTCGCGTTTTACGGTTCCACGTTGGAGGTCAGCTAGGGGTCTGTGCGGCTGCGCCAGTGAAAGCTGACGGCGTGGATCAGCAACGGAACTTATGATAAGAGCGCCGGAGCCCAGAAGCTATTATGACCAGGGCGTCGGTCATAAATCATCACTAAGAACAGTCAGCAAATAGACGTACCCTATAGTTAGAAGTTGTTGTCAGCTCGCGATCAGCTAGAAACGCGAATTGGAATTGGCGGCTTAACATTCATGACAGAAGAGATAATTAGCGAATTCTATAGTTAATGAGGCTACTAAACGATCCATCAGGGGATTTCACTTTTGTCCGCGCCTTTTGTTAACTTTGGCCAACAAAAACTATACTATTGCGTCTTCTGTCTACCCCTTCTGTCTAATTCTTGTAATTAGAGACAGTCGCCGCTGGGACACCCGGTATACAGAACTGCCAGCCGATGACACCGTGGTCCCATACTAAGAAATCGGCGTCATGGCCGACCTATAGGATCGTGCGCACGGGGGCGACGGTTGGAAGTTTCACTGTGACGTTTGACAGTGGCGGTTCGACTAGCAATTAAAAAAAAATGTTGCAGTGGCTTAGCTCGGCTATGCCAGGATATACGTAGCGTTAGCAAAGGTTCAGCTGATTATTCTTAGCTTTCCTGGTTGTCTAGATTGTCAAGGATTAGCTTGATTGTCATGCTTACTGCTGCTCCAATGACACACACAAACGCCAGTCAGAAGCGCAGCGGCTCCAGCGCAGTGTTAGACGGCGACTGCACAGCGAGCGCGCGCCGGCGCCAGTGCGTCTACCACGGCTACGACGTCACTCCTCGGGAATGCGCAGACCGGCGGCGGTGAGTCGCGCGCGGCGGCGGCGGAGTGCGCGAGAGGTGCCGGCTCCGGCGGCTCTGGTGCACAAGCCGTGTGACATCACTGATCCTTGCGCATGCGCAGCACGGCTCTTGATGTGCCGCGCGAAACGGGCTTGGCTAGGCCAGTGTAGCTAACGCTACAAAAGGAAAAGAAAAAGACGTGGTAAACGACACTTTCTCACAAGGCGCGGGAAACTAACGGAACCTGCCTGCAATGTGAAACGCGCTCCCGGAGAGAACATGCGCACGAGAAACGAGACACACATCAACTGCCCTTGGCTGCAAATATGTGGCAACAATTAATTTCTTTTGTGCGTGTCTGTGTTCTGCCACCGTCTGCTGACACATGTGGAACACGCCAATGGCGACAGTTTCTGTGGCCATTTGTTTCCCGAGTGCGCTACTGAACTTTTCTCTAGTCGCTTGCTGAAAACTGGTGAAGCATGTATCCCAGCAGCGCGAGGTGCTCTTACGAGGCTCTCGCGGGACCTCCTTCCCTATCGTGTATTTCATTTCGCAATAAATGAAGTTCACTGTGATGAACTCTTCTAGAGCAGTGCCGATCTTTCTTCAGGTTCACCAGTCGTGTTGTCCTTTTTTCCAGCAAATAAACCGAAACTATGCTGCTTATATATACATATATAAAGAGAGGGGGTTAAAACTTTCTATTGAAAGGCAGACTTTTTGCCTTGAATATCTTTCCTAGTGACATACGCGGGGAATTTGAGTAATACATGCTCCGCAGTATACGAACCACACTTATAACAGTAGGGATAGGAGGTTCACCTTGTGCAGCAGATCAGATCGTTCAGAGGAAGTCGATGATATAGTGTCTCCGCCAGACTCGGATGTAGCCATGGAAGTCTTGATTTGGCCCATTAGTCAACCGAACGAAGGAAGTGTCCAGGGTGTAGCGGTAGATTCCAGAGGCGATTATTTTGCAATAACTGAGGCGACAGCTTTAGTAAAAAGATGTTAAATATTTGTAATGGAAGTCATTCGTGAAGGAAATTTATCAAGAAGGATAACTGGAATGTCAAAGTATCGCAAAGATATGGCTTGTCAGTGCATATATTAAATGATTGAGTATTCGCACTGTTACCGCCATAGTGTTACCGATACCGCCTGCAGCCGACCGCGCATGCTCAGAGCGCGCAGTCGTGGGGAAGTGGAAGTGGTAGCGGTAACGGTAGAACGGTAACGCTTGCTAAGATACTCGAATGAAATAAACTTAATTTATTAACTAGTTACATGCAGTCTGCACTCTGCAGTTACAGTAAGACATATTTTCTTTCACGTCTTCATATGTCGCAAGATCACCTGTTCACAGCACGCTTTAGAATGAGCTAACAGTTCCAGTAATTAGGTAGCTTAAGGTACACATAGCAATAGCAGAATTGAAGCAGCTTCACAAAATGTCGCCGCCAGCTTCATTGTTACCGGCTATACCCTGGTTTTGAATGACAGGGTTTAAAGTACAAAAAAAAAAGTCACACAGGGGCTGAGGTCGTCATAGTGCAGGGATTCGCAGTAAACACTGCATGCCTCGGTTTCTTTACCAGCACATGAACCTATGCGAAGGAGCTTTCCTTTCCTTCCTTTCCCCCTCCCTCCTTTGCTTTCTGTCAATCTGTCAGCTTTACTGCGCCTGTTTTCTCTCGCCTTCTCAATTTTCTAAGCCTCTAATGCCACTCCTGCCTTGCATAGCCCACTTAGGGCTGCATAATGCAAAAATGTAAAATACCTGGCGCTAGCGTGATGCTTCCCCAAGAAGAGTGAATTTAAAGATCGAAATTGCGATGCGTGAAGAGAATCGCAATGACGCGTCAAGACAGGTGTCTACACGCAAGAGTACACTTTATTCTTGCGTATAATATCAAGCAGCGCTTTCTAAAGCCAATGAACAGTCGTCGACGTTTCCGTGCTGGTTATGTATTTATAACAATCATTTACAATGCCGGAACGTTCACGACATTCGCGACGTCAAAGGGTGCCTATCGATCTGGGCCAATCGAACAAAACATCGCGCCATTCGCTCATGTTAATCTGCCATACGTCCACGGGGGGTGAATAGAAATCGCAAGGGAGAAGAGGCGCATGCAAATGATAAGTATCGCCCCAATGGCTCTATCACGAACTGGATCGCATTCGACATCATAGGAACACGCTCGCGCTACGGACACGCCGAAAGTGAGAGTCATACGGCGCGGCAGCATTTCAGGCGGACGTCGAAAGTTGGCAACGAGTCACAAAGCTGTTTGCCAGAAAGAAAACGCGTCGCATGCATGCATCGCTCGCTGAATCGCGGTGCTCTCCTCGAGGCCCCGTCGGGGAGGTGGAATCCGAAACAGGGGGAGTGGGTGGGCTCTTTGGGGTGCACACGGACGAAGGCCCCGAAAGGAAGGGTCGGAGACCATGGCGCGCGCAGGAAGACCGCATGCAGACGGGCGCGCGCGAGCCCGGAGTGGGAAGCACACACATGGCGTGCGCGGCAAAAGATGTCGGGCGGGGCAGCGGCGCACGTGAGCGCGTGCTCTCCGCTCGCGCAGCAGCCGGCGCTGGTCAATAGGCGCCGGCGCGGATGGGTCGCGGGCCCTGGCTATTTCAGGACAGCATCGATCTCGGCACACTCCTTCCGTCCAGGGGGCCCCGCACGCAGGGGTCCCACCCGCGTCACCCACTGACGTCACGCGTCGCGTAGCAGCTTATTACCCAATCTGCTCAGCCATGCAGTAGCGCTGGCCCTGGACCGCGGAACATGCAAATAACACCGCTCGGCTGTTTGTGCTCCTCGCCGCCTCCCCGACGACTCTTACCTTCCTCCGAGGCGCGGGCAACCACGGCGGCGACCCGCGCGGGGCCGCGTCACCGGGGCTGTCACGCTCGACGGAGAAGGCGCGTGCGGTCACAGGAACAGTTCGGCATGAGCAGTCCGCACTGTCTGGTCCCAGTGACCTGGCCTCGTTGGTGCGCGCGCGCTGGCCCCGGCGGCGAGACAACGCGCGCCCGGCGACATGCGTTGGATACAGACCGACAGAGCGGAGGGAGGAATGTGCCCACTCAGTCTGTCCCAATGAACGCACGAAAATCACACCGCACGCGAATAACGCGAGCTGCAGCGCGTGCGAACAGGCAGATGAAGCCTCTTCCACGGGACAACGTGACATTAAGAGTTACGAGAATTAAAGGAGCCCAATTTATTTTTTTTTCAAATACTTCATGTCACTTCGCAGAAAAGCTGCAAGGTAGTGCTCAATCCAGTCCGGTTTGTTCCAGCTCTTTTAACGCCATGCTCAATTAAACCACGTAAGAAAATATAAAAGATAATGCGAACTGAAGATTTTGCGTACCAAGGATGAGGAAGGTTATGCATTAAAGGGGTACTGACATGATCTTGTGACTATTTAATTCCTTGCGTTAAATGAAACTCCTAGACCTCTAAATCCTAGAAAAAAAAAAAAAAGAATAGTGACAAGCCTCAGAGCGCAGCGAATAAATTAAATAATAGCTTTTCTACAGCCACTTTCGGTTTCATTTCCCAGGAGGATGCTGTGTCCTGACGTCACGACACACTATGTGGTCACGTGGAAGCAGGACATTGCGACGTTTTGACGCTCGCTCCGGCTCGCTCGGCCATCCGCTATGTGCTGCTACATCGGCCCCTCACAACGACTAGCAGTACACACGGCGACCGAGCGAACCGGAGCGAGTGTCAAAACGTCGCAATGTCCTGCTTCCACGTGACCACATACTGTGTCGTGACGTCAGGGCACAGTATCCTCCTGGGAAATGAAACCGAAAGTGGCTGTAGAAAAGCTATTATTTAATTTATTCGCTGCGCTCTGAGGCTTGTCACAATTTTCCCCCTATGATTTAGAGTTCTAGGAGTTTCATTTAACGCAAGAAATGAATAGTCGCAAGATCATGTCAGTGCCCCTTTAACTAACAGCGCGGTTAATTTTAACTTTTAACTTCTGATGGGGTGTGTCGGCGCTTCGAAACCGCGCCATTGTTGATCAATCGATTGATTGATTGATTGATTTTATTCACGATAAACATTTTACAAAAATGTATTGTACTAACGCATCTGTATTCCTCGTTTGAGGCTAGTTGGGATTCATTCAAGTATACAAGTAGCGACAATAGCATATCACACACACAAACGATAAGTCTGTATACAAAAGTTACCCCCGCTTCAACAGTAATAATACTATTTTGCGCTCAGGATAACACAGCATGTGCTCTATGCGTTTCGAAGCCCTGCGTGTATGTCTCCAGTGCTGCGACGCTCCAGACATTGAGAGGGTCAGTGCTGCTCATTGTCTTGAGCTCAAGAGTGCCACGAGTCTCGCCATGCACTGAGCACGGCGAGAGGAATATTCACGTGCGCAGTGGTTTCGAAACTTCTCGCAAAGGCTAAGTATGTCGCCGATGCAGAAAATTTAGCGGTCGATCTTCTTACTTCCCCCAAGGGTTCCGCATAAAATGGCTCACTGAAGTCTTCGAGTGAGCGCATGCTGTGAAGGAGCAGCACATAAAATTAAGACGTGTCTATGGAAGTCCTACATACGTACAGGTCCAGCGGACTGTGGCATTATTCGCAAGTAGAGCACTGCACGCGCCGAATGTTAACGGACTCAGGACTATAGAGCAAATTACGTTACTCTACCGCAGCCGTAAGGCAAGACATGTCGGGCAATCTCACCCGTCACGTTGTATCCGCTATGGAGTAATGGTAACAGTTACCACCAGGGCCGGTAGAATGCAACGATTCCTTCCGCTCGATCTCGTTCTTTTCGTATATCCCCGATATACCGCTCACAACCAGCACATCCTGATGATAACGCAGGCGGTACGACGCTGAGACCCCTGATAAAGCAAGAAAAGGAAAACGATGGGAAGAATCGAGACATTATGCCGGTGCAGAGATAGAGATAGTAAAGACAGGGAGGTTCCCCCTTCCCCTACACTGGGGAGGTGGAAGCGGGAATAAAAAAGGAAAAGGAACTGAAACGGGATAAGAAGTGATGCGTGAGCACAGACAACAGCGTTCTCCACGCAATCAAAGGGCGGCCGCACAGTCCAGTCGTCTTTAAAAGAGCAGCAGTACTCAGGTGGCTTTCTGTGGGGATGACAGTCGAGTCCGTGGTCCCAATAGCTTTTCTTACGTGAACGTTCTGTCGTCCAGTCGGCTTAGAGCCACACGAAAACTCAGTCTTTCATCATCAAAAGAAGGGCAGTAGACGAGGATATATGTACTACGATCTCGTCGCAATCGCAATCCTGGCGCAGATTACCGATGACATGTCTTCCAGTACGGCGCTGGTGCCAGATGTAATCTTATTAATCCCTCGTGCTCCACGCAACCAAAACATAGTCCATGTCCGTCAGGACCGAGCAGACGCGGTGCAGTTAATTTTACTATATATCAAATGACCGTACAGCGTCGGAATCTCGACGGGAATTATGCGTAGTCGTCCGCTCGACCAACGCGACAGAAAGAATAACGGGGGTATGGTTTTGTAATCGAAGGCTAAATAACGATCACGTATAAAGGCGTCACAAAACGGAAGAAGGACGAGCCTTGCAACGGCTTCCGAGCGGCGCCTCTTCGAGCGAACGTTCACAAGTTGCATTCCCAACACGTCCCATTCAAGTTTAATCTAAATGCGCCGGCACTCCGGCGGCGAACCGAAACGGTCATTTCCTCTTGTACGACAACTTCGCAGACAGATAAAGTGTCCATATACGAGACGGGTCCCGGGCGTGGGTTGCGCGATTACATCTAATGTGAGGTGCTCGCTGTGCTTTTCAGCAGCGACAAGCCGCCAGGTCCAGCTGAGAACGCAGATAGAGGCGGCGCGTGCGCCCGATAGTGCCTCGGCTCTTGCGACGACGTGCTCTCTAAGCTCTTCCATGTGAAACTCTCGGTGAAGGATTTTATATTTCTACGTTAAAGAACTGACAACAAAAGCGTCACGTAGAATCCGTTCCTTCCTCTCTCTGTCCCTTGATCTCTATTACCGCGCAAAAGTGTCAAGATCTTGGTTGCGCAATCAATCAAATAATCAGTTGCGATTGACTCATAAGCACCAGCATGCACCGCTGGGCGTTGATGACAACACCGGTAAAATTCTCAGGTCACCTATTTTTATACCGAAGAGACACGTATGCAACACCGTATTAGTAATAACAAGTCTGTTGCCGTAACCTTCGGCGCAATATCTTCATGGAGGAATCACAAGCAAAAAGCCTGGACATGTCACAGTAAACGTACGTGCGGATTCCCATAAATTATAAGCGTTAATTAAAAGTACAATTAAGAGAAATACCTCATTAGTTTATACTGAGGAAGTATTCTTTCAAAACTTGATTATCGCTCATTTGGCGGGAGGCCAGTTATCAGTGGAGAAATTAGTAGGAACTTTCCTTTTTGTGAATTTCACGCCGAAAGCTCGATCAGCGCCAGTACGTCAGGCTTACGTCAGGAATTTCAAAGTAATTTAGTTTATTCGGGCAGTTGTCGGGGGGGGGGGGGGGGAGGGGCAATGAAACGTTCTAGCGACCCTTTCTAGGTTCATCCTTTAGTTACTTTCGACTGCGCTGTAGTATTAACCTTCTTTACAGATGATAAAGTATAACCCCAGATGACGCTGTCAAAATCCGTCACGTCACGGGTAACTTGCGCAGGAATTTCAGGGCGGTGTGGACCCCCTTCTTTCGTCTTTACGTGTTTTCGTTTTAACAGGCCTCCTTTCACAACAACATGGGTATCTTTGCCATTGCAGAAGCGTAATTTACTAATACAGCGTAACACTCCTCTTCAGCGCCCCTTTAACATGTCGATTAATATTTCAGAGCAAGCCCCGAGAACAAGCGCTCCAGGGCGCTATTCGATAATTAACCCCACAAAGCCGAAACACCATCCCGCATTAAGAAAAATCACCAGCCCTTCTCCTGTCGAGAAAATGGGGGTAAGCGAAGCTTGTGTGTGTATCTGACCTTCGTGGTGATTTTCTCTCTCTCTCTCTCTCTCTTTCTCTCTCTCTCTTCTCTCTCTCTCTCTTTATTTCTATTTCTTCCTTTCTCTCTCTCTCTTTCCTTCTCTCTATTTCGTTCTTTCTCTCCCCCTCTCATTCTCTCCTTCTCTTTCTGTCTTTCTTTCTTTCTCACTTTCTCTCTTTCTTTCTTTGTCTGACCTTCGTGGTGACTTTCTTTATTTCTCTCTCTCTCTTTCTCGCTCTCTCTTTCTTTCTTTTTTGTCCCTGGTATGCGCCATTGAGCTTGGACCCTTTCTGCACTATCGCCAGGATCGGCCCACTTTTCAGCGCGACACAGCGGCCGCCGCCACCACCATCACCCCCGCCGACACTTGTGAGCCTACAAAGCTTCGCTTAAATGTAGAGCAACGTGTCCATCTTTATTCCTGCTCATGGACAATACATTCTTACCAAAAACTATATAATGTTCCTTGAGTTACAATTAATTTATGTAGTAATAATACTTAAACAAATGACGGGCTGAGCTATCAACAATTAAAGTTTGGCTTCAGAGCGTCAAAGATGCTGCTTATGGGTTTGGCTCAAATCAGGATTTCGAGAGTTTAAATTCGGCGTACAAAAAAAAAAAAAAAAAAGATACGTTTTGATTTGTGACGTTAAAGAGGCGCGAATCCATAGGACCAAAAAAAAAAATAATAATAAATAAAAAAATAAATAAAATTAACTCGGAGTAGCAAATATTGCAATTTTCTTAATCTTATCGCAATAATCGGCTTAAAACGTCCTACTCGCTCATATAAACAGCAACAAGGAGAATATGAGAGCCATATAAGGCTCTGAAAGGAGGCACCAGTCGGATATTATTCGCGCAATTTCAGGCGCAAATCGGCCGCAGCGTGCGCGAAGCAGTGCACGCGCACAAGTGAACTGACAAGGCTCCCGTCAGGGGAGCCGAAACGTCTTTACTTGTATTCTTTCAGTGGTCGGTGTCCTTTTTACCTTTCTTCATGATGCCTCCCGACCAGACGGGCTTCCGTCAAAACCTCAACTTTACAAGTGACACTTGCGCCGAGGGCCCAAAACGCGGGAGGGGGGCGGATGCTCATGATCAACACAGAGCTACGTCACATCCGGTATACGTGCGATGCATTATCTGGTTGGCCTTGGACGCCGGGAGCGTAAACACAGCAGGGCGATAAGACAAGACCTGGCGACAACACGGGGCTTACGCGTATAGGCGGTGAAGCGTTGATTCGGCTCGCAGCAAAAGGCACTCACCGCTGGCGCCCTGCTTTTGGGGCCAAATAGTGGGAAATACCTAGACGGTACTTCCCCCAAAAATTAAAAAATAGAGCCGCAATTAGCAGGGGTAACGCTGTGTCGAGGTATCTCGGAAGTGCGAAACACGCTGTTGCACACAGAGAGAAGAGTCGGGTGAGTAACTTTAATTGTGATATTTATAACGTCCCGAAACAACACCGTAGGTTATGAGGGGCGCCGTAGTGGAGGTCTCCGGATCAACCTTTATCACCTCGGATTTCTTTATAACGTACACCCAAAGCACGACACACAAGCGTTCTCGCATCCCGCCTCCATCGGAATGCTGCCGCCGGGAGTCGAACCCGCGACTTCGTGCTTCAGCAGCAGAACGCCATAGCCACTGAGCCAGCGCGGCGGGTGGAGAACAGAGGGAACCGATCCAAGTCAACATACAGTGAAGCCAAGGAAAGCATATGGGGACGCACGTCACCGTTTTCTTTTTTCGTTTTTACTGAAATGACGAAGAAGCAGAATGAAGGCCAAAATCGCGGTAACCTTCATATTCCTAACAAAGGAAAAGGTAAACGGAAGAAAATACAACTTACCGCCGGCGGGAGCCGAACCTACGACCACCGCATGACGCGCGCGATGCCCAAGTGAGCCACAGTTTATACAACAGGCATCTCAACGTTGAGCTGAGCTACGGCTATAGGGCTGTTCGCCCGTTCACGTCCTTGGATACTTGTGTACATTAGAGGTGCGCAAATAGTGAAAATTTCGAATGCGAATCAAATAGGGCCGCAATTAGCAGGGTTAACGCCGTGTCGAGTAATCTGAGGAAGTGCGAAACTAGCTGTTGCACAGAGAAAGAGAGAAGAGTCGGCAGAAATATTTAAATTGTGGGATTTAACGTCCCGAAAGAGATAAAGTACACACACACACTGCGCAAAGCTGCCTTAGGTGAGTGCTGTTACACCACTATACCGTAAATATTGAGCCGATACTGAGAAGCACCGGTTTCTTTCTTCGACGTCACGCGAGAGGCAGCACTTTCATTTTTTTTTTTTTCACAATATCTTGCAGTCACAAGGGACGGTATTTTGTAGCCATGCCTTATGCCTTATTCTATGCTAGTCTTATCATCCACCGCTCACGCTGATCTCGTTGATAACACGAGCGGACCGTCGCTCTGACCACTGACAAAGCGCGATAAGCGCGAAGAGGCATTAACACCGGAAAGGCGTCGCTACAAAATACCGACCCAGATCAAGGATGTTGCTTAGACATGCTTGCAGATTGTTGCACCACTTTATGCGAAATTATATATATATATATATATATATATATATATATATATATATATATATATATATATTCAATTAATTATTTGAAGCCTGAATTTTCCAACTGTTGGTATTCCATGCGAATATTCACTATTCGAACGCCCCTAGAGTGGTTAAAGCTAGCCCCATGGTGTGACAGCCAGCGCCATCATGGCGGCGGATGGAACACATGCATGCTTTGTGCTCAATCAGGCACGTCAGCACTGTCCTCTAAGTACACTGAGAATGTTATACTTTGCAATTTTTCATTGTCATCTTACATACTGTGTAGAATCATGGGGATATACGTATTCTTCGTATCTATAGCACCACTCATCACTTTGCAAAAACGTGCCCTGCGCATTTTAACCTTTTCAAACTGCAGAGACCATACTGCACCACTGTTTCACGAACTACAGGTTATGCCCTTTATCGTTGCACGTGACTATCAAACAGCACGTGCTATGCATACAATTTTGTCGAGTAATAACCCGCTTCCCTCCACCATCTTTATCCCCCCCAAGAGACACACAAGAAGTCAAGATAACCATAATTTCAACACACCAGCTGTTAACAACTTATACAGTAAGCGACTGTTAGCTTATACAGGCACAAAGATATGAAATGCTCTCCCAGTAGAGATAAAAAGAAGCCCGAATTTTTCTCGCTCACTGAAGGACATTATTGCTAAAAACAATTTTCAATTTCTTGCCGAATTCTAGTGCTATGAAAATAGTGTGCTATGTTGTTCTTGAAATACAGTGTGTACTAGCATTTTTCTACTCCTGCTATTGTATGTACTTTTGCGGATGTTGAAAAAAAAAAAAAAAAGGAAAACACCGATCCGGTTTGATTTTTTATTTATTGGTCACTTATATGATTATGATTATTTCTGTTGACTTATTTTCATGTAATCTATCTTTCATTTTATTTTATTATTTTCATGTAACCCATCTTTTATGCACGTAAAAGTTCAAACATTATATTCATGTTTTATTACTGGCGCCTGGGTGCTTTGATTTTGCGTACTTATTGCATGGTCCTGAACTAGCAAATTGCTAAGGGCCCAGATGCTTTTGTCACCCGTTTTTGTATGCATCTCTCGCAAAATAAATTGAATTGAATAAAAAAAATTGAATAAAACAATGCCCTCCACCCACCCCCTCCCACACATTCAGAAAAAAATATATCTATATATATGAAAAAAAAGAAAAAGAAAAGCTTAAGGGTAGCTGCAGTTTTGCAAAAATAAAGGCTGCTGTAACTATTTAAGAACATACAGTCGTCACGCCATATGTGAAATGGTGGCTTTTCCTTTTTTCTATTTCCTTGGGCTTGTTTCAACAGTGCCTCTACGTGATGTACCTAGTATTTGCATCAAGGTAACAGCGGCCTTACACACGAAATTAAACAACATGCTCTGCTCGTCGCACTTGCCACCGACCGCAGCGATTCGGAGATTGCAGCAGGTATGACTTTGCAGCAGCCTTACAGATGTTTCTATACTATCATGCACACCAATCTCCAATTTGCTATCACGGTCTTGGGGATTGCTAGCAGCGTGAATCACATCACGCCACCCCATTTCTTCCGAGGCTTCATGGTCAAGGCTTCGTCAAATGTTGAAGTGCAGGAGATGGTGGTAACTGAGCAAGTCGCCGAGGACGACCATGGCACATGGCCTCATTCACGCAAGAGTCCATGGCTGTGAACCGCCACATCGTTTCGAAAATGTGGCCCTAACTCTACGGTCCTGAACCGGTTGTTGAAGTAGAGTCTAACAAGCAACCGCATAGCAACAAACACTCCTTGAAGGAAGCGCGGACACGATGGGCAACATATATAAGGCGCAGTGGTACCTTATTAGGGCCTGCAGACGCTTTCGAAGCCGAATTGAAACCGCGATCGAAGCTAACGGCAGAATTCATTCACTGAAATACAGTACAGCGGAGTTGGCGATCTTCGTAGCAAATCTGGTCCAAATACATTGGCTCTCTTAAAAGAGGAATGACGCGTTGCCAGACTCGGGTGTTTCTTCTGAAATGCACGCCGCACCGGTATGCGACCTACGGAGATGGTCGATCTGTTGACTTGCTTATTAGCCTTAATGAGTTACAAGTTACAGGTAAGGTACTTTCGCCAACGGCATTTTGATGCCACGCGACGTTGTGGTGGGCTGCCGTCACATGCGGGGACACGAAATAAATTATGGGGCTCCCAAAGCACGGCACCCGAGCGTCCATCGAATTCATCGGAATGCGACGGTCCGAAGCCGTGAAACATGCCCGCGACCTTGTGCTCGATGGCAAAAGGCCACAGTCACTGAGCCACCACGCCGGGTGTATACGCCGCCATAATTTGGAATGCGACGAGCATGGCAACATATGTTAATGAGCAGCCATATGCAATGACGGCCGAGAGGCAAGCGTATCGCCGCATTTTCGCCGTCGTTACGACTGTGCACTTCTTCGTTTTATTATTATTATTATTTTTATATTATTATTATTATTATTATTATTATTATTATTATTATTATTATTATTATTATTATTATTATTACCTTTCTTTTTTTCACGATTCAGGCTATCCACTTGGCATCGCTATCGGGGGTGTCAACATTTGCGTTTTAAACAATCGTTTCTTAAAAAAGAAACAGTGATAACGTTAACTAGAAACACTAATGGTTGAACATTACAAACATACTGTGACGTACTTTTCACAACAATATTGATTTTCTGCGTTTGTATTGTCATCACGCACTTTTCACAGTATTAGAAGCCATGACTGCGGCGGCTTGTTAAATAAATTAAAAAAAAAAAACAGAATGTACACAAGTCGGGCGCATTGAATGTTTGATAACGTGGCGCTATACTATGCAACGAAACGAATGAAAGCCGCCAGCGCGGCCACTTGCGTCGTGCAAACGAACGCCTGTGGCGTACGTCGCTATTGTGCTTTTCCTTTTTCTCCACATTTGGGTGATCGCTCACGCTGCCTCAAGGCGGGAAATAATCCCATTGGCGGCCGGCTACGACGAGTCAACGACTTGTTCTGTATCTTGCAGTCCTGCTCTACAGTCGACGACAGCTTGTTTATGCCGCAGATAATAGTCATGAAAGGCGTTTTTCAAGAACTGCAATTCAAGGCTGCAATTCGGTCTTATTTTTACTTAAGAGCGAAACTTCGGCTTCATCAGGTTCTTAGGTCTCGCTGCTTTCACAACAGTGTATTAGGCAAACGTCAAGACTTCGTCAAGTTACGAAAGGGAATCATCAGCATATACCCACGACAGCGCAATGTTGGCGCCACACCTACGTCACGCCTCGAGGAATATGACGGAACGTCCAGAGAATAGGGCCGGTATTTTGTAGCGATGCGTTATGCTTTATTCTAGTCTTATCATCCACTGCTCACGGCCGGCTGATTCCGTTGATAGCGTGAGCGGACCGTCGCTCTGACCACTGGCCAAGCGCGAAAAGCGCGAAAAGGCATTAGCATCGGAAAGGCATCGCTACAAAATACCGGCCCAGACCTCTTGAATTTGAGTTCTGCGGATACCGCGAGGGCCCCTCAACTCTGCAGGGATACATTTTTTTTTCAAAGCACATATTTTTCGATAAAGCCTCGTCGGCCAAACGTTGCGCGCCACAGCGGTGACATCAAAAATAAAACCAGAGAGCGGTGCTGTTCCTTCTACTTCCTACACCCTTCCTTGCAGGTTATACCTCTTTTCTGTATTGACACTTATTCACGAGTTGAGAATAACGGAATAATCTGATAGCGCGATCATGCTATACCTGTCACAGCCACCGTTCACTCCGATTGCTTCCTAAGCTGCGATAGTGCAGTACGTGCACATCGAATTCAGATGGCATCGTTATTGTTCGCGGGCGTGCCACGAGAGAGAGAGAGAGCGAGATAAAAGAAAGCGCTCGTCGCGGAGGTGCATGCGGGAGAAGGGACGGTGCCCTTCTCTCATTTTGTTTTCGCATCTCGCCGCGGCGTCTCGCAACGCGTGGCCGACGAGCCTATTTGCAACGCGCTCGCGTGTTCCCTTTTCGCAGAGATGACGAAAGTACGTTTTTCTCCGAAACTTGCACGGCGTGTGCGTATGAAACTTGGTGCACGTTCTGAGAGACGTCTTTTACATAACTGTATAACACGAAGCAAAGGCCAGCTTTCAGTTTTCCGTCGTTCAACAAACTATATACGCACGAACAGTAGCCGTACCCACACCGAACCAGGAGGGAAAACGTGGATAAGTTACCTCTATCTTTCCTTTGAGCATATTATTCTTGTTCCACAGATACGAGATGAAAACATCTTAATTTTTACAAAATTTGAGAGCTCCGGGGCGTTTAGTGGAGAAAGAAAGCGCATCTATAATCAATCAATCATGAATAATAATAATGCTAAAAATAATAACGATACCCTAAAAAAAAAAAAAACTCAAGCGAAACTTTTCAGAAGAAGTTTAACTTTGGGAAATATACTTTGACTTAAAAGCTTTTCAGCGATTTTCGAAAGCCTACTCAAGTTTATAAAACTCTAGGTTTATTTCATGGAAAACGTCTGCAGACTCACTGCCCACGTGTCCATATACGGTGCAGAGAGAAATGTGACATCTTCACTCTCAATAAGTCGCGCTTTCGCTATATACTCTGTGCATGCCTGTGTGTTTGTGCTTTAGCCGCTCTTGCCGTTCAAATAAAGTTCACGTTAATCTCAGACATTAACCAAGCTGCCAGAAGATTGCCTTCGTGTACGCTATACGCTACCCGTGCACAACCGAGTTTAAACTCGGCTACGGCTTACCCGATTGTCACGCTCACTTACAAGAAAAACCTAACCGCATTTATATGCGCACAGCTAGTTGGCACAGCTAATGGGATAAGTGTGGTTAAGTGTTTCCTCCAACAGCGCGTAGCTGAAGAAAGTCTAACCGAGGTTCAGCTTAAACGCGGTTAGCGCGATCGTGCAATCGTGGCTTTGACTGCAACAGATATGTCATCATTACAACGCCGAACACGCCCGGTTTGAGGAAACTCTATTTTCGTAATAGTAGCAGCAAGACGTTCCGAGGTGAACTAGAAAAGGCGCAGTGGCTTTATCTGAGGTAGAACGTCCTGACCTTCATATTAGACGGTTGCTACGTTGTTTTTGCATGTGCGGTGGGTGCGCAAATTCTGAATTGGGGAGCAACAAACTGCAGAGCATGCAAAAATTGGAGCAATACTAATGGAGCAACGCAGTGCGTTTAAATACAGAAATGAATGCACACGCCCCCCCCCCCCCAAAAAAAAAAAAAAAAAAAGAACGAAAGAAAGAAAAAATATTGCGTGACCTCTGCCACCAACCCAAAATTTGCATGTTATGGCATCACAGGCACAAACATTTGTGCGCGCACGAGGCACCAATATTTACCGTTCTTGATTTTACGAGTTCTGTGCTCAATCTTTAATACCAAAATAACTCGAAGGTCACAGACAAAAATAATTCAGTGCTCTTGTTCTGTACGAGCGAGAATAAACTGTCGGCGTGTGAGGTAATTGCAAACGTAGACGCAACAATTCTGCCATATTGTCAAATTTGGTAATGGCGGCATTTCGAACCAATCAGAAAGGCCCATGAGCTGGTAAGGTCTCTCTAGTCGACTGGCTCAAAATGCCGCCATTACCAAATTTGACAATACGGCGGAATTTGACAATGTCCATAATAGCACTCCTTTTTTTCGGGTGACAACATGGAGTAAAGGGATGACACGCGCAAAGCAAGCGCGGGCCGCCAGCCAAGATCGCCTGGCGTCGATAAGCTTGGCGCTCTTGCCGGCGTGCCAAGGAATGTCCCGTGCCCCACACGTCATATAGCGTGGTTACGCGAGCTTCTGACGCGCGCGGTTTCGCCTTGAAAATGACTCAGAAATCTTCACGTTTGTTATCAGTTCGCCATTAACTACAAACGTCAAACTGCATGGTGTGGACGGCCGTTGATAATTAAACAGTTAATTAGTTCATCATAGTTAATTATCTGCTAAATGATCCGACAGGGAGTTTTCGTTTGTACTCCATTATTGCGAATTTCGTGCTGCAGAAAGTATTACAGTCGAACCCGGATAGACCAAATCTGAAGGGGATCACAAAAAAAAGTTCGATATATAGGTAATTCGATATATAAAATAATAGGTCCTGAGGCAAACGGCGGCTTAACGATTGGTGCGTCCAAGGGCCGCTAAGTTACTGCACGCAACTCAGAAAAAAAGAAAGCAAACACACTTTATTTACCTGCAAAAAATTACTGGATCACTGTCAACTTCATTACAAAGTCCACGTTGATACTTTTCTTTGCACTTGCAGCGGCCATCGCTTTCGGAAAATGAACTCACGAATAGGCGCTCAACCCACACACGACCACGCCACGAAAATCGGAAAGAAGGAATGTTGACGTTCGAGGTAGCACGCGGGCTAGCCGAACACCTCGACGGGGCTCAACTGACTGCACATTCTCTTCATCTCCACCTCCAGGTGCCAGAAGACCTCAAAGTGCAGAAATAAGTGCACTTTGAGGTCTTCGGCGTGGCGCCGCGTTCGATATATCGAATGTGCTGGTGAACGGGCGTTCTATATACGCGCGCACCAACCCTATACATTTGCATGGGATTTTCAAGGGGATTTCACAGCTGTTCGATATACACAACAATTAGTTATAAATGCGTTCGAGGTATCCGGGTGCGACTCCATTGCGACTCGATTCCCCTATTTTTTATCAGTTAAAGAAGGTCGTCCCTGAAACACCCGGGATAGTATTCTGCGCGCGAAGCAGCACTGGCTGTCGACGAGCTTGTGCGACCGCCGTTTGTGGAAGCGCCAGCGACGCGGCGCTCGACTGTGTTCTATTCAATTGCGTTCCATTCGGCGCTCAATTGTTCATTCCACTTATCGCCCATGCTACGGGGCATGCATGACTTTGTGGGGCCCAGGCGTACATTTGCTACCAGATGCTGGTGGGACGCACGGCACGACATCTGCGGAGTCCATGCTTCGGCTGGCCGAACTTGACTGCAGCAGCATGGACAGACACTATATACTGATATCGCTATACGTGCTTCAAATAAAACAAATAAGTCGCTTACTAGTGCATTAAATTATGAATGATTCAGCCACTATACACCGGGTTATATACGTATAGCTATCTATCCGTGCTTCAGCATACAAGAGGCGTGTGTACAAACTCATCCGCTGCCTCGACTCCACCACCAAAGCGGCACGGACGCTATGCTTTCCGCGGCAGCGATATATACTATACGGATCGACTGTGCGGCTGTGACTAAGCCATCGTAAACTGTCTCTGTATTTCGGTGGGAGCCTCCAGCCCTCCACATTCCTTGGAGATGCTTTCGGATGCCTTGGGACCTTCGTAAAAGGGCCCGTCATCAGAACCCCGTCGGAAATTATGTTTACATATATACTGCAATTTGCAAGGCGCAGTCTAGAGAGCATTTTATCGCCGTAATGTTCAAGACGGGTTATAGAAGCAAATGAAATGTTGCGAGACGACGGTGCGAGGAGGCGAGCTGCAGGAGAGGTTCTCGCCCATTGCCTCGACCAGCGCCCGAGAGCGACCCCGAGGTCTTTTCCCCTATCGGAGCCGAGGGCACTGGTGACGTTCACGAGATGAACCGCCTCTTTATTCATCTCTCTCTTTCTCTCTCTCTTTCGCTCTGCACTTGTGCTGGGAATGTTGCGGGTTCTGAGTTTCACGGCAACCGCTAGTCCGTTGTTGGTGCCGGCTATATTTCTGCGCTGCATGCAGTGCAGGTGACGCGGTCTCTGCTTGTGGAGAGAGTGGCTCTCTGAGAAGAAGGGCAGATGAGTTTTCGTTTGAATTTTCTGCTCTTTTCGCGGCATATACATTTTGCTTAGTGCCATAAAGCTCCACTTTCCGCTTTGTTCACTTCATGGTGTTTATAGCTGCCCCTTTGCGAGTTTTCGTCAAGAGTGGATGCGTGTACGGTTTTTTTTTTTTTTTTTTCCCTCGTCCTTTGATCTCGTAGGTTTTTGCTGAAGAACAACGAAAAATGGTGCCACCGAGGTATATCTTCAACTTGTCTATAACCATACGCGGATCCAGGGGGAAATGTCCTGACCCCGCCTCCCTTAAAATTTGTGTGCGCAGCGCCAGCGTACGGCACGTGACAAACTTACGAAGTCCTTTTTCCCAGCTGTTGCTGTTATTTTGCTCTGGATAGAGAATAAATGTTTAATAATTATTGAAGAAAATCCGCCAGCACGTAAAAAAATTTAAAAAAAAACTCATCATCCATCCACCCCCCGCCCTATTGAAAAAAAAAAAAAAAAACTGGATGCGCGCCTGTAAATAACAATTCATTCAGAATACAAGAACACCGAATACTGGGGCTGCATACATTACGAAGCTAGATTTATTGTATTTAGAATGTAGTATAATGACTATACGAAGCGTGTATTTGCATGGGGCGTCCTTTTAGCGGGCGACAAGGTGGGAAAAAGACATTTATTAAAGACTTCAATCTGAACGCTCATGGAGCTTATAGGTTTCATATTACTTGTCATATTACAATTTCGAAAGTATGACAAGAACCATGGTGCCGCCGTCAGTGTAACCGACCGTTTTCTATATCGGCACGCCGGCGAAAAGCCTTTAGGCACAGCGCTCCCGACGCGCACGACGCTCCACTTGCGTTGGCCACTATGGTAAAGCAACGCGTTTACTCGTGCGTCGCTCATGCCGTAGCTCGCATTCTAGTACGGAGAAAAGAAAACAGAAAAACAAGTTTCAGTAGCACATAGGCGGTTCAGATAACGATTCTGAGTTCGACTTCGCTAGAGATCAAAAGCAGGACATTCCGAATGTCATTGTTAATCTTGCCGTTTTCAAGCTCTGACTTAAAAAAAAAAAATGCTCCAGTGAGTCAGCATACCTTCACAATTGTAATTATCATTACGCCAGCCGAACGTTCCAGTTGCTGATTACGTCGACCTGTTCGCAAGACGCGTCATTTTTGCCAGTCGCTTCTCAAAGCGCGGACGCCAAAGACGAAATCAGGCGCAAACACAAAAACATAGCTCAAGAGCTCCCGCCATTCATGGTTTTCGTCTTCATATTACTATGAATATATTGAGGTGACGACGACATCGAAATAGTGTTTGCTTCTCAAATCTGGCAGTGTCATCCCTATGCATATTACTACGCTGAATCAATACGAATTACCCTTTAAGTTACTATGTAGCATTGTACCAAGGAGACGCGAGAGGATTACTCGTCTCATGCTGCTATCATAGAGAGATTAATTCCTACTTTTTCCAGAGCAACTTGTCAACAGACTGCCAATCAGATAGCGTATCTCGATAATTCACAGAGGATGCATGCGGCTGCCAAGCGGCCGCCCCCTGCTGCGCCCAAGCTATTAAAATGCTCCTCAGGTAGCACTGCCTGCCAGTGAATGCCGCGAAAGTGGCACGCGCGCGACGATGACGGCCATGAATTGCCGGCCCTTCCGGTCTGCGTCAAAACATCAGCTGCGGCGAGGCGCCACGTGCTCAGCAGACATGACGTTGCCGACAATCACGTCGACCCGCTTCCGCCTCCTACATTTTTGCACCTTTTCAGAGCGGCGGCGCTCTAAACGAACTCTTGAATCAAACTCTCCGCCCTAATTTTTTTTTTTTTTTTTCTTCTTTCCGCTCTCCAGGCCAGGTAGCCACATTTCCGTGCACGCAGTGCGTTCTTCGACTCGGGGAGTCGGACACGAAAGCCCATCGATCCGAGAGCTTTCCTTTCCCCGTCAGCCCCGATGCTGCAGACAGTCTCTCCACCGGTCCCCAACCTCCAGGCATCCGTCGTTCCATCTTCCCCGGCGAACTGCGCGCGCTCTCGGTACTGCTTCGCGCGGCCGCCCCCAGCACGCGGGAGAGTCCACGAGCGCCGCAGCGCCCACGCCTTCGCCAAAGAGCGCTGGGAGAGTCCAAAGCAAGTTTGCGAGCTCGCACCGGGGGAGGTGCTCCGCCGAGGAAGCGGATCGAAGCCGGCCTAAAGTTGAAGCAGCGTGCAGCGTGTAGGGGGAGAGAGTTGGCGGGGGGGGGGGGGGGGGAACACAACGGGTGGGTCCACTACGCTCGGGGGCGGCCGCCGAGAGGCGCTCCCTGCCGGCCGCCGAGGCAGCCCCCTCTCCTGCCGCCGGCAGCGGTGACAGCGGACAGCTGGAGCAGAGTCGAGTCGCTTCAATGTTACACGAAACTGCAGGTGCACACCGTCACCGAATACATAACTGGTTCCGGCTGCGCCCAACACCTCGTATCTTTTGATCTGCGCGCACACCAGTATCTGCTACAGCGACAGTCACGTGAATCCCGGGTGCCAACAACGCGTTCATCAGACGCCGTGTGTTGATTTGAAATAAGCTAGAATAGTTCTTTCAAGAGAGTGAATAAAGTAATCGTCACTGACAGAAATCAAGTACTACAGTAAGCCACATGTCATCCGTAGCGTGCCAACATATGGATAGCGAAGCCCCACACTAGAATGACGTAGCGGGCAGGCATCGATTTCCTTCACTGCCAAAACTGATGTCGTGCGATCACGGTTTTTTTTTTCTTTTTTTTTTTTTCTGTGAAAGCAAGTTGGTAATGGCAAGATGAGAGGCTTCAAGTGAGACGAAATCAATTTGAAGGCTTCATCCACAAACCACATAATATAATCAAACTTCGGAAAACTAGCAAATACACGCCGAAAACATTAGTTCACAACAGAGCCCCAACCAAGCAGCATATGGGCAATTAAGGGCTACCATACATTAAGTGGTGCAAAATTAGTTTTTAAAGCAAAAAGACAGGGTGAACATACACACACAGCGACAGAATACGTGTACGAAAAGGCCGAAGCACGTGCTTCGTAGTTGACGAGGTCGAACTACAATTTTCGAGGCCTTTTGCACTCAACATGTGCAAGCTAACTGTGCAAGCACTGCCTTTTAAATTCCCACTGGGTCACGTGCCAGCGCACTTTGGTCGCAGAAACGCGTTCCGTTTTATCTCTGTCTGTCATAGTACGCAGTGACAGAGGCGTACATGAACCAATAAAAAACAATCAGATTAAATGCTACAAAAGCTTTTGGAAAAGATGTTAATGTTGGTTATGACGTCAAAACTACGTTAACTCAGACAAGCTTACCAGCCATGCAAAGAGACCGTTCACCTGTATACTAATTCCACTTTTCAGTACTCTTCCGAACTGAAGCGTCAACTTAAATTAGCCAGTTACATCTTGATAACATAACCAGCGGCGTAGTTAAAAATCACTTGCGTTTAACCTGCATGCAGATGTATTGTTTCGATCACGAGAAAAAAAAAAATACTCGAAACAGATACCGACATCAGGTAGATTTTTTTTTTTTTTTTCGACTGACGCATGCAATATAATGCGCAATTTCACCAGTAGGTCGAAGCGAAAGTGCACGGAAGCCCTTCAAAGTGAATTTCTACAGCTTTCCCATCAGACAGCGGTTTGGTCATGTTCCTTTCGTGACAAAGAGAAATAGAGATAGAAGGTTGCAATCCAATGTACCAATTTGTATTTGAAGCAACAGATGGCACAATGAAGCGTTGTCGAATTCTGAGACTTTATTTCATGCTGCCAACACAACGCAAAAGCTGTTTCAGTTCTGCAGTAGATTACGAAGAGCAACGCAACATGCACTGTCTCATTTTGAAGGACGAAAGCTTCTAGAGTCAACCGTGCTTTCATGCGCACGTTTCTTCCCATTAGATATCGGTTATTATCTCACGAAGTCGAGGTCCAGAGCACATCTTCCGCCTCTTCTGCAATGTACAGAAATACGTTGATCGACGGGAAAATGGAACTGCCGCGCCCATGGTCTCTCTCATTCATTCATCCCCCCCCCCCCCCCCCCCCCTCCTATAAACACACACAAAGAACTCTCAACACTCTGCCCTTGCGCGTATTCTCCCTAACGATTCTCGTTCTTTTCAGTCTGCGAATGAATGAATGAATGGCTGCAGATAGAACACAAGTGAATAGAAAGGCGTTTACCGGGCCCCGCAGGCTCACGTCTCAATGCACGTGTAATGACCGTTTACCAGAGATCGTATTAAGATGGCGGGGGCACGAACTGGAAGAATTTAATGAAAGAAAAAGTTTCCGTGCCGACCAAGGACTGATGAAAAATGTTGATTGAGCGAGATTTCTTCTTTATAGGCGTAAAAGAAACAAAATAAAGAGTAACGTTGGGGAGTTAGGGCAGCCCATAGAATATCTGAAATGTATATAACAAAAAAAGGAAAATAATATATTTCAAAACGCAGTGCTCTTGCACCGAAGAAGCGCGACCACAAGTACAAGGGTCCGCGGTTGAAACAAAGGAGCGTCCTATAACGCGCGGACTTCAGACACTGTACGCTTGTGATGCATATTTAAAAGCTATATTCTCTTTCTCTTCGCAGATGTCTTGATGTTGCCGCGGCCGTGCTTTAAAGCTTACGAGTGACTACAACATGCATCGTAATTCGATATCTATAAATCGTTTAAGGGCAGGAATCAACAATCGCTGATTGCAAGTTTTGAAAGGGGTTATCGATTAACAAGCCTGCCAAACGAAAAAAAGACAAGAGCCATTTCCACCGCATGACAAGTCATGAAGAAGTTGCTGATAGTGTTAGAATGTACGTGCAACCCCTGCACTAGCTGCAGATTGTCCGATACTGCCTCACCGTCACCGAAGTCCTTTTCACAACAACCCCGCGTATATCTCAAAGCTATAAACGGAGAGAAAAGCTGATAACAGGTCGAGGTGTTATCTATAGAAAGCGAGAGATGCGGAGATTTCCCACAGCGAATGACGCGAATGCTCGGTGGGTAACACTGCTGCTACAGGATATCCAGCGGCGAAATTTGTGTGGTTGAAGCGCGAGGTCGCGGATTCGATTCCCGGCCGCGGCGGCCACATTCCTATGGTGGCTGAATGCAAAAAAATAAAAAAGTAAGAAAAAAAAAACAAAACGCGTGTGTAACGTGCTTTGGGTGCACTTAAAGAGCCCCAGATTGTTGAAATTAATCCGGCGTACCTCATAACCCGCTGCGTATTTTTGGGACGTTAAACCCTAGAATTTATAAATTATGGGGTTATAAATATCGTACTAGACTATTTTCGCTGCTAATAATTCCGCAATATGCGTGAACAACTAGCTCAAACCAAAGTCCTGTTTCAGAGAGGTTACTACGCCGACATCTCCACCGCTTCCTCGCTGTCCCTGTAACTGCAGTATGCGAACACCGACCTGATCGCCAGAACCGCGAGGAAAGAGCTGCAAGTTGCGGAGCAGCGCCACTCCGGTGCCGTGCAGCGCTCCGCGATGGAGCCGAGCGGGCGCGCGCGCGTGTGCGCCCGTGCGTGCGTGCGTGCGCGCGCCCGCCGGTTCGCGCTAGCTCTTGGCAGAAAGCAAACAAACCAATGCGTGAGGAGGAGGACGGAACGCGGCGGCGGCACGGCCGGCGGAAGGGTCTTTTGGAAACAAGGAGCAAACTTTTGTTCGCTTGGAGCGCGCTTGCGTTTTATTCTTTTTTTGCTTTCTGCCGCTTGGCGCCAACAACCCCGCGCTCCTCCGGCGCCCGGGCAGAAAAACAGAGCCAAAGAAGAGCGGTGGGGGAAGGGAGGCCTCGCCGAGTATGAGGCCCGATAAAGTACGCGCCTACAACTGCGACGCTCGCGCGAAGGCAACAGTGAAAAACGTGCCACAAGCAGCGGCCGCGAACAAGCGGGACAAAGCGCAAAGACGCGCCCGTCTTCCGCCCTGCGCGCTTTGCGCGGCGATCTGGCCGTCTTTGTCTTTGGCTGGTGGACACGCGCTGCCCTAACTACTCGTCGCTGCGGGGCAACCGATATCACAAGCTCCGCTTGTCGATGGGTGGGAAAGACTTTGCCGAGCGCCAAATTTAAAACGTCTCCACCAATCACTGCAGCGCGAGCTCTACCACAGACGTCCAGTGGCATAAATGAACGAAGTTTTAACCATCCGTGACAACCATCCGGACCAATGATTCGGAATTCTTCGAACATCACGGGGCGATGCAGCGGGGCTGTATTTTGCTAGTTCGATCAACTCCAACTCAACCAGAGGCGAATACAGGGGTGGTGTCCTTCTTCAACACACATATGAAAAGGAGGGAGGGTGCAGGGCCCCCTTTCTGGATCCGCCAGTGCCCCCCATCCCTTTTTTTTTTTTTTTTCTTTTTTTTATTGAAGCCCTGCCCGTACAGCTCAGCTAACTATGTCATGCTCTGTTCCGCACATGCAGGCACAAAAACGCTGCCGTGAATCGACTTCACTTTCAACGCTGTGCTATATGATACATCGGAAAGATCAAACTGGCGTTAACGGTCTTAACGAAACAAATGAAAGCAGAACCAGTCCGCCAGGGTAAGAAGCACAAAAATAAATAAATAAACAGAAAAGAAAAAAAAAAAAAGATCGTTTTTTTCTGTTTTTCACTAGCACTAGCACTAGAGAGGCACTAGCAGAGCCTCGCTCATCAGACTTGTAGTCCGAGTCAATTTTGCTCCAGACCTACATTGCACCTCAGAAAGGTGAAAGAATTCGCATGAGGCTTCATTTTGGCGCCCGAAAAGGCACTCTCACGGTACCAACGTCAGGATGATAAACCCCATATCAGCTATTTCGCGTGCGACGAGCGCCCGATCGCTCAGTCTGCAGAATAATATAGACGATACCGTATATTATTGAAACATTATACCGTTTGTCGAAGTGCACGATTGTCCCTTTTACCTTTCACGTGTACAAACATTGCTATAAATTACAGCGCAATGATCCAATATCATATCTGAGTGGCTGCCTTCACGTGATCAGGCAACCATGTTTAATTTCTTGCGCCTTCGCGAATAAATGAATCCGTATACCAACGCGCCCAACCTTTCTTTCCTTCTAAATGCAGGCAACCATGGATAGAAAAAATATGGTGCCTCAAAGGACTATAGCATGTGCTCCTCACCATGCTGTACTACCGAGGCTCAATCGTTACGTTGTGGAAATTATGAAAGCCGCTCATCGCCCGGAAGCGCCTCGAGTGACCAGCCAATGAAACACCGGCTGCAGCTGAGTACGCGCTTTCTGCATACATCATCGCTCATTCTCCGTGTATTGAGGGAAACGTTTTTTTTTTTTTTTTTTTTTTTTTTTTTTTTTTTTTTTTTTTCCTTGGCGGGCGCAGCTTCGGAGTGTTTAGCGGGCTCATCACCGCTGCAGCTTGTGCAGCTGGAACTGATGTGTACTAAAACTTCAAAGCCGAATAAGCGCTGATCCATGTTCTCGCGGATTGGATGGACGGTTGAAAAGTACAATATTCTATTCGGTGCCTCAGGGCGCACTAATATGACAGAAATTCATGGGATATTATGATGGCTAGACGTTTTGGCTGCAATGTAACGCCGACCTCCCCATACCCGACGCAGTTCCACTTGAGAGATGACAGCTTATGGCACAGCTGTTAGCTGTAACTAGCTCACTAACAAGCAAGTTGTGATTGGTAAACGTCTAGCAGGCTCATTTCGGGGCGCTGCGTCGTGGGAGTGCGCGGGCCAGCGCGGCATCGTGCGCTGAGTGACTCACAACTTCATAAGCTACGGCTATAGCAATGCGTTCTGCCCCGCTTCGCTATGCGCGTCGCCATGTTGGCCCGACTCGTGATGGACGCACTGAACGATATGCGTACAGATCATGCTCGTTAAATATCTGGAGAAAGGTGGGCATGGCGCTGGGGCAATTCCAGCAAGGCTAGATCGGCCTGCAGCTGACAACAACTTCCTCCTCCTCCTCTGGAGTGTAAAGTGCGAGCTCACCCGTTTGCTTACTCGCTAGAAGCGCAGAAATACAACACCGTAAGATCAATAGCAGTGACTCCGCGTCGCCTGCAGTTATCGCTTATGTGTGGTTCCACGCACAAGCGACAAACGTGCGCAACGGCGATCACGTGTCGGATCGTGTACGTTTACGTGTGATATAAAGCAACAGACGCCATTAGAGCTATATAGTAAGCCTGTTTCACATGCTGCGATTGGGCGATGCGAAACGCTCCGATGAGAGGTTCGAGCGTCCGCCGCCGCTATACGAAGACGGCTCTTCCTGACAGCGAGCGCGAGCTTTGCTCACGTCAACACGTGCGTCGAGCCCCGTGTCGCGCTGTCGTTGACCAGACGTTGTACCAAGTTCCAAACTCCGTAGCAGAGTGCCAGTTTCTACGGCAGCGCCCGCCGGAATCGCAGTAAAATCGCCAGCGCCTCAAACGGGCTTTACAACACGTTCGGTCACTTGGGCCGCGATTTTGTAGCTATGCCTTTCCGGTGCTAATGCCTTTTCGCGCTTATCGCGCTTTGTCAGTGGTCAGAGCGACGGTCCGCTCGCGTTATCAACGGGATCAGCCGGCCGTGAGCGCTGGATGATAAGATTAGTATAGAATAAGTCATAAGGCATCGCTACAAAATACCGGCCTTGGATAACAGCACCTCACGTATACCATACAGGGAACACACAGGAGAGGGCAGAGGGGTCAACCAGAAACCAACATCCGTTTTACTACCCTACACTGGGGACGGCGAGATAGAAAGACAAGAGGGAAACATAGGAAAGAGACACCACCCATATACACAGTACACATGTACAGCCGCCAATACAATTGAACACAGCGCAAGACAAACGAACACACACAGGAAGCATAAAATAACAACACTATAGCGATGCCCAGCGGGACCGGCCCGTTTTCACAGTACGTGTCGCCAACAATTATTTCATTCAACTAATTATCACCAATGAATTATCATCCTAATGATATAAGTGTCCTCAAGTTCGCGGGTCTGTTCTGAAACCCCCTAGCTAATGCAGTACTGACAAGAAAATCTCGCGTCCTCTTTTTTTAATGCGTAAGCATTAGGATTGTCAAAGTGCGTGTAGGTTCGCGTGCGTGCGTGTGTGTGTGGGGGGGAATATTAACGTAGATAGTGGCCGACTACATAATTAGGTTATGTAGCCTCTACTCCTCATGAGCGCAAGAAATAAATGATCAACTTTTAATGCGACCGGTTCGCGTATTTACAATTGCTAGTAGGTACAGCGTTTGACCGCTGGCGCCATGCTGCGCCGCTCGCGCGTACCATGTTTGTAGCCGCCGCCGTTGGAACGGAGGAGGCGTTGACGGAGAAAACGCTGGGCTGGTGGTGACTAGCCTGCTGTTGGGATCGGTGGTATTAGAAACGCATCACTGTTTTGATGATCCAAATATATTCTCACTATCAGGGAGGGAACAGTCTACCTGACTGGAGCAGTATTTTTTTATTTGGGGTGTTGCTACGCTGCGCTCCGCAACACCCCAACGACCGCCGCTTCGCGTCGGTGCCCGGCACCACGGCTGCCGCCGTGGCGCCGGGGTTCAAGCGACCGCGCTGGCAAACAGTGAGAGAAAAAAAAAAGCAATAGCGTGATATTAAAAAAAAATGTAGCCAGAGCGGGTTTCGAACCCGCGTACGCAAGATCCCGAAGCGAGCGCCGTAACCACTCAGCCATGCCACACTTCCATGGGTTGCACTCGTGCAAACCATGATGATGATGATGATGATTTATTGGCATCCCCTTTGAAACGGGGCGGCGACAAATAGTCACCTAGCCTGCTTGATTTAATCAGGTATATTATACATGTTCTTTATCTAGCATTTTTGTATACCCCCCCCCCTCTCATTATTTTTATTTTTCAAAAATTTACCTTGTACCGCTGCCTATGATTTTAAGAGATCAGGTCGTATCCATCTTTTCCCTGCTTTTTTTCCACCAGTACTCCAATCCTCTCTTGCTGATCTCTACGGCTGATCTGTTTATGTTTCCTTCCACTTTGAAACCAAGCGCTTCTGGGAGTTGCACGTTACCTACGGTTCTTGCTGGGTGGATCCCATCAGGATGTGCCGAGTGGTTTCTGGATCTTTACTGCAACATGCACATGTCTCATCTAGTTCCGAATATTTGTTCCGATATGTTTTCGTCCTTAGGCAACCGGCTCGAGCCTCAAATAGCAAGGCACTGCCCTTTGTGTTATCGTACAGATTTTCCCCTACTAATTTCTTTCTTCTCATTCTTGTAAATCTCCATTGTCCTTTTCGTTTCCATTCTTTGCATCCAATTCACGGTCTCTATTTCTCTCACTTTCTTTCTGATGACCCCTGGTTGTCTATTTACCATATCATTGCGTTCGAGCGCCCTCGGTGAACGGAACCACCTAGAAACGCGGTACGTGCGAGCGGCGCAGCGTGGCGCCAGCGGTCAAACGCTGTACCTACTAGCAAATGTAGTGTTGCGACCGGCTCAAAACGCGGGCCAGGTGTAGTATGACTTCGGACGTGAGGCAGGATGCTGGGTACGCCAATGAAACCGGAGGTGGTGGTCACGTGGTGGCGTAGTGGATTTGGCGTTGCGCTGCTAAGCCCGAGGGGGCGGGAGCAAATCCCCGGCAGCGGCGGCAACATTTTGATGGGGGCGAAATGCAAAAACACATTGGGTGCACGTTAAAAAACCCCAGGTGGTCAAAATTAATCCGGAGTCCCCCACTACGGCGTGCCTCATAATCATATCGTGGCTTTGGCACGTAAAACCCTAGAAAAAAAAGAAGACAGAAAAATAATGAGCCATTCCACTCTGTGAAGATGGATGACCAGCGAAGCTGTTTAGCACACGACACAGAGGTGACAATGAATGGGGAGGCCGCATATAGTGCGGACAGGGGTATGTGCTTGGACCCCTTCTGCGCGATCACCAGGATCGGCCCGCATTTTCTGTTCGCACGTACGTTACGGACTAACGCTCGGCATAAACAGCTTCGCTGTTAATAGGACAACGGTAACCTGACGACCAGATCAGGCCGGCGAATCTTCCAATTAATGTTCTTGTCCTTCCAACCCATGATGATTGCTGAGGGGTCCGATTGACGCGATCCAAACGGTTGAAAAGAATATTTAATCTTTATCAAAAATAAGCACTCATGTGCACGTGATAAAATCTTAAACATTGATCAATTTGATCGAACCAAAAAGCGATACCATTATTGTATAGGGTATTTAATAGTTTGTTATCAGTATATATCAAGTTGATTCAGAGTTCAAAGGCTAATATCCCTCACGCAATCATCCATAGGGGTCCCCGCAAGGAGTTAGGGGAACATGAAGACGGGTTGATAAATAGGCACCTCTAAAAATGAAAAAAATAAAAAATATGGTAAGGCATCTGGGAAGCGATTAAGTTCAATAAGAAATACGGCGCTTATTATAAGCTGTGGAGTGTCGTACATCCAGCAAATTCCGTGAATTAAGAATGTTTATTTGAGACAGTGGTGAATGGTAAGCCGTTTAACGTACGACGCGATTCTATGTTAGGTAAAATCTCAATCAAGAAAAAAAGAAAAAGAATGTGCGGCGAAATAGCTTTACGCACAGACCGTCACGAACAGTCATTACGTAAACTTGTCGCCGAAAACGTAACTCTGCAGCTGCTGAGCACAGTAAGGTGGGCACTGCACTCAGAATTCTGTTCGCGTTACACTTTAAAAGGTCATGGGAGAGAGAGAGAGATAGAGAGAAACGGGAAGGCTGTTCGTGCTATAGAGTCTGAGGTGAGAGCGGGGCATCTTTTAGTGCGGTTAGGTTTATCACTCGTGTAAAGGTAATGACAGCATGCAAGATGTCTCCTGTCTGCTAACACGGCGCTGCAGTACGCCCCGGTTACCCCATGAGGAGGGTGGTTGCTTCACTGATGTCACATTTCGTACATGCACGTATATATCCTATGGAAATCGCTCGCTTGGAACCAAACGTTGTGTGTGTCGTGTAACTGGGACAGCCGAACGCTACTGAACTTGATTCCCTTGTTTCGTTATTTGACAAATTTATCAGTGACCTCGTTTCGCAAACTATAGTTTCTGTAATCATGACGCGAGTTACAAAACTCATTCATCCACACACAACCAATAAATGGAAATACGAACACGGAAACGAACTAAATTACCTTCAGTAAGCACACAGATTCTAGACAAAGACAAACAGAATGGCGTTATTTCGGCTGCTGCCAAACGCTCAGACCCAAGAAGCGCTGAGGATTTGTAGCTGACAGTTGCAAACACTGACGAGAGCGAAGCGCTATCAATTGGCTTTCGCCCGGAGGGACAGGACCCGCAATGGGAAGCGGTAGAAGTGACTAATAAGAGGAGATTGGAATTTTGGTGGCGCTCCAGAGAAACCCTTCAGAGACGGTGAACCAGTTCAGCCAACGCTTGTGTGGTTAACCAACGCTTATGTGAACATAAGAGGAGCCGTTTTCCCCCTGTTCCGTGTTTTTTTTTTTTTTTTTTTTTTTCATCTCTGTGATTGTGTTTTTTGTATGTCAGTTTTGTATTTGTATGTACTCTTCTTTTTAACCTGATTCTTCTTATTAGTGCGAGATCCGAACTCTCATTGATAACCCGATACAAATACCAGTGCACAAGGCCTTTTCAACAAAATCCAAACACATTCTGAAATGAAGAGTGCACTGTGAAGAGTGCACAGATTCCCAGATTATTTACCAGGTTTAGTACATCCGCCCGTCACTTCCTCCCCATGCCTTTGCGGAATAATACGGATTGCAACATAATTAGCCAGCGCAAGAAAGTTAAAAAAAAAAAAAAAGAGAGAGAACAACAAGGGCCATACGACGAATCTATCGTACTCATCAAGAGCAAGGCCCTTCGTTCGTCTTGTGCATTAGACCAGCCTTCGTCTGGTGTGCTTATTACATCCCAACTATTTTCATGATTAACGATAATGCACAGCTAATAGCCAACAAGCCGATCTTTCGTCTTCAAGTCGAGAGCCCGAAAAATGCTCGCAACAAAGTCGGCAGTCAATGGGCACTCACGGATGCTTACCCCACCCCAGAATAAGTAAATTGGGCACGTCCGCGACGGTAATATAATTCAGTGGCACGCATGGTCGCCTGACGCTATGCGCAATCGAAAGTTTCTCGCTTATTCAGGGCAAAGTTTGCGTGACGAAGGAAACCACGCGAGTGATGAGTGCAGTTAATAAAGATTCGGTCATAGCCGGGCACCATGCCGTTAGGTTGGTGTCCAGCAAAAGCTAGCTAGGTGCACAAGGGCCACGGCCTCGCGTCCGCTGCGCTCTCAACAAGCGAACGAGCGAGCTCGGGCGAGACGAGCGTGCACTAGAGCTGCGAGAGCAGAACACCCAGGCGTGTCGTACGGCATACTCCCAAGTGCTCCGAAGCCATGGAAGCCCCTTGTATCCACTGAAAGCGGACGCCTGGCGCCACCTCGCGACGTTTTCTGTACTCCCAACGGTTCCGCATTTTGGCGGAACGACTACAGATGGCGCAGCGAATAATAGGGCGAGTGCGCGTGCAACGAGCGTTCTGGGCGTCGCGTGCTTCAAATGTTCCTTTCCCCCCGTCTCTATTACCCCCCCCCCCCCCCCCCCTACATCTAACAGAGGACAGGGGCGCAAACTTGCATTCGCCAGGTGGCAGGTACCCACACCTGGATTGTAGCGTCTGCGCAAAGTTGCGTAAACGCTACAGTAGAGATGAACAACAGTATTGTTCATCTCTACTTCGTGGAAGTAAAAGCAAGCATAATTCACAGTCATTTTCCCTGAACGGACTCACTAAGTAGAAATTCGAATTTTGAACTATCTCGTCTTTTATGCAATTCCAATCCTTTTATCAGATAGCAGTGGCGTTTGAATAACTTCGCGTTTCTGTGCGGAGGTTAACCCCACTGAGGGTGCTGGGGCGACACGCCCTCGGTGCGGTGCATTAATGGCGGGGGCGCACGCAGCAATATATTATGAAAGTTATTTGCAAATTATTATACAATTACCTTGATTACTGAGAGTCTAACACGTAAAGATGTCGCCCCAGTGCTGCGCATCCTGGTAACGCCACCGTTATCGCAGTTTCGATTAACCACTGTTCTCGTAAGACAGGCCGTGATAATGACTGTGGTCACAACCATACCCACTCGTGATGGCACCACGTTACTCTGCGCCTTACAAAATTCCGCGAAATTTCAGGAGGAATAATAAGCACGGTGCACTAAACATGCCAGATTGGATGAGGCGGCAAGGAATTGTGAAAGAAACGGAGTGCGTCTGAAAAAAAAAAAAAAAAAAAAAAAGAAACAAAGAAAGTGAGAAAGAGAGAGAGAGAGAGAGAGAGAAAACACTAACGTCGTTGGACACTTCTTCACTCACCTACTATTATTATTTTATCGCTACTCTAGTACTTAGCGAAGAAGGATGCCCACCAAGAGACATATAAGCGAGATTCAGGCACGAAGAACAGCAAAACCCCGGACTTATACAATCACGATTTTCGAGGGTCGTGTATCGCAAGCACCGCGACGGCCAGACAAATTGAACTTGAGAGATACAGCGCGGCGCTCACTTCTGTAATATCTAAGCACCTTACTTCCGCTACGAAAATGCGAGTAGCAGTGAGGCAACGTGACCTGATACAGTTTAAAAAGCACTTTGAGGCCGACCAGGGCTTTTGAATTATTGACGGAAAAATGTTTTTTTTCAACGTCTAATTAGCGACTCTCTCTCTCTCTCTCTCTCACGCGTATACCCTATTTTTGTGAAAGCAATCTGAAAATCCAAAGCTATACGATGCTCAGCTTGCGGCTTGCTTGTGAAGGACCACTGAGACCCACTGTGGCCAGACAACGCTGGTGGACCTTCTCAAGCTTACCGTGCTGGAAGACGCCGGCAGCCAAATATATCTGCCAAGAGGCGCTTCTCATGCGAAATGTTGCCCGTGTGGCAGCACCTGATACATCGGCGTCGATAGAGCGACGGATTCGAAGTAACTGGCAGTTGACACATACTACTAGGTCAGCACTATATCCATTCGGTGCCTTAGCTCTTTCCTTCCCTCCTCTATCTCGCTGTCATCTTTGTGTTCCCCTTTCCCACTCCCCCGGTGTAGGGTAGCCAACCGGACGTTATTCTGGTTAACCTCCATGCCTTCTGCCTTACTCTTTCCTCCTCAGCTCTTCAAAGAGCGTACGCGAAAGCTGGCTTCACCACAATAAGAGGCCGTCTGAGGAGAAGCCAATTTGACTGATTCCTAACGTTGCACTGTCTCTACGGGGTGTCCCAGGTAACATGGATCAAGTTTTATTGCAATAGAAATGATACGGGAGCTCAAGGCGCACTCGCGCCGTCACCGATGGCGCCGCCGCCGTGCTGTCAAGCATCAACGCGCATGTGCGGCCCGCGCGTGTAGGGTTAAAAGATCGGGATTTGATCCCGCGACCTAGTGTTTAGTAGCGCAACACCATAGCCGCTAAGCCACCGCGGTGGGTTCTCATAGTTTTCTAATAGTTCTTGTATGTTTCAAATCCCCAACTGTGCGCATCAAGCAGAAGTTTGATTGGAGTAAAAGCGCAACAAATTTTCTTCCGGAGGTCAGAGCAGTCATAAAAGACGAGAAGCTACGTAGTGGAAAACGCTACGTCGCTCAGGCAGCCAGACTTTTTTTTTTTTTTTTGGCTAAACCGTTACTATTCGAACTCACCAATGAGTCCCGTGTATGCGAATAAAGCGGTTATTTGCTCCTAATGATCAATTAGTGGTTTTATTAAACAACGCTTCATAGGCGCATTATAATGACATATATTGCTAACGCGTCGAATATGCTAGGATGTAAAGATAGTTTTATAATAATGGTGGCAACAGTAGTTCATTATTCGAGAAATACTCGAAAAGTATTAGATATTCGATTCCACTCGATTCGCTTTTCAAACTATTCGGTTCATATTCGATTCGGTTTCGAAAATTACCATTCGCACACCCACTGCTTTCTGCACTTCGACAGTAGTCCGAGCAGCGCTCCGTCTGCGTTGTCAATAGGATCAGCCGGTCGCAAGCGGTGGATGATTTGAAAATACCAGAATCGAGCGAAAGGAATCATTACATTACACCGACGATAATCTATTTTGTTTTCCTGTAAACAATAGATGTATATATACAGCTCATTATAATAAGTTTTACGCTGTTTTGAAGTACTCCGCCGTCTTAAAAAAGATTGAATTGTTTCTCTCTCCGCCGTTTTAATGAAAGATGACCAGTTGCAGGAACTTTAGCACAAGGGAGGTCGCACAGCAAGGCAGCAATGTTTTAAAAGAGCGCTGTCACTAACCATGTACTTGTTCGTAGTAAATGAATTGGTTCTCAGCAATGTATGTTGAAATCAAGATAAAAAAAAAGAAAAACAACAAACATGTTTGACAAGTTCTACGTGAGCGGAGTTTCCTGCCGCTCCGGGTGGCACTCGAATTTATTCTTCGGGAGCCCCAAGCACCACTTCATCGCTGGACCATTGTTTGCGACTCGAAGGCAGCCCACCAAAGTATTCAAAGTTCAATGCGCCGCGGATCTCATGAACAACTTTTATCGGAGATAAGACATTTAGAATATCGAGCAACAAAACTTTATCAGTGCTAGTCGGCACACTGAGATGTTAGTGGAAACGATCGTACCGACGAATCCGCCCATTCTGCGCACGACAGCAGCAGATCTGTTTTAAATCCACTCAGAAGATCAGATGCAGCAGTTACATTTCGCCCCATGGCACGAGATCGTATAGTTGGCCTCGTGGAACCCAACGGTTTTTTCGCGAACCGTCGCCTATACATTCGCTGACTCCTGACTTGAAGATCTATACCTATACCGCCTGGGCTATACTAGAAACTCCGTTGTACCGGCTGTGGCTTGGTGTCGCGCTCATCAAGTCACACTCGTTCTTAACTGTATGGGCCGACAGCCCTGTGACACTTGCGGCTGTGAATAAACACTCGCACATCCTCGGTGCATCTGCTCACGTTAGTACGCAGAAGCAGGTGCTGCGCAACGCATTAGAGACATTGGACAGCCGGCCACTGTCAGAGCAAAATATACTTCGACAGTGGTACCAACGGACGTGTGCTCTAACGGCAGTCGGAGCGCTAGTTCGCTTCCTGCAATCTACGGACCTGCGAGAGAAGCTGTGACAGAGACGTGTGTCACCTCAATATTGTGCGCCGATTCCCTTTCGATACTCCATGTTTGTTCATCTCTATCTCTTTATATCCCTTTTCCCCCGTGCAGGGTAGCTAAGCGGGTTTTCGTTAATCGTTAGCCTCCCTGCCTCTCCTTCATTAGTCGATATCTCTGAATCGGTTCAACCGGTTTCATCCTAACAGCAAATAAAGACGATCGGCTCCGGGACTGTTCTTGTCGTGATCGGAACCAAAATACGATTAGGGTGACACCGTTTGTTCACAAAATACTACCAGGAGGCGATACAATCATCAGCAAAGCATTTGGAGCAAACGAACGCCGCTCAACCCAGGCCGAGCGTCCCAGGACACAGCAAGTTGGTTTAGATACGTTTAGATAAATATAACGTCGGCTAGGCGCTTGTTAGGTACATTTTTACTCCACGTTAGCTTTCCCTCCCCACTCTCCCAACAAACGCACCCGAGTTATCCTTTTTTTTTCTTTTGCGAAGTTTGTCCTGTATTATAGATATGACACATACGACGTATTGAGTTAATCCTGAAAGGCGCTGTTTGTGGTGTGGGTGAATAATTAGTTTTCCAGTGACAAAGTCATTTCGACAGATCGCAAAGGAAACGTTAGTGGCTGGCTGTTTATAATTCACACGGGCCCTTATTTCCGCTTGATGACGCGCTAATAGTATACTCTATCTCGGCGCGTATGCGTCCTCTGACAAAGTGACACACAATTTTCCACATATTTTTCAACAGCTGGTAGTTTTTATGTCACTTCAATCGTCTGTAGTTCGTCGTAACAATGCTCACGTGCGCGAAGTCAGTTGGTTTTGTCTTCACTCTCTCTCTAGTTGCCACAATCGGCTCTTAACATGCAAGAGCCGATTGTGGCAACATATCCCCGGATACATATGAACAGCGACCATAATTAAAACGAAAGCCGCTCATGCGTAGGGGTATGCCCACTGAGTTACGCTACTGTGATGTTAGCTTATCGGCCGTCAAATTTGCAATTCGGGCAAATATTCGAGTGCTGTGTGACAAGTTGCCCAAGTTCTCCATCTAAAACACTCTGCCGTTTTATGCTTCGATGAAACCGTATTAGGTTTTTTGGTCATGCTTTACGTGTTCTGAGCAAATTTGTTTATACTGAAACATCACAATTTCTTATCGCTGTACTTCCATTAAAGCTGAGTATATATAGTTATATTTCGTAGAACCACTCTAGCTACAATATTTTTTTCTTTTCCTTTTTTTTTTCTATTGGCAGGTAAATATAACTGAATTATGGCGTTCTACGCGCCAAGAACGACGATCTGATTATGAGGCACGCCGTAGTCGGGGACTTCGGATTAATTTTGACCACCTGGGTTTCTTTTACGTGCACCTAATCTAAGTCACGAACATTCTTGCGCTTCGCCCACTTCGAAAACTGGTCGCTGCGGCCGGGATCGAACCCGTGACCTCGAGTTTGGCGGGTGATTTTTCAGAGGTATAGCTGTCGCTGTTCGGAACAAACTCAACCAGCCAAAAAAGTCCGCACAGCAGACGCGCTCGGGTTTCGCTTTTGTCAGAAAGCGTTATTTCCGGCGTATCACGTCACACTGGACTTACATTTGTGCACCACGTTCGCCTGTTGGCAAAACAAGTCCGTCGCTTCTTGCGCAGATACATACAGTCAAGTGCACTCGCAAGCAATGGCATTGGAGCAGGTGGCGCCCTGACTTCCGCACTCCGCGAACTAACCGCTGTACACGGTCTATAGCGAGGCGTACGATGTTGCAAACTGAGGCTCACCCATGCTCGAGGGGCCGTCCGTCGGGCATAGTGTGTGGCGGAGGCCCCGCCATGGGGTGCGGGGGCCCTCCCGGGTGGGGCGGAGGGGGACCGTGGTGCGGGGGCGGCCCATGGTGCATGCCCGCCGGCCCATGGCCCATGAGCGCCGGGTGGTGGTGGGGCGGCGGCGCGGGCCCCTTCCAGCTGCCGTCAGGCTCCATGCCGCCCGGCCCCCCGTGTGGCGGAGGGGGCCCGTGCGGAGGAGGGGGTCCGTGGGGCGGCGGCGGCGGAGGGGGCCCATGCGCGGGGCTGTGCGCCGGCCCGTGAGGGGGTCCGTGTGCGGGTCCTCCCGGCCCGGGAGGCCCGTGTCCTGGCCCATGGGCGGGGCCGTGCGCCGGCGCCTGCGCCACCAGGCCCGGCCCGCCACCGGAACCCGTCGGGCTGTTGCGCACGCAGTGCCGCGGGCTCACTGTGCCGGTGGCCAGTTCCTGCACGAAGAAGAAGCACCAACCGCATGAGCACACCCATACATGACGCTATTCAGGTATAACGCTCGCGCAAGAGCGAATGAAGAGCAGAAATGACGCACAAGAGGGCGAGGCCCAGAAGTTATTTTCTGCATTTTTATCTTTCAAGCTCTTCACCATCATCAAGACTGGTTGTTTCTTCCGCTGTTATCAATTCAGAAGCCTGCAATAATGTTTTGTTACGTTCATATTTGCAGTTGCTTTACATGGCGTGGAGACAACTGTGAGTATATTAGAAGAATGTGCGAGTCAGTTTTTTTTTTTTCAGTCATATGACCAGAGAACGGATGCGCCGTACAATACAGCTTGGAAGAATAATATATCCCAATGGATCTAACAGAACGAAACGAATTCATTTGCCAGCACCTGCACCGTAATCTAACGTTTACTGTAAGCCGCACAGCACAACACGCGGCACTACGAGATAGATGCATACATCTGGGGACCTTCACCGAATAACCATACATACTGCATGACAGTCTGAAATCTCCGCCGCTGTTGAGAAAGGCCTACAGCTTAGCGTGTGTGAAAAGGTGAACGTCAGCCCCGTCAGCTTCTCTCTGCTACATGACGTGTTTGGCGCAAGCAAAACGAGGCTTTACAAGGTGGACGATTATTACGCCCTGTATGTGTGAACTAACGAAATATAGGCTGATCATGCCACGGCCGGTCTAGAGTACGCACTTGCGCGTACTCCTGACTGGCCGTTGTCATACTTCAGCGTAACTGGCATAACACTTCTAGTGAAACGTTTTGAGGCGGAAGTGACACTTGGTGCGTATATACTGATATTTTAACGCCTGTCCTATCAACAGTGATCAGAGTATCGACGGATTTAAAGAGAACACAATCAATCAATGTTAATTTCAGTACCCAGGAACAGCCACGAGGCCTTCGTACTGGCGGCCTTTTAAGATGCTTAACCACAGTGAAGGAAAAAAAAAAAGGAAAAAAAATTGTGACACGTGTAAAATAAGTGTACGTGCACGTTTGGCACACATATACGGATCATAAAAGACAATTGTTTATGAGATATACGCGCGTGTAATTTGAAATAATAATAATAATAATAATAATAATAATAATAATAATAATAATAATAATAATAATAATAATAATAATAATAATAATAATAATAATAATGTTGTTGTCTGGAAAGCTCTACAAGATTCTTATTGGAAGTATTGCCTTTTTGCTTTAAATTTACGACTTGCGAGGTTGGTTAATTAATTTGAGAGAATTATGCAATTAGACAGAACACACACACACACAAATGTGTAACTTGCTTCACAGGGTGGGCGACAAGTTCCTTTGCGTAGCGTCATCCCAGTGGACCGGGATATTTTTAAACTTTGGCTGAAGTTAGCTCGGGCGCCACACAGATACGACGTTACACGCATGAATGCACGCACTAAGTCAAATAACCGCGTGAAGTTTTCGCGTTGCTTTCGAGGCGAACCAGTGCTATTTTTGTGGGCTTGCGGCAACGTCTCAATAGCGGTGCAAATGTCCGCGAGCGACTGGGGTGATTGCCCTTTAAAAATCGAACAGGACGGTTCTATTACAGGGAGCTATATTGTAGTGTTAATCCAAGGCGCGATATCGCGCCTTGGATTAACACTACAATTTAACCGGGCACTTAAGGTTTCCCAAAAGCGCCTGGCCCTTATCTGTAGTTAAGTATAATGTGGCACTAGCATTAGCGTAGCGCACACAAGTCACTAAAGTTATTTTCATGTCACGACTATAACATACTAACATAAGAGTGCGCAATCCGCAATTAGCGTACAAAGCGCACACCATAGCCAAATGCGAAACTAGCGAGGAAAGCCCCAGAGGGGCTGATTGACATACATTTACCGACGCGCACCCAGTCTTTCATGGTAACCAAGACGCATGATTCACCAATGGCTCCACCTACAGGGCTCGCAGCAAACACTTGTGAAGACGCATAAACGTTCTTGTTCGGCAAACGCGACAGCGATTGAGGTGCATGGGGTACTCCATTTGGAGCATGTCGTGGGTATCATCCATCCGCTCGTCGTAACGGCAGATTTGTCGCGATTTAAACAGCAACTATATGGCCGCCTTTTTGCCATTACTTCAAATATTAGAGCTAAGCTATTGTCGTGTGTGTTCCTCATCTGTGTCTCTCGTCTAAAATGTTGCGCATTCCAACCTCTATTGTTGCAGCTAGAATTGCTCGAAAACGTAAACGTCGGAAGTGTAGCATTAGAAAGAGCTTGGCTGGAAATTGAAGAGCTTCGCTGGTTGTGATTCTCCAAGGCCGCATATAAGCACCGCTGGGATTTTTTTTTTTTTCTTCTCCAGCATGTAAGACAACATCAAAGCAAAATTACTCCAAGAGTGACGGCGCTTGGGAGAGGAGGCATAAGTGTGCACCCTCTAAGCGCCTTTTGTACTATTAACATGAGCGGAAGGATGAGAAACTAAATGTAGAAAAGTTTCACTTGTTATCGTTGCGATTGTACCGTGTGTCCCAACTAACGTTAGCCAAGCTATTCAAAGAAAGAAAAAAAAATACAGTCATGAAAAACACGGAGCAAGATACGGTTATAAGACCTGCGGTGCTCGGCCGGCAAAGATCTGACGACCAGACACCCTATGTCTTATAATCGTATCTGGCACAGTGTATTTAAAATCTTTTTTCTTCTTCTTCTTTTAACAGCTTGGATAACGCTAGCTGGGACACCCTATTTAGTGCGGTCCATTGTTAAGGGAACACTCCCACTTGCGCCCCTCGATTTACTGGTGCTCTATAGCTGCAAGTGCCGGCTGAAGCTATGTCAATGCACTGCAAAGGTGTGCAGAGAGGTGCCAACGCCACAAACCCCCAAGTCATCTGCTGCAAAGGCGGGCGATTATATGCTTGCCAGAGGGGAAAAAATTCGAACATGCGCTGCTCATCCGTTCCCTTTAATCCCACAGTATTTCCTTCTCGAAAAAAATAATATAAACGGAAGACAAAACGGCGAACAAGAAGAAAGAGCGCTTTTCTTAATCTCTGTGTATTCCGCTGGTTAATTGGCGTGTCTACGTACCAATATGGACAGCCAATTCACTCGGTACAGTGACATGAGAGGATCGGCCAAAACAGTTTAATATTACAACGGGTCATCACGACGCAGTAATGGGGACTGTGGAGCAGGTTGGCGCGAAACTGGAGTGCACTATAATGTATTTTAGTAGACTGTAGACCGAGGTGCTCTAGACAGAACGCAGACTACTCCCGGGCAAATCCTGGCGCCCGCGCCGGCTCCGGTCCGGCTGTGCCCGCTCCATGACGTTGCAGCGTCGCCGCGAGAGATGGCAGCACGAGCTTGCGATGCTTTCGATCCGCGCTATCATTGTACGGCTTCCGCACGGGCTCCAAGATCGGTGCTGGGGCACAACGATCTTCCCGCGCCGTGTCGCCCCACCAGAGGCATCGATCGGACGTCACTTCAACGAGTTCAAATCTGCGAAGCTCTCTGGTAGGTGGCGCCACAGGCTAAAGACCGCTAAAAGACCGCGCGTGCGATATTCCTCTTGGAAGAATGCAATCCACCGCGCACGCATGGGACAGAAAAGAAGTGCCCACGATTTGGAAACAATAATAGACTGGTTCCCATTTCCTTTTACCAGTGTACGCTGAACTTTTTCATTAGAAGAGAGAATAGTTTCTGAAACTTATCATAATTGAGAATTGAGAATCATAATTGAGAATCGTTTTGATGTTGCGAATATGTGGAGCACGTGGCAGCTCAAAAATTAAACAGATGGACACTAAGAAAAAGTCGCGGTACATTGGCAGACTTGAATAAATTAAATTCGTATGAGGTCTAATGCACCAAAGCAAATTATACACTATAAGACACGCGGTAGCGGATCCCGATTAAGCACGGTACGCTAGTGTTCTTTCTCTACCCCCATTGGAAATGCGGCTGGTAACTGAAGCCGCGAGTTCGTGCTCAGAAGCAAGCCACTGAGCCACTGAGGCGGATGCTTCAGGAATAACAAAGGTGTGATTGACTTTTCGTGAGAATGGAAGCTTGTCATTGCAGAAAACGATATACAACAAAGAAAGACAGCTGGCAACGGCACTTGGAAAATTCCCGCAGCCTCTTCCCTGCGTTTTTATACGAAGCCGCTACCACTTGTGCGCGGGTTAAGCAATAAGCAGGGAACATATACACGGTGCACCTGAGCGTTGAAATTAATCGCTCCCAATTTAATGATTTCACAAGCACCCTTCGAAATTACGTTGATTACGACTTCTTAGAGAGTAAATCACCTGCTGGCTCAATGGCTACGGCGTTCTCCACATAAGGTAGTGGGATCGGATTCCGGCAGTGGCAATAGGTGTGGAAAGCAAAAACACCCGTGTACGTGGAATTAGGTGTACGTTAAGGGACCCCAGGTGGTGAAAATTTATCCGCCGGATTCCCCAGTGCAACCGGCAGCACGGATATGGGATCCCGCTATGAGCTTGGTTCCGACCAGAGATTCCATTTGAGTGCAATGTTTGGCGACATCTGACGTTTAATTTCCTTTGTCACGACAGATACTGGAATTGCACGCGAGCAAAGCACGCGAGCAATTTGCACGCGAGCAAAGCAAACTGCAGGACCATCACATTTCTGGATGACGTGCCCTGACCAAGCCACCATATATATAGAGGTATTATATGAGGTCCCTTCAAGGCTTCACACAACGCAGATATTCATCATGAAATTATGCATGCACTAATCATGCGGCTCTGGGTCTCGCGGCTGAGGATTTAAGTTTCTTAGAACGGCCCAGAATGTTTTATCACCAGTAGGAAGGCGCACATTTATGGGGACAAAATATGAAAACATGAGTATGTTCAGAATAGCGTCGTTAGTAAAGAAAACACGAAAACACAAAAGAAAGAAAGAAAGAGAGAAAGAAAGAAAGCTGTTGTAGAACAAATCGCGGAGCCTAACGAACGGACAAGCAAAGACGCGAATCATCTCGTCGTTGCTTGGATCGGAACAAAAATTCGGGTCTAGGATTTTCTCTGGAAACATCGCACTCAGCTTCACATTAGCACCTCTGCTACACATTATCGTTCACAAAAGACATTGTAAAGTTACAAAAGAGGTTTTAATATTTCAAGCAATAAGAACGAAGTTTAGGCAAATCCATGTACTATAAGCATTATTCCCACGATGGCTGAATCGCTCCCGTATAGACAACTAGCACCACAACTCCCTGTAGTAACTGTATGAAACTCTATGGCCCCACGTACTACGGCGTGCCTCATCAACAGATCGCGCTTTTTGCAAGTAAACCTATTTTAACCTAAAATTCTCGTCCACAGACCCAACCATGCATTTTTTATAAAAAACGAAGTCCCGGGGCATGCCGTCACTGCCGGTTTACAGAGTCGCTGTGGCTAGAGAGGGATGTTTCATTTTAGAGAGAAAAAGAATGGTCCCGTTTAATTTTGAGTTTGGTCCCCGGGAAAACCCAATTACCGGACGAATACTTCGAAAAACAAAGCGCACTTCAATTATTGCGTCCAGTTGTCCGACTCACAGTAGATACGTATAAAGTCTATAAAATGCTAAGCAATATTGTGCAAGTGTTGTTTAATCATCCCAGTCTTGTGCTTGTGGAGTACCGGCCACCAATTTACGCAGCCTTGCTAAAGGTTCTCAATCTCGTTCAACTACGTTTCTCGCCTCATCCGCACCGTCCTCCGCCTGAAATTTGCAAAGTATACACCCGCATCTCCCATGGCGGGCTTAATTCTCTGCGGGATTCGGCCTACTCAGCTTTTGTCAGGCCATTTGTCAGGCCCCTTCCACCGCACTAGAGTACACCTGCATATGGCTCAGAGTTGTGCAAAAATCTGCCATCATGGGATCCAATGTTATGCGGGAAAGCCGCTTCCCGTTCGCGTAGGAGCCAAGCTCGCGTAGACGGCAGAGTCAGGAAGGCAGTCTGTCTTCTTTTATTTCGTTCTTTTTTTCTGCTTTGGGGTTATGAATAGCACTAGACGTTTACGTACCAGATTTTTTACGTTTAAGCGCTGACGTGTCTAATTACGAACAGCGAAAATGCAGCGGACGCTGAGCCTATCTGCCGGCGAACGGTGTCTATGAGCCTTTCAACATAACGAGGCACGTTCCGAAAGTAAGTTTCGTCATTTATTTTCATACGGAAACTTTATTGCCAGAAAAAGTTACACCACTGAATCATAAACTATACACCTAGCACTATTTTTCCACATAGTCGCCACCGACATTGAGACATTTGTCGTAGCATGCAATCAGTTTGAAGAAACCACTCTGGTAAAACTCGGTGCCCTGGAATGCAAGAAATTGTCGCACAGCCTGCTCCACCTCAGCATTGTTTTGGAAGTGACGTCCCGAGAGTGCGGCTTGTCATGTACTCTAGTAATGTTGTTTTCATTCGTGGATGTGGAGAGACGTCCACTTCGACCTTCGACCTTCGCACTCTGCCTTCTTTCACTGAACATGAAACACCAGCGAGCAACCATTTCACGAAACATGACCTCTTCACCATACACGATCTGTAGGCGTTCATGGATGACGGACATACTAGTACCACGTGCCCATTCATACCGGATAACAGCACACACTTCCACTGGCGACCACGTTGTCAGCACACGTCTGTCTGCCATCGTGATTTGTACTCGAATAACCTCGGGCACGCCGGTCTGCTGCTACTCTCTCTTCTTCGGCGCTCTGCGCATGCGTCATTCCTCCTTCGCTGACCCTCCTTCCGTCCTTCAACGAGCACCGGACATGGATTCTTATGGTGTTCTTTGTATCACCTGGTGTACCATGTTCTCTTTCAAAAAAAAAAAAAAATGACGAAACTTACTTTCGGAACGTCCCCCGTATTATCACGCTAAGCGTCGAGCATACTACCAAGCTTTCAGATAATAGCTACAACGAAAGACAAATGCCACTGCCGTATCTGAACAACCAAGTACCCTTAGTTCACCACTCTATCCCTCTTCGGAGCCGGCCCAATTCCGGAACAACCAAGTACCCTTAGTTCACCACTCTATCCCTCTTCGGAGCCGGCCCAATTCCGACCTGTCCCGGCCCATATGCACCCGCGCCTGCGTATACTGCGTGCAGTCGGCGGCGCACCATGGCGCACGGCCGATTTCCCGCGTGGCACCGCGTCGAGGCACGGCCACATTAGCGGAAAAAAAGGGCGCCGTGAAAACACGCGAGCAGCAGCATTTTCCTGGAGCTGAGCGAATGGGTCTTGCAGCTATTTCTTGCGGCATGCCGCTCACCGCCGATCAGGGAGACCAATGAGGTGCTGCCGATTCATTAAGATGGGCGAACGCCGCGAGGAAATGTCACATAGCCACACGGACCTTGATGCCACCGCGGCCACCCTCTCTCAGCGTCACTAATCACAGCCGCAGTGACCACGCAGTGACTAAACAGCTGAGAGCGAACCTATCACGTTCTCGCCGCTGCGGCGTCAAATACGCTTGCAAGTGTGGCCATGCCATTGCTGGCGCGTTTTACAGCGAAGCTGTTTATGCGGACCCTGTGCCGTCGTTGTCGGAGTTCGCTAAAAAGGGGCCACGTGACCTAGCGATAGGGAAGAGGAAAAGAAGAGCTCAACAGGGGGAAATGGGTTGGAGTGAGCCCTTTTCCCATGTGAGAATGCTGTGAGAGGGTGCAGATCAAGAGGAGAACGGAGAGCGGGGGTTGAAGTAAGTCACGCCATCCAATACACGCGTTGGAGGGGGAGAGCATGAGGCGCGCTAACCAATGGCGGTGTAGGAAAAAAGTAGGTCAACGGAGGAGTGGGGTGTCAGAAGAGTTCGCGTTAGCGTAGGTTGTATATACGGAGCTTTGGATTAGTGGTTCCGCAGATTCCATCCCAGCTACAACTATGGGAAGACCACGAGCTGTGAGTACTCCTGAGGAAAAAGCTGGCTACCGCGAGCGTCAGCGTGAGTTGGTTCGTGAACGGGCTCGTCGTTGTAAGGCCGACCCCGAGCTGCGCGCCAGAGATGCCGAGTTTAAAACGGCAGCGCCGGGAGGCCGATCCCGGAGTGCGCGCACGAGACGCGCAGTTCTCTTTGCTTGCGAAGTTTAACTAGCATGGTGTAACACTCGGTGTAACTAACACAGCTTCGCTGTTGGACCATCTTCACGGAGTGGAAGGGGCGGTGAGTTTTTCGAGAGCTGCTTTCCAAGCGCGGTTTTCCGCTAGTGTGACCGTACCTCAAAACGATTTACCACTTTCACTGCGGTCATGACAGTTCGGCGCGGAGCTGCCGGAGCTGGCCGTGCATCACACGACAGCGATTTCGCAGATGCTACGCGAGAAGTCACTTGAACCAGCAGCAGCGAGGCACAATTTGCAAAAATCTAAATTAAGGCACGCACCGTGGGAATCAATTATATGAGAATCATTTAAATACATTATCTGCCTAAATTACGCATGCACAATGGATCATGCACGATGTGTTTCTGCGTTAATGCGAGAGCACTGCACGGTTTGCGCGCACCAAGACACTGCGTTATAACTTTGTTTAGGCACATCTTGACACGATGATATGACTTTGTACATGCTTATTGTGGTGACCAAATTTGCGACTAAAGTTCGCGACGTTTTCTTGCGGAAACCTAAGAGTCCGTAGAAGCTTCAGTGCACATGACAGCAAATAGGGAAGTGTATACTAAATTACTATACATATATTCCCAATTTCAAATTTCGGTTAGCTGGCACGACATGCTGCATCATTCATAATCTGTACCCAATTTAAATCTATCTGTCCAGCTGACTTATTTTACTCCAGCGAAGAAATACTACGACGTGTTCAGCCATCGTTTCGACAAGGGGACAAAGCGAATCTTTCGCATTAATTCCATTCTCGATGTTGATATTTCGCTTAATCAGCCATGATCATGCGGAGAGTTGGCGTCGCCTTCAACGTGGCGGCTTCTCCGCAGCACAGTGGAGCCCGTTTGACCACGTGATGGCGTTCGGCGAATGACGGCTTGAACGGCGCATGGTAAAGTCACGCATCTCGGTTTCCTCGATGAGGGAGGGACATCGAGGCGCACTAAACTCTATGCCAACGGCTAGTACTCTCCTCTGGGACAGCGGTTGACTGAGCGCGAAAATGCTCGAAATCCCTCCGGACCCCCTCCCTCACCCTTCGTGTTTTCCCTCCTTCGGATACAGCACAGATAAAGAACTGGAGATAATGAAAAAATGACCTCGACGCTTCAAATCAGGGAAATGCATCTACCGCCCTTCACCTATCCTCCAGCCTTCTGCTATCTCAACCTGTGGTGGCTTTTAAACCCCAACATTTGCTTTCTGCGACATCAACGCTTGCATATTTCGAGCTGAAGGGCATTATGCTTTCCTCTATAGGTCCATTGGTTTGCGCGCAGCCGCGGCAAAAGTATCGACATTGTCACCATGCACCATCTAGTCCGCAAATATCCAGCCTTATAGCCTCGAAAATTAAAGCGCTTACTTGTATTTGTCAAAAATAAATAAACAAATAAAGTACATAAAATAAATTCATGCATATCCAACTCACATGTTGGAATCTACGCGAAGCGAAGCTTAACTAAAGCGGTTAATTAAATGCTTAACAGCTAACGGCGATGCGTACAATTAGGTGATGGCACGTGTATGCACAGAAAAGTGCGACACTTTTCAAGCAACAGTTAGGGATTCTGCACCTCTTGTGTGGGGCATAAGCATTCTGGATTGGATTGGCCAAGAACCCAGTGGCACATACAGAATGGCTAAATCAAAGAATCCGTTAAATGTGATCCATCATTCCATTAACAGATCGGTGTGGCTTATATATATATAGATGCTTGCGAGCAGACATTATATATGTACAGGTTTTATGTGCCAAGTTAATTTTTTTTTTTGTTACGCAGAATCGCTGGAAATACGCGGTCAGCAAACAAGGTTTACATGAGCCCCTTCGGGAGTACCTTCAAATAACCTTTGTATATGTATCCACAAATATATTCGGTAAAAACAGCAGCCACGGTCAGAAAAGCCTGGCAGGGTTCGCTAACGAATTAAGCTTCACTTTAAAATTCTTTTCATGCCTTCATTATCCCTCTTGCAGAGCTGTAATGCCGGTTCATCCTGCATATCAACTGGTAAGCACCACCCCTTCGCCTTGATGATGTAGCAACAATTAAAAAAAACCGCAACGTGTATTCAGTTGCGTAATTTCTTTTTGCTTCATACTGCATTCTGACTACCGAAAAAGTTAAACTGATACCTGCACTGACAGCGCGCACGCTTATGTGCGTGGATTGCACTTGAATAAGGCGAAATAACTTTTTTTTTTATCAATTACATATTATGTGGTAGCTACTCTCTTGGTCACCCGCTATCATTCAGCACAGTGCATTTTTTCATTAAACCATCATGTTTTCTCATCAGCCGCTCTTCCCACTCGCTCCTTCGCCGTGTCTACATAGCAGTGCCGAAACCTATAACACAATAGGCCGTGCTTCCAGACTAATGCAGCACGCCCCCACGTTTCAGCCATGGTCGCCGACCCAATCGAATTGTGCTCGGTCTTATTAATGTCATCTTCTGCTAAGCCTCTATTTTCTACAATACATCGTGTTTTTTTTTACTAGCAATTATATGGACTCCAGGCGATTTTTCGTTGTCGGCGTCACGAATTTCGTGATGTTCCGCTTATATTTATGTACATGTATGCTGTATGTTTATCTGTGTCATGTGTGCAAGGTTGATGCTAAGCTATTCAACCGCCATGCCTGAATGCCAAAAGCCAATCGCCATGCCAAATGCCTGAATTGTTCCTCAGAATTTTTTTTAAAGAATTGCAGCGCGCAAACAAAAGTCATGAAACATTTCATTAACAGCGCATGCCTTTTATCTTAAATCTGGTTGACCTCCCTGCCTTTCCTCTCCTTGTTCTCTCTCTCTCTCTCTCAGACTATTCAAAAAGCGCGAAATAATATTAGTGCTCGCAATCTGAAAGTGATTTCAGATTTCAGAGTTTCGCTGGCGCGTACTTCACCCGCGTATAGTCCGCGGAGTTCGAGCGCAACGGTAAACCTTGATAGCGTTACGAGTGCTTCGCCCTTCGGGCGAAACTGCCATTTTGTTTTCTTTCCTTGTGGGCAACGAGGGAAGTTGGGGGGGGGGGGGGGGGGGGGTTAACTGACTATAACATTGACCATACTACGTGCTGTAGGGAAGACGATTTCCAAAACGAAGCTACATCGACGTCTGTCAAGCACAGGTACACCAAACCTGACTTCATCCCAAATAATTGTTTGCTGTCGCGCAGGTGAAACGTAGTTGGCGCAACGGTAACGGAGAGCAGAACACCTTAGAAATCCTTGTAAACGTCCGCTCCGATCGTCAACGCTGACTGTCACGGTTAATGAATAAGTTTAAGCAAGCAATTACAAATAAAATTAGCAATTAACGGCAATTTACATTTCGCGATTATCTGGGGAATTATGCACAAGGCTCACGTGGGCAAAATAACAAACGTGATCAGAACCAACAAAGTACATCTGTACAGCTATACGTTATGGGAACTGCGAGTTCTTGGCGCGATTTCTCTTCCACTCCCGTGCTTTTCACGATTTATAGGGCCTCAAGTAGATTAGCATGCAAGCGAACTGCACGCGGTCTTGATTGAAACTACTTCGCCAGAAGGTTTCGACCGTCCACCTGTTCTCGTCGTTTACTGTATAGCACAGCCTCCAGAACACTGCTGAGCGGTGTGCTCAGCAATGTGTTTGAGGCGTTTATTATAGGTAACTGGCTCGAGACAACTTGCTCTGGGCTTGCGTTGTCACATCGACTGCCATCAGTCGCTAGTACACCTCACTTTACGATTGAATTTCACGGTTTCCTTGCGTCAAAGACTACGCGCTACGCCAAGCAAGCTTCAACATTCTTCAAACTGCAAACAGATGACGTGTCCTATCGCTATTGGTCAAACAAGCCGCCGTCCTCGCTGCTGCCAGTGCGGCTAGCGGTGGCCCGCCAATCGGGAAGCTCTCGCTCGAACGCAAATTGTTTCGACCCAAGGGCGCCCGGTGCATGGTCCAGACTCTGCTCCTTGAAGAAGGCATCGTACAGCGCAAATTAGGCGAACACGAAGTACGGAAGACGGAACAGCACGGGCGCTAATAACCTTGGGACGATGACGAAGAGACACCGTACAAGGGCCCACTGCACCAAAACACCATACTATGCTGCTTTCTATGCATAAAACCCGCCGTGGTTGCTTAGTGGCTAAGGTGTTGGGCTGCTAAGCACGAGGTCACGGGATCGAATCCCCGCCACGGCGGCCGCATTTCGGTGGGGGCGAAATGCGAAAACACCCAAGTATTTCTTTGATTTGTGCTGTGCAAGTTGAAGAACCCCCAGGTGGTCCAAATTATTCCGGAGTCCCCGACTACGGCGTGCCTCATAATCGGACCGTGGTTTTGGCGCGTAAAAACTCCATAATTAATTCAATTAATTCTATGCATAAAACAAGGCGGGGGGGGGGGGTTACGTGGCAGAACCACGACTTGATTCGTGTAGTTTCGCGCTGTCAATGGATTCAGTTTTGATTATGGGGCCCACCGTATTAGTCCCGGATTAAATTTGACCACCTGGGTTTAGTTATCATGCACCTAAATATAAGTACAGGAGCGTTTTTGCATTTGGCACCCATAGAAATGCGCCCGCCGCGGCCGGGAATCGAACCCACGACTATACGCGTGTCTTCTATACTTTGCGTTCATCTAGCCTGCGTTACGCGTGCCTTCCCAAGCCTCATCCACCTTGCCAATCAACAAGTTCTCTTGAGAGTGCTCCGCATTGTTTCCGCGCTCCTGTTATTAAGTGAGCTTAGGGGTGGACTATATAAATACGGTGAAGCGTATTTTAGTGGCTCGGTCACCTAAACTGATTCGCGCTAGATGAACACGAAAAATTATTTCCGAAGCATTTGAAAGGTGTCGTATTTTTTTTTCTTTCACTGATGACTCAAAAAAAAAAGAAAAAAAAAAGAAACGTTCGAGAAGGCTTACACGGTACGTCAATCGCCGTATGGCTTAATATTTACAGTGCAAACATTTAAACCACCTGCACGTCACTATTCTCGGCGATAATAGGTGCGCACGTCAATGGCCTCTACGAAAACAGCACCGCCGAAGGCACTTCTACAATAGAAAAGCAGGCAGCACGGTAGATGACCGCCCTCGTGAATGCTGGCCGCAGCGAATGTGAACCAGAGAGGAGGAGTATTCTCGACGTGGAGCCGTGCTCGTGCCGCGTATCGGCGCGAACAAGCAAGCCCCCTCCCGGAGCTCTCAAAGTGCGCCGCAACGGACTGCGCTTCGGTGCCCGGACTGTGTGTCCGCAGCGGGAAGTAACAGCTGCAGCTCGTGACCAGTCGCCACTTATTGGCCGCCGTATAGGGACTGTCGACAGTGATTGCGGTCACTCCCCCAACAACTTGGATCGCTTTCTTTTCCCCACACCTTCTGCATATGCACACGGAAGGTCCTCGTCATGCCGCACGTGAAGCCAAGGTTCATTCCTAGACCACAACAGCACCCACGGCCCTGGCACGCCACCCTTGCAAAGCGCCAGAAAAGAAATTCGAAAAGACGGAGAAAGAGAGAAGCAAGCAAGAAAATCTACCAACACCGGCTGGCTAACATGGCGACAGCGACACTCTCGGTATGCCCAGCCGAGTTCACGCAATTGTACACCGCGCAACCATTTCAAAGCGGCGGGAAAGGAAAAGGAGGGATCCGGGATACGGGGTGGGGGAACGGAGAGGAAAAAGAACTAAAGCGGGAAAAAGAAAACACAGCCGGGCGGGAAAATATAACGAGCGCAGAGGAGGGGAGAGCCCTAGGCGAACGCGCCGGCCCGCCTTTATTTCCCCCCGCTCCCGCACCCCCTGGCGGACCATCCGCGCAGCTCGGGAACGACTGGCTGCGCGCGATATCAAAGGCGGCGAGCACAAAGTGAGAATACGGGAACGCCACGGGGCAAGCGAGGACACGGGACGAGAAAGCGGCGAGACATAAATAACGAAAACAGGGCCGCCTCCCGAGCCCCCGGCTCGGGCTTCCGCTGGATGGCGCCCCACAAAAGAATTCCCGCAACCGCCTCGGCCCCTTCGGCGGCTGTGCCGCGTAGAGCGGAAAAGGGCAAACACATAAATAAGTACCGATGTAAAAAAAAAAGGAGAAAAAAGAAGAACGCCTCCTCCCAAAAAACAAAGTGAAAGAGGGGACGACGGAAGGGGAGGAAGAAAAAAAAAAGAAAGTGGGGAAAGGAGCGGGAGATGAATCAGGTTTAAAGGAAAGACAAAAAAGTGCCAGCCGGGAGGGCGAAAAAAAAAAAAAAAAAGGCCGCTCGTTTTCGAGACGAGCGGCGAGCCGAAAGCCGGCAAGCCTTCGCTGATTGCGCGCATGGAGCAATGCGGCGGGGACAATTTTTCGGCCGACGCGACAATTTCGCTGCTGGACATGCGAGGGCCCTACTTGAGGCGCGAGCACTCTGGGACCCGGCGAAAATTGTGCAGGCGGCAGGAGACGCGTCCAAGCCAGAGACCGTTGCTGCGCGTCCACGTAGGGCCAAGATACACAGGATGCAGGAGACAGGCGGTGTCATTTCGGGTCTGGGCGAAGTTATGTTAACGTTCGCTGCTTACGAGCGTCAATTGTTTCCTTTGTAGAACGCTGTTCAGACATCCAGAATATGTGTAACAGTACTGCGTTTCTTTCAGAAATTGGTGAACGGATGTTAACCGCACACTGGCCCAGTTTGCACATGATTCAGATAAGAAGGTACCATTCCTAAGTGCCTCCCCTGCGTCTTGTTCTGGCGCGGGCCTGCCCTGTCATTTCTCATTCCGAGTAATTTTATCTAGCGATTGAAGTCTTTCTTGAGTGATTGAAAGCTTTCTTTGTCTCTTTCTCCTTCACTTTATGGGAGGGTGCTAGCTGCTGCTGTCTTGCCGCGTAGACAGCACTTAATTGGGCCACTAGGTATGTGTAACTAGGCAGGGCCTGCGTCACTTGGTATGTAGACCAATAGACAAGCAGAACAAGACGCAAGTGAAGAAGTCGGCAACAGAAAAATGAAGTTGTCAGTGGAAGCAGCCAAGTGTGGAGAAAGAAGTGAAGTGAACGAAACATTATCATGTATTATGTATCGCATTTAGGATTTAATTAATCGCACCACTAAAGCTTCGCTTCAAATAGACGCCAACATGTACGTTGGATCGGCATAATTATTTACAGATCGTTTTTAAGACGTTCTAGAAACCATATTATCGCTTCAACGTCATGTGAAACGAAAGCATGTCATGTGACACTGATGGAAGCCGAAGGGGGAGTGATTTGTCGCCAATGTCGAACTGGCCGAGCGATCCTCGTACGCATGGGCTGAGATAGTAATAGATGTCAAAAGACATCCGCGAAGCACGTTTACAACGTGCATAATCTCGATTGCCTCTGTCACGAAATGTCACGTATGTTGGGCTTATCGGCCCACAGCAGGAGAGAGAAAGGATGTATAGAAAGGGAGGTTAACAGGAAGTAGTGCTGATTGGATACCGTGCGCGGGGGGAAGGGAATAGAAAGAGAGGAGAAGACGAATGAAATAAACCACGTACACATTCATGCTGTAGGGTGCGACTGTTTTCACAACAAATCCATGCTGGAGCGGGGCCTCGCCTCGATGACGTATCACCATTTTCTTTTTCCCCTCTGTTTGGCGGCGCGGTCGGTTGTGCCCCGGCGCCGCGGCGGAAGCCGCGGTGCCAGGCATCGACGCGAGGCGGCGGTCGTTGGTGTGTTGCGGAGCGCAGCGTAGCAACACCCCAAATAAAGAAATACTGCTCCAGTCAGGTAGACTGCTCCCTCCTTGATAGTGAGATTATATTTGAATCATCAAAACAGTGATGTGTTTATTTAGGAATAGCATCGATCGCTTAACAGCAGCCACAGTTGTGCCTAGTCACCACCAGCTCAGCGTGTTCTCCGTTCCGGCGCCGGTGGCGTTGGAACGCCGCCAAACAGAGAGGAAGAATAAAAAAAAGAAAATGGTGATACGTCATCGAGGCGAGGCCCCGGCCCTGCACGGATTTGTTGTGAAAACAGTCACACCCCATGCGGTAGCAGGCGGCAGTTCTTTAAGTCTACATCATATAGGCCCGATAGGTCTCAGAAACTTGAGCAACGCAAACATATAGCCATCTGCGCGAAGTTCAGGAGCACTGATCTGGAACATGTTTTTCAGATAGTGGACGATTGCGCCGTCTCGTTAACGTGCGTTGTCCCCCGCATCAACAGCTACGCATACCGCCTGTGTTACGACGCGAACAGACCATGTTGTACCGTTTGTGGCTCGGCGTCGCATTTACTATTTCCTTCTTATTGGAATGGCTGACAGCCCCACGTGCACGTGCAGCTGCGACGACACACGCACACACTTTATCTGTCTGCACTTTATCCTTCTAGCCCTTCCTGCAGGCGCACCACTTTTTATCTTAAAGACAGATAGAGAGAGGAAAAATAATGTTTTGTGAAAATGCACTGACGTGCTTGAGACAAACAGAAGCGTCAAAATTTCACCTCGAGAAAGTCAACTATATACATTTTTACCGCAGCAGCGGTCTTTTCTCGATGTCTCCCGCCGACTTCCGTTTCACGGAAATTACGTAATCGTCCAATATGGCTCGACACAGGACAGCGCACATATAATGAGTCGGCGTATTAACGCATAGCCATCTGTACTATCGCTATACAGACGCGCCGGTCACCGGCTCTGCAGTACGGAATTTCGCAACGTAACAGCAAACGGCATATACCTAAATATCCTCACCGCAAAAAACGCACGCCGTCAAGCGCGTCATTCCTTGAATGAACCGTGTTGATTTCTTTAGCTCTTTCTCTTGTTTTAATGCGAATAGTTTTCACAGGCTCTATTCACTCATTTCCCCACTCGGACTTTCTAGGCCAAAGGCACTTGCTACCCGCCATAGTTGCTTAGTGGCTATATGGTGTAGGGCTGTTAAACGCGAGGTCGTGGGATCGAAGCCCGGCCACGGCGGCAGCATTTCGATGGGGGCGAAATGCGAAAACATCCGTGTACTTAGACTTAGGCGCAGGTTAAAGAACCCCAGGTGGTCCAAATTATTCCGGAGTCCCCCACTACACGGCGTGCCTCACAATCAGATGGTGGTTTTGGCACGTAAAACCCCATAATTTAAAGGCACTTGCTCTCGCGCAACCCAGTTGCGAGGCGCTTTCGTCGGCGAACGCGAGAGCTTTGTGGCGTCTGAAGCTGTTTCTCGTAGCCGGGTTTTAATATTTGCGTTTCAGGAAACTCAGGAAAGAGAACACGGCTACGCCATGTTTTCGTTTCGCACGAAAAGAGCCCGTTCGCGTGTCTAGGCGCGCGAAGATGCTTGGGTCGATGGTGCGCACGCTGCCTGTGTCGCGTTTCTCTGCCGCCTGGGCTGACGGTGGCGCGGTCCGGTGCGCGTCTCATGTCTATAGATGCACCGAAATGCACTCTTGTTCCATGGGCAATACACAACTGAATGTCATATACTTACAAACGTATTTGTGACTACTTTCAGTGTGCCTATACGGCACTCAGCGGCCACAACTTGAGCGGTATAACTAGTTTGGTTAAGTTATCATGTAGTCCCCCCCCCCCCCCTTTTTTTTTTCTTTGGTATCCACTACACGATTGTGCAAGTGGCACCGCCATGTCCTCAATGTTAACTGCAGGAAAGCAAGGACGCAGTTGCAATGCTTTGTTTTCGGCGTACTCTTTGAAATACTCGTAATAAAATGTGTTTCGTATACATCTGGGCCCGCATTCACAGATCTTGCGCTAAATCTGTTCGTAGGAGCCGATGCATGCAATCGTAATGACTGACATGTCACATTAGGAAATGTGGCCGGGCAATGGCAAACAGCACTTATCAACGAAGAGCTTTGTGAATACGGGCCTTCATCAATGCGGTAGAGCAAGAAAAATGAGAGAGAGAGAGAGAGAGAAAGAAGAAAGAAAGAAAGAAAGAAAGAAAGAAAGAAAGAAAGAAAGAAAGAAAGAAAGACCATGGTCTCAGATATTTAGAGGGAGTCATCATGCTTTCTTTGAAATGTGTTATTTCCATTAAAACTGCCAACGAAAATGGCACCTAAATTGTAACTGATTGTAATAACAGGCTCACGATAGAGCATACCACCCTTGCCCTTAGAATGTGAGCGTCATATGTAAATACAAATATCATACACATACTGCATAGAACTTTATAAAAACCACCTCGAAAGGCCATAGAAGGAACAGGGGCCATGCTCTCATGATTGAGCGCCGAAAGGTTAAGCAGTTGGTGATCAATACTGTTGCGATGAATTATAATATGTCTACTTTCGCAAAATTCCATGCAACCGGCTTTTTGATATAATTAAGATCATGCGTCCGAATACCCACATAATGAATAATCACAACATCTGATTTACGTTTTAGAGTGAAATCAAATAAGGACGAAATCAGATACAATATTCGATCAAGCACGACGACGACCTTCGTCAGTAGACGAGAACACAATTCTTTCTGCTTGGCATCAAACGCGTAAGTAAATGGCGGCATGCATGATACTAGGTAGGATCAGGAATTTTTCCTTTTTTTTTTTTTCACATTCCCCTACGGACCACTGGACATTTGAGACGCCGTCCAAGCTACCCGAACGAAGTAGAAGATATATATATGTGTGTGTGTGTGTGTGTGTGTGTGTGTGTGTGTGTGCGTGTGTGTGTGTGTGCGTGCGTGTGCGTGTATGCGTGCGTGTGCGTGTATGCGTGTATGCGTATGCGTGTATGCGTATGCGTGTGCGTGTATGCGTGTGTGTGTATGCGTGTGTGTGTATGCGTGTGTGTGTATGCGTGTGTGTGTATGCGTGTGTGTGTATGCGTGTGTGTGTATGCGTGTGTGCGTGTGCGTGTGCGTTCAAGAAATGAATGCAAGGCCGCGGCAACATATTCCGCAATTAACTGGGTAAGACATGCCGGAATAAGTGAAGCCAGTCAAGCCAGCAGCACGCGACTGCCCCGTGAGAACAAGCGTTCGGACTGCACAGCACATTGCAGCTCCGCACAGCGTAGCACAACTACTTGAGACACAGTTCAAGCACCGTGTGTCTCTACAACGGCAATTATAGGTTGTGAAGAGGTTCATATATATGCGCTGCAATCTTGGAGCGTGCCATATTCGGCCGAAGGCATACATGACCAAATGTGCGCGTAAGTCGGGAAAGTGTCTGATAGCCAGCTCAAGCGTCTACAAACAGCCCTCACAGTGACTGCATGTACTTTTATCAAATCCCTTCCTAGTGTTTGCATCCGTTTTGATAATCACGTGGGCGTGTTATTAGCGGCGCATTCGCATTTTTTTTTTCTTTTTTGTATGGCCTCTTCTTGAAATGAAGTTCTGTTGCAAGTAGAGCATTGCCCTGCGCATTTCTCCTTGTGCATGCATCTTTATCCGCTGGCTTAATTATAACTATATAATCAACTTCTTAATTCTAATGCGAAAATATATAATTTACCCGCAACCCAAGTGCAGAAGACAAGTGGAATGCTTCGCAGTTCACAACGAGAAGTCACTCCGAAGCATGTTGTTATAACCCTTAGGCCACAACATTCAGGCCACAAGTAGGGCCAGGAAAATAACAGGAAAATATAATGAAAGCGCAAAACACTTCTATGACAAAATGGCAAAACATTGACAGAGCAAGTTCGTAGATCACGAAGAAAAAGAAGCGTTATTAAGTTTGAGGAACGCAAACTGCGAAAGCGGGCTCCCTTTACGGCATCCCGCTCGTGGTTAAGGTTTCTACGTTGGCGTAATTGCGATCACGCTCAATAGCTGAACGAAGCGGTTCATAGAAAACGCGCGCATCGCACGCACATGCACACATCACAATTTCTCTGAGATCGTATTCGTTTTACGTAATTTTCCGCGAGCTCTTATGTGAAAGGGGAGGACGCCCGAATTCAAGGCGCTTAATCTTCAGCGGCGAACACTTCTCTCTCTCTCTCTCTCTCTCTCTCTCTCTTTTTTTTTTTTTTTTTTGATAAGCGTGCTGTCACGCATACCCACGAATTTTGGGCATTGCCCCTTCGCCTATCTGTCCAACTTCAGCGCAGTGCACCAGCGTAACTCAATGGGCAGCATATTAAAATAATGTGGTTGATCCCTCTTATATAGGAATCGGTATAGAACACGAAAGTGAAACGTGTCTTCACAGAAGTAGTGTAATGTTTATTGCACATTGATATATAATGTCTATTGGTGTTTTGTGGCTAAAGCGCCCTTAGGCGTTGATGCACCCACACTGACGCCTGGTGGCACGTCTCCTCCATCACGACTACCAACGTCGATGACCATGAGCAACCGTCGTGCATATGCAAGCTGCACTACGCTGCACACGCTAGCACAACGCGAAAGACGAAGCACGTAACTGACACACTAATACAACGCGCAAGACAAAGCACGTAACTGAATCGTCACCGAGTCAAATCAGCGCGTACAGCGCGTCGTAATTGCAGCCTCCGCGATCAACTTCAGAAACATTTTCAGAGCTAATTGCGGAGGCCACGCTCCGCTGTGCTGAGTACGGTGAACGCCACCTAAGTGGCGTTGGTAGTGCTTCTTGATGCCAGCGTCCCTTCGAATGCTGGCATCGAGGCGTCGTAGTGCTGAGACCACCGAAGCGTTCACTGTCGGTGCGCGTTAGTGTCATAATGCAGTACTTCTCTTTTCTGCTCGTAGGCGGCGGCACCGCCCCGAGCAAGAGCGCGGGTACACGGAGGAGTGTTAGATATATAAGGCGCGTCTGTGTAGCTGTCTGCAAATGCGTTTGTGGCGCAATGGGTTAAACGCTCGGCGATCTATCGTCGCGGACCGAGAGGTCATGGGTTCGATTTCCAAATTTTGCATGTTTGTGGAACTTTTTCTTCTGGTTTCTTTCTTTGTATTATGTTCTATGACGTATTTCCGTGACGGAAATACGTCAGTGAAGTCTTGGTGGACCCCGGCATAAAACACTTTCGTGTTAAAAAAAGCGATATTTGAAAAGGCCGCCGGAATTTCCACAACTTTCAGTTGGCATCGTCGAGAGGGTACGCCCTTCTAATAACACGCGCATTTACGGGACTTTCTGGTAACTTTCCTGCCGCGTTATAGCAGTGTTCTAATTCTGCTCTAACGCAGCAAAGACGTTACGACTAAGTGCCGTAAATACGCACGTTAAAAAAAGGGTGCATAATTTCCCGACGTCGCTAACTGAAAGTTGTCGAAATTCGGGCCGCCTTAGGAAACATTTTTTTTTCACCGAGTTACGCTAGTGCACTGCGGTGAAGTTAGACAGAGCTCCACCGAAGGGGCAATGTCCGAAATTCCTGAACATGTTCATATTTTTTGCAACATGTTCGATGTCAGTATGTTATGAGCTTGGGACTCTTATGTGCTTACGGACATGCGGTGCAGCTGCAAGCTATTGATAGCTTTCACGTGACGTCACGCACCCACCTTATCACCGTGTCGGGGCACCAACATGGCGACTACGAGCACTTCAGTCCAATCCATCTTATTGAAAGCTTTCACGTGACGTTACGTACCCAGCTTATCATCGTGTCGGTGCACTAACATGGCGGCTACAATGACGTCAGTGCAAGCCATCTATACATTTCGGCATAGTACAGCATCCTGAGTGAGGATGCTCGCAGTCATTCCGTCAGTGTATAGGCCATCGTCGACAGCATCAAAAACGACGAAGAAAGCATCTTACCAGGCCGCGGTGAGTATTTCACCTAAGCAATTTCAATCAAACATGAGGCAAACACTGATCAGTCGAATCAGATTATGTCCGATCTCAGCCAAGCACGTTACGTAAATTATTATCACGTACCGATTTTCCGAATAGCTCAGGACAGTGGTGCAGGCAGGCAACCGAGCGAGTCGGAGCGAAGGCCGAGACTTCGCGATGTTCTGCTCCCACGTGACTATCTTCTGCGTCATGACGTCACGACACATACACCTCCTAAGAAGTTAAACCGAAACTGGCTCGTAGAAAGCTATCACAGTAAATTATTTGGGATGTTGAACTGAAGGACCTTTATTTAATCAATGAAAAAAAAATCACCGACGATTACAATACTTCCTAATGCGAAATTTGAGCGCAGCTCTTTAGGTGTTTTGAATTCCAACGTTTGCGTCGCTCATTGTTCCCAAACAAAAAGAGTGAACACAGGAAGCGTGGCTAGCGCGGGGAGCATTTTCTAGCGGCGGCGAGGCAGGCGAAGTAGCGCATGCGCAGTGGGTCCGAAGCCCACGCCAGCGCTCTGTTTCCATACATGGTATCGGTGGGCGCGCTCACCGCATGCCTTAATAATGACGTCATCGGCGACCAGGTGACGGCGAACACTACAATGGCGCCACCTCGTAGCAGGTCGCCGCCGGGGAGCACTCCGCCTTCCTTCTCAGCATTTCGTCATGCTCTCCTTCTCCGCTTTCCTCATCGCGCTCTCTTCGCTATCACCGTCTTTCATCTGCCGCTGCGCTACGCTCGTTCGTTCTGCCGGTTACGCCGAAGCCGACGCTCAACGCAGTAACGGGCGCTGAGCTGCGCTCTAAAAAATTAAGAAAAAAAAAAGAAACAGAGGCCAGAAATGCCTCGCCACTACCCCACTATGTCTGCACAGTTATAGTTTCGGCACGCCTACGCAAAAAGCACGCTAAAACGCCACACTCAAATAGACCACTGACGGCTTCAGATGAAAAGCAATACCAATGCTCGCCATCGCTTAGCAACAGGACGCGGAGCTACCGCTGCTCCTATAGAGCGCTTAACAAACGGTTAGTTGCTTCCGTGTAAGTCAGCATACAGCCGCGGTTGTGAACCGAGTGAAATCATGCAGGCGATGTTGATATCAACTATCTACCTCATCTTGCAGCGTACCGTGATGAACCTGTAGTTTTTACTCCTTCCATCCCTCACCGACATTCCACCCCCGATCCCCCCTCTCCAACCCCTCTTTTTTTTTGTCACGTGTTCGTCTATTCCTGCTCGCATACTAATGTTCTACTTTCACCGAAGGTAAACGACCACAGCCCCTCAGGGGCATTAACAGAGGAGCGGGGACGACTGCACCGTTCCGTCATCGCTGTCTCTCGACGGTATATACCCGAATCTCGCTCATCTGACTGGGTAGCAGCTTCGCACTGACCCGCGTCGCACGCACGCACGCACGTCGGTGAACACCGCGCCGTCGCGAAGCGCAGCAGGCACGGCCGAGCGGGGCCCAGAGCGTTCCCGAGCATCTCCCTAATGAGGCGCGCAGCCCCGGGCGTGGTTCGCCAATCAAGGTGCGAGCAACCAGTGCACACACACACGCGCGCTGGCAGGGAAGAAGAGCGCGCGGCCGGCCGGACCGCGCGTGCAGCCGCCGGCGGACCGGTTCTCCAGACTCCAGGGCGCTCTCGATCGAGCGCTGCCCGCACGCTGCCCCGAGGGCGCCCGGTGGCCAGCTGCCATCGACCCCTCTCCATCTCACGCGTTCACTCTTGCTCCGACGCGGCAGACGCTTTGCTGGACAGTGTTGCGGGGACGCTGTCCAGCAGGCCACGTTTCGGGAAAAATCGACTGCGGTTACATCGCAAAGCCACGTTCATTTAATGCGTTAAGGAGGAGTCTGTGATTGCGCCGCTCGACGTCAATACTGGAGTGGGGGAACAAAAAGAAGAAAAAAGAAAGAAAGGTCCATTTTGTTTTCTTATTTATTTAATACGAGCGACATCAGCGCAACACAAGCGTACTTGGTTTGTACGCGCTTGTTTACCAAACGAAGCGTTGTTATCTCACAAGAAAAGTTCATGGGACGCATTATAAGGATTCATTTCATCCGATTCTAAGTATTTTTCAGCACTGCCGCTGAGTGCCCGATCACGGCGATATAGCACGGGGGCGAGGCTTCGTGTGAGGTTAACAGTTAACAGGTGCGAGGTTAACAGTTGTTGCTGACTATGTCCGCTGTTTCTTTTCTCTCTCTCTCTTTCGAATATATACCCGCCGTGGTTGCTCAGTGGCTATGGAGTTGGGCTGCTGAGCACGAGGTCGCGGGATCGAATCCCGGCCACGGCGGCCGCATTTCGATGGGGGCGAAATGCGAAAACACCCGTGTACTTAGATTTAGGTGCACGTTAAAGAACCCCAGGTGGTCCAAATTTCCGGAGTCCCCCACTACGGCGTGCCTCATAATCAGAACTGGTTTTGGCACGTAAAACCCCATAATTTAATTTTTTCTCTTTCGAATATAAAGTTATCGACATTATCGACTCGTGTTGAAGGGGAGGAAAGTGCACTGCCTTTAGCATCAAGTAAACGGCGGCACACGCAGTTGAAAACTGCCATCAACATTGCCACCGCGCACTGTTAGTCGATCTGAGCCTTAAAAAAAAGAAAAGAAAAGAAAAAAAAAACGTATCTGCACGATACAGAACTTCTTCTTTGGCCTGCGGAATTCGGGCGCCCGTCATACGTGATAGCGATCGGTATGCTAACGAAACGATCGCCACGGCGGTGTTCAATCGCAGACGCCACTTGCGTGAGAGAAGATTCGCGAATATATTCGTGGTTCGCATAAGCTTAGGTCGATCCTTCGACATGTCTTTGATGGCGTTCAACTCCCACTCGCAAATACCTTCGGCGCTGCTTTCAACATTCTTCAATTTATTTTTATACAAAACTGGAATTTGGGCGATTTAACGTAACTTAATCTCAATTGAGAACTACAGAGATGCCGCACTGTGATCAACCATTTCTTCAAATTGCATCCCCGTGACTTCGACCGGCCTCGCTTGGATTATAAACGCGTCTACTTTCCCTTTGGCTGGGTGAAACGGCGCCATATTACGCCCCATTACGTGAGCCTAGCCATCGGGGCGCGTCGTCGCCCGTCGCTTGCCTCTATCGCACGGCGTTGCGACGTCCACTACATCTCGTCTGTATGGCTCCGCAAGCGAACCGCGCAGCCTAAGAAGCGCACAAGGTGCGCTTGCGGAAGTCTTTTTGCGAGATGCGAAGGTTCACTTCAGGTGTAGTTCAAGTTCGGCGATATATAGAGATCATATGTTCGTGCTCGAGTTGGTGGAAAGTGGCGGTGAACCATGTACCGCAATGTTGTAATATTCTTCTGCATCAGCAAGCTACCCTGGGTCCCAATTCCCAAAACTTATCTTACGTAAGTGCCATCCGCGTGGTGGATGGTGATGATGGAACTGGCGGGTTTAGCCTGGCAGTCGAGGCCGGCAAATGATCCGCCTGTAGTGCCTCTTTCGGAGCATATACCACAGAATAAATTCACACAGAATAGAAATAGTGTACAAGATGCAAAAACAGAACTAACATCAAGATGACTGGTGGTGGTGGTGGTAACATTTATTTAGGTCCTGAAGAATCTTCACCCCGTTTTTATAGGGGCAAGACTGCGGGCCGCTCCCACGTTGGGACGGGAAGGCGGGTAAAAAAAAAAAAAAAAATCACTTAATGCTTTTCTAAAGGATTGAGAGGGATGCAGATATTTAAACGATTCGATGCAAAACTATTCAGGAGCACTGCAGGGGGTGTACACGAATGTGCAGTATACGGTTGTTAAGATGAGTATACGTGTATGCCAAGGGATGACGCGTACTGTATGCGACAAGGTTATTAGTATTTTTCTTTAAACTTAGGGACATCGCTGCAATGTGAATTAATTTTAATGGCCGAGCAGTACGACTGTATCATGAAACGGTTATAATAATCATTAACGTTAAATACTACAATTTATTTAAAGAGTACTTGCAGGCTGTACGTTTGCTTCTATACTGACTTGTTTTGTATGAAGAACAGACAGTTTATGTTTATTTTTGTGGTGTCTCATACCAAGAGGCGGTGAGTCAGTGCGACGTCACAGGCTTCATACTATTTTCTCGTTCTCAGGCCTGTCTTGGGGCAGGAAAACTTCTCGAAAATTTTTACAGGTTGAGGCTTTGGTTCTTTTCAAATGCGAGTTGATTGTTCTTCACCGATAAGCAATTAACTAGACCAGTTCACGCTGTAAAAATTCATGACTTCACGGCAAGCTGGTGAGGCAAGTTCGGGACGGCCTCGCCACCCGTCTTTCGTGTTTGCTCCATTTCTGGTTTACCGAGTCTTACGGTAAGAGTGGCCGTTTCGCAATGGCACAAGCGTAGTTCACTAATAATACAACTTAACTTAGTATCCCTCTTTAGTTCTGTTTCTATCAAAGAATGTTTACAAAAACCATGCTGAAATTCACCTTACGCTTGACCTACGTTTTCGGAAACCAGTGGCTAAGGGCCGGCAGGGCGACAGGTGTCTTGTTTCGCGCCGCCGAATGCGGCATGGGCGCCGACGGAAGTGCATGCGCCTTCACCGCACCCGCCGTGGCAGCTGAGGGACAGCGCCTAGGAATCCGAAGAGGGTGGATGCATGCCGAGGCGCCCACACCGCTTCGTTGGCTCGAAGACGCAGCTGACAATCAGCGCAACACCGCTCCTCCCTCTGTCCGTTCAGTTATTTCTGTATTCCTTGTTTACGTTCCCAGCCGAGGCGGGTGTATAGTTCCCTTCCGTAAACTGACATCCCAACCTGACGTATGCGAACGCGGCGGAGGAGCTATTTTTCCCCATTACAAAAGTCTTCGTCTCGCACGGAGAACTGTTCTCAAGATGTCGCTATCACTATATCAGCTGCGAAGTGACATACGCTGCGTCATCCACAGGCTCTGCGTGGGAAATGGTGACACAGTGGCGCTCGAAACTGGCGCTGGCCAGAGCACACCACATCAGTACTCAAAAGTGCCGGCAAGCTGCCGCGGATAGCTGAGCGGTTATGGCGTTGTGCTAGTGAGCACGAGGTCGCGGGATCGAATCCCGGCCGAGTTCCGATGGGGGCGGAATGCAAAAACGTTCGTGTGCCGTACACTGGGTGCACGCTAAGGAACCCCAGAAAGTCAAAATTACTCCGGAATTTCTCCCTACGGCGTGCCGCATAATCAGATCGTGGTTTCGGCCCGAAAACCCCCAGAATTTGAATCAGCGGGGACATGTTAATTTGAATCAGAGAGACATGTTAATGGGATAACAGGTATGGACTCGGCCCGATGTTTGTTTGAACGCGTGCAACGACTCTATATAAGAAGAAAAGGTGCACCGCTGCCAAATCCAAGGACCACGCCTTTCTGTCTCGACTTCAATTTAGGGCCGTATTTGGTAAGGCTTAATTTTATCCGATTCTATTCATGTTCTTAAGATACGTTGCACCGAGTGGCCAATGCCGGCGACAGCGACGTCGTGCGAGCTAATGACGAAGGTCAGAACGAACGGAAAATGAAAAGAACTGTTACATTAAAACTTCCCATGATTTCATTTTGCGAGATCCGCGCCCTGTTGCAACAGAAAACGTCAACGATGGAAAACGCTGTTTTTACGCACAAGAAAGCTTTCTCAAGCCTTGATTCGTCACCACGCAGATTTTATCGTAACGTCTAACGAATGTTTTTTTAACAATGAAAACAACCGTTACGTGAATTCGATAGTTAAGTAAATACAGTACTAATTATGTCGAAGACTACACAGTTGAAAACTACTGACCAAGTACTGAGTAACAGCGCCTCCTCAATAGAAAGGTCACAGCCTGTAGAAGAATTTTTTTGAGCTGCTTCAGTTGTAAAGATTTAATTCGCGTATGCCACGTGCAATCAAAAAAAGGCATCACGCGCTCTCCGAGAGAGCGCCTATACCAGCGCACAGAAGCACACACGGTAGCCACAGTTACACGAAATAACCCTAAGATCGACGTGCCAATTCAACGGGGGGAGAACCGCGCGCAGCATCCTTTAAGGCATTGTCAGTATACAGTTGTCCGCGCCGACGGCAATCGCTCTCGAGATTATCCTTCGCAATCAGAGCAGGGCGGTCGTCGGCTGACGGTGTGGCGCAATGACGGTGCCAAGACACCTGCCCGGACACCAGCGCTTGTGTGCCCGCGAGGCCCACCATGGTCCGATGAGGCCGTTGCGACCACCGGCCGAGCCCGGGTCACTGGAGAAGGGGATGGGAGGGGGCGGGGGGGGGGGGGGGGGGAGGCAAGGCCCGGCGCTAGCGTCGCACGGCGGCGGCTGTGCGCGAGCGATCGATTTCCCCCGAGCCAGACGTGATTCTCGGGAGTGGCGATACCTCCGGCCCGCTAACACGGCCGGCCTCTCGACCGCGCGCTCAAGTGGGGGAAGCCGCAGCGGGCAGCCGGCTAATTGCTCGGCGCCAATTAAGCGGCCGCCGCGCTCGCTGCAGAAGCGTGTGCCGCTGCGTAATACACGTGTGCACGCCGCCTGGTTCCCGTGGGGAAGTGGGCGCCACGCACGCGACTGCCCCAGGACGCCCCCGCACGCATCGCGCAGCACAGAAAAGGGGCGCAACCCGGCTGAGGCGCGAGCCCTGCGTCAGCTCCTCCGTGGACGCGTGCGAAACCTCGATTGCCGCCCGCGCCGTGCCATGTATACGAGCCCCTCGGTTCAGCGAGCAAAGGCGCACGACAGATAGTTCGAAACAAGCGGGGAGATATACGCCTTTTCTATAAAGGTTGTGAAATGTTTGTGGAACAGGCTGTAGAGTGGCCATGTAGAGTGTGTTTGACATAGAGACAGAGAGCCTGATCAAGCCCACCGCTTGAGAAACACAGGAGCAATGGAAACATATGTATCATACCTGCCAGAATGTAGCAGTGTGTATACCGCGCGACAAATTTTCGATAGAAACATCTACGATTTCACCGGATGACTGAACTGCATCTCGCTCGACCCTGTATAGTGCTTGATCGGGTGCCTATCGCAACATTGCAGAATTCTACTGCGCGGGGATGATTCTGCCGAATGCACCCAGGAGGCTGAATCCTGTGAGAGATTCGAGTTCAAATCTGCGATAGTCAGACGCGTAAACGGCAGCGGTGGACGAAATAGAAGAGAGTGCTGCAAGTAAAATTCATGTACCATATATACAGAAGAAAACGTTCAAGACCTCCTCGTGGTACCAACTGAGAGAGATGTAGTGCGTAGCATTTGGTGAATTTTATCATTGGACGCTCTCCCACCAAACGTTCGCATTGAACGAATCTCTTCCTGCTACTCCGGGATCTCGCCTTAACGCCACTCCATTTCAGCCTCTGGCTGACTATGAAGAAAAGTCTCGCGTTCTTCAGCCATCGCCTTTTCCAAAAGGTCCATCTCAGTGGTCCGAGCGGCTTCCAAGCGAGTGGCGCGCTGCTCGTGCGTTTCGGCAGCCTGACGTTTCCGCCATGCTTCGGTCGGTGAGGCCGCCTCTCCGTCGTAGTATAGCGGCCTCCTCCTCCTCTTCGGATCAAAGGATGAAACATCTTCCAGCGGTACGTATTAACACATAGACAGTGACAGAACAACCGCTAGAAGCCGGACATATGACCGGCTCCTGGCGAGGCATCTTGGCGACTGAGGCAATCAAGGCCGCGGAGAGGGTTATGCATTCGGCGACGCCCCCGGCACCCACCAACCCAGTGTAGCGGATGGTGGAATCAGCGCCGTGACCGGCGAAACCAAGAAAGCGGGAAAGCGATCCAATCGGCGCGCATTTCATCCGCTTTTTACAGACCATAAGGGTGGAAGCCTGGGAGAATTGGTACTTGATGACATCAAATGAACACAGCGCGTAAGACAAGGCTATATAGCTTCGCGTTTGTCTTTTTTCGTGTCCTCATCTTCAGCACTGTGCTCATTTTACACACCACGGGGGTAACGTTGTCACGTGACGTTGAGGTACGTAATCGCCCGCCTCCTCCGCCTGCTCTCCAGAGCGGCCTTTGTGCTCCCTATTTAACCTCATTTCTCATCCTCTGATTTCTATGCGGCTCCCACCTTTCCCAGATGTTTTACCGCGATAGCGTTTAGGGCCCCGTGTCGCATAAAATCCGGCGTCGGCATTGGCACCCGCGGCCGAGAAAATCATCCCCAACCACGTTTAGGTATGCCACACCATTCTATCATTAATGTTGCCCATTACCTGGTCTTGCATTCTTGGCAAAGCTTTTCCTCGGAATTTTGAGAATGAAAATCCACAAACAAATGTCCTGAAACAAAACACCCACAGCGCATGCCTTTTATGTTAAATCTTCTTAGACTGAAATAATAAAAGTGCGAAACAAATACGGAAACCTGAAAATGATGCAATTTCTTTGGCGCGGTTGTGCACTATCTCCGGGATCGGCCCACGCAAGAGGCCGCGTTTCCACCAGAAAGCTCGCCTACGTGCATAGCGTTCGCCACCAGTGTTTGCCAGTAACCTTTACGTTTGCATAAGCTGCAGTCGTCGGGAACCATGAGTAGCAGTCAGGGATCTTTGAATGCTATCGCGTTCCACTCTTAAAAGCGAAGCTTAAGCGTCCTCCCAATTTTTCAATGACAACGCACAACACCGAGCGGCCTCGAATCATCCATATAACATTAAAAAAGGAGGAAGACATACAGTCACTTACGAAACAGAGATAGGTGGTAGGACGTTGAGGACTTACGATGACGAGGACAATGTGATACGCGCGTTCTTAGGACTGCAACCTCTGATAACACGAGGTAACGATATCGAAATATTCCAATACACATACTAGCACTACTGTGAATACTTTTCTTTCTGCTGTTATGACAACATGATGGCACCTACGACGGACGCACACTACATGACATCGAATTGAGGAAACACGCCACAACAGCTATCGACATGATACAACAACGATGCTGGTATGCTGCCATTCTTCCAATAGAAAAGTTACCGCACGAGAGCCTACGACCTCAACGTATGCAACAAACAACATCCTAAATAATGAGCGCTTTCTTCTTTCGTCCGTTTCGACATTTGCCACTAGCGTTTTACAGAAGCACATTGAATTATTTGATTACACAAGTGACCCTACTTAATTCCTCAACTAATTTCCGGGGCAATTTTAGTAATTAAAAGCGCGTGTACTTGGAGACAGAATGACACGCCGTCTTTCGACTGAAGAAGGCGCTACGCTTCTCAAGAAAATTGCTGCGGTGGGTCAGCGAAACGCAGTGACCACTCCTGTCGAAGGGCGGCGCTGCCATGCACTTTTTCGAGTCGAGGTGGAGTTCAGTGGAGGAACGTTCTAGAATACGGTGGTTATTGTCCTGGCTTTCGGCCCTTTGATGTTTCTTTGTGCTGCTCGAAGGTAGCTTCAAAACTTTCCTTCTGAAAACGTATCAGCAGACGTCAGCGACTCAACAGATTTCAACACAGCTGGTCGAATGTTGGGCAACGACCGTGAGTGCCCGGGACAGAAGCCACATTGCAGGCGCATAGCTTCCGCCAAAGCCGCGGAGGATGCATTATCACAGTGCACATGTCGCAACGGGTGCCTTCAAGTTTTCGGGATCCGCTCACACTGCTGTTACGTTATGTTCAACAGCTGACGAAATTGAAACAACAGGACGCAAAAATCACGCTACTGAAGCATTTGTGGCATATACCTAGATAACGCTATAGTTCATATTCACTAATAGAGTGCGCAGTGTTCCAAGGAAGAGCATACAGACTTGAGCATCTAACTGATACAGAGCCATCGTTGCCGAGTAACTCGGGGCGATATTTCTGTGGCCGTGTGGCCTCTTCGCCGCCTGTCGTCTCCTTGAGCGCCAGATTTAGTCGAGAACGCGACCGATTAGCCAAGGAACGTCAGCGCTGACGTTCTGCCAAGTCCTGGAGGAGCAGCGTTCGTCACTTTGACCGCGAATAGAGTGTGCATATAACGATAATTAAAAAAAAGAAAAAAATGTATACATTACATGGTCAGTGACGGTGGCCGTCGGTTCCTTGTTTTGCAAGGCGGATGTGAGTACAGCGGAGCGCAGTATATAGGCGGGGTTCTCTCCGATCAGTTGCCAAACACAAAACGTCCGCAACAGTCACCGGCAAGACAGCTCTTCGCTCTTACGATGCCAGTAATCGTGGTGTGAGATAAATATCTTTATCATTCGTTTTTCTTTTAACACGCTACGGCTTCCTCTAGTTTCAGATAAGACTTGCTTAGTGCAGGACATGTACACGTTCTTTTCCTTATTGCTTCAGACAGCTAACAACACTTAGACGCACCTTTACTGCTGGGCAACAGATCGAGCCACGTTTCGCAAAATGAAAGCGAATCTGTATTAGTTTCGAATATAGCTGAGGGTCACAATGGCTAATCATTATTTAAAGTTCCTTTCTATGCAATGAGGTTCGCTTCCGTTACACTGAACGGTATTCGGGAACATGCATCTACAAAGCCACGGACAACACCGAAACCGCGCGACGAAACGCCGCTGACAGCGTAAAATTCCGACAGCGTCCATAAGATCGCGCCTTCGGTCAGTCGACGCCCTAACGCTCTATTTTTCGCAAAGCTTTTCCAGCCCGAGTCCAAGACCGGAGCCCGCGGCCACGGCGGCGGCGCGGACGTCCCCTTCAGAGGAACGTGAGCTTACGAAGAGGCGCGAGACGGGTCAGTGCGGGGGGACGGGGGCAGAGAGGGCGATATTTTCCGTTGCGGGGCGGCGGCCATTCCCGCGTGTCCACAAGAGCGTCGGCCAGCAGGTGGGGCCGCAGCAGCAGCAGCAAGAACCCCCGGCCGGTATTAGAGGGCGCGTTCCACCATCTCATCGCCTCGCACCGCTTTTCCCGGCGGCGGCGGCGGCTGCATCGGACGGGGCGGTAATAGCCGCTTTTTCCTCCTCGTTCTCGCAGTCCCCCCTCCCCCACCTCCATTCCCCCCATTGATCAGCGGCGGGCGCGCGCGGGCAGCTCCCTAATTAGCGGGGCCGCGGCCCGAGTCCCCAGGAGCGCGGGGCCCCGATGCATCATCGGCTGCGCGCCTTTGCCGATCAAAGCGAAGCTCGGCGAGCGCGCGCGCGCGCCTACACCAGACGCGCTGCCGACGCGCGCGGCACAGGCGCGCTTGACGGCGAACTTGCGGGGTGGAAATATATATATATATATATATATATATATATATATATATATATATATATATATATATATATATGAGCGGTGCGCAATGATTATATATTTAGCACGTGCATATTCAACGCTGCTAGTCTGAGTGGACACGTACGGCTCGACAGAAACGTTAATGGCGGCCTCAAATTCAATGCAGTCAAATCTGCGATGAGGAGATGCCCGGTTTCTCAAGTGCGTCGACAAACACACCGAGAAATTCTCCGACCCGTCTCTCACTGGTACGTAAGAGCGCTTGCCCAATGGCCGGTGTTGCTATATACTACGCTCGCCGCTCACCATATGGCGATCGGCATGATAACGAGAGCCGCAGCGATCCTCAATCGTGGACTGCACGCAACTATATCGTGAATGTATTGCGAACACGGACCCGAGCTAGGGCCGTATTCTGAAACGTTCGCCTAGGCGAAATTTCTTTTTTCGCTTTCAGGCGTGTGCTGATTGGCTGTTTTAGCAAAATTGGATGAGCTGATTGGGTGGTTGAGCCCGACGTCATTCAATTTTGCTCAACCAGCCAATCAGCGCGCACGCTGATTTCGCCTAGGCGAACGTTTCAGAATACGGCCCCTAGTTGAGGTTGTGCTAAAGTGCTGCGGCCAGCGCATGTTGCTCAACTGTTTACGTGCTGACGCCACATTGCGGAGCAAGCTTACTGCACCAGAAGTGAGCATGCTTCATTTTTGGCCGACACATGACTATCAGGGGCGCTCGTACTAGCCGAATCGTGAGCGCTGTTATTATATCGTAAAATAACGTCATCAGCAGAATTCCAGCAACAAATGTCAATTTACAATGTTGAACTAAGCACAACGTAAGCTCTTCGTCAAACGGTCAGGTGCATGGTTTAGGAAATCCCGCGTTATACCCACAAGTACATCGTACCGACTGATTATCGCACTGTGAATCAAGCTTCATGAGTGATACGATTCGCTTCGAATCATAGGCACAGTGTATACATATTATACTCAGAGACAGAAGCCAAAGTGGAATTCACAATGTTTTTCTTTCGTTAGAACTGTTTGTCAACCGCTGCGCGCTGCCGCTAACAGTACGCGTCGCTATCACGATTTGTCGCGGCCTGCTCTTGCTAACCACCCTATAGCGTAATGTCACAGGCGTTAGCATGCGGCTATTTTCGTCGTTTCTACAAGAAGTCGCAACTGTCGCACGAGACTTGCGACTTCGCTTTGCGACACGAATAGCTGAACAGCCAGTCCACACAAACCTTGCATCAGAAAACTTTATGGGAGTTAACAGGGGAACCAGCCGCTCGACACTCGCAGCATATACGGCAGGCAGACATCTAATTTGTCTCGCGTGAATATGAAAGCAGAACTTCAAAAGCATACGTTCGAGGCGTCTAATTAGTTGGCGCTGGCCGGCGGACGGGGACATATACGAAACCTGAGTGCTGTGAATTCCATTCAACGCACTGTGTGACAAAAAAGGCGGGCTTCATCTCCAGAGATAGAGAGAGAAAACTACTTAACAGTTGCATCTGCAGAACGTGGTAGTTATACGTACGTGCCATTAACGCCCAACTCTTGACAAGGGCAGATTTCTTTTCTTTTTTTTACTGATCAGGCTTTTTTCTTTTAAATATTCGATCATCGAGATTTAACCCACCTCAGCAATGTCACTGTAGCGGATCAACTTAAAGGGGCACTGAAGAGAAACAATAGATCAGTTGAGACTGATAAAGTATCCTACCCGATCTGATTATTAGAAGAAAAAATACTCAATGTTTCTTTTTTTTTCCAACTCGCCAAGTTCAGACTTTGGCCTCGTTTGGAATTCAATGATGGTTCATTTTTACCAATTAAACGTGAATTAGACCCGAGCAGACGCCGTCTCACCGAGCTGGTGCGGTATCATGATGATGATGATGATGATGATGATGATGAATTGTGGCTGGTCTCTTTGTAACGGGCGGGCTGCTTTAAAGTTCCCTAGCCGGAGTAAATAATTATGCATGGCGATAAAATAAAAGGGGGGGGGGGAATTAGAAAAGGGAGAAAAAGAAAAAAAAATACAATGGGAAGGGGAGAGGGCCGACCCCAGCATTTTTGCATACACAGCCCATCTTCCCACTGAACACAAGACGTTTTGTAGCCGTCTTGGACCAGCCAAAATGAACTAGAACGTCTACAACTATTCAAGACGGCTACAAGACGTCTTTATATGTACGTAATGAAGACGTCTTGCGAAGGATGGCTTGAAGGCGTCTTGTTAAGTTGTTTTAAGCTATCATCTTGCTAAGACGGCTAGAAAACGTTTTGTAAAAACGTCTGGAAGATATCTGTGCGGATCCTTATCCAGATATATGTATAAAATATGCATTTCAGTTCTTTCCGCAGCTTTATACGGTTGTTAGATATCTAGCACCCATACTGGTCACACAGCCGGTACTTAAAAACGTGCACATGCACTGCCTTTCTTTTGGTCTGTCATTTTACCATCCTGTAAGGTGTACATTTACATTAGCTGCACATGTGTCGTTGCACTGTAGGTCCAGTCGTAGCGTCTATACGTATTTCATGAAGAAAAAAAAAACATGATGCAAACGTAAAAAAAATATGCTAGATTCAAGGCAGCATACATGCAAGACCCAAGGCCTTTAACCACGTTAATTGAGAAAACAGAAAAAGTGAAAAATAAATCCAACGGTTGTACGTGCCTAAACTATCAAGCATACCGTAGGTGGAGACTCCGGATTAATTCTGACCACCTGGGATCTTTAAGATACACATCAATCTAAGTACACGATCGTTGTTGGGTTTCGATCCTATCGTACCCGCGATCTCGAGCTCAGGAGCGCGATGCTATAGCCACTTAGCTACCGTGGCGGGTAACGGAAAACGTGTGCCTACGCTGAGCAGCTACGCAAATTTAGTGTGAGCGTTAATTTCAGATAGATGAATAGGTGAGTCCGATTATATATTTTTGTGGCAGAAGATCGCTCGAGTTATTACCTGCGCGGTTTTCTGCAGGCGGTCGCAATCGGCGTTTTTCGCACGATGCTAGTTCAACCTCCACGCCAGCGCGTTATTTGACAGTTTTTCGCTCCTACCGAAATCTGCACATTGAGCTGCATCACAATTCCGCTGTCAGCTGTTCAATCATGTAGTAAAAACTATAGTATCGCAAGTTCATCAATTCCTTATAACGCTTTTCACCGTCGTGTACTCCGAAGTTGTGAGACTGAATCGTTCATTTCATCGCTCTTTCAAATTAAATACCTATATACGCTCAAAAGCTATAGCTAAAATTGGCGGTATAAATAATTATGTGTACTTTGGGGGGAGAGCAGTATAGCATGGCATTTCACCTAGACGTGTTTCTTTTGCCCAATTATTTGCAACCACAGCACGGCGATTTTAGAAGTGCACCACATATTATAGTAAGCGTTCCTGGAATTTTAATACTGCAAAGTTTATTTGCGACCTCTTTGAAATGTTTTGAATGACCCTACTTTGTATATTTACTTGGAATATTTGTCACATACATAGAAGCGCTAAGTTAACCAATTGGTAACAATATGTAACAAGACCGATATTGCAGTTACCAGGCCCGAGCACGGTTGGTCCGCAGCTCATGATCAGTGCAGCCATATACAGCCGATGCGTGGCGGGGGTATTATGCAAGCGTCTACCAAGATCGGAGCGCTTAAAGCGGGCAAGCTGGCTTTAGCAATAAGTTTGCAGTCCACGTGTACTTATCACAACGCTTACAAGGACATTGCAAAAAAAGGCACATTCGATAATTAGCGGTATCTTTCAGAGCCGCGTATACTGCATCTATTTTGTCTGCTTTGGACGTGTTATTAGGTGCACATTACAAAATTGCGATATCGTTTAGTATTGCTATGTCGCAGAGTTGTAAACGTGATGCTTTCCAATTTTCGAGACTCTTTCGAAAGACAGCGCCGACATTAAATCAACATCTGCTTCCAGCCCATACATTATTTTACATTTTATTTTAAATGCTAGAAACGTCATCGAAATCGGTGTAGCGATTGCCGAGAATGTCGATTTCACCATTCCTAAGTATCCGGAGCTAACGCTGCAAGCATTCCGCATTTCAGTGCGAGCGCTCTGCTCGAGCGCGTTTCCGGAGTTTCCTTTCTCCGTGCAAACGAAAGGCTAACGGCGCCGCGACTGGCAGACATGGAAGGAGGAAGAGATTGGAATTTTCTACCTCCCCCATGCCCGGCGGCCCTGGCTGCATAGCGCCTCTTCCTCTTCACAACCACTCTCTCTCGGCGCCTCCAACTATCACGTGACGAAAGCCGTGAGCGAGGGCGTTGGTTTGGTCGCGTGAGCTCAACCTCCTTTTGCCGTTCTCTCTTGCGACCGTCCTTTCAATCTTTTCCGTTTCACATTTTTTCACGGCGGGAAGCGGCGCCGGTTGTTCGGGCAAGTCGGTTCGCGCCTGTTTTCGACTTTGAAAACTGGCCGAGCGTGCCGCATTTGTGTGGCATTTTGTGTCTTCGATGCGTTAACCAAGGACCCTTGCTGACCCTCGGAGTACGCGGCGTCGCTTCTTTGACTCGGAAAGCGGATCCTGCCTCGTCGATACGGAAAAAAAAAAGAAAAAAAAAAGTGAGTACCGCACGAAAGTGCCTTATTTCTGAGAATTGTTACCCCCAAATGCCCTTTGTATGGGCATGTCACGTTTGCGCGACGCGCTCGAAAAGTATACTGTGAGCTTGCCGCCGTCTTAAATTAAGCGTTGATACATGTTTGTCACAGATAAAATAATGCTTGCTTTTTCCACATTGTGAATAACTATTTTATGACGCGTTTTCGTGTTTTTCTCGATGATCCTTATAACGTGCGAGATGTAGCGCTGCACTGACAAATTTAATTCCTAATTATATTGCAGTCATCCATAGTCCGTGGAATGCGTTCGGGACAGTTAGTGACCCTGTGGGGGTGAAATGCTAAAACACCCGTGTACTTAGATTTAGGTACGCGCTAAGGAATCCCAGGTGGTCCAAATTATTCCGGAATCCCTCACTTTGGCGTGCCTCATAATGCAGATAGTGGTTTTGGCGCGTATAAGCCCCATAATTTTTGAACGTTAAGGAGAGTTAATTACTCTTGACAGGCTTATCACAGCTGCTGCTGTACGCATGCCGAAACTTTAGGGCTTCAACTAGTGTCGCTCGTTTGGCGATACAGAACTACGCTGTTTGCTCTTCCAGTGGCCCACCATTCCCGAATTAATATTGTTGGCGATCACGAACGCGATCAGGAAAACTTGCGTAGCCGACATGATTTGTTTGGCATGTTTATTGTTATTCAATTCCTGGTTGACGCGGTAGCGTCGTTCAAAAATATTTGCCTCGAATCTTGATCCCCATTGTTCTCGCGTAAAATCGCGCGCTTGCTGTTGCGTGTTACTGCGCTTATTTGCAACGTGTTGTGTTTCAACTCGCATTGTACTGGTTGCGTGTGACTCACCTGTTTTATTCTTTTCATTTGCGTTTAGTGACGGTGATGTAACTGTGTACTGCGCATTTGGTCGAGCTACACTCACCCACGCTTCGAATCAATTGATTGCTGGTAGGCATTTCTAAAATATTGCGATCTTTGTGGGTGCCTGCTCATGGATGGAGACTCGGGAACACGCCGCTTTGCGCATAATTTTCTTTCGCGCTATCAATTTAACCCATAAATTGTGCATGGCTTAAATTCGCATCGGCGTTCCTACCGCAAGTCATAATCTGAATATGCTAAATCTCGCGGGCTGAAAACGAAACGTTAGGTGAACTCGTAACTAAAATTCATGAAAATCTGGGGCTTTACATGCCGGAAGCTTGATATGATTATGAAGCACGCCTTAGTAGGGGACTTCGGATGAGTTTTTACCACCTGTGGCTCTCTAGCGTGCACCCAATGCACAGCACACGTACATTTTTGCATTTCGCCCCATTCTAATGCGGCCGCCGCAGACGGGATTTGCGCACCTTCAGCATGCCCCATATCTTGTTTCCTTGTTTGTTTCTCTGGTTAAAGAAATATCGCCAGGCCATCTACGCGTTTCCACGCTGTTGTGTTCTTCTTTCGGGAGTTTTACGAGCCAAAACCATTTAGCCGACTAAGCCACCGCGGCGGGTCACGCTGTTGTGAATTGTTGCTTTGTTTGTTGTTTACCCGTTATTTTATCAGAGCTTTATGGGATCGCTGAACGCACTTCTCTGGAAGGGAAGGGAAATTGAAATTTTAGTGTTGTTACGAACGTTTAGCATAGCGCTATATATCGCTTTATACCGTTGCCGCGACGTTCTCAGGCACAAGTCTGGTTGGCGCATGCTCGCTAAGCTGCGCCAGTTGTACGCGTGGCGTGCTTTTTAGGCAATGCAAGCAAACCAACCGGTAGCTGGTGGATACGGTAGCGGCAATACTAGAACGGCATATGGTAAATGCTTGTTCATTTAATGTTCCAGTGGGAACCCGTGAGGTAACTGGATAATTAAATAAATTGAGGTATATGTACCTACTCGCCCGTAGCGTCAACCGTTGAGCAAAATCAGACACTTGCAGCGTTCTGTCAGCAAGCTGAAGCGCTGGAAAACAGAACGATGCATGAGAGAGTGGTTTCCTGTGATCCACATAACGATGAGCTTGTGTTATCGCAAGACTAATTATTTGCAACGCTGAAAAGGTCATTTCTTATTCCTCTTGTGCCCTAGACATGCGGAAATATAGTCTACAAGTCAGGCCGCCTTATTGTTCCAGAGCGGATTATGTGTCCATATACGTGGTGTCTTTTTTTTAGCTGTACCATTTTTTTTAAATTGCCTGTGGCAGATAGCACAATTATAAATCTTGATCAAAATTACTCGATAAGGCGGCCATTACGTTACGAGAAACCAATATGCTTTCCGAATAATTTACTTAATTGCGCTAATAAACAAACTACTTTGCAGCACATATTTTAATCGACGAATTGTAGCTAGTGGGTATGCAATGCATATCGACTTAGACCGAGATTTGAGGACTACGCTAGTTTCAATATGATAATTTTGAATGTGTCCACCTAAATGCATTGGCGTTCCAGTTAGTGTGTGCTTCGATGTATGAAACAGTGTTTTCTCAAAAATTAAGGTAAAAAACTGCATTTTTACTGCAAGTTTGATACCGCATATCTCGAAACCGCTGCCATCCTCAGAATTTGTTCCAAGTCGATATGCCTGGCATAATCACTAGCTACAATTAAAATATGTGCAGTGAGGTAATTAATAAAGTTAATTAGTGTAACTGTAAATTGTGCAATTAAACGTTTTGATTTTTCGTAGAATAGGCCACCTCATCGAGTAATTTAGAACAATTTGGACAGCACAATTGTGCTGTTTGCCACATGTTCTTAAAATTGTAGAATGTCAACCATGTAGAATGACAACATACCGTATGTTCTCATTCTACAAGGCTTTTTTTTTAGACTGAACCAAATTAAAAAAAAAAAAAAAACATTGCATGTGGCAGATAGCACTTGGGCAAGCGCAATGGTCCATGTCATATCACATGCTTCAAACCATTTCGTTATTAAGCTGCTTGCTGTGTAACAAAGAGAGAGAGAAAAAGAATTATTCTTTATTGAGATGCTGGAGATGTTAGCCTGGCTATTCGCCTGACATGCTCTTCCAGGCGCCTAATAACGTAATGGTTTGAAGTAGTGATATGACTAGCCCATGGCGCTTGTCATGTAATTGTCATTTTAATTGAGTATGCTGTTACCGGTAAGCTGAACCAACCGCTGAGTAGGTTGAGCTTACCACTGAGGCGAGGATGACAGAAGGTGAATACGTCATTATGGCCTCAGTAATGACAGAACAAGATGTTGGCCTTCAGAATAACACACGGATGTAATGTCCTATCGTTTGCGCCTTTAAATAAATAAATTCTAAGTGTGACCTGTATGTGTGGCATATGTATTTTTGTGTCCTCATTAACTGATAGTTTGGACCGAAATTTTTTTATGCTGCTTCACTTGGTTCTTGACAAATCTATCTTTCCTAATTTAAACCACAAGAATGATTAATACGTAGAATTTTGCCGTCTTCAGTTTTTCTGCTCACATTGACTTCCATACTTCGCAACAGCTAGGATAATAAATTCAAATTCAGTGCTGCATCTGGCTAATGCTTTCTCTTGGTTCTGGAGTTCATGTTACAAGAAAAAAAAACAAAAAAAAACAGAGGACGCCGATCAAAAAGTGGTAATAAGAATTGGACGCACGGAAGCCTTGTTCACAACACGAACTGCTCGAAACGACGACATTCTGCGTATGCAGGCGGGATATTGCCATCGTTGCGATACAGCGTTTTTCTGTAGTTTTTTTTTTTTTTTGTAGTCTGGATAGCAAGGGATTCCAGAAACTCCCTTCAAATCCACTTTCCTTAGCAATGATAGAAGCCTTGACTCGTCGGTGGCATATTCAGCCTGCCACGTGCTCCGCAAGTGCAATTCAAACGACATTGTTTCTTCACTTCTGATTCATTTCTAATTGATATCTTTGACATAGATTTCATGCTTCAAGCACTTTCAGAATGACTGCTTTCGCTGATGTAAAGATAGTCGTGATTCGCGCAGGCTGTTCTGTATACAATGCTTGGAACATATCTTCTGAATCTTCACATCTGCCTGTTCATGCTGCAACTATAGTGGGCCTAAACGTGGGACATTGACTTCATAGGGTTTCAGAACAATTGCGATGGCCTTGCTCACTCAAGGGACATAGGCGAGGGTCGTGCGAGCTCGAGGGCGCGTGTGACCGGCAATGTGGCAGGCCTCAACGATATTTCGTCGAACGAATGAACATTTCCGGTTATGCGCACTCGGACGTAATCTCTGCAAGTCGTTGTCAGAAATCTGGTCGCCAGGATTAAAGCAAAAATTTTACAGCGATCCCGGCAAATTTGCTCTAAATCAGGACGCTCAGGGCAGTGGCGTATCAGGTGGGTGTGGGTGACCGGGCTTCCGCCCCCCCCCCCCCCCTCTCCAAATATGGCTTTTTTTTTTACGGTCTGCGCCCTGCTCCCTTTTGTGCCTGGCACGTCGCCTATTAAGAAAGGCGCGTACCCTTCGAACGTGCGGCTATTATGGGCATTCGCGTCTCAACGCTTCTCCGACGCCTGGGAACTTAAAAGAACGAAGCACCGCAGTCAGGACGATCGCGATGCATTAGCTCCCCCACCCCCACCCTCGAAAAAAAATATCCGGGCTAAGCGCCTGGCTCAAATTACGTCGCGAACATTCTGAGTGCGGTTACCCCGGAAGTGTTTCATTCGTTGCGTATAACATCGTTCAAGTTGACCAGTGACCTCGCTTGGCCGCGCGTCCTTGAGTCGACGCTGCCATTCAACATGTCCCCAAAAGGAGGCCTTGTCACGTGTTCTGAAAACCTGTGACGCGCGGCGCATATATGTTCCTGCCTGCACGTTTCTTCATGAACTGGTACATGTGGACACGGTGTAGAATTGTTTTTCGGCGCAAACTGCTACTACGTTTAAATCAACAAAAGATGCAATTACAAAAAAGGGCTTGCAGCATGTGTATGATTTGAAAACGAAAAATGTCGCTTGCGACGTAGTTGCGGAGGACGTGGCAGCCTCCAACCTGGCACTGGCCTTCTTGGACAAGGCTGTTGTTATCGCCAAGAATCCGGATTTCACGGTATATCTCGGGGGCTTGCTACCGAGGCTACAGATAAGGCCGAATCGCAGCGATGGCATTATTGCATCTGCGTACGGAAGATACCTAGGTCGGATTTCTAACAGTTACTGTTTGCGAACAAGGCTGCGGTATAGCTGAGTGGGAAGTCTTCAGTCATATGCAATAAAATATTTTATAGCGAAGTTGAAGGAGGAGCCAAAATTACGTCACTATATTCATTACTGCCGTTCACTGCAATATATGCGCAATGTCGCGCACAAGTTTGAACTTGTACAGAAGAAAACGGCTTTTCGGCCAGCAGAAGTACTACATGGCCACGTGCTCGCTGAACTTCTAATAAAACAGCAAAGGAAACTTCGGCGTCCTTAACACACCACTTAGCATCTGTCACGATTGCCTTTACGATAGCTGCCTTCTGTTTCAATGTGATGATCTTTCGTTACCGCTTTTAGTTGGGTCGTCTCTAGCATCGCGAAACCGGCGAAACGGCGACGCGGTTGAATAGGTTGCACGCTGCGACACCAACAATGTTCGTCGTGTGCGAGCAGCACGTGGTACACACAGGGAGGCGTGGCCTCTGAAATTGCACCGGCGCAATCTCCGAGGCCACGCCTATAGCTACACTAACTAGTCTGCGCGGTGCCGCAGTGAGAGGAATTGCAATGGCGATCTAGAGTCTGCTTATGCGCAACTACGCGTAGTGGTGACAAGGACCAGTGTTCGAGGGTGGATTCAACGCAAATACATAAACGTTTTAAACACCGGCAACGAATGTGTGCTCTACCCTGCGGAAAGCAGAAGCGAGCCTGCAAGGGTCGGACATTTCTTTTTTCGGGGAAAACTGAAGTTTGGTGTATCTATTGGCAGGATAAGCTTACTTCGTTGAAACGAGGTTATAAAAACATGGATATCCTCGGAGATTTCAGCGGGAATGTCATTCATTTGTTGTATACAATAATTTGTTATATCCCGTTTCGTTATAACGAAGTTTCACTGTAACATAATTGTTAATCTTTTGTCTAACCTTCTAATTGCAGGTAATCTGAGGTCGAGCATCATTGGAACACGCTGAATTTTCTGTGGGTGCATCAGCCTGTGGAAATGTCTAAGCCAGTTCCCTGAATCGTGAAGTGTCCAATTTGTTATAACAGCCAGCCACAACGCAAAACTCTAGGAGGTGCATTAGAAACATTTTGCTTATGTGGTGGCGTGTTACTGATTTATTAAAAATTCTTTGAAACCTTTGACCACTTTAGCGCTTCATTTGTGTGAACAATCATGCTTTATATTAAGCGTACGTGGCTTTGACACGTGTTTATCGCTTTTGTGGCTCTGCCATATTTGAGTGTTGCTATGGTGGGTTTTAAGAAATGGGCCATAGGGATTGGTGCTGTCGGTAAAGCCAACCTTTTTTTCAATATTGCGAGGAATACGAACATCCTCATTGATTTCTCTATGTGGCAGATAAGAGGGAGACACTCAATTCCTTTATAATTAATGCTATAATGGAAGGGTGTTTTCTGTATCTAAATTCTTGTGCGTGCCAAACATCCATGCAAGGAAACATTCTGTATTAGTGTTGCAGGAGGCTTTGATATTATTCCATCTGCAAATCTAGATCAGTGTTGGCAAGGTAAGTAAAATGATATTGGGTCTTCCTGGACGTAATGGGCAGTGTATGCTGTTTCTAGCCAGATCACTGAAGGTAGGCAACATTTTGTTGGATAGTTGACATCGGAAGGAGACAGACCATCTGGATTGCAATATGACCTCATTTTAGCTTCTGGAGACTATTTAAAATGTCATATTTGTGCTAGTGCTTCCCCTCCCCTAGCTGACGATAGATCAGGTGTTGAACTTAAGTTTAGAGAGGTCAAGTTCGTTGTACTCTATTTAGTGTATATATTCGTACCATGTTTATTGCTTATTTGTTTCTTCACTTTTTTTTCCTCAAAGTGAAGATTTCGTAACTTTATGGAATACATTCTCTGTTGAAATAACCTACGTCGTGTTCAGATTTCACATCCTCTCCACTTTAGATCTAAGTATATTTCCACTGTCACTATCTTTTGTAAATACTATAAATACTGTGAAACAATGTTTAGGGCTTAGCTAGATACGAGCGACTAGAAAATGTCATGCCTTAGTTGACCAGTAGATGTTTAAAGCATTTAAAAAGTTTTTAAGTCATCCTCAAAACGTCCAGAAGAACGTTTTGTAGCCGTTTTCAAAACGTTCCCAAGATGTCTTGCAAGACGTCTTCTAGCCGTCTTAGAGACGTCTACAAGACGTCTTGTAACGACGTCTGATATCCCAAATTTGGCGGTGCATTAGACGGTCTTAGAGACGCTACAAGACGTTTTAAGACGTCCGACAAATCTTGGTAAGATGTCTTGAAGAAGTATTTAATATCTTGCCAAAACGTCTTCAAGACGTCTTGTAAACGTTTAAAATGGCTTTCAAGACGTCTTGCTTATCTTGTCAAGACGTCTTGAAGACGGCTTCTAGACCAATGTGTGTTCAGTGGGTAATTAATTGTTGTGTTCAGCAGTTGAGAGCGCCGAATCCTAGAACTTCGATCGAAGGATATGGTGTTACCGCAACGCTTCTGTATCAGAAGAGAGCGCCCAACGCCGTGTTTCAAAGCCGCGAGCACTGGTGGATTGCAAATGATTGTGCACACGGCCGCAAACCACTAGCGAAAGTCGCCATCTGTACTACAATACGACCTCGTGGGGTCTTTAAGATAATAAATTAAATGTCCGCTCGGTCTCTATTCAGCGCTACGCGACTGGAA